>NW_024429195.1:4344738-4944738 GCF_017639785.1 Mesocricetus auratus
GAGACGGTAGCGCGGGACACTGACCATTGACTTTCTCTTCATTACAGGATCTCTTTGTCTTCCCAGTCCTGGGTAGTTTTTATTGTTACCTTGACTCAGAGTCACCTGACCAGTGGAACCCCAGCTGAGGAGTGGCTTAGATCAGAGCGGTTACAGTGCCAAGGTAGGAGAGTCTGGGATGTATAAAACAATCAGCCGAGTGACCCAGTAAGCAATATTTCCTATGGTTTCTGCTTCAGTCCCTCCTTGGATTGCTGCCCTAACTTCCCTCACGGATAGTGATCCACAAGTGTAATCCAAATAAACCCTTCCCTCCCCAGGTCACTTTTGGGCAGAGTATTTTCTATCACAGCAACAGAAAGCTAACTAATATGGAAACCGATACCGAGAGTGGGGCGTGGCTGTGGTACACGTGATCATGTGGCTTTTAGATCTTTTGTACGTGGTAGTCACGTTAGAAACTTTTGGAACTTTGAGCTAGAAAACCCTTTTGATGTTGTAAGAATTGCTTAACGAACTGTTCTAGTGAGATCTGGGAAGACAGTAATGAATGAAGAGAGAAATGTGGTCAGTGGAAGACAAGCTGGCGATATTTTAGACGGGAACCAGAAAGCTACTAATAACTTGGGCAGAGACCATTAGCGTGGTATTTTGGTCAACAGTCTGTGGTGGGTGGTAATGAAGAATTGTCGGTGATTAAAGGCACCTGGACCACTGAAGTGAAGCCTTTCACCCTTCACTGAAACAATAGATGCTGGTTATTGGGGGCTGGGAAAGCAATCGTGATTAATAAGAGATCAGCATCGCAGAGATGAATGGACTCTTTGGTGACTCACTGGGGGAAAAACGTCAGCATATAGAATCTCTAGTTAAAGGAGGCCGAGGCTGGATGTTAGGTTGGTAACTGAACATGGCACCCACTTTGTACCGATTTTGAAAGCATGGACAAGACCACAGCAAAGGCAGTAGCAAAACACATGTTAATACAAAGGGTGGAAACTTTCATGGAGTCTCACCCCCTGGACAGAAGTACAGGTAGCTGCAGTGAAAGGGAGAGGTAGCCTTGCCCATGGTGGAGCCCCCTGAAAGCAGGCTTAGCAAGCCATGTGAAGCAAGCCAGTAACCAGCACACCTCCATGGCCTCCGCATCAGCTCCTGGCTCGAGCATCCTGCCATCTGAGTTCCTGTGCTGACTTCCTTGCCAGGTGTACGGCAATGTGGAGGTGTATAATGAATAAACCCTTTCCTCCCCAGCATGGCTTTGATCGTGGTGTTT
The DNA here is from genome assembly GCF_017639785.1 of Mesocricetus auratus. NCBI lineage: Eukaryota > Metazoa > Chordata > Mammalia > Rodentia > Cricetidae > Mesocricetus > Mesocricetus auratus. The sequence goes on from NW_024429195.1 coordinate 4,346,015, forward strand.
TGTCTCAGCAGCAGAAACCCTATTAAGACAGGGAGTTCCTATTTGCATAAAGGGAACGCCTGTTTCCATTTGGTGCCACCCTGTTAACTTCCATAACTTTCCCCTCCCTGTTTCTAAAACATCTCTCAGTTCACTCGGGATTGGCTGAAACTGGTGGTTCTGAACTCGGAACGGCTTGAGACTTTCCCATAGTGGCAGATAATGTCTGTCTGGCTGTAAAGGATGAGTCTGGGGGACAAAGGGGCAGGCAGACGGAGGATTGTGTGTTCCTCAGCAACCCATCTTGGGCCACGTCACAGCTCACTTTTTGGCTGAAGAGGAAGGACATCAATTACGCGATGAGATTCTGGGATGTGTCTTCCCGAGCCAAGAATTTGTTCTAAACTCTGTATTTTCATATTCTTTAGTTCTTTGCAGAAAACTTACAGTTCGAATACTGTCAACCGTCACCTCTAGGGCATAAAAGATTATTTTACGGCACTTTTGTACTCCGCAGGGAGTTACGAAACACTGGCTAAAGAGTTATACCTCTGACTATTTAGTAAGGCTCTGGTTTAAACTTATTTAAAAGCTGGGTTTTCGTTTTTTTGAACGCGGTAAGAATCGAGGAAAGACTTTGAACTAGCTTTCATATAGCCCATGTTTAAATTTAGGTTGCTAAAGCGCGGGATGCCAGCAGTCTGGTAGAGAATAAAACCCTCCTGCACAGATCAGTCAGCTTGGGGCTCTGCTGCTGAGGGTCGTGATGAGACCAGGGCTCACAGCCTCAGCACGGTGCACATGTTTGAGGGGCTGACGCTTTGCAGTGGAGCTATTTCATGCACAGCGGGATGTGTAGCCAGCACCCCTGACCTCTCTGCCCACTAGACGTGATTGTCTCATGTCCTGCTTCCCCAGTTAATGTCAAGAAAAATACGGCACTAGACGTTGCAAAATACCTCTCTCTGACTGAGAGCTGGGGGCTGCTTAACTTTCTATTCTTGCCTCTGAGCTTCAGACAGGAAGGTAGATAAAAGCCTGTGGAAGCCGGGATACAAACATCTTTGGGCTTCTGAGATGATAGGAGGTACAGGAGAGGAAAAGTACAGCCGTTAATGAGCACCTGTACACAGTGGATTCACATGGCATTTTTAGCTAAAATTGGACTTCTTAGGTTGGAATGTGGGCTGGAGCTACACCGATGCTTACAAAAACCAGCCTTTACAACCTTGTTTTCTTCATGTGAAACCATTTTTATTTAAACCACACATGAATTGAGTGAACTACAAAGGATGTACTAGTATTGAATTTAAAAACAAAATGTAAAATGGGCACAAGCTGTGTCACGTGTAACTAGCTCTGTCCAATAGGATAGGGACAATCTCAACTGTGGCTTATCCTTTCTTTAATGGAAACATCTGAGAATCACTCTACACATTAATTAGTATGCCTTTTGAGAATTAAATAGGTATTATATCTAATAATTTTAGATAAGGAAATTAAAACTTAGGGTAAGTAAGTTATCCAAGATTGAACAGTTACTGTACAATTACTGTTTGGATCTTTTAATCAGTCTTCTCTCAAATTTTACATTTTCTTTATTTTCTGACTTTAATGCACAGAACTATCTTTGGGCAAATTGTTGAACCAAGTGGCATCTTGTCTTTTCTTTCTTAGCTATATGTCTGGACCATCTTTCTCCTCTCTGGCAACATTTTTCCTGCATGTTGGGAGTCTACCTTTTACTCTGTTTACACCTGAGTATCCAGCAATGTTATCATCCACGGCTGCTTAGTGGTCAACAGGAAGAAGTGACCATGGCAGAGAGAATGTGGAACTTTCTGTGGCTTTAGAGATGGCAGCAGTAGGGAGTGCAGGGATTTCCCTGTCACATGTCACCAGGTCCATTCATGCTGAGGACTTACCTTGATAGTGGCAACATGCAGGAGACAGCGCTCAAATCCAGGGTTATCCTCTGGGTGGCTTTGGAAAATTTTTAATTCGGCAAGTCGGATAGCTGGATGGTTCTGTCACTTATGCTATGGGAAAGATCTAATTTCCTTTAATATTCTTAAATTTTTTGAGATTGAGGAAGAATAAGCAAACAAAGCCAACATGAGCTATGAGGTTGGTCTTTGGTGTGTTTGCAATACTTAATCATCTCACCCCCTTAAGCATCCCCCCCCATTGCCTCCTCCTTCCTTCCTTACCCCCTGCTCAAACTGGCTTCAAGGTCTTGGTGGACCTGCCTCACTCCTTTCATGTCTCAGGGTTACAGACTGGGACCACCAAACCTGGCATTATGGTTTTTATTTTTAATTTCACTCCTTTGTGCTAAAACATTCCAAGAGAACTAGGGAAGACCAGCAGCTGGTATTTTCTCTTTCAGGTAAATGTGAAAACACATTGGTAGCGTATCCTGTTACTCTTCTCTTTCACCGACACCAAAAATGCAGTTTGTATAAGTAATGTTAATTTGTCATTTATTCCAAAGTGCTGTGTAGTGCTGCTGTCATTATGCATACCATTAAATCAGGGTCACGTTAGCTTTGCAGCAGGTTCTGTTTGATTATGCCACTAAATCACATTCAGGATGCCAAGAGCTCTGGGACTGTTGCTTCTGTGACAATGTGACCGGATTTTTTTTTTTTTATAAGTTACAAACTAAGATGGAGGACATTTTGAAAGGGCATGTCTCTTCTCCCCTGACTCAGTGTAACTATGATATTGACACCACTTTGTCACTGCCATCTTTGGGATTTTAAAATTGCTTCTTGGATCTCACACCATAAATTTTCCTCACAGACTTACCCTTTGGATACACCCAAAAAGTAATTTCTCCTAAAACGTGCTTTAAAAAAATCTGTCTGAAACTTGGTAAGCCACCTGACAGGTTAAATCAAAGAAAAGGGGGCAGAAATTGTATAAAAGCCAGAGGTCCAGGGTGCCCGCTGCTGGATAGTGCCCCTAGACACGACTGGAAAAACACACCCATGAGCTCTCTCAACAGCAAGACTGTTTGAATACAAACATTCTAACGTAGACGTGGGGATTCTGTAAGGTCCCGTAACTACATAAAAAGCTGTGGCTAACGTTGCTGAGGGAGTGAGAATTAGCTTCCTCCAGGAACAATCCCCCATGGAAGTTGTTCAATCTCCAGTGGTAAGCCGTGAACACATACACACATGAGCAACACTAAACAAACTCAGTAGGTTGTATGTTTGTGAGTGTATACACGTGTATTCACATATATACATACATTATTGTTACATATATGCATTTCAACACACACACACACACACACAACAGTAATAGTTAAAGACGAGATCATGAATTAGAGAGGGTGGACATGGCAAGAGTTTGATAGATGAAAGGGAGAGGCCAAGATGACATAGACACTCATGCATGATGTTCACTTCAAATTTTTCTTTTTGGTTTTTCGAGACAGGGTTTCTCTGTATTGTTTTGGAGGCTGTCCTGGAACTCACTCTTGTAGACCAGGCTGGCCTCCAACTCACAGAGATCCGCCTGCCTCTGCCCTCCTGAGTGCTGGGATTAAAGGCGTGCGCCACCAACGCCCGTCCACTTCAAAAATTTAAGAAGAGAAAAATGCTTGCGTTTCCTACTGAATCGCCCTTCTCTTCCTCCAGTTTATGTATCTTCATACATCAGTACAATGTCAATTTCATGCAGAGGAATATTATTCCCTCAGCTTCTCCACAGAGGTGAAATCTTCAAGGATATACTCTATGTCTTAGCAGTCCTGTTTATATAATCTTTCATGATACGGTTTATAAGAACAAAAACAAAACAAAAATATTTTCTATATATTTCTCTACTTCAATTTTGTCTTCAAATAGCTACGCTGTCCATTTATTTTTCAGAAGAAAACGTCCTTCTGCACTGAAATACTTCTTGAATACATTAATTTTTAACTATCAATTTCACTAAACTAAGTATCCCTTTGGCTATTATCTTTAGCAAACATGTAAAGATTTGATTCTTTTGAATGCAACCAGACACTTACTATCTTTTTACTATTATATATTATAGAGTAGCCTGTGTAGCCTCTGGTTTGTTGGTAGAACATCTGGACTAGTACATGAAAGGCCCTGGGTTCAATCCCAGCATTGAAAAAGAAAAGCAATTCCCATCCTTATTTTCCCTGCCAATAGATTTTGATTCAATTTGCAAGCATCCTTCCCATCTGATTTAGCCAGAAATCTAACAGGCTCTGGTTTCTGCCCTCACTTAGACTGTCTGCCACCCTACTTAAGTCCGTTTTCTCCGTTTTAATGTCCTATACAATGCTTTGTAGCAGTCTGTGGAAGACTGTTTGTCTCAATGCTCCATTCTTTGTGGGCAAAAGGACTGCTGAATTTTGGAGTGAAGGCGAGGATGTAATTATTTCATCAGACCCAAGATAAACGATAAACGGGTGTTTATTGGGGGAACAATTACACAATACAAAGAACTGCTGGAGCGTTTCCTTGACCTTCCTATGGGATCTGCTGACCCACCAGAAAGACCCACACAAGCGAGACCACGCCGTGGCCTTATGCCTTCCTGTTTTCGCTTCTCTCTACCTGAAGCCACACCCAAAGGGGTGTGGCCACCTTACAGGTCCACAGACCAGACGCCAACCTACATTGGAGTGCTTCAAGATGGGGTTGGAGGAAATTGCTTCCATTCTTAGTTTTGGACACACAGTGCTATAGGCACGTTCCAGAGAGCGTTGTGGAAACTGCTGTTAAAGCCAGGGACCCCAGCTGCCGTTGGGTGGTTTTATCTGCCCTGTGAAGAATATTGTAGTTTTGATTTACAGCTGAATTCTGGCGTTTTCTTGCTGGTGGAAGAAGCGAGAAGAAAGAAAGGCAGGCTGAAGTTGGGCACAGGCTAAGATTTGTTTGAAACTGCAAATTTCTCAAAATTTAAATGCTTTTGAATTTCCTTTTAAACGACACCACCGAAGTGGGTTTCACACCTCTCTCTCTCAATTACACCAAAAACGTCCCGAATGGAAAAAATACTAGTGACAGTTTTAAGTATTTATCCTTTGTGTCCAATGAGGAGGGATTACAACAGCTATTTCCTGTCAGCCTTCTCCCCAAGTTTTAAATATTAAAAAGAAACTGTTCATGACCTAAGTTGCAATGATAAACCTCGCCACTAGACCGAGCTGTTCGTCTTAGTTTTAAACACTCATGCTTTAGATTTTGCAAGACTATTAGATCCCATGGAGACAGGAGGCAATCTCCAGAAGGTAATATCGTTCATGAGATGGACTCTCTTGATGAGTTCACCTCCAACCCTTGTGCTGCTGGTGCATAATTTCCAGGTTGTCATGCTGGTGTCAGTGGGGAAGCCGAGACACTCACCACCAGGAAAATTTCAATGGTTAATAAAGCATAATTAGAGTGAATTATGTAATTCTCTCATTCTTCTATACTGCAGTAGATAAAGTCAGACCTACACACTACATTCTAACCTTTTATCTGGACAATTCATGGTAATTTATCCTTTTCTGTGAAGATATTTTAATTTATAAAAAAAACCAGTTTGGTATTATAGGAAGGTTTTTGCATGTGCCGTCAGCTTAATAAACTTCTGCAACTATACGGATCATATTTAAAAAGTTTAAATTTCTATAATATAAATGAATCATCAGCCTAACCAATACAGCCTTGAATCCTGCAGGTTTTGTTAGAGCAGGGTGCTCGGAGGAGGCTTTGGGTGGAGAACCAAACCTTACATGTGTCTTCCTACATGTTTCTCTGTGTTACTCTTCAGGGACGAATTTCTTCAGTGTTTCTGTATGTGGTTCTGTGTCACTCTTCAGGGACATGCCTCTGCAGTGCTCCCTTGGTCAGTTCCTGAAGTTGGCTCCCTGGAGAAGTGACAGCAGCATGCTTCAGCAGAGAAACGTGAATCACAGAGCAGAGCGCCATGGCTTTAGGGGACAGGAGAACCAACGCAGGGAGAGGTAGGAATTCTGAGACATCTGTAGATAGGGAGCACGGGGCTGAAAGGTGGGACGGTGTCTCCAGTCAAGAGAAGGAGAAATGTTTCATCACTTCCCATATCTGATCACGTCCAAAATATCAATAGTCGGTTGGAAATTCTATTGCGATAAAGATAGGCAGTAGAAAAGAAAGGGGGTTTAAAATGGGTTACTACTGCCTTTAGAAGAAAATGAAGAATTTCATGAGAAGAAATAAACCACGTGTTGCGAGGCATTAACCGGCAGCAAACAGCCAGCAATCCTGTCCTATTAACAGAAATAATAACAGAAAAGACAACATTGCAACATTTGTAACAAAAAGGAGGATAGATTACCCAGTATGTGAAAAATATCAGAACCAAAGTACATTAAATAAAATAATTTAAGTGATACTCTGAATTAATTTTACAGCAGTTTTGCTTCTATATGCAAATACTCAGTACAGTTGGGAGTAAGAAAAGACTATCTGAGATGGCGAAATTTTTCACACATTTGTAAATGAAAATTTTGCTGACAGCCATTCTTAAAGTGTAGTACTTGGGCTAGCAACATTAAGAAATGCAATGTTTCTGGCATGGTGGCACATGCATTTAAGCCCAGCACTTGGGAGGCAGAGGCAGGCAGATCTCTGTGAGTTCAAGGCCAGCCTGGTCTACAGGGTAAGTTCCAGCACAGGCTCCAAAACAATACAGAGAAATCCAGTCTCAAAAAAAAAAAAAAAGAAAAAGAAAAAAATGAAATGCAATGTTAGAAATGTGTCTTTATATGTGTGTGCGTGTTAAACTTCTTTCCAGTTGACACAGATTCATGATAAAGTTTGCAAAGTTAAGTTTTATAAAAAATTACTCCCCGTAAAACAATAACTATTCAAAATTGATTGGGATTATAAAATTGTCCAAGAGATAAAAATCAATCAGCCAGCTCCAAATCTCATGGTACCTTATTGTTTTCTTTTCTATGCTATGGAATCTCTTACTTTCTACAATCCGTTTATATGAAAGTTGATTTATAGTTTCGAAAATGGGTGTTAATTCTTGCTGGATTAAAATGTTGAGTAAAGTGCCTTCAGTTACAGTTTGTAGTTATTTGGGAGTTCTTTGGCTTGTATAGGTGATCAATCAAACTTCAAACAGAAGCCAGAACAGATAATGTTCATAGTGTATGTCACTTGTTGGGCACCATACAGAACAGGGCAGTGCTGCCGCTGGTTTCTGGATGCCTACTGGCCGTTATATTTCATCTCTCAGTGATTCAAACCCACATCTGACCAACTGGTCAACCTATATAGACACGGGGTTCTTCTGTGAATTCACTCAGTGGATGTCACTCACAGTGTTCTAGGAGCTGCAGACACCGTGATGAACAAAGTAAAAAATCCCTGGCTTCTAGGACTTCTTCTGAGAAGGGAACATGCACGAGTAAGCATATTACATTTTAATAAGGGGTAAGGATTACAAAAAAGACATGGAAATACTCTCGAGGACTTTGAAATATAATAGTGACACAGTCAGGGAGGGCTCATAACAAAGGGTGACAAACTAAAACTTGGTGCAGTCTAAAGTGTGGACTCCATCCTTCCCTGGTCAAGGCACCCGAAAGAGTAAAGCCTGCAAGGCGAGATTATGTCGGTTTTGTGTGAGTGACACCAGACAGAGAGTGAGCGGTAGCGGGCATTGAGCATGGAGTGAGAGGTGCACTGGTCTGGGCTGTAGATTCCCTCAAGCCTACGGAGAATGAGAAGAGTGAGGATGCTTAAGGGTGAGAGCCACTGTGGGGTTTAAGCGACATCGGCTGAGTCGTCTGAAGACAGAACACAAAGAGAATTGCATTTTCCACTTTTCCCAACCCTCAGCCACTCGGCACATGCCATCACATCTGTTTTGTCCCTAATTCTCAGAACTGCGCTGTTTTTTGTGTTTTGTTTTTTTGTATCCCAATGTAGCCACTGCCACATTAGTTCAGGAAACTTTGATTACTTTTTTACTCGGCCAATTTCAGTAGTTTTTGTTTGTGTTTTGTTTTGTTTGTCCTCTTGCCTTGGTTGGTTCCCTACAAAAGTAATTCCTCAAAACATCTCTAGAGTAGCTACCAACATACTCCTGGTTAAAGACGTCGATAGTTTCATTATTCTCCCTTTGGAAGAAATCCCCAGATCTTCAGTGTAACTTTCCCTGGTTTCCTTCCCAGTGTTCACCATCATGTTGCTCCATCCGATTTTACACGATATACTCTGCCGTATTAAACTTACACAGTGCACAGCATACTCCTCTGCCTCTGACCTTTCAAGGATTCCTACCCCAGGAGCCTTTTCTTCATGTTTAAACCTGGCCTGTTCACATTGTTTCTGCTCACACACCTTCCTTTACACCCTATACTGATCTCTAGTCCAACTGCTCTCTTATATCCGGCTTCCTCCTGCTTAGGTTAGAAGAAGTATTTGCTCTACTGCTTATGACACATCAAAGGCATTCCCCATATCTAGGGTGAATTATGACTAGGTACCGAAGCTGTAAATATCAACAGTTTCGTCATGGCCAAGTGACACTCAAGAATACAGGAAAGAAGGATAAATGAAAAGGGGGATATTATCATTCTTTGTATTTTGCTATTTTCCTTGGATTGTCTGAAGGCTGCTAAGTGGTGGTGATTCATGTCCAGCCACTGGTCCTGTATGTGTGCAGGGAATATACTGGATAGCCTGGTAATCATGGGTGTTTTTCGGTCAAGTTTCATACTGAGTCCTCTCCAACTTCCACTCTGAGAGAAATGGTATAAAAGGCCCTACCTCAGAATACCATGAACTACACGAGGCCAATGTCACCCTGACATAGACAGTTAACAGCATAGTTAGTGATTCCAGTAGATATTTGCTGTCTTTACTGGGCTATAATTACAGCGAGCTTTCTATTATTTAAGTTTGGGTACAGTAGAAGTGATTGAGATCAGTGTGCGTGAGACACACTTGGGTCTCCTGAAAAGACACTACTGCCTTTGATAATCTGAATTTCTTCATTTGATGCTTGTCTTATTCAGAAACAAGTCACCTTCGGTTATTTCTAATTCTGAAACAATGGGGAAACAGAATTTCTGATGATGTAATACTTTGCCAAATACAAAATTAGGGCGTGAGGGCTGAAAAACATTTCATGTACAGAATGTAAATGACTGAAAGAATAAAGCATAATCCTATTGAGGCAACTATAGCTAAGAAAATATTTTGTTTCTCAGTCCCTTCGACCATGTTGAAATATTTTTTACCTTTCTAATCTTGTATTTGTGACAAGCTACATTTTTTAATTTTAATTTTGTTTCTAATGATCCAATCTTAATAGTAGTTAAATTCATTCTTCATTATTCTACCAAGATTCAATAAATTTTACTACAGTTTCTTCATTATAATAGACAGGGTATTTATAAATAGTTCTTATTAATACATGAGTACATATATGTTGCTTATAAAGAATTATCAGTCTCTTTTGAGTATAATTTTTCAAGCTTACTTTAGGTGCAAAATATTTATATTCTTTGATTAAGTAATATGCATTAAATTCTTTCTGGAAAAATAGTATTTATAGGTAAGTGAGAAGTAAGTGCCAATATTTCCACTTAAATTTTTGGCAAAATCGGTAATTGCACTAAAGAATCAGGAATAAGAAAATGAAGCTATTATCAAATTTTGTCCTCTCCCACTTGAAATGTGTGTTTTTTTTAAGTCAAGCCCTTTTTTAAAAAAATCCCCAAAGAGGAAAATATGTTTCTTTCTTTTTTTTATATCAAGGCAATAGTGGTTGCGGAGGAAGGATAATTCTCACCTTGACTTTTACACTGAAGTGACCGTGCCTGAGTTTCTGGCAAGTCTCAGAAGTCAACACTCTACTTGTTTCCTGCTTACCTCTCATTTCCGGGATGCATTTTTAGGCCATGAGGTAAGTCAGTGGAGGAAAAGTAAAACCAGATGATTTTGTGTAGACTGCCAGCGTTGAGGGCTAAATCGGGCATCTTTCCAACTCCTTATTAGGTTATGCAACTTATATTTATGTGGCCAAACAAGAAAAGTTGGCAGTGTTGCTAAACTTCACTTCTCCAACATTCTTATCATGAATTTTGATTTTTTTTAAAGATGCCACAGCCAAGTGAAAATTGTATTTAAAAAGATCCCACAGCCACGTTAGAGTAGCAATCACAGGCATTTTGGTTTCAATGTCCTTTCATTGAAATGATGATTAGTGGTGATTTTATGAACATAAAATTCATAGGGGAAAGAGGTCATTTGTATAATGACTTTTCATTTCCTCACCCTCCCATCCTCCTGTACCCCCTACTAACCCCACCAAGACACCCCTGGCCCACTTCCCAAAGATAGTGAGGTCCTCCACGGGGGACCATCAAAGTCTGTCACATCACTGGGGAAAGGCCTAGGCCCTCCTTCCTGTATCTGGGATGCAATAGTATCCCTCCATGGGGGAATGGGCTCCCAAAGTCCATTTGTGCTTTAGGGATAAACACTGGCTCCACTGTTAGAGGTCCCATAGACAGCCCAGGCCTCCTAGCTGGCACCCACATTCAGAGGGCTTGGTTAGGTCCAATTCTGTTTCCCCAGCTTTACCACTAGGGTCTGGGTGCTCTCACTAGGTCAGGTCAGCTATTTCTGTGGGTTTCTATACCACCCTGAACACGCCAGATCTCGTCTGACCTTGGAAACTAAGTAGGGCCGGGCCTGGTTAGTGTTTGGATGGGAGAGAGGATTTCATTCTTAAAAACTGACATGCAATGAGTGAGCTATGAAGGTTCAATACTACTCTGCACATACTAGTGAGACTTTTAGTTAAAATATGGATTGGGCCAGAATTTTAATGAAGCCACACAGTTTCATCTGGGAGCGATAACTCAGACATAATCTCTTCTTCAGAAATAGGACAGTGACCTTTCAGTAGTGGAAATGTAGCCTTTGGTCACCGGCTGTGTGCTTACGCAGGTTTAGCGTCCGTCCGTCCGTCCGTCCGTGTGTGTGTGTATGTGTGTGTGTGTGTGTGAGAGAGAGAGAGAGAGAGAGAGAGAGAGAGAGAGAGAGAGAGAGAGAGAGAGAGAGAGAGAGAGAGAGAGAGAGAGAGAGAGAGAGTCTTAACCCAAATCCAGGAAGAAACAGAAGCAACAACGAATACTCCTGTCTTCTTTATGTCTTGACGACTCCCAGCTGCCACTTACTCCTTATTTAATTATGAATAAATTTTAAAATGTGTTATAATGAAGTCATTGTGTACATGTGTACTACACACGTGTTTATAACCTAAAGACTCATACACCATGGGCAAGAATAGTATTATGAAATCTAGAAAATATCTACTCAGAAATATTTTGTAAAAAAATTAAACACATAAATGTAGAAACAACATTTCTTTTTCCCCCTTTTGAAATTTAAATTAGAAACAAACTTCATTTTCATGTCAGTCCCAGTTCCCTCTCTCTCCCCTTCTCCCCTGCCCCCATCGACCCCCTATCCCATCCTCTTCCTGTTCCCCAGAGGAGAGTGAGGCCTTCCATGGGGGACCTGCAAAGTCTGTCACATCATTTGGAGCAGGGCCTAGATCCTAGAAATAATATCTCTGTGTACCTCTATACCTACTATGTAGCTCTACCTGCTGCCAACATTTATGAATATTGTATTTCCTGCTTTCTCACCTCTGCCATTTTGCCCTTTCTTATCTTTGCCTGGAGGAATTTTAAATAAATGCAAAGCATTATGCTGTGTTATCCTTTAATATATTATTAGCCTGCACGTCAAAAAAATAGTTCTACTTCTCTATAGCCACAACAAAAATAGCACATTTAATTATTGAATGACCTCTAGTGTTTCCATATTTAGCTTTTGTTAGTTCTCTTTCTTAAAAAAAGTATTCCCCTATAAAAAAAATGGCTAGACTGTTCAAGCGAAATAAGGTAGCTCCCACATGTCTATATTTATTGTGTCTCTTAAGCTTTCCTCTCTCCCCACTGTAATAAGGTGTTGAAGAAAGTGGTCCACTCGCCCACGTGAGGTACGTATGGCTGAGACTCTGGCCTCTGTGAAGCCGGCCATCCTGTTTCTTCTACCACGCAGCAGTTTCTCGTGAGGTCAGGACAACCCGTCCTGGTGTTTTCTTCACTGTGAAGTTTTGGTTCAGAGTTTTCTCTAGCATATTTCTACTGATGAGTATTTTCTAGAGTGGTTCTCAACCTGTGGGTCATGACCCCTTTGGTGGGCGAATGGGGTTGCGTATCACATATTCTGCATACCTGATGTTTACACTAAGAGTCGCAGTAGTAGCAAAATCACAGTTATGAAACAGCAGCAAAGTAATTTTATGGTTGCGGGGTGGGTCATCGCAACACGAGGAACTGTATCGAAGGGTCACAGCATTAAGAAGGTTGAGAACCACTGGTCTAAAGCAGATTTTCACGAGGAGGTGGGGTGCAGAACGTTTATTTTCCTGTTTCTTCGTTCCTTGTCAGCTAGGCATCTTTACGGCACATCCCTCTTTGCCCCCTTAGCACCCCGTGGCTGCTCTGCTAGTTCATCGCTAGGAAGCGGAGTAGATGCTAAGTATTTCTAACACTGCTGGAATGCTGTTGGAGTGACGTGGAGGCGGAAGCTACTCTGGTGCTTTGCAGACTCCAGTTCAGCACAGAGACTCGCACTTTTACAGTTGTGGGGAGGTTGGACGTTGTCACTGAGAGCCGAACCCTGCGTGGGAAAGTTCAGCAGGAAGCAGATGTCTTACTATAAAGGCCAGGGTGTGATTTTTTCCTCCTTGGGACCACGAGATTAAGGTTCTGATTTCCTTGCTTCGGACTAGCAAACCGAGAAGGTCTCTTAGCTCCCCCACCAATAACATCTAAGCGTCACCGGGAGATGGCGAGTCAAGGCAATTCCACCTTTTATTGGTTTTCCATGAATTAGATTCTCCTTTAACACCCTCTCTCGCTTCCTCACTTCTTCTGTCAACCCCTCCCTCCCCACCCTCTCTCCCTCCCTCCCACCCTCTCTTTCTTTTTGACAGGGTATTGCTGCACAGAGCAAGCTTGCCTTGGACCTGTGGACGTTCTGCTTGGGCCTCCAACCCTGGGACCACAGGCAGGCTTCATCAGGTCTTGTTTGAAAATGAAGTGTCTCCGGACTAAAATAACTACGAAAGTCACCGTTTGAAAATAAGTTGTTTCAGGACTAAAATAACTATGAAAATGACTGAAAGGGCACCGACAGACTGATAACAAAGCCTCCCATTGATTAGTTCAGGAAGTAGCAGATCATCAGCATTTGTGAGCAGAAGTGACTCTAGAATGTAAGGAAAAATGGAACACAACTCTATTTTAAAGGAAAACTAGCAGGTTCTTAAAATTATTCAGATATACCATAGCTTTTGCATACGTAATACCAAACACAGAGTTAAGTGCATCGGACAGCAATAGATTGATACCTGCGCTGGGCCGGGGAATTACAGAATAATCCGGGCCTACTATTAGCAGTCCTTTAGCTTTTGTGGTGGGTTACAGAGAACGAGTGTGTTTCATAATTCGTATCAAATTCCGTTTTGCCTGTCTCAAAAATACCTTCCCCCCACATTTCCTTTTGATCAAACACTAGCATGGGGCTTGTTTATCATAAACAAACACCAACACTAAGAATTTATTCTATGGCTTTTATAGGTGCATGCTGCTTCCTTTGCTTCCTGATGTATACGGTTAAGGAAGGCTGGCTGCCTACTTGCTGGTTTACAATAACCAGGCATGTGGGGTGGACAGGCTTCCGAAAAGGAGGACGGTCTTGCGTCTTTGTTGACATTCCTGGGTTATGCGTCAACTTAGTCTTCCCCTCTGCTAACATGAATTTGTTTTTCTCATTGGTAAGTTCAGCGTTATTGGGAACTCTGGTTTTCAGTACGCTCCTCGACCTCTCCAAACATCTCTAGGAGCCAACCAAACGATATTGTGTGTGTAAATACGGAGCATAGCTTGTTATGAGTTTTGCTCCTTGACTTTTACATTGGAATTCTGGGTTTAGCCCCAACTTTGGGCCAACATGTCGTGCTTGTTGGTTTGTTTTTGTAAGTTTCTGGGGATGTCAAGGCTGACGTCTGTCTAGTATTAATAGAAAGAAGCAGGTATTGACATGGGCCACTCGGAGCCCTGGTTACGCCCGTCTTCCTGGGGGTCTTTGCTGTGGTCTTCATAGGTTTACTTCACTTTATTTTCTCTCTGCATTGCTTGCACCACTGAAATCGATCCCATTTATAAACATGCTGCTTATTCATAATTAATTAATTAGTTAATTAATTATACCTCCCAACCGCAGTTTCCCCTCCCTCCTCTCCTCCCCTTCTCTCCCCCTACCTTGCCTCCACCCCCCACCTCAATATTTTCTCCTCTGTTTCTGTTCAGAAAGGTACAGGCTTTCCATGCTATCAAAAACGCATGGTGAATCAAGTTGCAGTGAGACTAAGTACCCCGCTGGGCGGTGGTGGCGCATGCCTTTAATTCCAACACTCGGGAGGCAGAGGCAGGTGGATCTCTTGTGTGTTTAAGGCCAGCCTGGACTACAGAGTGAGTTCCATGACAGTTTCCAAAACAATACAGAGAAACCCTGTCTTGGGAAACAAAACAAAACCCAGCCTGAGCACCTCCCCTTGTATTAAGGTTGGGCAAAGAAATCTAGTATGAGGAATAGGTGGCTTTTTAACATGCATTTTTATGCCTCCTTTTATTTGTGCTCAGTCCTTTTAAGATGCAAAGCACTAAAGATATCCAGGACAAAGTTAGATAACACAGTGAGAAATAAAGTGTTTAGCAAGTCCTCTTAGTCAACTGAGTTACAAGGTAGAGGAGAGACAGTGATTAATGGATAGATGAATGAAGTAATGGGGTCTACCTGCATAGCTGAGAATGAAGTTACAGTTTACTCCTCTACAGATTAGGAGTGTGTGTGTGTGCGTGTGTGCGTGTGCCTGTGTGCGCATGTGTGTATCTGTGTGTGTGCCTGTGTGTGCGTGCATGTGTGCGTGTGTGTATGTGTGTGCCTTTGTATGTGCCTTTGTGTGTGCGTGTGTGTGCATGTGTGTGTGCGTGCATGTGTGTGCATGTGTACATGTGTGTATGCATATGTGCGTGTGTGTATGTATGTGAGTGTGTGCGTGCGTGTGTGTATGTGTGTGTGTGCGTGTGTGCATGTGTGTGCGTGCATGTGTGTGCATGTGTACGTGTGTATGCATATGTGCGTGTGCGTGCGTGTGTGCACGTGTGTCTGTGTGTGCACGTGTGTGTGTGATGTTATATTGTATATAAACAACATGTTTTTTTTTCTTGAAGAAAGAAATTAAGTATGTTGTCATGGAGGTAGCTTGCTGCTGTCGTCTGAAGCACACTGTTTAGTGCTGACAGGAATTCCCATGGCACTGTGTCCCAGTCTCGTATCTTGACCAATTGTGAGTCCATGGGAACTCACAGCCTCTGTGATGACTTTGGAGCCCCTAACAAGTCGTGTCTCCAAATCCAAGCTTCAATCAAGCATTCCCCAGCAGAAGAGAGCTCCTTACAACTCTGTAAGTCATTGGCACCAGAATTTCTCATCCTCCGAATAATCCATTGTTTGTTCAGAAACCAGATTATTTCTTTCTCTAAGCAAAGGCTTCCTGAACATCAGGCATATTCTAGTCTGCTTAAAAATTTCCACCCCAGACGTGCGCTGAGATGGCCAAAGCAATAGTCTTGATGTGAGAGGGGAGAACATAACCTTGGATGTTCTGTATGAAATTTCTTTTCTTCAGTTTATCCATCTGTGAAATGGGAACAACAGAAACTCCGTAGACTGTTAATGCGCGGGTTAATAACATTACTGTACCTATAAGTGCAGAACATAATTTATGCTCAATATGTGATGCATGGAATAATATTGTTAATGTCAGTTATTTTGCTCAGAAACTGAAAAGAAGACAACCATTATGTTTCACCGTGAAATGCAACAACTGTGTCATCATCACCATGACTTGGATGTCTTAGAAATGCTTGTTAATGTGTGGCTGAGAAAAGGATGAAATATAAAATTATAAAGGAGAGAGGAAAAATGCCAACTGTTTGCAGGTTGTTTGATTATGTACACACAGAACTCAAATAATCAGCTGATGTAAAATGGAAGTAATAGCTAAGAATGCCTTAAAAATATCTGGATATAATGCTGAAATGCAAAAATCAGTAGTCATTCCATACACAGAGCCAACCAAACATAATGGAAATGGATGTTTTTAAACAACCCATAAATAAAAAAATACACGAACTTGTGTTATAAAACTTGATGAATCTGTATGAAAACTTCTCCCAGTTTCTTCTGAGAGTCCAAACAATTTGGCTAAGTATAACGACAGACACCTTACAACGGGAGAAAAAGGCTTTACTATAAACATTCTATCTATTAATTTATATGTGCATTGTGAACTCAATAAAATGCAGCACATTCATATTTAGACTGACGTTTTAGACTAATGTTCCATAGCTCACACAGAAAATGATTAGAGGAGGCGTTAGAGAAATTCAGAACACACCACCCGAGGAGCATCTCAGTGACTGGCCCTTGCCTAGCATATTCTAGGCTGTATTGATGCCAAGTATTGTGGACAGTAAAGAGTGTACAGTAAGAAGTATATGTTTGTACTACACACGTACCTCAACATGGTGTACCCAAATATGGCAGCTTATATCTGCAATCGTAGTGCCCAGGAGGCTGACGCAGAAGGATTGCAAGGTAAAGGATGACATGGGCAGTGTAGCAAGACCCTCTCAAAAACAGCAAAATACAGAGTCAAAAATGCTCGGAGTTAATAAACTTTTGGTAGTGTTACTATTTATACTTCCTGGGAAATTCCTGCACAGAACCTCATTACAACTTTCATTGCCTGGCTGATGAATTGATTAGAATTTCAATGATGGTGTAGTGTTGGATGGCTGCAGGCTCAGAGCTGAATTGCGTATCCTCTTTGGCTATTTTCAGCCCCCTAAATAGCCAGTCCTTGTCCACTTTCATGTCTGACCTGATGTCCTGTGACTAACGGATAAATCCTTTGCAATGTGCTAGTTTAGCAAAACCCTAGTTTCCATCAAATAAAAACCAGGCATGCCATGGGGCGGCATCTGAGGCCCGTAGCAGAGCCCACATACCTGTTCCCACTAATGTACTTGAGAAGTGTCTTGACTGATGACCGTCTGAGTCCTGTCACTATAAAAACTTCATCAAATTATCACATTGGGACATGGAGTTTAGGATAACTAAAATCTGAGCTCCTAGGGCCATGATTCACTTATATTTAGCTTCAGAATAAACTGCCTTTTATCCCTTTGAGGTGAGAGTTGTGCTTTTGTTTTGACAACTACATATGTATGTTGAATATCATATGCAAGCCTTACATAAATGCAGTGGTAGATTGTTATTGTCCCTGTTTTACAGATAGGTAAACTAAGGCACAGATACACCAAGGCATTTATTTGTTAAAGATATTACATCTATACCCCCGATGCCATTTGTTTTATTAGGGTTTCCTGGACTTTAATCCCCCATTTTAAAGATTATTTGAGAGTTTCATACAACGTAATTTGAACATGTTCACCCACCTCAACTGTTATGGTTCCCACACTCTCAATCACCCCATCCCATCCCACCTGAGATGATGTATTTTTATTTTCTTTCTCCATCAAGTCCAATTTCTTTTGCTTGCTAGTCTTAGGATTGGGGCATGCTCTTGTATGTGGTCAGTCTGTCGGTGGCCACATCATCATCACCACCACCACCACCATCATCATCATCATCAAAACAAAAAAAACCCATCTCTCCCAGCAGCTATCAAACGCTAATAGCTCCTCAGTTGTGGCGGGATTAGACATCTACCCTCCCACTCTCTATGCTGAGATTTTGTCTGATGGGAGCTTGGGCATGACTTGTGCATCCTGTCATAATCACTGTGAGTTCTTATATGTGTCTGCCTTGTTGTTTCTGGAGAACGCTGTTTCCTTGAAGTTACATGAAATTACTTTGGGTCTTACACTATTTTCTGCCTTCTCTTCTGCAAATATCCCTGAGCTTCGGGATATGAATATCTGATTTGGGGCTGATCATTGTATAGCCGTTTGGAGGGTGAAATAATGGTGTTAATTGTTATACACTGCAAGAAGAAACTTCCCCGATAAGCACTGACAGATGCTCTGATCTATGGCTATATTAGTAGGCCACTGGGAGTAGTTTTTAATACATGGCAAGGAACTTGGATGAGCAGATATCCTCATAGCAAGATAAAAGGTTGTTTGGGTATATGCCCAAGAATGGAATGGCTGGGTCATGTGACAAAGGTATTTTTAGTTTTTCAGGAACCACGACACTGATTTCCATAGTGGTTCTACCAGTTTTTATTCCCACTAGCAGTGAATACATGTTCTCCTTTCCCCATATTCCTTACAACATCTGTTGTCATTTGTTTCTTTAATCTTGGCTATTCTGAATGAATGAGATAAAATCCTAAAGTAGTTTTATTTTTCATTTTCCAATGGTTAAATATGCCGAACATTTAAAAAATTCTCATCCCTTCATATTTCATCTTTTGAGAACTTTCTGTTTAGATCCATGACCTATTAAAAAGTTTATTTAATGTGCACGGGTGCTTTATCTGCATGCATGTCTGTACACCACATGTATCCCTTGTGCTTGTGAAGGACAAAAGCGGAGCCTCAGATCTGCTGGGGCTGGAATATAGACGTGTATGAGCCACTGCGTGTTCTGAGAATACAGCCCTGGTCCTCTGGAATGAAGAGCCGAGCCGTTGCCCTTAAGCACCTGCATAATCTCTCCAGCCCAACTGGTGCGTTTTAAACTCGGATTGTTTATTTTCCTATTGTTTTGTCTTTAGAGTATATTATGGAGACTAACTAGTTGTCACAACCTGAGAAAGACATGCTCCCACCCCCCATCGATTCTCTGGGTTGTCTCCACTCAGATGGTAGTGTCCTTTTATGTACAGAACATTTTAGTTTCGTGGGGTCCCACTTATTAGTTGTTGGACTTAATGCCTGGGCTGCTGGGGTCCTGTTCAGAAGTCTTTTCCTGTGCCTGTAAGTTCAAGTGGAATCCCTACTTTCTCCTCTAAAAGAGACTTAGCATGTCATTTTTTATCACAAGGTCCATTTGAATTTGAATTTGAATTTTATACCGGGTGGGAGGAAGGATCTAGTTTCCTTCTTCTATATGCAGTCATCCAATTTGATAAGCACCATATGTTGAAGATGCTGTCATTTCTCCAGGGTATATTTTTGTCTTCTTTGTAGAAAGTCAGGTGGTCATATGTGTGTAGACTTGTATCTGGGTCCTTAGTTTTATTCCACTGATTGATGATGTGTCTGTTTTTATACCAGTACCATCTTTCATTGTCATAGCTCTGTAGTATAACTTGAAATCAGGGATGGTGATACTTTCAGCTCTCCTTTTATTGCCCAGAACTGTTCTGGGCATTTTGGTCTATTTGTGTTTCCAAGTGAAGCTTAAGAAAAACTTCATTTAAAACAATTGAAAAAAATTTAAGAAAAAATTCCGCGAAAAATTGGGCTTAAATTATGATGGGGATTGTATTGAGTCTACAAATTGCTTTTGGTAGGATGGCCATATTAATCCTGCCAACCTATGAGCATGGGAGGTCTTTTTTGGTTCTTAAATTTCTTTCTTCAGTGTCTTAAAGCTTTTTATTTTTCACTTCCTTTGTTGGGTTTGCTCCATACAATTTTTGGAGGTAATTGAACTGTTTCCTCGATTATTTTCTTGGTGTGTTTGTCATTTATAAGGTAAGAAGGCTACTGATTTTTGGGTGTTACTTTTATAGTCTGCTACTTTTCTCAATTTATCAGATCTAAGAACCTTTTTGGTGGAGTCTTTGGGTGGTTTTTGGTATAAAACCATATCATCTTCAAATAAGAATAGTTTGTTCTATTTCCACAATTGCATTCCCTTGTCTCACTAGACTCACTGCTCTAGTGAAGACTTTACACACCATACTGAGCATGAATGATGGGGGTAGGCATCCTTGTCTCATGATACTGACTGTTGCCTTCATTATTTTGATAATAATAAAATATTATTTTTTAAATTTATTTTTTTGATTTAGAAACAATCTTATTTTGCATATCATTCCCAGTTCCCTCTCCCTCCCATCCTTCCATGCCCCTCACCGACCCTAAAACTATACACAGGATATTCTCTTATTGATGATTTTGAGAGTCTGTTTACTTTCAGTTGGAGGTGAGGAGTGGAGGGAAATGGACCCTGGGAGGAAGGCTTTTAAGTTTTCACTTTAGATTGACAAGTGTTCCCAGCCGTTAGTTCAGTTCTGTACCAGCTTAGGAGTTGTTATAATGTCCTTTGTTATCTCTTGATTCACTAGAGCTTTTATATAAAAGGACACTGGATTTTATCAAAAGCCTTTTCTGAATCTAATGAAATGGTCATGTGCTTTCTGCCCTTTAATCTGTTTATGTGGTAGATTGCATCTGTTGGTTTGTATATGTTGATCCATTCCTGCTCTTCTGGGATGAAGCCTACTTGATTACAGTGAATAATCTTCTTGATGTGTTCTTAAATCAGGCTTGAAAATATTTTATTGAGAATTTTTGCATCTATGTTAATTAGAGAGATTGACATATATATATATATATTATACACACACATATATAGATAAATTAGATCTCTGTCTGGTTTTGGGATCAGAGTAATCTTGTCTTCATAAAGAGTTTGAAAGTATTCCTTTCTGTTCTGTCTTATAGAGTAATTTTTTGAATGATGGCATATTGGTGATAGTTCTTCCATGAAGGTTTGTAGAAATCTATAGTTAAATTAAATTCTTGTCAGTCATTGATCCATCTGCACCTGAGCATGTAGTGTAACTAAACATTAAAATTGTGCTCATTCTCTGAAAAGAAAAAAAAGACAGTATATTTTGGACAAGCAGTTTTTAAATTTGAAGGCATAATTCCTCTCCCTGCTGTCTTTTTTTCTTATACGTTTTGTTCATTTTAACAATTCCTTAGCTAGTACAGAAGGGAACTAACCTCTGGGGATGCTTGCCAGTCTAAAATGAAAACTTACAAGCTATTTGTGACTTAGAGGTACAACTGCCTCCCTACTGGAGTCCATTTCCCTCCCTTCCTCACCTCCCACTGAAGGTAAGCAGACCTCAAAGTCATCAATAAGAGAACGTTCTGTGTCTCAAAATAAGAGGTCCGTGTGTTCTCAGTCAACCAGAATATTCTGATGAAAGTACTTCCCAGTAAAAGTGTCCTGAAAATGCTGCATCCATGCTTCTTCGTGTCTGCTTCAGGTAGCGCCAAGCTCACGTTGTTTTTTTTTTTTTTTTAAATAAGGCTGGGGAGGCAAGAGCTAGAAAAGCGAAAGGCTGGCTAGAGCCACACTGAAAATCCTGCCGTGCAACGGTGCTGTTTCCTTCCTAGTTCCCTTTTCAACCGCAACAAAGCTGTCACAGGGAAAGTACAAGAGTCAGGTTCCTGCTGTGACTTCCCAATGTGTTTCCCAAAATACCCATACAGCAGCTGACACAACCCGGCACGCTCATGAGCATCTGGGCAGCTTTCCTGACCTGCCACGAGCAGAGGGAGCATGTGGACCCCACTTCTCAGGGGTGCTCGATGTGTGATATACCCCATCCTAGTTTCTGAAGTCTCATGGTTCCAGGGTAGTTTGAACATAGCTTGACCCAAAAAGCCAGTCATGTCCCTAGGGAGATCTGTCACTGACTTAGTCATGAATGAATCTTAGAAAGATGGGCAGAGTCCCAGGAATCCCGAGCGTAGGACTCTACTGTGCCCCTGTGGCTGTGCTGGTGTTTAACATTGACCTTTCTTAGACATTACTTTCAGTGAACAGATGTAACGGGATGACAACTGTAGAGGCATCGAGTGATGGCAGTATGGCCACCAAGAGATAAATCTAATTTGTGCCCCCAAAGAAGCGTATCAGAAGCCCAGTTGACCTGTGAGGACCTTCTTTGTATTTAGATATTTGTACTCGAAAGGGTTTTAGTACTTGAACTGACCACACTGTGGCACTCTAGTGACTTCTCTCTCAGGATGTTTCTAGCAGATGGAGACACTGTACGAGAGTGTTTAGTGAGTTCTGTCTGAAGAGGTCCTTATCCAAGAGCTCCATTGTGACACTGTGGAGCTCCAGGTACTAGTTATGCGTGATCCACATACACCTTCTCTGTGGATTAAATGCAAGCAATTGCTAAGCTCTTGGATATTAAGTAACACATGGAACAAATCTGGTTCAGAGATTCTTCTTAAGTCTCTGCCAGGAAATCCATTTCCAAGGCAGGAAAAGACAACAGGACCTCACTAGGAATTGTGAAGGGTGATATTTTCTGAAGTGGTGTGTGAGCTTGGTGTAATAGCATCTTCATGACCTACAGCTTGAAGATCATCAAATCCAGGAAGAACTAATTGTAAGAATCCAGGAGTGTCGGGCATTGGTGGTTCACACCTTTAATCCCAGCACTAGGAAGGTAGAGGTAGGTGGATCTCTGTGAATTCAAGGCCAGAGTGAGTTCCAGGATAGACTCCAGAGCTACAGAGAAACCCTGTTTTTTTTTTTTTTTAAGAATCCAGAAGCGACAAATCTACTGCCCAATGAGGGCATTCTGTTTACTGATGACTCTCAGTTTACTGATGCTTATGTATCATGTTGTTACAGAAACCACAATAAAAGCAATTCCCAGTGTATAACATGTCAGTTCTAATTTAGGAATGATTTAAGCCTAATATTAAGCCTTGCAATGAGTGGCAGTCAACATGACCTGATCCTTTTTCCTTCATTGCAAGGAACCGACCATCCAACCTCTTCCTACTCTTATTTTGCTTTCGTGAATATAGAAAAAAATAGCAGGAAAAGAGATAGTGATGAGGAAAGCGTCAGTTTTGCCTCCATTACTATTTCCATAGCTAAACAGAATGTATTGCCCGTAATTGCTCCATGCCTTTCTTGCTCTGTTTCTAGAATAGAGTTTTCATGAATATAGCTCACATTCCAAAGCAGAAACTTACTTTTTGCCACTCCTAGATGTTACCCCCGCCCAAGGTATCTATTTTCCCAACTCTCTACCTGGTCTGTGTGTATTCTATGTCCGACAGATCACTTAACCCTCTACTATCTCAGGGTTCCATCCCCATTTATAACTTCTCTACAATGTCACTAATTTTTACCGGTGTGGGAAATTAG
The DNA here is from genome assembly GCF_017639785.1 of Mesocricetus auratus. Taxonomy (NCBI): domain Eukaryota; kingdom Metazoa; phylum Chordata; class Mammalia; order Rodentia; family Cricetidae; genus Mesocricetus; species Mesocricetus auratus. Next base: position 4,369,279 of record NW_024429195.1, read on the forward strand.
GAGGACGAATCTGCCTATCTCAAGCACGATTCCTTTGTTTGAAACTGTGTTTTCTGTGGACTTTTTGTTCCACCTCTTTCACCCTGGGACACACAGTCTCAGAGTTGAGGGACAAGGGAATCAGCGTCTGAGGTGGTTTGAATGAGAACACCCCTCATGGATTCATATATTTGAGTGTTTGGCTCCCAGATAGCAGGCTCTTTAGGGAGAATCAAGAGGTGTGGCCTTACTGGAGGGGGTTTGTCACTGAGAATTGACTTTTAGTCTACGCCAGGCCCATTCTCTTACTCTCTTCTTCCAACTTGTGGATAAGGGGTTAGCTCTCAAGTACTGCTCCAGTACCATTCCCGCCATGCTCCCCACCATGACGATCATGAACTCACCCTCTACCACGATAGCGCCATCCCCCAATTAAAAGACTTTCTCCTCTTACGAAGTTGTCCTGAACTGTCCACTGGCAGGAAAACCCTTCCACTTTCCTTGAGTTTCTTGCAGTCACTGCTGACCTTTCTGTCTTCCAGTTGCGACTCATGCGATTCGTTGACAGCTTTCTCCGACTGTAATGGGTTCAGGGAGCTCTCCTGGACTGTGATGCCCTCTTCTCAGCAACGACTGCTGGTTAGTTATTCCCAGCTAGCCTGACCTCTCCCTGGAGGGCTCTGGAACCACTACAGAACTTTCAGATGTGCATCTGGCATACTTTTCATTCCTTGTGGTGCCCTCATCCCAATTGGGTCAGCCATTTGGCGTCCTCCAGAATACAGAATAAAAAACAGGGTGCAGGGCTTGCAATAAGCAACTCACAATTTGGGAAGTTTTGAGACCTGTCATTTTTTTTTTTTGGTTTTCGAGACAGGGTTTCTCTGTATTGTTTTGGAGGCTATCGGTCCAGCTCAGCCTCGAACTCACAGAGATCTGCCTGCCTCTGCCTCCCGAGTGCTGGGATTAAAGGCGTGCACCACCACCGCCCGGCTTGAGACCTGTCATTATGTCTGATTTGATGCATTTAAACTTATTGGCTAGACATAGAATGGAACCAGGCCCCCTGAACGTGGGTGTCAGTTAGGAGGCCTGGGTAGTCTATGGGGCGTCTGGTAGTGGATCAGTATTTATCCCTAGTGTACAAATCGACATTAGGAGCCCATTCCCCATAAAGGGCTATTCACTCAGCCTAGCTACATGTGACAGACTTTGATGATCCCTCATGGAAGGCTTCACCCTTTCTATGGGATGGGGGTTGGTGGGGGGCATGGTAGGATGGGAGGAAAAGGGAACTGGGATTGATATATAAAATAAGATTGTTTCTAATTTAAATAAAACATAAACGAAAAACAAAAAACACCTAAAAAATGTACTGGCTGGGTGCATATGGAATCTGTTAGAATAGAGAAAGATCCGTGTTTAGTACTGTCCTGTAACCATTTGTTTGTGTGTGTTTTGTATGATGTAAACACAAACACACACATATACATGCACCTTCATTTGCATGCCTGAGTAGCCTTATAACGCTTCATTGAAAATATATGCTACAAATAGCTCCAGTATTTTTCTCTTTTTGGTTATTTTGATTTTTCTTAGAAAAACCTCTTTGCGTGTACAAATACTTCTTAAAATCCACCTCTATACTATACGTTTTTCTTTTTAAAATTTAGCAATCTCCGAATTAAAAAAACAAAAACTGTTCATCATATTGATGTTCCTTACTCCCTTATTCATTGTAAGAGGATTTCCCCTCCAGCCAGTTTATTTAATTACCTTTCCTGAGGGCAGCAATGGTCCTCTGCTCTGTCTTCATAAAGTTGACTGTTTGTTTGTTTTTCTGCCCCCCCCCCCAGGAGCGTTTGGCACCCTGGCCCTCTTCGCGTGTGCACGAACCTCCTCTTGCTCACCTTTGCTTACAATTTTGAGTGTCCTAGTTTTCCCGTCCTTGCTTCCCGCAGCCTCTCACCCAGATTGTGTGTTTTCTCCCTTAGAATGACTCTTACAGGTGTCCGTCCCCTGTTCTTTGTCTGATCAACCACCCTTGTCTGCAGTTTCTATCTGACTTCTCCAGGTGTCCATTCCCTGTTCTTCTCAGACCTCGATGTTACCTCCCTGGTTTTCCTTCAGTTATTTACTCTCTTCTCTTCCTTACTGAGAGAAGTCCCGTAATCACACTCGCGGGCTTATGGTCTTAAGCCACCTGACAACCTTATTGGGCTTCAATTCATATTTCTAATCGAATTGTAACACAGTGGATCACAAAAACCAAATCTTGGAAAGGCATTGATTGGGATAAGGAGGTTATTGGAGATGAGAAAGAATAGCATGGGAAACACAGTCAGAATATATATGTGTATGAAATTGTCAAATAACAGAATCAGTCGGTGGAAGGAGTTGGAGCTAAGATGTGATTCAGGAATCCTAAACCAGAATTCTTCCATAGTAAACATATCGGCCTTTCTGCAATTTGTAGCATAACAAGTTCTGGGGAAAAATTATTTTCAAATCTGAGGTCATAACATCCTTGAAACACACTGGTTGGTTTGGTTCAGAAGTTTTTTTTTCTGTAGTCCAGTGTCTTTCTGCAGCTGTTTGTCTTTCTCACTAGCATTAAGAAAGTTTAAGGTTAATAAGGCATTATATAATCTGTGTTCATGGGTCTTTGTTCCCCCTGGCTGTTTATGAAGCATTTCTCTTAAGATGTGGTTAGATCTCTCAACCACTGCTTGTCCTGTAGGATTATAAGGTATACCAGTTACATGTTTTATATCATATTTGAAAACCTGTTCCAATTTACTGGAGACATATGCTGGAGCATTGTCAGTTGTTATTTGTGCAGGTATACACATAACAGCCATTGCCTCTAAGGGGTGTGTGATAACAGAATCAGCCTTTTCAGCACTAAGAACAGTAGCCTATTGGAAGCCTGAAAATGTGTCTCTGGTATGATGCACATATTTCAAACTTCAAAATTCTAGAAAGTGAAATACATCCATTTGCAAAATTTCATTTCTGTGAATACCTTTGGGATTACCATCTGCTGGTAATGGAGTTTGATTATAGAATGAATAGGTGGGGCAGTTTCTTACTATTTCCTTGGCTTATTGCCAAGTGATAGAAAAACTCTTCTTTAAGCCTTTGCTGTTAATGTGGTGTTTCTTATGAAATTCTGAAGCCTCTAGAACATTTCCTATTAATAAACAATCAATGACATCATTACCTTGTGCTACAGGACCTGACATACCCTTATGGGATCTGATGTGTGTTATATATAGAGGATGAGTTCTATTTCTGATGGTTTCCTGCAATTGTAGAAACAATGAGATTAATTCTGTATCATCAGGAACAAATTCTGCAGTTTCAATGTGTAAGACGACTCTCTCTGCATACTGGGAATCTGTAACTATATTGAGAGACTCTAAAAAGTCTTTAAGTACCATGAGAATGGCATACAGCTTTGCCTTTTACACAGAGGGCTTTGAACTACTTTGCTTATATTTCCTGATTTATAACCTGCCTTGCCTGACTTGTTTGCATGAGGTTAGAACGTAAGAACTCCAGAGATAGGCGTTTTTCTTACAATACACGGAAGAATCCAAATTGTTTTCTTTATGAATTTGATTCTCTCTGTTTTGGGATAATTGTTACTAATCATTCCCAAAAAGTTATTGAAGCTGTTTGCCAATATTCATTATCCTTCCATAAGGAGGAAATTTCCTCATTTGTTAAAGTACAATAATCTCTTCTGGGCTCCTTCAAGTCAGTTGATGAAGCCTTAACTTACCTTTTAATATCAAATCAGAGATCTTTTCTATGTATGTTTTCAGTTTTTTATTCTGTTTATGTGGCAGAAATACCCATTCTAGTATTATGTCTTCCCTCTGCATTAATGTTCCAGAGGGGTATTCTGTAGATAGTAAAATAACCAGAATGCAGACCAGTTTTGGATCCGCATGGTCCACATGTGCTTCTAGTATTTTTCTACCCATTCTAATTCTTTTTCAGCCTCAGCTGATAATATTTGTGGACTATTTAAGTCCATGTCTCCTTTTAGGGCCATTTTCAGGTGTTTTAAATCATGCCCTTCTTCTTCAATAATTGTCTGTAGTTGAGAAATTTCTTCTAGCAGTTTTTGAAGATCATTAAGAGTCTGGTAATGCAATCTTCTCATCTGTACTTTTTGTGGTCTAATTTTTTGTAGATCTATTTTATAACCTAAATAGTTGATGTAATATCCTCTTTGTATTTTTTCTGGGGGCAATGTGTAATCCCCAGTGAGGTAAAATTTCCTTTACTGCCAAAAACATCATTTCCAACGTTTCTTCCTTCGAATCAGCCAGCAGTATGTCATCCATATAATGGTAAATTATGGAATTTGGAAATTGTTTGCAAATCATTATAAAGGTTTTTGCACAAAATACTGGCATAAAGTCGGACTATTTAACATTCTCTGTGGCAAAAGCTTCCATTGAAATCTACCTACTGGTTGAGAATTGTTATATGTAAGCACTGGGAAGGCAAATTTTTCTTTTTCTTGTATAGGTATAGTGAAGAAGCAATCTTTTAGATCATTTACTATGATGACACATCCTTTATGTATCAGAGAAGGTAATGGCATCCCAGACTGTAGAGAGCCCATAGGCTGCATTACTTTATTGATGGCTCTTAATAGAGTAAGCATCATCCATTCATCAGACTTCTTTTTGATAACAAATACAGGAGAATTCCAAGAACTTATGGATTCTTCAATATTTCCAGCATTTAGCTGTTCCTGAACCAGCTTTTCTAAAGCTTTTCTCAGAGGTCATAGGCCATTGCCCTACTAGACAAGTTCATCTGTTAACCATTTCAAGGGTAGTGCTTTTGGTTCCTCTGTAGATGTGGCACTAGCATCCTGTTTCTGTACAGCCTGTATGTTTGGCATCTGTTTTCTGTAGTGTTTTACAATATTTTTTTCTATCACAAAGAGCTTGTTTGTGATTCATATCTGATACAGGAGGAATGTTAATCTGGGTATTTCATTGCTGTAATAGATCAGAACTCTAGTGATTTACAGCAATATCTGCAACATATGGCCTCAATCTTCCTCTTTGTCCTTCCAACCCTATACAGTCAACCCATCTCCTGCTTTTTTTTTTTTTTTACTTAAGATAGGGTTCCAATCCGTAAGAATTGAACAATTACGTCTTTTAGGAGCCATCTGGCCAAGACTTTTGAGTTATGATTGTGACGTTATGTTCAGTATCTAAAATTCTGATAATCACCTTATTATTCACTTTAACTGGTAACTTGGGTCTGTGATCCTGTATAGAAATTTTCCAAAATATGTATTATTTCCTCCAGTTACAATTGGTTCATCCTCTGTAGCTAATGTATCATCCAGTGTCATATTATTTACAATAGGCATTGGATCTTCTAATTGTCCTGGGAGGGACTGTCCTCCACAGTGACTTTTGACATGGGGGCCTTCGAGAGGCCCCTTGAGAAGTTTCCTGATTGTAAAGGGTTACCTTGTTTGTCTGTGATTAACCAACATTCATTGGTCCAGTGTTGGCCTTTGCCACACCTCCTACACAATCCAGAAGGCTAAGGCCTTCTGTTTGAATCATTCCCAGGAGCATCATTATTTGTAGGAATGCTTTGTCTACAGTTCCTACTCACATGTCCTATTCGACCACAGTTAAAGCGTTTAGTACTTCGATGGCTTTTAAAACCTCTGGAGATTGCCTTTCCTACCCATACTTCTATATCATCACAGTTAAGGCATTTGACATCTTGGTGCCTCTTCAAATCTTTAGAAATCGCTTCTCCTACCCAAGCTTCTGTATCTTGACTTTTATATTGAAGGTTAGCTCCATGTGGCCTTGAGCTCACAGAGATCAGTTTGCCTACCTTCTGAGTCCTGGGATGAAAGGTGTGTGTCACCACCTCCTGGCTCCATGGCTAGCTAGTATGGCTACTGGGATTAAAGATGTGTATCTCGACTGCCTGACTCTGTGGCTTGTGGCTATCTTTGCTTCTGTACCCTTCGGCAAGCTTCAACAAACCATAAATAATATATCACTACATTTTGGTATTGTTAACATCACTACTTCAAGGTGTTAGCAACATCTTGAGTGTCGGTCAGAATGTTAAATTTCCCATCATATTATCCAAGGTTCTATTTTATTCTCTAAATGCCACTTCAACACTTTCAAGACCTTACATACATTCTTTCGACTCTTCTTGGTTCCTGGAGCTCCATAGATAGAGAGAACTTTTTCATCTTTGACAGTGCTTTCCCTGAGGCATATGTTTTGAGTTGGCCCTAGCTACTGTCCTCAGAGGCTAGGAGGGGAGGTTGGGCTAAATTCCCATAGGCAACATATATGCTCTGCTTTGTAGAGGGAGGTTTTGTGTGCCAACCTAGCTTGACTATAGTCATGTTACTTGAACATACACTAGTCAGTCGTGGGTGTGAGAGGATTTTGCAGCTGTGAGGAACACGAATGTAAAGAGAAGCTTTTCCTTGCTAGCCGCTTTGGTTTATCACCCGCCAGTCGCCTGGGCTCTGCTGTGTTGTATTCCCCAAATAACACACAAGACGCTGCATTAATTATGAAGCTGTTGGCCTTGCTTGTTTCTTACTGGCTAGCTCTGACTTAAGTAATTACCCCATAATTGTTAATCTAAGTATTTCTCTTACCGGAGAATAGTTCCAGGCTTCCTACCCCATGGCGGTTACATGTCGACTCCTCGTGTTTCTCCTTCCCAGAGTCCTCCTGGACTCCTAGTCCCTCCTATCTAGGTTTCCTATTGGATCAACAGTACTTTATTGACAAAAGACTTCCCCAACAGCTCCTCTTTTCTGTTTAAACAAAAAGAAAGGTCTTAACTTTAACATAGTCAAATTGTATATGACAGAACAGTTATCAAGTAAGAACATAGTTACAATATTTTAGCAAGATTTAAAGAAAATATCATCCATCCCATCCTTGTGAGTCCAAAGTTCTATATGTAGCTTATCTTTTATCATAACTAAGGAAAAATATAATTATAACTATCTGCCTTCAACTCCATCAAAGACCACAGAAGGATAATATATAAACACTAGGATTGACAGAGACATCGTACTGCCTGGACAGTCACCCGAAGTTCCACTGTAACGTTGGGGCATCCATCTTCAGCCCATAGGCCACAATGTATCCAGAAGATTTCTCAGCCAAGCAGGAAATTTCAAAACTGTCCATCTGCATCAGCAGTCTGTCAGTCATTTTTCTGTGTCCTGCAGAATGTCCCGTAGACTCTTCCATGAAGCAGGAACCCTGTAAGACTGAGTTCAGCAGTCACTTTTCTGTGGGTCCTGCATGTCCAGATTATACAACAACAATCAAACAGTCTAGGTAAGAGCAGTTTCTTGCCCAAATGGCTAATCTTGTCATGTTGAAAGTAAACTCCATAACAAGTTTCTTCGATGCCCATCTTCCTCTCAGACGTAATTGGTGCTGCCAGAAGCAGACGTTTCTTATTGTCAAGAAAAACCCTAAATCATTTTAAATGCCATTTTCTGAAGGTCTTTGAAAGGTTTGAAGACTATCTCAAATATATTTCTGTATATCTAGAGAACTTAACTTACCTAACTATAAATTCTATTATAAATAACTATCTATAGTCTGTATTCAATTATGCATTACATTTTAAAAGATCAGTATAAGCACAATACTTAATCAAGAGGAGAAATATACACATCACAAAATTGACCTTGAATTTGTATCAATAAATGAAAAACAATACCCATACCATAATTACCCTTTTTACCATTAAAAAATAGATTGGCTGTGATCACTAGCTAATTATAAACAATCCCATTTAAATGAAAACAAAGATTTATAAACAAGATGGGAATTAGGACGTCGCTCATTCCGAACTGCTTCGTGCTGGAAGGGGGCGCTGTTTATACCATGGGGATAATGGCAAAACTCAGAAACCTGTATAAGTCCTTATTTTCAGGGTCTGTAAGGCTGTATCATCTTAGCTGTCTCAATTGTTGAAACGCCTGGCCTACTGCTTCCAGGGGTCTTGGTTCATCAAACCACAGAAGCCTGGAAGGAATCCTCAGCTTTTCATTTTCTGTGGAAACATAAACTAAAACTCCTTTTCCGAGTATCCTTATACTTAAATTTAACGAGGCTCCAAAGGACGCTGTAACGATAAGCAACACACTTACTGAAAGTAAAACTAAGTATGTATTGTAGAAATTACTCACAAGATACCAAACAAGTAACCCAGATGAGCCAAGTAGTTTTCCGCTGCCGAACCGGAAGCCGAACTCCGGGAAAAGAGAGAGAGATTTCCTGTGTGCTGTCTTTTATGCCTTCCCCCGTAACGCCCCCTAGCCATGCCCAAAAGTGGGCCTGGCTAGTGACGTAGTTCACTGCCTACGTACGTATACGTCTTTACGTCCGGCCATATATGTCTTTAGTCATGCCTAAAGTGGGTGTGGTTAACAGTGTGGTAAACCTCCCTTTTATTACCTCATCTGTATGTGCCTCTAGTAAGTCACATGGTTAATGGCGGCATACAGACTTCCTCCTACAATTCCCCTTTTAGTCTAAAAAGGACAACTAACTTGTGTCCATGAACAAAATGTGTCAAACATCTATTCTATCTAAACTTAACTGAAAGAAACACCCAAATCTGAACACCTCCTTCCAATCCCAACTCTAAAATCATTGAAAACTAACGCTAACAGGTGTAACCTATCTTATAATATCAATAGTAGGGAGAGGGGGCGTGGAATTCTCAAAACTACTTCCTGCTGAGATGGGACGATGATAATCTCATGGGGACCTGTGAGAAGAAAAAAGTTAGTATAACAAAATCTCTGTAGATGATAATGGAAGTTATCATGGGTGAACTCTTCCCTTCATCTACCTTATTTTAGGGATGTATGCGGCTGTCTTTCAGATGCTTCTTGAATCTCTCCGCTTTGTTGGATTTCTACCACCACATGAACTACGGTTTAAGTGCCACAGCATCTCTGCTAGGTTACTGTTTTAACTCTTGAGGTCATTTATATGGTTCCACTCTAGCTTCATAATTGCCAGGATTGTTCCTCAGAAAAATTCCATTCTGTGTTTCTGAATCTCTTCCATACTCAGAGTTCTGCTATGACTTCTCAAGGCGTCTTGAATGCTGTCTAAGAGCTGTAACTTTCCCAAGCCACTTGGACCTTACTATGCGGTGTTTGTCACTTTTATGCCTGCTACTAACCTCCTCTCCCCAAAACATTTTTCACACACATCTGTTACTTAGCTGTTAGTTATTTTTTTTTAATGTATCAGTGCCTTATGGAAATGTTCTCTCATTCAACAAAATTAATGGAAGAGCCTTGGAAGGCATTAAAGCATAAATAATCCTTTCCTATTTGGAGTTGACTGAAGTTGGATCACTCATTTACAAAGACTACCCCCAACTAATGTTTGTGTTACACAACTGGGCATCTCCAGGCAGCTGTAGAAAGGGTCATTAATATTTTTTTATTAATATCATGTGGCTTAAAACACACCCCAGTGCTCAGGCCAAAATACTGGCTTTTGGTAATATTTATGTGATCTATAAAAGAAGTACCTAATTTCCATAAGCTAAATACCTAATTTTCTTTTTGAAAACAAGGGGATGGAGGAGGACATGAAATCTTGCTTGTATGGCTCTTCCTTTTTGAGCTCTGGTCAATCATTGCTGTTTTGACTTGGGTTTCTATGCCCGGTAGAATTGATACTGCCTTCTTCTGTTTGGCCATCTTCTATTTTCAACTCCTATTTGGACCACTCTCTCCACACATATCCCAGCTTCCCCCAAAATATTGATCTTTACTCTTCTCCCATAAAGCCATCCTCCATTCCATGCATCACCCTTGCCATCAGTCCAGCCTTCCCTCTTAACTTCCGAGCTCGTGGTCTGTGCACTTCGTTACAATGAGTTCATGATATTTTGTGACTTACTCTCGAGGGCACACGTTGTACTTTTGCCATGAGATTCTAGAAGCCAACAGTGTTTGATTTTTAAGATTTTTCTTCACTGTTGCTAGCAAAGTGTTTTGCCAAAAGAATGAACACTTAATATTTGCTGAATATATCATTTAGTTTAATTATTGACAATTCTCAGAGACCAGTGAGGAACCAAGAACCACACAAGTTCCAGACACACAAAAAATAATCTGGTAAAACACAATGGGTTAAAGACCAGAAAAAGAGACCCAAGAGGTAGAGAACGAACAAATTTTCTCTCCAAAACAGAGGAGACTTAGAGTGTTCCGATGATGTGGTTGAAACGATGAAATTGTTAGTACCTAATGTGATGAGTCTTAAAGACCTCTGTGCTTGGGAGAAGTATACTGTCTTTAGGTAGTTTTCTGTATTTAATTTAAAGTTAATGGCAATAAACAGTGAATTAAGTCTGGGGAGGTAGAATGTACGTTCAAAATAAGAAACAAAGTCAGAGTAAAAATCTTACCCCAATGCACAAGAGGATATGTAATTTTTCACTAGGTAAATTTGAAGTTCCATTGATGGGAGGGTCTCAAGAAACTGGGGTTAACAGACCTCTATGAGATGGTGCCTTGAGAGTCATGAACAGTTGGGCGAATAAAACGGAAATACAGAGATCTTCTATGGAGTTTGGAATTTTGTTAGCTCTCATCTGGATTTTTATATAAGGTAGTAAACAGTTTCAGGTTGGCTGAATTCAATTTATTCTTTTGTTTAGATGTTCTACAGACATGGTTTTCAAATCCACTGAAAATAATACTAAATAAATCTTCAAAAGGCACTGATTCATGCATATTTTCTTTTGATGATAGCCACTTTGCACAAATAGATTAAAACTTGGAAAACTCAGACTTTAGATGACTGAAACAAGATCATTCAATCTTGCAGTCCTTAACTGTTCAAAGTCAAGAGAGATAAAGATCTCCATTTGACATCAGGGCAAACCGATTTTCAATACCTCAGTTCACACTAATACATTTTATGCATGAGCTCATCTTTTCTTTTATATTATGTGCATTCCATGGCGCTTGTAAAAAATATTTCAACACAAGACTCATTGTATTCCATCCCTCTTATACTCTGAGATTCCAGCCCCCAAACAGAAATGATCTCATAGTTGATGAATCAAGTCTTAGATGTAGAATGAAAAGGACGGATCATTGCTAGGAGAATCAGGCACGCGAAGTCTGATGGTATTTTGAATTTTGAATTAGATACCCGCCAACAAAAGAAGCTCAATTTTGTACCATAGCCTTGATCACACACAGGCGGACTTTCCTTTTTTTTCAGGAAGTCTTAATAGCAAGCACTTTATTTGCTTACCAAATTCAAACTCAAAAGCAGTAAATATAAGGCAAATAGCTGCAGTTATTATTAGAAAAAGTACTCTGTATTGCAAAGTAATTTTCAGAAAAAAAAAGCATTGATTGTAGCTTGGCATTCAGCGTAGTTGGGCAGAACACTATGAATCTGTTCAGTGTGAGAATGGAATAAGACTTCTCTTGCTTTATAGCACATTATATTTTATATGACGTTCCATATTTTCCTATTAGGAATACAAAAATTCCTATTTATCCTTTCACTAGATAATAAACTGAAGAAGTATGTTTTTTTTCTCTCCTTTTCTAAAAAAATTATAAGTAGCTGAATCAAAATCACTCTCGTAGCAACATAAGCAGGTACCTGTGGCTTCTTAGAGAAATAGTTCCGAGGATTGCTATTATATTTAAGTCTCACACATATGGTGGGACTTCACTTTATTACATAATAATAACAACTGTTTTTGATTAGGAGACAAAGATCACGCGAGTCAGTGGTATTGGGCAATTTTGTAACTAGGAATTAGACGGAAATTAGATGCATATGGACACCCCATTGTCTGGGAATGGTAATTTTCTCAGTTGACTGCTGTTATTTTGTGAAGAATTTTCATAATATGCTAAGCCAAAACAATTTATTTTAGCTTGAATTTTATTTTGTCAAAGTTATATATGTACATTATTTGTGATTGAGAACTGTATAAACGTGGTCCTAAAGTTAAGTTCTTTTCTTCCTTCTTCTATTCAAAAGTGACCATCGTTTAGGTGATACTTAACTTTCCAAATACGTTTTTTAGCTGTTGCTCCGATTGCTTTTCTTGTACATTATCTATTGCAAGTCCCAGGCTGGGATTAATTTTTTTCTTCTAAAATCTCATCGTCCTTCTCAATTATAAGCTTGCACAGGCAAACCAAACCTTTACACCGTCATTTATGTATTTATAAGATAATTCGTTGCCGAGTCACGTGGTACAATATCACTTTTTTCCTTTAACGCATAACTATTTGTTTTCCCTAGAGTCATTCGTCAGCCATTCTCTTCTCACGTGCTTATTGTTAGTTCAGCTTCAAATGCTTTTTTTGGCAAGTTTTTCTAGAAGGAACCACTAATCTGTTAACGCTTTTAATCCTTCAGACCCATGTGGCACTCTGCTCCGCGGCTCCGCACAAGGCCCCAGGTTGGAGTCCTACCACCTCATCCACGAGCTGTTGCTCAGAGATGTCGAGTTGTCTGGACACTGGACGTCTTCTTGCAGAGTTTTCCTACTGTGGAGATCCCGGGGATCACATGCATCTCCGTCATGGTGCCTGTGTTGGCTCTTTGCTTTCTTTGGTCCTGGGGATATTATCAGGAATATGGAAAACGAGCCACGCCAAGGATACCATACCATACTTTATTTGAGAGAGAGAAGTCACTTCCATGAGAAGCCGAGAGCTGAGCTCAGTGCTCCTTTGGTCTCTGATCTTGATCGTGCAGTTGCAAGAGAGAGCTAGCGAGCTCCTTTCTCTCCCTTTTGTCGCTGCTCTCCCCAAGTACCTGTGAACGCCCCAATGGGCGTGGTCAGTGTTGCAGATAAGTGAGATCTCTCCCTACACTTGTCTTTTGTTGGACCTTTTTCTTCCTATGCCATGTTCCTTTGTTTTTCTCGGATAAATCTCCCACTCTTGTGAGAATTTTTTTCATAAGGATTAGAAAAAGGATGTATATGAGATAATGCGAGATAAAGCCAATTATTATTTTTTTGAGGAGTAAGTATTTTTATTAAGATGAATGAACCACGCCGCCCAGTGGGTTTCATGGGACGCTTCTCTGCAATGTATCATGCGCTATGTTACCGTCCTTTCTATCCCCTCCCGTCTTCCCCTATCTCCAATCCCATTTTTCCATTTCAACCTCTCCTCAAAATATTAAGACCTCCCTGTAGACTCTGTCTCTCAAAGGTTGTAGCAATCACCAAAAGGAGGACCCTGGATCATGCCTTTGATACCTGAAACTTGGGGGCCATACATGATCCAAACCTTAGAAGAAGCAGAGGCAAAAATGAGGGAAGCTGCTGGTTACTGATCAAGACCTGGCTAATTGGGGTTACTGGCTAGAAGGGGTGGAATTTAACTTATCCAACTTTTCTTTATTTTTCTTTTTTGAGACAGGGTTTCTTTGTGTAGTTTTGGAGCCTATCCTGGCACTCACTCTGTAGACCAGACTGGCCTCGAACTCATAGAGTTCCACCTGTCTCTGCCTCTTGAGTGCTAGGATTAAAGGCATGCATCACCAACGCCTGGCCTTCCCCAACTTTTTGTTGCCAATTGTGGGTTAAAGTTTTATTTTAATATATGATTAAGCTGTCACATGTCTGTGTATTAAGCACTATGTAAGGATCCAGAAATGGGAGACATTATGAAAATAAAACAGTTTGTGGAAACTCGCTGAAATTCTTATTTTCCAGTTATATTGTTTCAGGCATTTAAGGATTCTTGGCAATGATGTCCTGTAATTACATGGTAAAAAAATCAATTTGATTTGGTAAAATATTGCATCATGAAAGTATTAATCGCAAAAAACTTTTCCTTGATTTTGAGAAAGGCAGAGGGTGACCCTTAAAGCTCCTTTGTCAGGGTTTGTAAACACAGCCTGTTTGCATTCGCCCAAGGAAGTTTATATTGATTCAGGACAAGTCAAGTCTGTCTATAATACTCTTAATGCTTTACTTTAGCTCCATGGGTAGGAAAAAAGTAAAATCAACTTTTCTCTTTCAAATTACCAATAGCTTCTATGTATAGCATAAAAAATTTCCATAAGTGCTGCACTTTCATTGTTTGATCTGAAAATAATTTTAAGACTAAAATAAGAAACAATACAAAAGGGTTGAAACACTGACTGCTCTCCCAGAGGACCTGGGTTCAATTACCAGCATCCACATGGCAGTTTTCAGCCATCTGTGACTACATTTCGAGGGACTCTGAAAACTATGGGCATTGCATGCTAGTGGTGAGCGCACACGTACACACACACACACATACACACACACACACGCACACACATGCACACACACTGCAGAAGAAGAGAAGAGATTATCTGGAGACTCTGCTCACTCTAGGTACCAATCCATCATTCCTCCTTCCTGTGTACCTTGTCATTCGTCCTTTCTATATCATTCCCATTTCCTTGTACTGACCACACTCTCCATCTGGGACTACCAGGGGCCACACTGGGTCTGGACTCCCCTGGGTGATTTTCGCTCTCCTGAATGTCCTCATTGTGGTCTCTCTTGCCTCACCCCAGTCCTGTGGCAGCCGACTTGGTGGTGCTACTCCTTCCACTCAGCTCCATTCCCTGGAGACATCAACCATTGGTACAGACTGAGCGTCTCCCTAGCCCTCTCATCCCCATCTCTACACATCATTCTTTGCCTTACTGCAACGTATTCTCAGGAGCCCCTTCTCTCACCACACCCCTAATTCCTTAGGAACCCTGCCTTGTTGCGTGGACAGAATCCCCTTAGCTCTTTCCTGCTGGTCTTTCAGCCTTTCATGCTAGCTCATCTCTATTCCTCTCTGCTACCCTCTGCTCTGTAAAAGCACTCTCCACCAAGCAACCCGCAGTCACCACAGTTTCCTAAGATCCACAGATGGTAAAAGAAAACTAGGAATGGAACACCCACCCAACACAGACAGCACCAGATATCAACGCTTAAAACCATCCCAATCATTCCAATTCCAGATGAGTAGGCACAAGCGTAAAAACTCAAACATTAATATCCAAGGCAATATGCCTTCACTTGAACCCAGTATGTGTACTACAGTGGGCTCAGAGAAATGCAGTAGAGTAAAAGCACAAGGCCAAGACTTCAAAAATATCAATTATAAATATGTTCAAGGCTGTAAAGAGGATAGAAATAAATCCCTTAGCAAAGGCTATGAAAACATAAAAAGAATGGATGAAATAATGAAAGCAGTTCAAGACATGAAGATAGAAATAAAATCACTAAAGGAAACTCAAATTATGAGATTAATCTGAATATGAAAAATTTAGGATGTGAAACAAAAGTCTTAGAGGTTATAACTGCTCTAGAGGTGGTGGGACCTCAAAGAGTAGAGCCAATAAATGAGGTGGAGTAAATTCACGTAATAACCAACTTCATTCAGAACCTCAGAGGGTTAAGAAAGATCACCTGAGTAAAAAAGTGTAAAAAAAAAAGAAACAAAGCAAAACAAAATAAAAAAACAATGGAATCTTGAAATTTGCAAGCTAATGAATGGAACTAGAAGACACCATCATAAGTGAGGTAACCCAGGCACAGAAAGACAAATATGGTATGTACTCACTCATATATGGATTATAGACATAGAGAAAAGGATTACCAGCCTATACTTTTTTATTATGTATTTAAATTAGGAACAAGCTTGCTTCCCATGTTAGTCCCAGCTCCCTCTCCCTCCCCTCCACACCCACTCCCCCCCACCAGTCCCTCCAGCCTCCCACCCAATCCCCACTCCATTCCTTCGGAGGGTAAGGCCCTCCATGGGTGATCTCTAGAGTCTGTCATTTCGTTCCTGGGAGGGCCCAGGCTCTCCCCAAAGTGTCCAGGTTGAGAGAGCATCCCTCATTGTGGGATGGGTCCCCAACATCCATTTGTGTGCCAGGGATAAATACTGATCTACTACCCAAAAAACCCAGAGATTGCCTACATTCAGGGGGTCTGCATCAGTTCCACGCTGGCCTCTCAGCCATCACATCTGACAAAGGGATTTCCCCCCTGTCTGTTTTTATGTCCCCCTTTTCATTTCTGATTTTGTTAATTTGCGTGTTCACAATCTACAGATTCAATGCAATTCCCACCAAAATTCCAACACAATTCTTTACAGAACTGTAAAGAAAAAATTAAGCCTCATATGGAAAACACACACACACACACACACACAAGCACACACAAAACCTGGATAACTAAAACATTCCTAAACAATGAACAAACTGCTTGATGTATCACCATCCCAATTTGAAGATGTACTAAAGCTATAGCAATAAAAGCAACATGGTATTGGTGTGAAAACAGACACATTGATCAATATAACTGAATTGAAGACCCAGACACAAGTTCATATACCTAAGGACACCAACTCTTTGACAAGGACTTCAACATAAGTCCAGGCACCCTAAATCTGATAGCCGAGGCAATGACTAGTAGTCTTGATCTCATTATTGGCTCAGGAAAAGACTTCCTGAACAAGATACGGATAGCACAGGTACTATCAGGAACAACCGATGAATGGGACTATGTTGGTTGGAATAGGAATGATCTCCATAGGCTCATGTGAATTCTTGGCCCGTGGGGAGTGGCTGGGTAGAGCTATGCGCAGGATCTGGGAGGAGGTGGGGAAACTATAATCAGAACTTATTTTATCAAGTTTCAACTAAAAAAAAAAAAGAAGAAAAGAAAGTAAGATCTACCAAAGAAGAGCATAGGGAACATGAGGTTAATCATGTTTTGTTGAAGTGTGATACTCTGATATGGTAGTTGACAGTAGTTACTAAGCAACAAACAGAACAATAAAGTCAGTGTGCAAAATAACCTTGCCAGACCCCTGACATTGCTCTGCCTTCCGCCAATCAGTCACCAGCATCGCAGACCATTAATCCCTTTCTGCTTGCGAGGGAAGCAGCGTTTTAGAATAAGGTAGAGTTCCAGGAGCTGCACTGATGTGTGAAGATCTCATGTGGGGGAGTCGACAGCAAAGGAGAAAATGCTTTTCCAGTGGTTTCTGCATAGGAGGCTGCTGCTATTTGGGCCACCTAAAAACGTGTGAGCCTGAATTTTTCACATTAAGGGCTCAAGGGAAATACCACAGATAAATACTACAGTTGTTTCTGTTTGTTTGTTTAAAGTGGAGGTCTATACTAAGTATGATGTACCTGTGCGTCTTTACGCATTTTTAGGACACTTACAATAGTGGTGTCTTTCCTATCCCTTATGATTCCCATTTTAACAGTGAAGGATTCGTGCTAATCGATTGACCTTTGAGTTTATATAAACAAGGAGAGCTAAACCCGGGCTGGCAAGATGATTCAGCAGGAAAGACCTCTTACCAATAGACCTGACAGTGGATGATTGAGCTCTGGAACCCACGCAGTGGTGGGAAGATCAGACAAACTCCTTCCTGCAAGCTGTCCTCTACATACTGCAGAATGCATGCTCACCCCTGAGCTAATGTATGTTTTCAAACGAGCTAGTAAAGCCAATTTTATTTAGTATGTTTGGAAAATCAATGATTCATCGTCGGGAAGTATAATTTTCCAGTGCAATTTTTTTATGGCGTTATCTCAAACCTTGAACTTTTTGTAGTAAATAAGAGAAAATGTGTTAATTAAGAGAACTGCCAATCTAAGTGAAAAACAGAGTGCTGGAAACAGCATGGGTGAAGGCTTTACCTTTTGTATCAATGAGGTGATTCCATAATGAGGTCTCAATGTGAAAATATGACTCTGGGATAATGAGAGTATGGAAGGAAAAAGAAGATAATGGAATCTCTATTAACTCATTCCTGACTCCTAATTAGTTTTTAAATACTGTCAGGCAATGCTTAATGAAAGACTTCTCAATAATATGAAATGAATAGAGGCCATGATATTTATTCAGCCCTAATGGGTGTTAATTAAATATGTTTCTTGAGACTCTTCCCAAGTAATATACATAAGGTAGAAGCATGTAAAGATGGCCTCTGTTTCCAGACAGCTAGACAGACCTACTTAAGCTCACCTACCTCAGCCCAGAGAGGAGAGTAAGGTGGATGAGTAACAGGCGTTGGGGACTAGGGTGCTGTGAGACGTTGGGAGTCCAACACGGCCAACTTCGACAGATAGGAATCCTTCAGGGAAGCCTGTTTCCAACAGCAACCCAGGCCACAGCAATTCAACCTCCACCCAGGCAATTCTACTTCTGATTACACCTTGGCATTCTGTTTTGGAAATATTTCTCTCTCTTTTTTAAAAAAAATTAAAACAATCTTTTCTCATTTTGCGTACCAATCCCAGTTCCCACTCCCTCCTCTCCTCACGCATCCCCCACCTCCCCTCACCTTACCTCCCCTTCACTCCTCAGAGGGAGTAAGGCTCCCCATGGGGAGTCAGCAAAGTCTGGCACATCACTCTGAGGCAGGACCAAGGCCGCCCCGCCCTGTATGTAGACTGAGCAAGGTGCCGCCCCTCCAAAGGGAATCGGCTCCGAAAGGCCTGTTCAAGCACTAGGGATAAATCCTGTCCCGCTGCCACTGTCCAAGCCACACAAATGTCCCCCACATTCAGAGGGCCTGGTCTGATGACTGCCCTAATTATCATCATAGAACCTCCATCTAGCAACTGATGGAAGCAGATTCAGATATCCACAGCCAAGCGCTGGGCTGAACTCCCAGAGCCCAGTCGAAGAGAGAGAGAGGGGGGTGATAATAGGAGCAAAATTTGGGGATACCCACAGAAACAGCTGACCTGAGATAGTGGGATCTCACTGACAGCGGGGGAACCTGCATTGAGACTATTTCTTAGATAAAGATTGCTTTTACTCGGAATAGGAACCCAGACACTATTTAGTCAACACTGAATTAAAAAATCTCTGAGGTTTTAAAAATGTTTGGAAATCGAAACCATTGTTTGAGCATATTCCCAAGGCATCAGAGGACTCAATCCGTGAGAACAAGAAACTGTTCAGTTCTTATGGAACTCTTAAGAGTGGGTGGGAGTATGGGTCATCTATGACTCTTCTGCCTGCTCTGGGACCCTTTCTTTTTTTAATATTTTTTAATTTAAATTAGGAACAAGCTTGCTTCACATGTCAATCCTAGCTCCCTCTCCCTCCCCTCCTTCCCCATCCTTCATTAATTCCCCCAGGCCCCAACCAATCCCCAATCTCTTCCCCAGGGAGGGTGGGTCCTTTCCATGTTGGATCTCCAGAGTCTGTCATTTCATCCAGGGCAGGGCCTAGGCCCTCCCCCATGTGTCCAGGCTGTCGATTTGGAATGGGCTCCCAAAGTCCATTTGTATGCCAGGGATAAATACTGATCTACTACCCAAGGCCCCAAAGATTGCTGAGTTCTCCTCACTGACACCCAAATTTAGGGTGTCTGGATCAGTTCCATGCTGGGCTCTCAGTCATCAGTCTGGGGTCCATGAGCTCCCCCTTGTTCAGGTCAGCTGTTTCTATGGGTTTCACCAGCCCAGTCTTGACCCCTTTGCTCATCACTCCTCCCTCCCTGTTACTGATTTCCAGGAGTTCAGTTCAATGTTTAGCTCTGGGTGTCTGCCTCTGCTTCCATCAGCCACTGGATGAAGGTTCTAGATTGGCATATAAGATAGTGGTCAAATTCATTTTCAGGGAGGGGCATTTAAGGTAGTCTCTCCATTATTGCTTAGTTTGCCAGTTGGTGTCATCCTTGTAAGATCTCTGGAAATCTCATTAGTGCCACATCTATCCTCAACCTATAATGACTCCCTCTATTATGGTATCTGTCATCCTGCTCTCCTTTATTCTTCCCCCATCTCAATCTTTCTGCTCCCCCATGTCCTCCTTTCCCCTTCTCTTCTCCCCCTCTCTTTTCCCAGTTCTCTCTACCCTCCCCCCATGTTCCCAATCAACTCAGGAGGTCCTGTCCCATTCCTCTTCTCTGAGGTACCATCCATATTTCTCTTAGGGTCCTCCCTGTTTCCCAGACTCTCTGGCAGTGGGATTGTAGGCTGGCACTTCCCTGTTCCATGTCTAAAATTCACATATGAGTGAGTACATACCTTGCTTGTCTTTTTGTAACTGGGTTACCTCACTTAAGAACTAGCAATTCCACTCTTAGGCATATACCCAAAAGTTGCAAATTCATACAACAAGGACATCTGATCCACTATGTTCATAGCAGCATTATTTGTAATAGCCAGAACTTGGAAGCAACCTAGATGCCCCTCAACTGAAGAGTGGATAGAGAAAATTTGGTACATTTACACAATGGAGTACTACTCAGCAGAAAAAAAAACAATGGAATCTTGAAATTTGCAGGCAAATGAATGGCACTAGAAGAAACCATTATGGGACCCTTTCTTTTTCCTCCTACTGGGTGGCCTTGGTCCAGTCTCGATATGAGGCTTTGTGCCTAGTCTTATTGTAACTTGTTATGCCATTTTTGGTTGATATTCTTAGGAGTCCCTGCTCTTTTCTCAAAGGAAACTGAGGAGGAGTTGATCTGGGAGAGAAGGGAGGTAGGGGGGAGGGACTGGGGCAGGAAACTGGTCAAGATGTAATATATGAGAGGAGGATAAAGAAATAAATTAAAAAAGAAATTGTTCAGTGACACCAATACTGCAGGGGATTTCTTGGCTTTGGAGTTTGCGTTTATTCTTAGGAAGAGTCCAGGCTGAGTAGAATGAGGTGAGAAAAAAAAATCTTATACTGGAAACGAGGGACATTTACTGAAGGTCAGTGTGGATAAGCACAGCCATACAGCAAATCTACTTTAAGCCATCATGGTGACTTTAGTGGGCAAGTTAGATGACTGTATCTTGTTTTCAGAAGAAATGTAGAGACATGGGTGGGAGGCTAATTAGGTCTACAACAATTTCTACCCAAAGGCCAAGTAATAGGCATTAAACTTTATGTTCACTTTCTCTCTGGGATCCACTGAGGTCATTCTTCCAACTTAAACTCCAGTCACTTAAACTTTGATTTCTTAGCTTATGTCATAGTCCGTTTCCAAAATCATAAAAACATCTACCTGTCTCCAGGAACTCTACCACGCCGTAGTGGATGAACTGAGTGGTTCCACATGCAGTGAAAGCAGAGTGTGCTTATCGTAAGGAGAGAGAGAGAATGTGGGCCACAGGAATGGGATTTATAACCTGGAGAGCCTACCCCAAGCCAGTTATAGCTACATGAGGCCGTGTAATTTATACAGAAAATAAAGGCATTGCGCACGGTTTTGAAGATCGGGAAGTCCAAGATGAAGGATCTAAGATTTACTACAAGCTGCCTTCCTGGGTCATTTCAGGGAAGAAGTCAAAAGGAGTAGCCAGAGAGATTGAGGATGGTGCAGACAGAAAGAGTGGAGATTAATCTCATATTTTTTTAAATAAGGAAAAAGGGTCACTCAGTAATAACATTGAATCCACCCATGAACATGAATTTTGGGGAAAATGCTGGACATCACGGTTATCAGTGTAGATTCAGATGGTGTATTCATGCCGCTGGGATGATATCTGAATTACCTTTAGGTCCCTATTCAAGAGCCCTGAAGACATAATAGCTAAATTGACATTTATGGTCTTACCAAAAACATTTTTATGAACCTTGGCTAATGACCAACGACAGTAGATTTATAGGGCACTTTTCTTATTTCCAAGTCAAAGGTCCAAATACTCAATTGTTTATCTTACCTAAGGTTGGTTCTATAAGTCTGGAGATATGCTTCCTTGCAATTAAAAATATTTATACTGTGCTTATGGTAGGACTTCTGTGATTCCAGCAAAATACCTCTGCCATGATTTAACTTTTAGTGAATCTTGGAGAAAATCAATAGGCATTGTATATTTTGTTTGCCAAATCTAACTATTGTAACTTCATAGGTAGTTCGCTGGAGGAGAGGGAATGGATTTACCCTCTTGTTCAAGGGTACAAGCACCAAATGCTGCAAACTAGTCTATTTTGGCATGACACCCATGGATGAGTACATAGTTTCTCTCCAACTCACTTGTTAAAAGCAGTATGTTCTTAACCAAATTTACTCATGGTTTACTTGTAAATATGCTCAGTGTGACTCTTGAAGTTACCTTTTGCAGGCTAAGAGAATCATTATGATATGTTAAGGAACATTTCTTCTACGATTTTGATCTAAGTCACCCTGTAGCATGACTTTTCTTGAATAGAAAAACCTTTACACTTGTTTTCTAGAGGAATGCTTTGTGAAGTGGTCGCCACACTATCCTGTCCACTTGAAGGTGATACAGCCGACATGACTTCCTCTACTACAACAGTCACTGGAATCATCATCATTATCATTGATATAAATCCTTTTGGCTTGTAACGTGTACTATATCCCAAAGTCAGTTGGTTCAGGCAGTACTGCTTTTACTGTTTGTTGCAAACGGTCTCACTTTGTTATGCTCAGGCCGTTACCAACATGCTGTCTTTCCTGTGCCCTGTGCTTCATAGTTTATGCTTTGCTCTTTGTAGGCGAATTCTTATGCTTGTTAGCATTGCTTCCCAATATGTGCTCTGTGCAGTATCTGAGGTCTACAGAATGTTAATGGTTGCCCAAGGAAAAGCTTGCATGATTGAAAAGTGTAAGAGACAGCAGGGTAAAAAGTTAAGCCAGTAAAAAGATGAAGTAGCTCACGTAGCTGAGAAGCCTCAGGCGCTGATCACGGCACATGAGAGTTTTTGATCTTCTCTATGAGAGAAATCACTTTAGTAGAAGATCTCATGAGGCACTTCATAAAACCCTGGTATAAAATGACTTGTGGCTGTTGTGTTGACTCGGGAGTTATATGCAGAAAGAAATGTGTGAAACACCAAGAGCTCCACCCCCCAAACCTTAGTGGTGAAAGTGGTAAAGTATGGGCACACGCTTTTCGAAAGTGGTACAATTAGCATCACTTATATCATCACTTTTTAGGGATCATCTTTAAGGTACAGTAGACAAAGGTGCGCAAATCTTAGGACTTTAACCACGGGGAAGGCTTCTCCCCTGAAAGTGAGAGTTAGATTTGTGGTTGTTGATGCCCTGGAAACAAGAATCATGGTGTGCTGTTGAGCCCACCAGACTGGATGAAAACAGCCTGCTTGTTGTGTGTGTGAGCTCAACGAGGTGGTGCATCTTAAGACGAGATACAATTCAATTCCACAAATGGGAGCTTCAAGAAAAAGGCAAAAACGATAGATTTGCTTCTTTTTCTCTTTGAAACTGCGGCTTCCTTTTCTCCTTGTTCTCTTAAAAATGCTTTAGTTGAGAGTTGGGGAGATGACTCAGTGAGCATTTGCTCTACGAACATGAAGTCCTGAGTTCCAATTCCCAGAACCCAAGTAAAAAGCTAAGCATGGTATCTGATGTCATCTTTTTGTCTGTGTGTGTGTGTGCACATGGACATACATGTATATACATACATACCACACATTATATGAAAATTAAAATCAAGTGTTTTGAAATTTCTCTGTCATTTTTGAAGTCATTATTATTAAATGTCTGAAAGAAATGTCTGTTTTATTTGTTGAAAGGAGCAGCTTAATGCTTGGTTTAAATATGTATGTCATTTCCTTAGTGCTGCCCCACATAAGTCTATTTACATCAATCCCATTATAGACTCCTAAACAAGTTTGGTTCCCTTTGCTCTTTGTTCTGTCTCTGGGTTTAGCATCACAGAAAAATAGGAGTCAATGGCTTAGAATCAATGAGAAATCATAACTTGGCTGTTTGGTCTTTGCTTAGGTACCCGACCACAAAAACAAGCCCTAAACTTCTTTGAGCTTTTTGGTGCCTCTAACATGACCCGTGTGGGCAGGTTAATTGTAATAACAATAATGACGTTGATGACAGCTAACATATTTCTAAAGTGGCTTACATACATTCTTTAATTTTCATGACGGAGTGAGATGGATACATGCATTTTTCAGGAGGGAAAAATCAAGGTGTACTCACTCAAGGTGTACTCACTCAAGGTGTACTCACTCAAGGTGCACTCACTCAAGGTGCACTTACTCAAGGTGTACTCACTCTCGCTTCCAAGTGCTTAGTGGCAGAGTCGGAATGTGAACCCACATGGCCTCCTTTGAGAAGCCGTTATGGGTAACCACTTAAAGTGTAAACGGTTTCAGTCTGTATCACCATTACTTGTGTATGTGCTCTATATGACTGGCCATTTGTATTGGATAACAAATTGGTGTCTCTTCTGTGGGGAAGAAAGTTGTTTCACACAGTTTCGGGCCTCCATCGGCTGTCAGTAGTTTTTTGTGTTGGGGTGCATGTAAGAATATACATGCATACACATACACATATATTCATGTAATAACTGTCGATAGAAAAAGAGGCCATAGATTTGTAGATTTGAAAGGCAGCCGGAAGGGGTATATGAGAGAGGGTTTGATGGGAGGAAAGGCGAGAGAGAGAGAGAGAGAGAGAGAGAGAGAGAGAGAGAGAGAGAGAGAGAGAGAGAGAGAGAGAGAGAGAGAGGATGTAATTATATTACAATCTCAAGCATAAAAGGCAAAAAGTAAACAGGGATCATACTTAGGGTAAAATAGGAAGGGCCTTTTTGAAAAAGACGCCTTGGCAGAAACAAACAAAAGAGCAAGAAACCTAGCTGAGATTCACAGTAGAGAAGCCCACTGGTGACAGAGGAAGAAAGCCGGCGGAGCAAGGCTGTGTTCAGCAGAGAAATAGAAATCCTCTGGGTGTCCCAGAGAACTCCTAGTGGTTGCTGCTCTGCCCCGTCCCTCGTGCTTTAATCCTATGAAGGACCTGTGTGCTCTTTTCTGTAATGGCTCAGCTGAAACCAAAGGTTCTCAAGGGCTCATTTTTTCCCTCCACACCCTCACCGGTACTTGTCATCCGAAGTCTTTGGATAGATGTAATTCCAAAAGCAGAACAAATAAATGAATGTGCAAACGAGAGTAAACAAACAAACCAAGCATGCTCCGGCACCATCCGTTCGTCTTCCTAAGCAGACCAAAGGCGCCTCCCTGGTTAATAAAGGGAACTGCGGACTTTGTGGCCCATGCCTGTGTGTTCTGGAATGTGAGTGAAGACCGTCCCGAATCCTAGGAGGAAGGCGCACAGCACATCACGTTGTTTCTCTCTTCCTTAACATTCCCCCAGGACTGAACTGCAAGACTGCTTGCCTGGTACCGTTCGACAAAGGTGTGACGACTGAGCCCCACTCCACTGAGGAAACTGAGGGATTGGGAGCCTTGATTACAGTCTCAGCGCACGCGGTAGAGGCTCCACCCACAGCTGTAGGTCTGCTTGCTCACATCCTGTCTCACAGACCCTCGGCGTCCCTGGGTGAGGCAACGGTCCATAGCTATGAGAAATCATTGCACTCGAGAGTCCCCGTATCGATTTGTCAGTTCTATCTTTGTGAGGTGAGCATACACACACATATTTTCTCTGTATCGACTGGGTGTGCTGGCTGTGTCGGGGTTGCTAAAACGGGTAACTTTCCAAATGTGTCAGGCATATTTCCAGCAGGTACTTTTTGATCTCCTTCCAGGGTGCCCCTAACTTGATGCAACCTGGACAACAACCTCAAATACAGGTGAACTAATGCTTATCCTGTTTTCTTCGCATAAAAAAAATAATGCATATGGCCAGCTGTTCAGGATTGAAGGACCTCCACATTGTGAATTTTTTTTCCCGTATGTTTTGGAAGTTTTTGTCTTCACAGTAGCATATATATATACATATACATATATGTATTTACACATATATAATTCTTATATAATTTTCTTTTTCTAATATTCACCATTGCTGATGCACATACACTTTTAACACAAATATCTACAAATACACATGTGGATCTCCATGGTTCACTGGACAACCAGGTTAGTCCAGGTAAGTGAGAAACTTCAGTTGCCTTTTGGTATTTTCACACACATCCACACAGATGGGCACATAGATTTGTGCAAGCATACATGAGCATACTCTTTCTCCCCTACACACACACACACACACACACACACACACACACACACAGCAATTACACTGATTAACATTTTAAGGAGCGTAAGAACACTGCAATTTATAACTTCAGTAGCCCACAAGCCTGGTTTAAAATCTGTGGCTCCGTAAAACCAAGGTGAAAATCTTGTCTCAGTTATGTAGATACCACAACTCTACCATGCAGGTGGAAAGTCTATGTATGTAATTCAAGGTAACTTGGACATTTCTGATAGGTCTGTCATAGGCTTGCTTCACTTAACTGAAACACATGAATTAGGCTTTGTTTTGCTGATTTGTGACTTCAGGTGTTTGGGTCCCAATGCACTTTTTATTTAATTACGTAAAAAAATTCTTACCTTCTGGCTAACCTATGTCTTGAGAATTTTTTTCTATTATTCACTATTAAGGATGCACATACAGGTTTTTAACACAAATATGTATATAACTATATTTGGAAAGAAAATGGAACCAGAAAAGTCTCTAAATCTTCCAATTTAAACATACAAAGAGGAAATATTTGAAACAAGAATGGCATAATACAAACAGTAAGGACAGATGTCTATCAACACTTTAGGGACATCCTCAGTCTGAGTGCCTAGCTTTGCTATATAATGAATGCCCCTGATAGTTAGGTTGAGAGTAACAGCCCTTTAAGCACCATGGACTAGCTCAGTATGTCTGAACTCTTCCTTGTCCAAGGCTAGTCCTCTGTTTCTCTCTCCTCCTGTGAACATAATGTTTCATTTTATTGTTACCATTTCCGGTCTACTCTCACCAATGCCCCCTCTACATACCTCACCCACCTGATAGCCCAATTTGCATGTTTTTAAGCTCCATACCCTGATTGTTTGGTTAGTCTTTGTATACTTTGTTTTGCAGTCATGAGGATAGCACTACATGCAATATTTTTACTTTTCTAAGGCATATATCCTGACATTTTTCTGATCGGTTATTCTGAAACAATCATATTACTGTATGTAACACGATAAATAAAAGACGCAGAAACTGATATTGGTGTTCAAGTTTCAAGCTGAAGATGAGAAAAACCAAACATCCAGCCACTAACTCTTACATCTACCTCAGAGTGAAAGACGATCCTGGCTCCACCAAACCTCAGACTGCAATCCTAGACTCCTAAGCTTTCTTCAGTGTGGCTGGAGAATCCTTCCTGTGCTCAATGTGGCTGGAGAATGAATGCCAGTTATGAGACCCTGTCTTAAATACCTCTCATGAGCCCTGGGATTAAAGGCATGTGATCCCAAGGGCTGAGATCACTTTTGTATGAGCTGTTTCTCTTTAGGACTGGATCAATTTTGTGCAGCTCAGTGCGACCTTGAACTAACAGAGATCCGTCTGCCTCTAAATTCTGAGTCCTGGGATTAAAGGTATACACCACCACTTCCTGATCTTTATAACTTGAGGCTGATTTTTGCTTTCTAAATCCTCAGGCAATCTTTAATAAATCATAAATAGTGTATTACCTCATGACTGGATTGTAGAAATATTTCTTTGGCAGTGGAAATGGAATTGCCATTTAAAAAGCATTCCTTAAGCTAGCTTTGAATTATAACTATAATTATATTTTAATTCTAATTATGATCCTGGAAATTGTATTTTCTTATTTTCATGAAGTCAAAATTGAGACACATGTTGCTCACATTGCACGACCGGTAAATGACCAAGGTGGAATGTGCACATTGTTCTGACTCCATGTTGAAGAAACTCCTGACATACTCAGGGTTCCAGGTTACTCTTTGGAACCTTTGAGCACTTGGTAGTTCTCACGCCTCTGGAGTGGTTCACACAGGGAACTCTGAGCTACAGGAGAAAGACGCCTGCAGTGCTCGAGCAACGGAGACACTTTGGAATGGGTTTTCAACAGTTTACAATGCATTTCCTCCTTTTCCTAAACAGATGCCCAGTTAAACCTAATTTGAAATATTGACGTAGTTAAAGTTTTAAATACCATTTTTTCCCCTGCACAAAATGTCAACTGTCAGTTTTCATGATAATCTTCCCATCATACCACAACATGACACACTATTAGCCATTTGGAGTTGTCCAAATGACCAAGAAAGAGTCTCTTGTGTTGTCTAAATTATATTTATACCAAGATGAATATGGCAGACATGGCAGCAATACCAACACCACAGAGGCTGAGGTAGGAGGAAGATGGCTAGTTCAAGGAGAGCCTGAGATTCTGCAACAAAAACCAAAACAAAAGTATGCTTATAGCGCCTTGCCCGTCAACCTGTGGCTTGTAATCATGGCTCATGACAGCCTTGACATGTAACAGAGTGTGTAAATGTTTAGTGCACACTTGTGGTTTTGATTAAGGACAATGGTACACTGGGATTGCAGAAGTATCCTGGTATTTACAGGAGAACCACCCGGAACTTCATCCTCACATTGTTGCAAATCAGGTCTGCACAATCCCTTCACTCTTGGAGGGAACTCCTGTTTGGTTATAAAGTTGTAGGGCTGAACCAATGACATACATGGCTCTTTCAAGTTCAAGGAAAATTACTGCCGTAATGAAGGAATTACTGAGAAGAGATGCCACACAAAAGAGGCTCTGCATTCTCCAAGGTGCTGTTTTTTTTTTAGTAAATTAGTCCTAGACTTTAAATCAGTAACAAACTAGAGGGCAGAGATGCAGTGTGTGACTGAAAATGGTTCTTGGTCTTAATTTGGGTCACACTTCCCAATACTTCAGGGTGGTTGAAATGGTTCTGATATCCCATTGCCACACAAAACTCCCATCTCTCGAATCACTATGAAGCCTTCACAGATGTGGACTGGAAAGGCTTTTCCATGAAGCCAGAAAAATGAATCTGCAAACGCCTTCCGGCTGGCATGCTTCAATGCTCTGCCTCTCATTGGAGACATGTTCAGGCTAGCTTCAGTCGATGACTGACGGCACCTCTAAATGTTATTTAAGATAATGTGAAGCCATTTTTGCCTCTCTCTCCTAGCGATGAACTCAGAGAGAAGGGTGGGTATTGAAAAATCAGTAACTAATGTTTTTGGATTGAGGAAAAAAATGCTATTATTACAAAAAAATACAAGTCAAAATTGTATCATCAAAAATGAGAAAAATAATTCAAGGTCAGGATGCAGAAAAACAGAGGGCCAATTACACATATGCATATGGTGTGCATTCGTTAGGACTGAGGGAGTTAACACCTTCATGCCCAGCTGGTTTAGGTCATTCTATTTGCGTCCTGCTGTTCAGAAAACGATGAAAAGGAAATGGGCTGCCTGCTATCACTAAATGCCAGAAACAGACCATATGGTGAGAAGGCAGCACTGAATGAAGAAAATGACAGTTGTCTAAGGATGTAACATACTCGATAGCCTAAGACATACAGCTGAAGGCACACTTCCTTAATTTCTTAAATCCCTGCCCTGGCCCTGGCGTTAATTCGGGCTGCCCATCAGTTGTGTTTTATGAGTGTGAACATGGAAAAAAGCAAAGAGCACACACTAACAAAGCCACACGCCCTAGAATTTACACTCTTTATTTGTAAAGGCATCTTTTTAAAATGCTTCCATTTTAGTTACTACAGAATTGGAGGACAAAGCCTGTGAAGAAGAATGACATGGAAACGCATGCAATTTATACACATACATTATATACACAACATGGAGTGAGTCTATAAAGGAAGAGATAACAATGGTCAGGATCATAGACCATTCAGGCTGGGAGGGATCTGAGTTCTCTCTCTGAACTTACCCTCTTTAGGCATGGAGCAGAAGCAGAGTACATGAGAGATGGATAAAACTTAAGTGCAAATGGAACAAAAACCTCAACACCAATCCAGCCACACTGAACCTGTTAGAAGAGAAAGTGGGTGGTACCCTTGAACGAATTGGCACAGGAGACTGCTTCCTGAACTTAACACCAGTAGCACAGACATTGAGAGTGTCAGTTAATAAATGGGACCTCCTGAAACTGAGAAGCATCTGTAAGGCAAAGGACATAGTCCACAAAAAGGCAGCCCACAGAATGGGAAAAGGTGTTCACTAACCCCACATCAGACAAAGGGCTGATCTCCAAAATGTACAAAGAACTCAAGAAGCTAGTCACCTAAACCAAATAACTCAATTAAAAACTGGGATACAGAACTAAATAGAGAATTATCAATAGAGGAATCTAAAATGGCTGAAAGACACTTAAGAAAGTGCTCAACATCCTTAGCCATTAGGGAAATGCAAATCAAAACATCTTTGAGATACCATCTTGCTTCTGTCAGAATGGCTAAAATAAAAAAATACCAATGACAGTTTGTGCTGGAGAGAATGGGGAGAAAGGGGAACACTCCTCCACTGCTGGGGAGTACAAACTCATACAGCCACTTTGGAAAGTAGTATGGTGGTTCCTCAAGAAAATGTGAATCATTCTACCAAAGATTCAGCCATTCTACTCTTAGGCATAAACTCAAAAGATACACATTCATACAACAAGGACATCTGTTCAACTATGCTCATAGCAGCATTATTTGTAATAGCTAGATCCTGGAAGCAACCTAGATGCCCCTCAACTGAAGAATGGATGCAGAAAATGTGGTGCATTTACACAATGGAGTACTACTCAGCAGAAAAAAAAATGGAATCTTGAAATTCGCAGGCAAATGGATGACATTAGAAGAAACCATCCTGAGTGAGTTAACCCAGTCACAAAAAGACAAACATGGTATGTACTCACTCATATATGGATTTTAGACATAGAGCAATGGATTACCAGCTACAATCCACACTGCCTGAGAAGGAAGGAAACAAGGAGAATCCTAAGAGAGACATACATGGTCTCCTGGAGAAGGTGAAAAGGACAAGATCTCCTGAGTTAATTGGGAGCATGGGACAAGTGTAGAGGGAGTTAGAAGAAAGAGAAGGGGAGAAGAGGAGGGGAATACAGGACATGAGGGAGCAGGAAGGATGAGTTGGGGGGGGATAGTAAAGAGCAAGAAAATAGATACCATAATAATGGGAGCCATTTTAGGTCTAAAGAGAAATCTGGCAATAGGGAAATGTTGAGAGATCTACAAGGATGACTAACAATCTAAGCAACAATGGAGAGGCTACCTTAAATGTTCTTCCCCTATAATGAGATTGATAACTTCATTAACTGCCATCCTAGAGCCTTCATCCAGCAGCTGATGGAAGCAGAAGCTGACACCCACAGGTAAATACTGAGCTGAACTCCTGGAATACAATTGCAGAGAGGGAGGAGTGAGGAGCAATGTTGTCAAGACCAGGCTGGGGAAACCCACAGAAACAGCTGATGTGAACAAGGGGGAACTCATGGACCCCAGACTGATGGATGGGAGGCCAGCATGGAACTTATCCAGACCCCTGAATGTGTGTGTCTGTTAGGAGGCCTGGGCAATCTGTGTGGCCTCTGGATCAGTATTTATCCCTATTACATGAATGGACTTTGGGAGCCAATTCTTTATGAAAGGATACTCTCTCAGCCTAGACACACGCGGGATGGCCTAGGCCCTGCTCCAAAGAATATGACAGACTTTTAAGATCTCCCATGGAAGGCCTCACCCTCCCTGGGAAGCAGAAAGGGCATGTGATAGGGGGCCAGTCTGGGGGCAGGGGAGGAGGGGAGGGAGAGAGAACTGGGCTTGACATGTAAAAGAAGCTTGTTTTTAATTTAAATAAAAAAGTACATAAGAGAATTTTCAACAATGGTTCAAGACTATGTCTCAATAATTTCAAAATACTTTGTGTCATGTATTAGTAGAAATAGCTTCTCAAAAATGATGACCTTAGCTGAGAAATTTACTTTGTAACAGATAGATAGTCCAGGAATCTATAAAAAGGAATTTCTTACAAACAATTAGTTTTGAGTTTGAGCTCTATACCATGAAAGTTCATAATTTAAGTAAAAAACCAATGATTGGTTTTTTTGGGGGTAGAGAATGGGAGAAAATTTATTTAATAAAATGCACTGGTAAAAATTGTTCTCTCTCCAACCAGTATGCTGATAGAAAATTATTCAAACCATAAAAATCTTAACCTAATAGAAGGATGTTGCATTTAATGGAAAAGGGAACCTTTGTTTTACTGTGTTCATCCAGAGTGCATTATGGGATTGCATGCATCTGCTGGACATGCAAGTAAGTGAGTTTTATCAATAAAATTTGGATAGAAGTCACAGAAATGAATAATTAAGTGATGGCTACAGAAAATGCATTCTAGATAGTTTTGAGTCATGTAGTTGATATTAATAAAATATAGGTGAAGAAACACAAATGATTGTTAAATATTGTTTTAATGTTAGTTGAATTGGCAACCCTAGTTCTCATTAATTTTTTTCCTATCAATTTTCCTAACACTCCAAAAACTTTCTATACACAAGTTATGACCAGCACCATTTATATGATCTGTTTTGTGATTTCCTTTTCTGTAATTGAGGCTTATGTAATTCTAAGGTCCTTTTAAGTCTGGCAGATTATGGGGCCAAAGCCAAGGCAGTCAAAAGAACTCATCCCATGTTCTCATTAATTTTGTTATTGTGTTTCCATGTGCCTTTTGAAGCTATTATCATCTAGCTTCAAGGTAATTCCAGATTTCAATTTTACTTATTTAAAAATAATGTTAGCATTGTCAATTTTTGATAAATGATATTATTTTTACATAGAACATTTATTATTATTTTAAACACTTTATTAATTTTTAGAGAAATCCATACAGTGTTTTTTTTATCATGTTTGTTCCCACACCCATGTGTGCGTGGGTAGTACAAATTAGAGTTCTTGAGTTGTTTAAAAAACAATAACAGAAAACAGAAAGTTGTGAAGGTCTTAGGAGGTGAGGAGTAGACCTAGAAGGGGCTTGTGGGGAAGAGTGGGAGGTGAATATGATCAAATGCTTTATATTTTTATTGTTTCAGTGGTGTGGGGGGCAGATACCTGCATAGGTTAGAAGGGGTCATCAAATATCCAGGACATGGAGATAGGACACTAGTGAACATTTCTGATGTGTGTGCTGGGCACTGAATTCTGGTCCTCTTTGAAGAACAGTGTACGTGTTTAACTGCTGAGTCACCTCTCCGGGTGTATAATAATTGCTTTTATAATAATAAACAGTACCTAGATATTTCAGAATATAATGCTCATAGATTTTTGCCTTTGATCGATTCATTGGTATTTTCCTGGGAGGTGCTTGAGACCGTATGGAGGTTAGTCTACAATATTTGAGTGGCAAGAATTTTCAAAAGCAATCGAAGCTAAGCAATACTTACTAAGATTGTATCAGACTTTTAAAAATCTCTGCATTTTTATATTTTAAATTCTGTTACTAAAGCAAATCTCAGCCATTAGAACCAGGAATGCAAATAGAAAAATGATTTACTGAAATGCTCCCTCTTCCACCCCTCCTCCCTTGTCCCTCCACCAGCCTCCCCAGCCCCCCACCCAATCCTCACATCATTCCCCAGGGAGGGTGAGGCTCTCCATGGGGGATCTCTGGAGTCTATCATTTTATCCAGGGCAGGACCTAGGCCCTTCCCCATGTGTCCAGGCTGAGAGAGCATCTGTCTATTTGGAATGGGCTCCCAAAGATCATTCATACACCATGGTAAACACTGATCTACTACCTAAGGCCTCCTCCCTGGCACTACATTCATGGAGTCTGGATCAGTCCCCTGTTGGCCTCTCAGCCATCAGTCTGGGATTCAAGAGCCCCCCCTTATCCGGTCAGCTGTCTTTGTGGGTTTCACCATCATAGTCTTGACCCCTTTGCTCATCACTCCTCCATTTCTGTCACTAGGTTCCAGGAATTCAGTTCAGTGTTTAGCTGTGGGTATCTGTCTCTGCTTCCATCAGTCACTGGATGAAGGTTCTAGGATGGTATATAAGGTAGTCATCAACCTTATCATCAAGGAGGGACTATTAATGTAGTCTTTCCATGATTGCTTAGTTTGCCAGTTGGTGTTATCCTTGTAGATCTCTGGAGATCTCACTAGTGTCAGCTCTCTCCTCAAGCCTATAATGACTCTATCTATTATGGTATCTCTCATCCTGCTCTCCTAGAATAACTGCCCTACTTATTCCAGGGCAGTTTTAGAAATGCCACAATAATGTGTGAGATTTGGTTGTTTAAAAGTAAAGGACTTTTATTACCTAAGAAGGAGCAAGGGTTTGTTGGAGAAATTGCTGCTTTCTAGGTTATAACAAAGAACATGTAAAAAAAAGAAAGAAAGAAAGAAAGAAAGTCTCCTCACAAACTTTTTGATATTTTAGCATGATATTTTCTTTAAGGACTCAGAATTTTTTAATTCTCAAAATTTTCCAAATTCCACAACAAAAAGTAATCCAGAAATGACAACTCTTTTGCAGCACTGATAATGGTAAAAATCTTAATGTACAAAAATATGCTTAGGATTCCTTACATGCCAATTCATGTTATGTTTCAGACCTAGCAAGGACGATCCAAGTCTTTTTTTTAAGGTTTTTTAATTTAAATTAGAAACAAGTTTGCTTCACATGTCGATCTCAGCTCCCTCTCACTTCTCTCCTCCCTGCTCATCCACCATCTCCCCCAGACTGCCACCCAATCCCCACTCTGTTCCCCAGGGAGGGTGAGGACCTCCATGGGGGTGTCCATGGTCTGTCATTTCATCCAGGGCAGAGTCTAGACCCTCCCCCAAGAGCCCATTTGTGTGCCAGGGATAAATACTGATCTACTACTTAAGGCCCAATAGATTGCCTAGGCCTCCTCACTGACACCCACATTCAGGGGGTCTGGATCAGTCCCATGCTGGCCTCCCAGCCATCAGTCTGGGGATCAAGAGCTCCCCCTTGTTCAGGTCAGCTGTTTCTGTGGATTTTACCAGCCCAGTCTTGACCCTTTTGCTCATCACTCCTCCCTCTCTGTCACTGGGTTCCAGGAGTTCAGTTGTAGCACGATATTATCGTTAACAAACATGTTATTCACAGCTATCCTAGAATGCATGTGCCCTATGGGCTGCAGGTTAGACCCTCTTGCTAATGTTTAGTAATCCTGAAAAGAAAAACAAAGTGTTCCAGAATCCTAAAACTACACAGCATGTCAGAGGTGTGAGCTAACCCAAACATGAAGTTCCGGTAGCAAAAAGCTGAACAATTTTGAGTAGCAAAATAAATAATACATCATTGATTGGATTTGTTACACAATGCACAAAATAATATTCACAACACATATTTCTACAAACAGGATGATTGAATAATTAAAAAATGAGGCAGAGAAGAAATCTGAATAGGGAAGTCTAAATAATTCATGGGACTACTCCCCCTTGGAGAGGTTGACCTTGGGCCTCTGCCTTAAGGTAAATACACCAGTTAGCAACTTGTGTCCATGTAAGGTGTTGTGAAGGGTTCAAGTGTAACTTTATGGTGAAGCTGCCTGGAAAACACCGTCTCAGCCAGTGGTATCACCAGAGATAAAACAGGCAGACTTATACCTCCTGATAGGAAATGAGAAATGCAGCATGTCAGCTCTGTGGGCTTCCTCCTCTGGAGTCATTAACTTCAGCTTAAGAGAGAAAATGTGAAAGAAGCCAAATATAAAAAGTCTAAGATGCCTTCAAAGAATCATGACTACATTCTGTCTGCGCTCTGAGTGAGTCCTGGAACATAAAGAGAAACATAGTCATACAGGTGGAAAAATGAATGCCACGTCAGCTAAACAAGCAAGGTATCAATATTGACTGTGACAAAATACTACACTAATATAAGATGCCAACAATAGCAGAGATGGTGTGAGCTATAAAGAACTAATTTTTTGTGACTTTTTCTAAGAATCCAAACGCTCTTCTTATAAAGATTTATTTAAAAAGAAGAATTTGTTGATTTTTGTTATCTGAAGTTTCTAATCTGTTTTGTTTTGCCTTTGCTATTTCAGGGGGTCTTATTTGTGAAGGGACTCGGGATAAAGAAGTAATCCAAAATGTGCATGGTGGAGATAGTTTATATGGGTATCACATAGGAAATAAATTGCTTTAGGTTTTACTGCCTTCCACCAGGAATCTCAATGCACTTTGTGGAGTCCTGACTCTAAAGTGATAAAACTTACAAAGATGTGCTGAAAATTCTAAGAGAATATAAAACATATGCCATCATTAGCTTGACTTCATAGTCACTGTCATTGGGTGTTAATAATAATGCACCAGTTACTCAGGAGTTTCTATAGGTTGAAGAATCTGTCTCCCTATAAATGCAAAAGATGGCCTCATTTATCCATTAAAAAAACACTAAATATGAGTCTGATAGCAGATCCAATCCCTTAGGCTCATCCCTAGATTTGCACCAGCTGTAGCTCCCTGCCTCCTTCTACATGCCTCCTGTGGATCCCACAGACCATGCCATCCTGATATCCCTCCCCTTACTCGTTGCTGTGTCTCAGTCTCCAACTCAGGCAGATAACCCCTGCTCAACCACAGGCTGTGCCTGCCAGAATGCAAGGTAGGCTGCACAAAGACCTTCTCCACACTCTCTGTTGGCCCCGGTAAACCAACTCCTTCAGGTTTTTGCCAGTTGCAGCCTCCTTTGCCCCTGTCCATGTATCCCGTGGATCCCACAGACCATTCCCACCTGTCTGCCCAAAAATCAGAGCCTAGACTTATAACTAACTCAACACCAGACTCCTAGAGGCAGTGAAAAACATTATAACAGCCTTGACAACATGTTACCACCAGAACCAAGCTATCCTATTACAGCAGACCCTGAATATTCCAATGTAGCTAAAACACAAGGAAAAAACCATAAACCACCTACAGGAAACTAGTAGAGGTCCTTAAGTAGGAAATGAATTAGTCTCTGAACAAAAGCCAAGAAACACACACAGCTGAAGGAAATGAATAAAACTATTCAAGACCTGACAACTGAAATAGTAGCAATAAGGCAAGCACAAACTGAGGGAACTCCAGAAATGAAAAATTTAGGAATTTGATTAGGAACTACACATGCAAGCTTCACCAGGACAATAGAAGATATGGAACGGAGAATTTCAGACATTGAATATTTATGACACAATAGAAGAAATGTGTACATCAACCACAGACATTTGTAAATCTCAAAAGTTTTTGACACAAAACAGCTGGGAAATTGGAGACACTATGAAAAGGCCAAACCTAAGATTAAAAGGAATAGGGGAAGGGGAGAATACCAGCAAAAATGTTCAGAAAATATAGAGGAAACATCTCCTAACCTAAAGAAGGACATTCCTGAAAAGGCACAAGAAGCATAGTAATTAGATTGGACCAGAAAAGAAAGTCCCCTTGCCACATAATCATCAAAACACTAAATATATTGAACAAAAACAGAATATTAAGGAATACAAGGAAAAAAGACCAGGTAACATATAAAGATAGAGCTATTAGAAATTACACCTGACTTTTCATGTAGACTATAAAAAAGGACTACATAGATGTTCTGCAGACTCCAAGTGACCACAGATGTCAGTTCAGAATACTATACCAAGTAAAACATTCAATCAAATAATATATTACATGATAAAGTCAAATTCAAACAACAGCTACCTCCACATTCAGTCTTAAAGAAGGTGGTAGAAGAAAACTTCAACCTAAGGTTAACTACACCCATGAAAATACAAGAAACAAATAATCTTACGTCAGCAAAAACAAAAGAAGGAAACACACACACATACACAATCATCACCATAAAAACATCAGCAACACCATAACCACCATCACCACCACCAAAACATTAGGAATAAACAGTCATTGGTCATTGGTATCTCTCAATATCAATGGCTCCAATTTCCTAACTAAAAGACACAGATTAACAGAATGGATTTGAATACAGGATCCAACCTTCTGGTCTATACAAGAAATAAATCTCAATATTAAGGATGGATTACTCAGGGTAAATGTTGAAAACAGGTATGCCAAGCAAATGATCCTAAGAAGCCATTTTAATATCTAGCAAAATAGACTTTACATCAAAACAAATCAAAAGAGATGGAGAAACACACTTCATACTCATCAAAGGAAACATCCACCAAGATGACATTTTACTTCTTAATATCTATGCCTCAAACACAAGGCACCCACTTTTGTAAAAGAAACACCACTACAGTTTAAATCACACATGAACCTTCATACACAGATAGTGGGATACTTCAATATCCTACCTTCACCAATGGGCAGGTCATCCAGACAAACTGAACAGAGAAATACTGGACCTAACAGATATTTTAAACAAAATGAACCTAACAGACATCAACAGAACGTTTCATCCAAATACAATATAATGTACCTTCTTCTCAGCACCTCAGACATACTCAGACACAAATCAAGTCTCAACAGATACAAGAAAACTGAAATAACTCTATACATCCCATGAGACTACCATGAATTAAAGCTGGACATCAACAACAACAGAAACTATACAAAGTTTATAAACTCATTGAATAACCCTCTGCTGAATGAAAAAAAATGGGCCAAGATAGAAATCATTGAAGAAATTAAAAGCTTTCTAGAATTCAATGGAAACAAGTGTGTACGTAACACACCCAAACTTATGGGACACAATGAAAGCAGTGCTAAGACAAAAGTTCAAAGCACTACATGCATGCACAAACAAATTGCAGAGATCTTATACTAGAAACTTAACAGCACACCTTAAAGATCTAGAACAAAAAGAAGTAAACATACCCAAGAGGGATAGACTGTGGAAAAAGATAATTAAACTGAAGACTGAAATCAATTAAACAGGAACAAACAGTACAACACAAAGGATCAGAATTGGTTCTTTCAGAAAATTAATAAGACAGACAAACCCTTATACAAACTAAAAGACAGAGACAGACTATCCAAATTGATAAAGTCAGTAATGAAAGAGGGGGACATAACAATGGACACTGAGGAAATCCAGAAAATCATAAGGACACACTTCAAAATATAGACTGCATCAAATTGGGAAAATCTAAAAGGAATAAATAATTTTCTTCATACTTACTAAGTATCAAAGTTAAATCAAGGTCACATAAGCAACTTAAAATAGACCTATAACCTCCAAGAATATAGAAGCAATCATTAAAAGTCTCCCAACCGAAAATAAGCCCAAGGCCACATGGTGTCAGGGCACAATTCTACCAGATTTTCAAAGTGGAGTTAACGGCAATACTCCTCCGATTATTCCACAACATAGTCACAGAAGGGACACTGCCCAATTCATTTTATGAGGCCACAGTTACTCTGATATGCAAACAACATAAAAAATCAACAAAGACTTACAGACCAATTTCCCGTAGGAACATATACACAAAACCACTCAATAAACTACTTGCAAACTTATTCCAAGAACATATCAAAAAGGTCATCCACTATGAAGTAGGCTTTATTCCAGAGATGCACAGATGGCTTAACACACAAAATTCAGTAAATTTAATCTATCATGTAAACAATCTGAATGAGCATCTCATTAGAAATTGAAAAGGCATTTGACAAAATTCAACACCCCTTCCAGGTAAAAAGTCCTGGAGAGATTAGGGATACAGGGGACATACCTAGACATAGTAAAGGCAATTTACAGGAAGCGTATAGCTAAAGTCAAATTAAATGGAGAGAAACTCATAGCAATTCCAATAAAATCAGGAACAGCATAAGGTTGTTGACTCTTTTCATATATATTCAATACAGTGTTTGAAGTTTTAGCTAAAGTAGTAAGACAACTGAAGGAGACCAAGGGGATACATATTGGAAAAAGAAAAGTCAAACTATTCTTACTTGCATAAGGTGAGACAGAATAGCGACACAAAAGTTCCACCAGGGGACTTCTGTAGCTAGTAAACACTCCAAGCAAAGTAGCTGGATACAAGATTAACTCAGAAAAAAAAATCCCATTGCCCTCTTACGTACATATGACAAACGGACTGAGAAAGAAATCAAGGAAACGCCATTCACAATAGCCTCAAATATTATAAAGTATCTTGGAGTACCTGTAATCAAGCACATGAAAGACTTACATGTTAAAACCTTTTGAAGTCTTTGGAGAAAGAAATGGAAGAAGATACTGGAGGATGGGGAGATCTCCCATGCTCAAGGATTAGAAGGATTAACATAGTAAAAAATGGCCATCCCACCAGGTCTTTTGTTAATAAGTTGTAGCTGTTATCTTGGTGTTTTTGTGAGACTCCTAACTGTGGCTGTGTCTCTGACTCATTGGCTCTCTCCTGGAACTCTTTTCCTCCTGTGGGTTGCCTTTTTCAGCCTTGTGAGGGCTAGCGCCTTGTCTTAATCTATTGTTTTAGTGTGTGTGTGTGTGTGTGTGTGTGTGTGTGTGTGTGTGATATTGTCTCTTGGAGGCTGCTCTTACCTGAAGGGCAATGGAGGGAGAATGGATTGGATCCAGGGGAGAGGCGTGTGTGATGTGTGGGTCACAGCTGACAGGAGTGGAGGGAGAAGAACCTGAGGTCAGGATTTGCTATGAGAGAGAAGAATCCATTTCTGATTAAAAACCACTAAGTGCAATTTAATTATGCAGAAATTACCTTGGAAAACCTTGGTGAAATTTTCCAGTTTGGGTGGTTTGTTTCGGGTTGCTCACGCTGAATTCCATCTGCGGCATTAAGTGTTCACTTGATGAGCTGTTTTAATAAACAAAGCCAAGGCAACAGACACACACAAACTCTTCTGTATGTTTACCGGCAACTGCGGGACATACATCGGTTTAGATATCAGTAAGACATGGCTGCGTATAGGAAGGCAGAGTTGGTAAGCTTATTACCGCAGGTGCGTGCCTTCTGGGTATGTATGAAAGGTAAACCTTTTGTGAGCTGTTCTTCAGTCGTCTTTGAGAGAGATTCTAGGTGGGTGTGAGAAGAAAACCAAAGTCCAGAGGCTAATACTTGGATGGGATGAGTCAAGAGAACAAAGAAAAAGCTTCACTAGAATATAATTGATATACAATATACTGGACATATTTAAAGGTACAGATGATAATTTTAACACACATCTACCCCCACATACATATGTATATATATATATATATATATATTGAGATAGTCACCCCAATCTCTTTAAAGTTTCCTTGTGCCCATCTGTGGTCTCTTCCACATTCCCCTTCCCCACACCACCTATTGTTTCTTACTCTCCAGTTTTGCTGAGGAAGTGCTAGAAAATTTGTATATATGAACATGAAAAGTGCCATGATTTGCTAAATGTTTGTTGTGAAGTGATCATGTCAATCAAATTAGTAAATTATCATTTGAAACATGTGGTGCTTTGAATAGGAATGGTCCCAGAGGCTCATATATTTGAATACGCGGTCATCAGGGAGTGGTACTGTTTATGATTAGGAAGTGTGGCCTTATTTGGAGTGGGTGTGGCCTTGCTGGAGGAAGTGTGTCTCTAGAGGTGGGTTCTGAGGTTTCAGGAGCCTAAGGCAGGCCCAGTGATGCTCTCTTTTTCCTGCTGTCTATGGATCCTGATATAGAACTCTTCAGCTTCTCCAGTGTGACTGATTGAGTGCTGCCATTCTGATAACGGGGTAAACCTCTGAAACTCTGAGCGGGCCCCAATTAAGTGCTTTCTTTTGTAAGAGTTGCTGAGGTCATGGTGTCTTTCCACAGCAACAGAACATTGACTAACATATTACGTTACTATTTTTCTGCTTTTGAAAATTTTATAATTGCTTTATTAATTTAATTTTTGATGATTTTGCCCATTCTTATTATTTTTTTAAATAAAATATATTCTGGTCATGCTTTTCCCTACTCCAACTCCTCTCAAATCCTCCCTACTTACCCACCCACCAAACTTCACATCCTTACTTTTTTTTATCATTCTCTTAGGAAGCAATAAGAAAAGAAGGAAAAAAATCCAACAAACTTGGATGATAAAAGAAAAACACAAGAAACACACACAAACAAAACCCATAAAAATATAAAATTATAACTATAACAGACCAGAAAGACAAAAAACCCCATCCAAACAAAAGTAATATGAGATGAAAAGTCTGCAGAAATACCATTGAATTTGTTTTGTGTTGGTTGTTCACTGTTGCCATAGAACCTGCTGTTAAGTGGGGTTAATACGCCCAATGAGTCTCCATCGAAGAAAACTCTGGGGATCACTGACAGTCTGGATTACTTTGCATTATTCTAAATAAGCATTTGTATATTATGTAGTACTTTTCATTTTTCTCTTTTAATTTGGATTGTTTTAGGCAGTGTTACTATTCTGTGATGTAACAGTAATATTATGCATATCAATACTTTGTTCCTTTTTATTCTGTCAAGTGACCATTGTGCATCTTGTTAATTGATTCATAAGTTTATGTTCATTTGGGCTGTTTTCCAGTTTTAGATTTTTATAAATGAAGCTACTGTGGACATTTTTGTATACTTGTTATTCTATGGACACCGTCTTATTTTTTCTTGGGTTAATACTTAATAGTGGAATCTACAGTAGTGCTTAGCTTTTTGGTATTTGGCCAATCTTTGCTTTTTGGGTTTTTTTTCTTTTCTTCAGTATTGTGTTCTACAGACAATTTCTTTCATGTGTGACATAAATTTTGACCTCACGCTCTTTCTTACTTTTCATCTCTTCTTTTCACTCGATTGGAAAGAACCATTTCTAATATCCCCTTTGAAAAGACCCCTTCTTAGTCCTCCAGGGGACTTAAAGTCACGATAGAGAATTCATTAAGAACAGCCTTTTTACAGAAGCTTCCAGGCATGGAATACATCTACTCCTTTGGAACTAACTGATGAATATTTCATTACCGTTTCTTCACTTTTAATACCTACTCGATATTTTATTACTAAGTAAATAACAAGGAGTAGGATTGTGGGTATGCACCTGCTCTTGATGCAATACTAAGTTCCTTAGTGCGTCCCATGGGTTGTATGTATGTGTGTGTGTGCGTGTGTGCGTGTGTGCGTGTGTGTGTGTGTGTGTATACACGCATACATATATACATATACACACACATACAGAGTTTTTCTAGTTTGCTTTTCTCTTGCTGTGATAAACACCAAATGCAGTTGTTTTCCTCTTACCCTTACAGGAAACAGCCTATCACTGAAGGGAGTAAGGTAGGAACTCAAGACAAAAACCAGTAGCAGAGGCCATGGCTGGAGAAAATCGTTTCTTGACTCGCTCCCAGGCTGACAATCACCTACCTTTCTTAAACAGTTCAGGTGCTAGGGATGACACTGCCCACAGTGACCTGGAATGTCCTACATCAATTAACAATCAGGAAATGCTGCACAGACATTCCCCCAGTGGAAAGTTCTTTAGATAATTTTGGGGCTGTGTCAAGCTAACAGCTGGAGCCAACTAGGAGACTCCACCTTTCATCACCCTGATGACACACACAAGTGCACCACCTTAAGCTATAACCTTCTGATAGGGAAGTCCTGTGTATATGTCAATAAAGCACTGTTGGCCAATAGGGAAGCAAGATAGGTGGGACTAGGAGTCCAGGATGACTCTGGGTAGGAGAAACACAGGGAGTCACGATGTAGCTGCCATAGGGGTAAGAAGTTCGGAACTTTTCTCCGGTAAGAGAAATACTTAGATTAACAATTATGGGGCAAATGCTTAAGTCAGAGCTAGCCAGTAAGAAACAAGCAAGGCCAACAGCTTCATAATTAATACGGCAGTCTCGTGTGTTATTTGGGAACTAC
Organism: Mesocricetus auratus; assembly: GCF_017639785.1. Classification (NCBI taxonomy): domain Eukaryota; kingdom Metazoa; phylum Chordata; class Mammalia; order Rodentia; family Cricetidae; genus Mesocricetus; species Mesocricetus auratus. The sequence continues at coordinate 4,412,933 of NW_024429195.1, forward strand.
AACGTGGCAGAGCCCGGGCGACTGGTGGAGAAAAACCAAAGTGGCTGGCAAGGAAAAGGCTTCGCTTTACAACCTTCCTTTCTCATTTGTTCCCAAGATCCCATGGTAACGTCATGATACAAATCTAGTACAATATTAAATTGCTCCACAGTCCTTAAATTTCATAATACTTTAAAAGCCACAGATCTCCTCTGTGACACCCAGAAGTCATGACGGTGGGTTCTTTCTCACAGAATCAAAACAAGTTTAAATGTCCCTTATTCCAGGAGGGAGTAACTTTGACCCAGTTATGATCAAATCAAATCTGAAGCAAAGATTCGACGGTTTAAATAACTGCATGTCTGACACGTGGGATCCACTAATGGTCTTCTGATTCCCAAGGGCTCCGTCGGCCCCACTTCTCTGGCTCTGCCAACTGCGACACACACAAACACACACACACACACACACACACACACACACACGCTCAGCTTGCCTGGTAAGGCTCAGGCCAGCTCTGGGTCACACCTGCCTCTGCCCCTCAGCATGTGTTTTGAAATCTCGGTATCCCCGGGGCCTTGATGACGCCACTGCCATGGAGGTTGCATCTTCACCGCGGCTTCCTTCCCCTCGCCTCCCTCCAGAGACTCCAGCCCTACGACCCGGTGCCTACACCATAGCTCCTCGAGTCTTAAGCATCCGTGCCGACTAACGCCACGCGAGAGGCTCTCACTTCATAAGCGTGCAGGCAAAGTACTTAAAGTCACCAGTTTTCCTTTTCTTTTTTGGCCTCGCGGGTCACGTTCTTGAAAGTCACTGAACAGAGCTCAGAAAAATCTAAACTGGTGAAAAGCAAACCTATACCCAACACCATTGGGTCTGTGAAGTGATCAGACGCAGGGATAACCCAAATGCTCTTTCTTAGTGAATTTGCTTTTCTAAAGGCCCTGTTTTTACATTTGGTTTATAAAATAAGCACGAGGCGACGGACTTTCTCTGCCAAGCTTCATCCTCCCCTCCTCGTGTTCCCCCTCCGGCAAGCCTGCCCTTACGGCGTTGTCACTGACTTTGTCTGTGTGTCATTGTCGTTTTCTGTTTTCTAGAAACGCGCTGAAACTCTTACATCCACGTCTATCACATTAATCTGTGTAGTTTGTTCTTTTTTTTTAAATCAAATTCTCTGCCTGCCTATTGGTGACTGGTCACGTAACTGGTTCAGAAAGACCCAGCTCTCCTATTCAAGGCGTGTGAAAAAAAAAGACAGTCATATTCTACTGCTGAGAGAAAGCAGCCCGTTATTACCACTATTGATTCTGTAACATTCACTGATGGTAAATACCTTACTGACAATAAGTGCCTAATGAGACTTGGACAGCAATGACAAGACCGTCATTAACCTTCAGAACCACTGAAATGACAGAATCAAAAAATTATCATTTATAAGATGGCGTGTCAATGTTTTATGGATCATTTAAGAGTGCATTCTTAAGGAAGTAGGTTTGAACCTTAGATTTTTTTTTTGATGGCGCTTTGCTAAAACAATTAAGCAAGCAGATGGCTAAAGTTTATATTCAGAATGAGGTCTCAGTTCCTTTCATGAAGAGTGTTCAGTCCTGTTCTGTTGTTTCAGACTTAACAACAAAGAATCTATCCTGACTGTGCCAAGACAACAAATTTTCTTACTTATTTTTTAATGCTTTTGTGAGGAATGTCTCTCCATACCTTGCATGTATTATTTTCTCCCAAAATCATCTGTTTTGTACTAGAACAATAAAAAGCAGAGAATGTCACTCAACTCTGGTTATTTGGATTTTTTGTGGGGGTAGTGATTAAACCTCTTTCGCTGTGGAACTTTATGAAGAAAAATAAACTCTCTGTGTCTGTTTTTCTCCTTAGAGGAGAAACAAATAGACTTCTTTATGAATATTTCATGTGCATTTGAGGTATAATGGAAAGGAATATATCACTCAAACCACTTTATAGCGCTTGTTGAAGGCTAGTGTGCTACAAGTGCCTTGCTGAGCACTTCAAGTGGGCATCCCTGATATTCTCACCAGTGATATTTCATCCATCTTAAAGGAGCAGTGACTAAGTCAATATTATACAAAGAGTAATGAGTAGAGATCAAACTTCTTTCCTTCCTTCCTTCCTTCCTTCCTCCCTCCCTTCCTTCCTCCCTTCCTTCCTTCCTTCCTCCCTCCCTTCCTTCCTTTTTCTTTCTTTCTCTCTTTCTCTCTTTCCTTCTTTTTCACTCTTTCAGACTGGGTAGTCTGAAGCTACTCCAGGCCAGTCTTAAACTTCCAAGGAAGCCAAGGCAGGGTTAGAACACTTGATCCTCTTGTGTCCACTTCCCAAGTGCTGTGGCTGTGATTTCAGGTACATGCTGTCATGCCTGGTCCCAGATTCTAAATTTTAATACATATTTATTCCTAGCAACCTAAAGAACTACAGCCAGTTCCAAGTTTCAGCTGTTTTACCCATTGTGTATAATGATGAGTTCACACAGAAATTTTAAGGATAGATATGAGGTCACAGTGAAAAGATTTGATCATCACTGATGTAAACATAAGTCTTCATACCTCTATGAACCTGACATTTTCATTGACAAAATGAGATCGGTCTTTTCCTCTGTCCTTACAGGAGAGTTTGCACTGGAAGCTGTGCATTTTTTCCCTTCACTTCTGATTTCCCATGAAATGATATCAATGTAATGATAACAAGGAGATGATAAGCCCTACAAGCTGGATATGAATGAGGATAGGTGAATATTCATAGGGAGATCTCCATCCGGGTGAGGTTTTACAACAGTGAGGAACATAACTGACAGGATAACCTTTAGGGATTACGTATCGAGTGGCTTTGATCCTTGAGACCTTTCCCCTGAAATCACGGTGGGTGCCCTCAGATTTTTTTGCCACAAATTCAGAAATCAGTTGTCACTTGCTGATCACAAATTCTTTCTGCTAGAGCAGCCCTTCCCCACTGGGCACTTCTACAAAGATGACAAGTTCTCTGCTTCTCTGGCAGGCAGTACAGTAGGTTCATTTTAAAACAGTCCTAGGACTGACATAGTGGCCCATACCTGTGACCCAATGTTTGAGAGGCTTAAACAGCTGCGTCGGGAGGTCAGGTTCATCCTTGCCTACATACAGGTTAGTGGCCACCCTAGGACTCATGAACCCTGTGTCAAAACAAACAACCTAGCCCCAAAGCAGGCTTATAAGGAAGCTCTCTGTATTTGTAATTACTAGGAGTGAGCAGCTTGTTTAGGTAGTGACTAATCAATTGATTCTGCAATTAAGTGCCTAAATCTGAGTCAGCGCTGTTGCTGTACCGTTTTGGGGGAGGGAGGGTACCAACCTTCTGCTTCCTGTCATGTAAATGGAGAACAATAAAAGCACATTCTTCAGGCAGTATTCTGAGGTCTTAAACATTGTGGACAATACCAGTCCACAGCAGCCACTTGAATTCAGCTTTTCTTAATCTAAACAGTTTATTAACACCACCACTTAGCTATTTGACCTTAAGTAAGTTATTTATCTTGGTCTGATTTTCTTACTCTTAAAATAGGAACACACAGTGACAATGCAGAATGAGGCGTGTGAGAAATATACCCTGAACCCTGAACGCACGTAGACAATATAGTTATTTAATTTGTTGTAGCCTCTGAATTGTAGATACAAACATACATATTTTATGTATCTTATCACCACCTCCTACCTCATGGCATAATTACATGTGATACATGTGTGACTGCTCATATTTTGCTTAGACTATTACTCACCCAAGAGATAGAGAGTACAAGGTTTACTCCAAAGGTTAGAAGTCACTGTCCCAAATGCCATAGGCCTAAAAGATTGTTCATTAGCTATTTAAAAACAGTAATAACAGTTTAATTTTAGAATGTCTGGGTACACTAAGTCTTATGTTATTTTATCATAGCTTTACATTATTAATCATAAAATAGTCTCTAGTAACAGTATTTTCTGTATCACATTGTTAAAGGAAATAGGACTTCATGACTGTTATAATTTTACTTTGATGATTTTCCATTTCTTAAAAAAATCTCATCAGCTCACCACCACTTAGAAGTCAAATTTGTTAGATCCGTGTTTCATCTACAGAATAAAACATTCTACTTTGCAGAGAAGCTCCTTGAGGCAAGGATTCATGTGTGCTCCCCCACCGAACCCCCATCGCAGAGGGTAAACCATAAAGACTGCTGACAATCACTCTCAGACAAGTCAAGACGAAAAAGTTTATGACCAGCTGCCGGAAAGGAGCTGTAGCTAGCTGAACTGCCGGCAAGACGTTTGGTCCAACTGAGTCATTTGGATAGGATAGGACACTTTCCCGTCTGCTGAGCTGCTGTCCGGTTGTGAGGTGTGTGTTCCATGTCCCCAGCTTTTGTGAGTTGTCACCCACGCTGGGACGAGCCTTGGCCATTCAGCTGTTTTGGACCGACTTCTGCTCCTGTAAATAACCCATCACCCATATTCCTGTAAGTAACCCCGATAAACTCATTGGTTCCCCAAGTTGGAATTTAGTGGTATCCATGTACTTTGGTCTGTGGTGGACTTCCTGTTGGGGAGCATAGAAGCGTGTCTTGCATTTCCCCAGGAAATGTCTTGTCCTACAACACGATGCTTTCCCTGTGTTCGATCCCCACAAATTTGACACGTTCCCTCGGGTACCTGAATTGCTAATAAATGAGAGGGCCCTGCCCTCACACTGTCAGTCAGTGATACACAGTTCCAGGGCTTTGCTCCTTTTCGTCCTTACCTTGGTGCTTACCCGCTTATTTCTTGACCCAAAGTGCGTGAGTCCACAAAGGAACACGTCTTCAGCTGTTAGACGCCACTGCTGATGTGAAACGCGAATGTGATGAGCTCAGAAGCTCCCAACAGCACACGCACATTCCCTCGGGGTTCTACGAGCTAGAAATCTTGCTGATGTTTTACTGGGATAAAGCAGTGGATTAGATGCGCTCTAGGGGAGAGTGTATTTCTTTACCCTTTCTACCTTAAGCAGGTTATAAAGATCCCATGGCCTCCGTGCCTCCCCCATCTTTGACTCCACCTTCCAGGGACTTGAACCCTTCTCAAACCGTATCCCTCTGTTTTTTTTCCCCCTGCTCCCTCCCTCTTCCATATTGAGGGACCCTTGTGATTGTCCTGGTTCTACCCCAAAAATTCAAGGTAGTTTTCTCTACTTGATGTTCAGCAGTTTCACAACCTAAACTCCGTTTGTAGTCTTTTTCCCCATTTTTCCACGTCGGGCGACGTGACAGGCTCCAGGAAACAGGAACGCGGAACTTTAGAAGTTTGTCATTTCACCTACAACGAGTAGTTAAAAGTGTTTCAAACAATATCTCACCATTTCAGATGTACCATTCTTAAACATGTTATGTAATTTTACTTTTAACTTGATTTAATTTTTTTTTAAAGGAGGCATTGAGCATATGCTCGGGCGTAATAATCGAGAACTCCATGACTGAGCTATATGGCCAGCCTGGAAAATGAATAGTTTAAAAAAAAAAGGATGATCTTTACATGATTTCAGAAAAAGTAGTGTAGATTCCCACCCAGACTATTCTCAAATAGTCCTGGAGCACACACTAATTGGGTGACTCCCCAAACCGTAGTTCTGAAAGCCCATACATGCCCAGGACCAATCCACGTCTTACATAAGTGTGAGCCAGCTTTTATATCCACCAATCTGTAGCCTGTAAAAACCCTACAAGCCCAGATCAAGGCTGAGTCACACTCTCACGCACACTGGCCAGTTGAATTGCTCTGAGTCTCCCCCTTGGAGCTCCTCTAAGCCTAGGCCCAGCTGGAAACCACTTTCCCACCCAGCTGTTGATCGAATACTTGTTCCGTTTTGCCTTGCTAAGCTCACACCCAGCTGAGGTCTGCATTCATGAGATTTCCAGTTACCACTGAGATGGAATTAATGCCATTCCTTAGATCAGAACTCAGCAGTGAGCATCTGAAGGTCTAAGCCATAAGCTTTTTATTTGTGATCTGAAATCAAAACAGTTTTGGGCAAAATCTTCTTCTTAGCAGGGGCTGTACAGTGACCTCTGGAGACAGCCGAGCTATGGAGTCCAGATCTGCCCTTTAAGACATCGTAATCATAAATACTTTGCTCAGTCTATTTAGGTCTTAGTTTTAACTTCATAAAAATGAGGGTTTTTTTGTTCCCTTATATCTGATTTTAGGGAAAAAATTAAATAATGCATCAAAATTGTAGCTCTAAGCCCTCAATGGAGGGCAGTTGATTTTACTATTTTCTTTTGAAAGTATTTGATTTCATCATCTTACATTACAGCTAAAATTAGATAACTATACTCTTTATTACCCTGTGGATACGCTATTGAAACATTCTATTCAATAACACCTTTGCTGATTAAACATAATTAAATGTAAGAGATTAAATATATTAAGCAAAAGCAAAAGTTTTAGTTGACTTTGTTTTCTAGAATGCAACAATGAACATTATAAAATTTTACTAATTGTAAATGCAGACTGTTCCCAAGAGGTTGTTTTTATTTTTTATTTTTTGGCCCCATGTCTTCCATTCTTGGTCCGGTAATCTGGATTCTAGTTATTGGGTTTCCATTGCTGACCTCTTGCTTGTCTCTTCTCGTCACTGACTTACAATCTGAAACGTTCGGCTCTGACTGGGTGGCCTGAGTGGTCTTTGCTGTGGCAGCTGTGCTGAAAGGAGGAGAGGCATCTAACGAGAGAAAGTATGGTAGAAACCAGTGAGGAGTGTGGGGGAATTCATTCTTAAGGAATGGCTACATCTTCAGTCAGAAACTGTCTTTAACTACCCTGGTCTAAAATGCTACTTATTTCTCCCAGGACCTTCACATGAGCTTAAGATAGGGATGCTGATTACGCACATTGTGACAGAGCTGCATCACACTGATAAAATTATACCCACCACAGTCAGGTTGAAAGAGAAAAACTCATTTTGGTTCTGAGTTTGAGAGGTTTCAGGCCCTGACCAGCTGGGCCCATTGCTTTTAGCTTGAGTAGGGCTGCATATCCTGGTGTGTATACATGATAGAGTAAGTCCGTTCATCTAGGAGAGAGGGAGAGAGGGAGGGAGGGAGGGAGGGAGGGAGGGAGGGCAGGAGAGGAGGAGGGGAGGAGAAAAAGGAGGTGGGGGAGAAGGAGGAGATAGAAGAGCAGGGAAGAGGAAGGGGGAGAAACACACACACAGAAAGAGAGAGACAGAGAGAGACAGAGAGAGACAGACAGAGACAGAGACAGAGAGACAGACAGACACAGAGAGAGACAGAGACACAGAGACAGAGAGACAGACAGAGAGATACACGCACACACACACACACACACACACACACACACACACAGAGAAAGCATTTCAATCATTCATTTTTTTTTCACTAAGGCTCTGCCTCTTGAAAGAGAGAGCTGTTGAAAGCAGGATGGTTTCCATAGTGACCAGCACATCATCCTCCGCTGTTTGGCTGCCTGCATAGAGGGGACCTCACCCTGGTTTCAGCATGAACAAAAGTGGCACAGCCCAGGGCCCCCCCGCAGGTGTGCTGCTATCGTAAAGCTCATGTGCAGGCTGCGGAGTTCTAAGGGCGTGAAGCTGAGGGGCAGCCTCTGACTGCTGTGCCCTGTGGCAACAGTAAATACGATAGTGGAGGGACAGAGCCCTGGCACTGTGTGTATGCTGAGAGCACTATTGCACCCCAACTGGACCTTCCCGATCCCTCATGGCCTCCTGCCCACTCCCTTCCCCCCTCCTTTCTCTCCTCCCTCCCTCCCTCTCCACCGTGCTTCCAATTAGCTCAGGAGATCTTGTCCCTCTCCCCTTCTCTGGGGGACCGTGTCTGTCTCTCTTAGGGTCCTCCTTGTTTCCTAGCTTCTCTGGCAGTGTGGATTGTAGGCTGGTAATCCTTTGCTCTATGTCTAATATCCATATATGAGTGAGTACATACCATGTTTGTCTTTCTGGGTCTGGGTTACCTCACTCAGGATGGTTTCTTCTAGTTCCATCCATTTGCCTGCTTTTGACAGAGCACTTAATAGGGCATGGGTAAATGCCTGTGTAAAGTGATTCTGAAGCACATGCAGCTTCAGGTTATGAAAAGAAAGGAGAGAAGAGCACAGCTGTCCTGCATTGCCTGTGAATTGAATCTGAGGAGCAGAACACGAAGAAAAGTCCATTTTCACTGGACCGGAAAACCACTTTCCTTGCGTGCTAGTGAGAAGGACTTAGAAAATCACCACAAAGCATGACTTTACAGTACTTACAGTTCCATTGTATACGGTTATGCTAAGGGTCATTATTGACTTCACAGTACTTAGTGTATAGAGAGTGCAGTCCAACTCAATGAATTTCTGTAGTGATCTTTATGAAATTATCAGTTAATCCCAGTCCACACAAATCCATATATATATGGTTAAATTTCACTCATTTTTGTTTCAATTGTGTACTTTCCCCCACAAAGCCAGATGGCTCGCTCTTTCTCCTTCTCTATTGTTTTTCCTTTCTCGGATCTATCCTGGATGGCAGCGAGAGCAGAATGTCTCCTCACGTTTTTTTATATGTCCAGAGCTGCCTTCTTTCAAAAGTTAGGTCCCGTTCCTTACAAGGACTATCTAACTGGTTCTATATGGGCTGAATCCCCAAATGTTCCCACCTGGTCTTGGTTCTCCATCATGAAAATTAAGACTGTTTTCTAGTACTTGTGTCCAAGGATGAAATACAGGCTCATGTACCATGCACTTCTCTTTTCTGCTTCTCCTATTTCATGACCTGGTGATAGAACATTAAATGTCACAGTGATTCAGGTTTGCTACAGATTTGTCCAGGCTTCCTGGTATGGTGTCTGGGAACAATGAGGCTCTTGGAAATTTACTATCTGGTTTGCTCTCAGAACTGGAAGCATAGCAAGGTTTGGGGATTATGATGGGAACATTGAAAGGGTGGAAGTGCTATGCGTTGCTCAGAGAAGAAACACAGAAAACGATGACATGTTTTGATTGTTCTTTCCAATTATCTCAAAGAAATATTTTCATATGGCTTTTATAAGGTCTTTTAAGAATAAAAGCCTTACTAACTATGGCTTTAAAAATCTCCTATACATGTTTTTCTTTAGGAACCGCCTTTTTATATTTATTTGTTGGTGTGTACATGCACACATGCCATGGTATGCGTGCACACACATGCCAACGTGTACATGTGGGGGTCAGGAAACAGCTTATCAGCGTCAGTTTTCCCCTTCAGTGTGAGATTCAGAGTTCAAAATGAGATTCCTATTCTTGGTGGTAATTGCCCTTACCCACTCGTAGGAAGAAACATTAGGACTGCACAGCTAGAGGCGCATAGGGATGTGGTAAAGGGAGGTGTAAAGGGAGGCGGGTGAACTGCGCCACTAACCACGCCAACTTTGGGGCGTGGCTAGAGGCGCGTCTGGAGGTGGTAATAAAAGGCGGTGCAGGAGAGAGGCAGGCTCTCTTTCCGGGCTTCCGGTCCTGGAACGGAAGCTGCTGATTCACGTTGGTTGCCAGTTTTCTCTTGTAAGTAATCACCACAATAAATAGTTACTTATTGGAAGCGTTTCGGGATGGGTCAGGACAGGATGATACAGGATTGGGACAGGTATTCTGGCACTCGGGAGTCACAGAATGCTGAGTGTTACACAGCTCAGGTGGAAAGGTATCCTGGAGCTCGGGAGCCAAGGACCACCACAGGTTGCAGTAAGCTTGGCAGCTTACAGCCTTGCCTCAGAGAAAGGCTTCTCCGGTCTATCAGCTCCACTCCGGCAGGACAGGGTCTTCCAGCTGGGGATGTTCGCCTAGTGTAGCAGTTTTGCTAGGCAGGAGGTTTCTCGGGCGAAGTTGTTACAGTTCAGCTCTGCTCCTGGAGAGCGGAGAGAGGGGAGCCCCAAGCAGAGTGTAACAACTCTGCTCTTCTGAGGAAGGTTTCCCCTGCAAGTGTTACAGCCCCTTGCCCTGCTCGCTCTGCTCTACTCTGCTCTGCCCAGGGTCGCCTCTGCTCGCTCTGCTCTGCTCTGCCCAGGGTCGCCTCTGCTCTGTCGCCGCCGCAAAAGAAGATCTTCACCCAAAGCTCATCCAAAGGGGTTTATTGAAAGGCAGCTGGACCAGCCAAGCTGAACATACACAGGGTTTATATAGGGATTCTTAGGGTTGGGGAAGTTTTTCCAGAGTAGGGATTGGTCCGATTTCAGTGCTGAGCTCAGATTGGCTAGAGCTCTGCTCCGGGATTGGTTACTTTTTTTACACAGAATTAGGGTCAGATTTGGCTCTGGTTTCAGGGCCAAAGTGTGTTTCTTTCTCTGGTCCTTTTTAGCCTTTTGGCTCCAATTTTAGGGCCAGGGTACATTTCTTTCACTGACTCTGATTCCAGGGACAAAGTGTGTTCCTTTGGCACTGGTTTTAGGGTCAGGGTACATTTCTTTCACTGACTCTGATTCCAGGGACAAAGTGTGTTCCTTTGGCTCTGCTCAGGGTGTGTTTCTTTGACTGGTCCCTTTTCCCTACACCTATGCCCTCAACAAGTGTGCCATTTATCGTTACATCCACAGAGCCATCTCACCAGCCCTGGAGGCACCACTTTGTGTATGTGTGCACGTGTGTGTTGCATGAACTTCAGTATGCATGTGATCACGCACCTGTTCACACGTAGGCAGAGGCTGTGTCAGAAAGCATGTAATCACGCACCTGTGCACACATAGTCAGAGTCTGTGTCAGAATGCATGTAATCATGCACCTGTGCATACGTAGGCAGATGCAGTGTCAGGATGTCGTGTCTTTCTCTGTGTAGCTTTATCTTACTGCCTTAAGAGTTGTGGATTTTCCCACGGGGCGTGTGATTAAAATTAAAAAAAAAAACTGCAGAGCCAGATCATACTAAGAGCATTTCCACTCTTAGCAAGCAATAAAATAATTTAACAGAAGTTTGATTAATCTTCAATGAGTGTGTAAAATATTAATAATAGTACCTTTGAAGCTACCAGTCTAAAATTACACTTTCAATTTTCTTTCTTTTTTTCCTCTTATACTCATTTATTAAGAGTGATTCCAAAACGGCACCACTGAAAGGCCTGGACCAGAATCTCCTCTTTGCTTCTTAATTCTTTTTTTTCATTATTTTTTTATTACATTTTTTTTTTTAGAAAAGAGCTTGCTTCACATGTCAAACCCAGCTCCCTCTCCCTCTCCTCCTCCTACTCATCCCGCCCCCCCAGCCTCCCACCCTATCCCCATGCCCTTCCACATAGGGGATATCCAGAATCTGCCACTTTGTGTTATGGACACACGAAGTCCATTTATACGCCAGGGATAAACACTGATCTACTGCCCAGGGCCCCATAGGTGGCCCAGGCCTCCTCACTGACTCTCACACTCAGGTGTTCTGGATCAGTCCCATGGCCTCCCAGCTGTCGGTCTGTGGTTTTTCAGGTCAGGTGTTTCGCTGGGTTTCACCAGCCCAGTCTTTACCCCTTTGCTCATCACTCCTCCTTCTCTGTCACTGGATTCCAGGAGTTCTGTTCAGTGTTTAGCTGTGAGTGTCTGCCTCTGCTTCCATCAGTCACTGGATGAAGGTTCTAGGATGGTACCTAAGATAGTTGTCGGACTCATTAGCAGGGAAGGGCATTTAAGGTAGCCTTTCCACTATTGCTTAGTTTGCCAGTTGGTGTCATCCTTGTAGATCACTAGAGATCTCACTGGTGCCAGATCTCTCTTCAAACCTATAATGACTCCCTCTATTATGGTATCTCTCATCCTGTTCTCCCATATTCTTCCCCCAACTCAACCTTCTTGCTCCCCATGACCTCCTTTCTCCTCCTCTTCTCCCCTTCTCTTTTTCTCAGCTCCCACTCCCCTTCCCCCTGCTCCCAGTCTGCTCAGGAGATCCTGCCTCATTCCCATTTCTGGGGTACCATGCATATCTCTCTTAGGTTCTTTCCTGTTTCCCAGACTCTCTGTCAGTTGGATTGTAGGCTGGCACTCCCCTGATCCATGTCTAAAATCCATATATGAGTAAGTACACACCATGTTTGTCTTTTTGTGACTGGGTTACCTCACTCAGGATGGTTTCTTCTAGTGCCATCCATTTGCCTGAAAATTTCAAGATTCCATTGTTTTCTTTTCCGCTGAGTAGTACTCCATTGTGAAAATGTACCACATTTTCTCTATCCACTCTTCAGTTGTGGGGTATCTGGACTGCTTCCAGGTTCTGGCTATTACAAGCACTGCTATGAACACAGTGGGACAGACGTCCTTGTTGTATGAATTTGCCTCTTTTGGATATATCCTAAGAGTGGAATTGCTGGGTCTTATGGTAGACTTGATTTCCACATTCCTGCGGAATCTCCACACTGATTTCCAAAGTGGCTATACCAGTCGGCACTCCCATCAGCTGGTGGAGGAGTGTTCCCCTCTCTCTGTTACTTGCTCTTCCAGCCTTTTCTTTTCTGCTGTCTTTTAAAATAGCTCCTCCCGTTGTGACTATTCTCCAAGCGGGAATGATGTCCATGCTTCTGTGTGCTGGTGAGAATTCACGAGCTCAGAATATCACAGGGGAAACAGATGTCTTAGGCAGCATAACCTGCATAGTAAGTTCTCCCAGGAGGCTTGTAAGAGAGGATGTGACAGCACAGACAGGGTGACCAGCTTAGCCAGCAGGGTCAATGAGGGAGGTGCTCCAGAGAGGGAGGTGCTCCAGAGAGGGAGGTGCTCAGAGAGGGAGGTGCTCCAGCGTAAGCTGGATGAGGCTTCTCTGGGAGGCCGAGGAAGATTAAGAGTATTCAGACTGAAAAGTTTGATGCTGATGCTAGGTTTTCCCTTAGGTCACCGCATTCCCTCCCTTTCCTTTTCTTTCTTTTTTATTTTATTGAAAATAGATTTTGTTCACACAGTATATTCGGATTATGGTCTTCCCTCCCCCAACACCTCCTGGATCCTCCCCAATTTCCCACTCTCCTGAATCCACACCATTTTTCCCTCTCTACTTACAATACAAAAGGGCATCTAAAATCATAATGATTAATAATAGCAATAATAATGACAATAAAAAAAAACAAGCAGAAAAATGAGCCAAAGGAAAAGCAGAAGAACACATATAGATACTGAGACACATATATTTGTACATACATAACAACCCAAAAAATCAAAATTGGAAACCATTGAGTAAAAGATCTGTAAGAAACAATAACAACAGCAGAATGCTCAGTCAAAACCCACTGAGTTCGATTTTCGCTGTCCATCTACTGCTGGGCATGGGGCCTGCTCTTAAGTGTGGTTTGTATGCCCTATGAGACTACACTGGAGAAAACTAATTTTTCCTTCGTGAGCAGTTATCAGCTGGAGCTAGCTTTTTGGATAGCGACTGGGGCTTGTGTCTCCTTTCCCTGCTAGTACTGGGACCCCATCCGGCTTGAGCCTGTGCAGGCCGTGTGCACACAGCTGCAGCCTCTGTGAGTTCATCAGCTCTGTCGTGCCAGGAAGACACTGTTTCCTCGGTGTCTTCTGTCCTCACCGGATCTCATAATCTTTCTGCCTCCTCTTCCAAAGTGATCCCTGAGCCCCGAGGGCCGGGGATTTGATGGAGTGAGTGAACGTTCATTTAGGACTACGTTTTTCCAAGGCCTCTCACTCTCTGCCATTGTCTAATTGTGGGTCTCTGGGCTTGTTTCCATCTACTGCAAGAGGAAGGCTTTCTGATGATAGGTGAGCAAGTTACTGATCTGTGGCACAGCAGAATATTGTTAGGAGTCATTTTGTTGCTCTGCTCCTTTAGCATAACTGTAACCTTTTGGTTTCCACAAGGTCCATGGCCTATCTAGTCTCAGGTTCTTGGCCACATGTGTAGCATTGGGCATGAATCATATCTCATGGAGTAGGATCCACTCAGAGAGTGGCTGGTTACTTCTACTTTTCTGTCACCTTGCCACCAAGTTATTTTGCAGTTAAGTCATGATTGTAGATTACAGGCCTTGAGGGTGGGACGGTGTTTAACTTTCTTCTCTAGTAGTGTGAAGGGTGCCTTCCTGTACCATTAACACTAGGGGTGAAGGTTCTAGGTAGACACAAGCTCAATTTCTCTGCACTCGGTCGTGTAGGAGTTGTCTTCGGCAATAGGGCCTTATCATAAACTTGTCAAGAGTAACCAACAGCGTTGACAATAGTATGGGTTATCTGGGTGCTTCCATGGGATCTCCTTTGACCAAAAAACTTGTTTGGATGTAACTCATCCCTGGCACTGGACGTTTTCATTTAGTGATGAAAGATGTCTAGCAGGCATTTTGTTTCCCATGCTATTTGGTGATTCCAAATTTAAATGCCTTTCATACATGCATGTATCTAAAGACACTTTCACAGAATTAGATTCCCATATGACCCCTGAAGTGACTCTTCGTTTATCTGTCCTCCTTCATATTCCATCCTTCACCCCCTTCTTCTCTGCCCCCCTGCATCTGATCCCTTTAATTCAATCCCCCTAGCCCCTGTCCATCTATAACAAGCTATCCAGTTTCCCTTCCTAGGGAGATCATTGCTCCCCAACAAGACCCTTACTCTGTACCTAACCTCTGTGGTCATACAGATTGTAGTCTGTTTATTGAAGGCTTAAAGCTAGCATCCACGTATAAATATCATAATTATCTTTTGCATGTGGGTGACCTTACCAAGGATGACTTTTTATAGACCCATAAATTTATCTGATAATTTTTTTATTTCTTTTGTTAAACAGCTGAGTAATATTACTATGTGTAGAAATACCACATATTATTTATCTATTTACATATTGATAGACATTCATGCTATTTTCAATTTCAATTATTAATAGAGCAGCAGTGGACATGGTTGATAAAAGTGTCTCTGAAGTAGAGTCCTTTGGATATATCTCCAAGAGTGATACAGCAGGATCTTGAGGTAATTCTATTCCCGCCATGTTCCTGAAGAATGGCCACATCAATTTCCAAAATGGCCACGTATCACAGCATTCCTGTTTTTGTTCCTTAACTATTTTTTGTTTTGTTTTGACTGTTTTTCTTCTACACCGAACTTTCTGATTCCTCATGTGTTTTGAGCAGAGTAGAATCCAAACCTCCTTTGTTCTGACACCATACTCTTAATAATGTAGCCTAAGGTTGAAATAAATTACTTTCCAAAATTGCTTTACACAGTTTTTTCATTCAAGAACAATTGTTTATTTAGCATGCAGAACTTGAAATCTTGTGTGGTATATTAGATTGTTGTGTAATAGTTAATTAGAAACATTCACATGATTTATAGAGGAACTTGCTAATGCCTTATTGTTCTGACCTAGATTTCATGTTTTCAAGTGTTTCTGTAGGTACCATATGCCTTTCTAGTCCCTGTACTTCCTAGCAGAGGATGTTATCTCTGGGCTTGGGACACACGCTTAGCAATAAAAGTGATAACATGATTTTTATATAAATGACTGAAATACTAGCCATAGACTAAGTCATTTGCCAGCAAACCATTAACACATAAGTACTGCATATTAGCATGCCACACCATAAACATTTTTATCTCTTCCCCAAATTAAATAACAAAAAAAATAATTATGCACCCTAAACATAGAAATCGGAGGACACGATGCTGCTGAAACTTCTTTGTAGGAAACTTTTGGGAAATCTGATATTTAAGCATATTTATTAAACAGACAGTTGAGTAAACAGCCTCAAATTGGTATCATCTAGGCTATCCATACATACAACACAGAGTGCAGAAACTAGCATTCCCTTCAAAGGATATGCCAATTGGGTTTTCTGTTTGGTTTGGTTGGGTTCGTAAACTCCTATGAATTCCTGGATGGGTGTTTTTCCCATGGGCGTCGTCATCCCTCAAAGGGCTTACACAGGAAGCAGATGTGGCTTTTCCTCCATAAAGAGTGAGAGGCTTCAGCAAGCAAACAGCCTTCTCAGCTGCGTCTTCATTACTGCAATTTGTCGCTGCTTTTTAATTCATCAAACTGAGAAAAAAAAACATAAGGCAAAAAATTATGAGTCATTTCTCCCATTAGTGTACTGATTACACAGATTCAGCATGGACAAGACAGACGCTAATTTGCGCATAAAGCAGATTCCCTTCGACAGGAAAATAGTTGAAAGAAAGCCAACAAGGGCGCTGTGGGGGAAAACCGTTATTTGGATTTATGTGGAAAGCTTCCAGTGAAGGATGCGAGCCCTTTCTTTATACATTAACAAGAATTCCTACAAATAGAGGGCTAGTCAGACACCCAAACAATGCTCCCCCCCGTGGAGACAGGTGGCAGCTCAGTGATTCGAGAATTCTTCACCCAGTAGCAAATCCCGCAGATCCAGGATAGCAGGCGGGATGGAAAAGGAACAGCTTTGCTCAAGTACGGTCCTGGTTTTTCTGTCACCAATGCTGCAATAACCCCAGGGTGACCTTCAGTAATTCTGCTGCTCTCTTCTATGTCTCATTTCTAATTCGAGACATTTGGGCTATGTGATAGTTTGCATACTTCTTCATCTGTAACATTTGATATACGGATTCCATTTACTAACCCTTGTGGAATGGGTTTGTAATCTAAGCGTCTATAAATGGACATAAATTTAGAGTCAAATAACCTCTATGACAGGTAGATTTCCCCCAAATCCCATTACAGGCTAGAAAGATTGGTATTGAAAGCAGCTCATTTCCCCGATAACCTTTCAAGTACTAAGGGCCATAAATCCACGACCCAGGCAGTGGTATAGGGACGCTGTCTGGCAAGAACGATGGCAAGGCTGGGCTTTAGAGAAGCGTCACACTAAAATTTAAAGCTGGAAGACAGGACCCTCTTATTTAACCTGTAGTAGAATCACCCTATTTTTTCTCAGTACTTAGTTAGAATGCTGCTTATATGATTTGCATGGTCCACGACTTGTACTTTGTTGACTTATCAGGATGGAGCTTCTTAATCATTCAAGATGGTCAATATTTTGTAGTAAAATGGGCTCTGCATTAGATGGTTTTGTCCACTTGAAGGCTAATGAAATTTTCTGAGCATATTTTAGGTAGGCTCAACTTAGCCCTGGTGCCTTTCTAGTTTATGTATCTTAAACACTCACAAGGAGTCAGCAGGAAGTAATACCCTTGGGAATTAAAGACCATCCCTAAGACTTTCTTAATTTCCTCATCCTGGATCCAATTTTGCTTCAATGCCACTGGGTTCATAGTTCCTTTTATTGGATCTTCGATTGCAGTACGTTGCTACATAATACATCCTTCCAGTGTTTTGCACATCACACCTTCATTTTCTTATGATTGTTCTCCCTTTATCATCTCTCACTGTCTTCTGCTCCATACTTCAGGCCACATGGTCTAAAAGCAGTCCACACTCCATATCGGTTTACCAAAGTCAATGTCATTTCAATTAATAACAATAGATAGACATGACAGAGCCTCAGAACTGTCACATTGAACAGTTTCTTTGTAAAAATGATCAACGCTGCCATTCCTATTAGAGTTAGCTCAGGGTACAGCTCCATTTACTCAAAATCAATGACCCTCAGATATTTGAGGAAATATGTCTTGGAACTGGGAAGATGGCTCTGAGATTAAAAGCATTACTTTTTCTGGCAGAGGACCTGGGTTTGATTCCCAGAACCCATACGGAGGTTTGCAATACTCTACAACTGAAGCTCTAGAGGATCCACCGGCCTTTTCTGACCTCCATGGGCATCAGGCATGTGGAGCATTGTAACGTGTATTCTTTCCTGCTGGCTGTCTGGGTACCACCGCTGTCTCAGCCCCCAAATAACACACGAGACACTACACTAATTATGAAGCTGTTGGCCATTTGCTATGGTTTCTTAATGGCTAGCTCTGACTTAATTATTAACCAATAATTGCTAATATATATTTTTATAAGGACTCATCTTTCCGAGGACACCATCCTGACACGTCCTCTCCTCCTGGGATCACATGGCAACTCTCCACTCTTGACTGCATTTCCCAGAATCCTCCTCGACTCCCAGTCCCACCCATCTTGCTTCCCTATTGGCCAACAGTGCTTTATGTATCAACCAATAGGACAGCATATACACAGAAGGGCTTCCCCCATCAGAGCCAGTGTGTGTTTACCCATGCAGGCAAAGCACAAGCCATAAATTAATGAAAAGAGAGTGAAAAAAGAATAGCTATCATATTTTCTATAATTTCTGTCAAATAATAGTTAGGGAGATGATATCCCACTTCCTGTACTCATAACCACAAAAGTCAAGTACCTGTCAACCTCTGGCACAGACAAGTTAAATGTCCCATGAGTCAGAGTGTCTTGAAGTCAAGTATTAGGGTTTACTCTAACAGCACCTGGCGTGGCACTGGTACTTATATACACTTCATTGAGGCTTGTGCCTAGCACAGTCCTAGTCTCCATGGGAAACCGCCGAGAAATACAGATCCATATCTTCCTAGATGAGTTTAAAAGAGAAGACAGTTCAAGGAAAGTTACAGAAATGTTACAGATTTTAGAGAAACACACGATTTGTAATATCTTCATACCAACTGCTTTCTAATTAAGATTCAATTTAATCATATATGAGCTAATATTCAGGTAACTAGTCAGGTGTGGGGCTCAGGAGAATACAGAGATTCAAAAAAACAAGCACTCTGGGATTCATCTGCTTGACTATTTGCAGTTTTTATTCATTTCTAGAACTGTCTGGATTGTTGAAGCACACGGTGATCATTTTTCCCTCATCTATGGCATGTGATTGAGATTTTCCACATCTAATGACTTGATAGCAGCTTGTAAAGAAGTTTCCTTGGCATTTGTTTTCCAGTTTAGAACATCAATCTGTGTGTGTGTGTGTGTGTGTGTGTGTGTGTGTGTGATTTTAGAGATATGCTTTCTCTGTGTAAACCTAGCTTTCCTGAAGCTCACTCTGTAGACCAGACTGGCCTCAAACTCACAGAGTTCTGCTGCCTCTGCCTCCCAAGTAGTGGTATTAAAGGAGAGTGCCACCACCACCTGGCTTGAACATCAATCTGAAGAGTTTCCAACCAGAACCTAACACAGGGAAGGAAGAAGGGGCCTTGTAGGCTCCTCATTATAGGTCAAGCAACCTCGACCAGATCTAAGCAAACATCGCTGGAGTGATGGCGTTGGGTAGAACAGCGGTAATAACTATTGATTGGATTCTTCTACCAGTCTCCTGTGTCCAGGGCATGTGTGGATGGATGTCAGTGTTTCCACAGTCTTCTGCCTTCCCACCATGCAGCAATTTCTGTACGGATAAAATTATGGGCATCATGTGAGGGCAGACCTGGGAAAGGACACTGCCAGCTGTATGTCTGTTAAAACATAGGGGAGTATATTGATACTGTGATTTTAAAGATACACATGGCACTAAGCACTCTAAGTTTTTGTGGTGTGAGTGCTACAGAGAAGAATTTGTGTGCTAAATGCTTTCATTTAGATATGATATAGTAAGAATATAAACATTCTTCTATACTCCTGCCAATATAAAGGTGTGCAAGTCAGACGAGTGCAGAAAATTCTGTGCTACCTGCTTTTTAAAAAGTCTCTATTGTGCACCAGTATACTAAGAACCCCTGGGAAGTAGGTTATTTAACATAGCTACTGTAGCCAGAGTTTCTGTCCAACCTGGTCCCACGGCCATTTAGGCCCAAATAAACACACAGATGCTTATATTAATTATAAGTGGTTTGGCCAATGGCTCAGGCTTATTACTAGCTAGCTCTCAATAATTAATCTATAACTATTAATCTGTGTATTTCCAAGTGGCTCTATCTGACCGGAGAATACCCGGGTGTCCTACCTTCCAAGTAGCTACATGGCGTCTCTCTGGTGGCTTATCTCTGCTTCCTCCCCCCTAGAATTCTCTTTGTCTGGTAGCCTTGCCTATACTTACTGCCTGGCTACTGGACAATCAGTGTTTTATTCATCAACCAACAAAAAAAAACATATGTACAGAAGGACATCCCCCACCAGGCTGCCTCAACATGTCCTAAGCTTCTGTATTCACTTTCTATTTCCTTCTTTCCCATTCTATCTTCTTTTTCCTTGCTTGGAAGATTATCTACCATTAGCGAATATTCTAGCCTTTTGGTATATCCTCTGGAGAACACCTCAGAATTGGTTAGATTTATGTGGAAATAAAGTTAGGTTAGCAGAAAGCTGTTCCTATTTGCTTAGATTGTATATCATTGGTGGCTTGAGTCATATCTCAAACATATATTGCAAAATACATATCTGGACAAAAATGCCGTTTGAGAATATTTTCCACCAGTGTTCACCACTTCCACTCCGAATATCCATCTGAAAAATTTTGCAAGAAAATTTGCTGCTAATTATTAGAGAAACTTTGTTTCCCTTAGAGCACTGATATTTTCCCTGTCTTGACTGCTGCACCATTTCCAATAGTCTCAGATAACAAGATGTTAGGAGAGAGTTTGGGTTACAGCACAAGGAACTCTGTGCATTCTTAACAAAGATTTCTCAGTCGTTCAGTTATGAAACTCAAACATCAAGCTCATAGTTAGGCTAACCTCAGGTAGTTTGTGGTAGAATATTATTTTCAGGTGTGTGGCTTTTGTTTATGCTGCATTTGTTTAACTTTGTGAAGCTGTGACACTTTGCCTGTCTAAAACACCTAATACTGGGTTGAATGGTCAGTAGTGATGCAGTAGCAAGGCTTGGTGGGGCTGTCAGGCAGCGAGTATACATAGAAGGAGAAAGGAGGAAGAGGAGCAGCAGGAGAACAAGGAGAGGAGGGTGTCGGAGGTCAGCCATCCAGCCGGCTACGGGGTAAGAAGGAAAGTAAGATATGTAGAAGTAAGAAAGATAACAGCCCAGAGAGAAGAGGTAGATGTGTTAATTTAAGATAAGAAAAGCTGGCTAGAAATTAGCCAAGCTAAGGCTGGGCATTCAGAAGTAATAATAAGACTCCTTGTGATTTATTTGGGAGCTGGGTGATGGGTCCCTCAAACAGCCAAAAGAGCACAAAAGGCTAAAACGTGCAAAAACATAAAACAACAACAGTTATGTGACAGCTGCACATTAAGTTGTCTTTTGCATCATAAAGTAAAAAAAGAAAAAAGTACATATCACAGACTGTGCATGCAAGGTGAGTTACACACAAAACACTCCTCTGGTGGCTTAAGAAAGAATAACATGTGCCAATCTTTGATAGTACATTTCTGCTAATTTTAAAGAAACATCTTAGGACAGGAGGACAGCGCCCAATGCCCACCTAGAGTAATTTTTACAATAGTAGCTGTCAAGATGGCGTCCAACGCCCATCTATAGTAACGTTTACTATAGTAACTGCCAGGACATCATCCAGTGTCCACCTAGAGTAATTTTTACTATAGAAGATGCCACAACACTATCTAGAGTAACTTCTAGTATAGTCACTACATAGATACCACCTAGTGCTCATCTAGGTTAATATTTACGGTCAGGACAATCCAGTGCCCATCTAGAGTGTCTCCTAGTGTATTAACTGCTGCCTATGGGATTTGAAATCTGTGGCTCAGACACTTCAGATGCTTTAGCCAAGGTCATAGGCCGAGAGCCTGGAAAGTTCAGGATAAAGACAGTGACAGGGTATGTGGCCTGGCTTAGAGATGAACATTTTCTCCTTAAATCCTAGCAGGGTGCAGAAACACAGAGGGGCAATTCTTGTACCTCTTTTTAAAGGTCTTTATGAGTATTCACAAGGAAGAATGATTTCTTCATACCCGGTCTGATGACATAACATCTCCCAAGGCCTCATCCCCAAATACCAGTACATTTGAATTGAGGCTTCAGCATATGAATTTTAAATTAATTCTTACTTAAATTCTTATTTTATATACCAATTCCAGTTACATCTCCCTCCAGTCCTCTCATTACCACTACCATCTAGTCTGAGAGAGTATCCCACCATAGAGAACGGGCTCCAAAAATCCTATTCATGCACTAGGGATAAATACTGGTTCCACTGTCAGAGGCCTCACAGACTCCCCAGGGGGCCTGGTTCAGTCCTAGGCTGGTTCCCCAGCTATCAGACTAGGATCCATGAGCTACAGCTTACTCAGATTAGCTATTTCTGTGGGTTTCCCCAGCATGGCCTTGACCCCTTTGCTCATCACTCCTCCCTCTCTATAAGTGAATTTCAGGAGTTAAGCTCAGTGTTTAGCTGTGGGTGTCTGCTTCTGCTTCCATCAACTACTGGGTGAAGGCTCTAGGGTAGCATTTAAGGTAGTCATCAATCTTATTATAGGAGAAGGGCATTTAAGGTACCCTCTCCAAGCCGGGCGGTGGTGGCGCACGCCTTTAATCCCAGCACTCGGGAGGCAGAGGCAGGCGGATCTCTGTGAGTTTGAGGCCAGGCCGGACCGACAGCCTCGAAAACAATACAGAGAAACTCTGTCTCGTAAAAAAAAAAAAAAAAAAAAAGATACCCTCTCCACCATTGCTTAGATTCTTAGGTGGTGTCATTCTTGTGTATCCCAGGAGATTTCCCTAGTGCCCGATTTCTGGTTAAAACCATAATGGTTCCCCCTACTAAGGTGTCTCTTTTCTTGCTTTCCTCCTCAGTTCTTCCCCCAACTCAACCTTCCTGATCCCTCATGTCCTCCTCCTCCCTCCACTTACCCTCCCCTCTTTCTCCTACCTCCCTACCACTTCCCCCATGCTCCCAAATTGTTTAGGAGATTTTGTCCTTTTCCTCTTTTTTAGGGGGCCATGTATGTCTTCTTCATTTCATAGCTTCTCTGGGGCTGTGGATTGCAGGCTGGTTATCCTTTGTTTTATGTTTAATAACCAATCATTAGTGTTTGGTTTACCTCACTAAGGATGGTTTAATCTAGTTCTATCCATTTGCCTGAGAATTTCAATATTTCATCAAATATTACTCCATTGTGTAAATGTACCACATTTTCTTTATCCATTCTTCAGTTGAGGGGCACCTAGGTTGCTTTCAGGTTCTGGAAATTACAAATAATGCTGCTATGAACATAGCTGAACATAGCTGAACAGATGTCCTTGTGGTATGAATGTGCATACTTTGGGTATATGCCTAAGAGTAGATCTTGAGGTAGACTGATTCCCCTTTTCCTGAGAAACCACCACACTTATTTCCAAAGTGGCTTTATAAGTTTGCATTCCCACCAACAATGGAGGAGTGTTTCCCTTTCTCCACATCCTCTCCAATATAAAATGTTATTGGTGTTTGTGATTTTAGCCATTCTGACATGGGTAAGATGTATCCCAGAATTGTTTTGATTTGAATTTCCTTGATGCCTAGTATGTTGAGCAATTTCTTAAGTGCCTTTCAGCCATTTAAGATTCCTCTCTTGAGAACTCTCTATTTGGATCTGTATCTACTTTTTAATTGGATTATTTGGTGTTTTGGTGAGAAGCTTCTTGAGTTCTTTTTATATTTTGGAGATCAGCCTTCTGTCAGATGTGAGGCTGCTGAAGATCTTTTCCCATTCTGTGGGCTGCCATTTTGTCTTGTTGACTGTGTTCTTTGCCTTACAGAAGCTTCTCTGTTTCAGGAGACCTCATTTACTAATTGTTGATCTCAGTGCCTGAGCTACTGGTGTTATGTTCAGGAAGTGGTCTCCTATAGCAATTTTCAAGGGTACTTCCCACTTTCTCTTCTAAGAGGTTTAGTGTAGTTGGATTTATGTTGAGGTCTTTGATCAATTTGGACTTAAGTTTTGTGCATGGTGATAGGTATGGGTCTATCTGCAATCTTCTATATGTCAGCATCCAGTTATGCCATCATCATTTGTTGAAGACATTATCTTTTTCCATTGTATAGTTTTAGCTTCTTTGTCAAAAATCCAGTTTCATAGGTGAGTGGATAACTATTAGGGTCTTCAATTTGGTTTCTTTTGTCTACCTGTTTTTGTGCCAAGACAAAACTGTTTTCATTACTATAGCTCTATAGTAGAGCTCGAAGTCAGGCATGGTGATGCCTCCGCAAGTTCCTTTATTGCACATGGTTGTTTGGATATCCTGGGCTTTTTGTTTTTGTATCTAAAGTTGAGTATTCTTTCACGTTCTGTGAAGAACTGTGCTGGGAATTTGATGGGGATTTCATTGAATCTGTAGACTGCCATATGTGCTATGTGGATCCTACCTATCCAAGATCATGGGAGATCTTTCCATTTTCTGGTATCTTACTTAACTTCTTTCTTTAAAGATTTAAAGTTCTTGTCATACAGGTCTTTCACTTGTTTTGTTAGAATCACCCCAAGATATTTTACGTTGTTTGTGGCTATTGTGAAGGGTGAAGGTATTTATCAGCTGTAGGAGTACCCTGGTACAATTTTTTGAGTCACTTATGCAAACTATTATATGATCTGCAAATGGTGAAAATTTGACTTCTTCCTTTCCAATTTGTATCCACTTGATCTTCCTTTGTTGTCTTATTTCTGTAGCTAGAACTTCAAGTACAATACTGAAGGGATATGTAGAGAGAGGACAGCCTTGTCTTGTTCCTGACTTTAGAGGAATTGCATTTAGTTCGATGTTGGCTGTTGGTTTGCTGTATATACCTTTTATTATGTTTTGGTATGTTTTTGTTATCCCTGATCTCTCCAAGATCTTTATGATGAAGGGTGTTGGATTTTGTCAAAGGTTTTTTCAGCATCTAGTGAGATGATCATGTGGATTTTCTTTTGTAGTTTGTATGGTGGATTACATTGAAAGATTTATAGAATGAACAAACCCTGCATCTCTGGGAATAAGCCTACTTGATCACAGTAGATGACTTTTCTGATGTGTTCTTGGATCCGATTTGCTAGTATTTTATTGAGTACTTTTGCATCAATGTTCATGAGGGATATTGGTCTGAAGTTTTCTTAGTTGTGTCTTTGTGTGGTTTGGACACCAAGGTAATTGTAGCCTTGTTTAAAGAGTTTGGCAATGGTCCTTCTGCTTCTATTGTGTGGAACAATTTGAGAAGTATTGGTATTACCTCTTGTTTGAATTTTTGGTAGGATTCTGCACTGAAACAATCTAGTCCTGGACTTTTTTGGTTGGGCATCTTTTGCTGATTGGGTGAAACAATTTGAAAAGTATTGGTATCACCTCTTCTTTGAATTTTTGGTAGGATTCTGCACTGAAACAATCTGGTCCTGGACTTTTTTGGTTGGGCATCTTTTGCTGACTGCTTCTATTTCATTAGGGGTTATAGGTCTATTTAAATTGTTTATCGATTCTTGATTTAATTTTGGTAAGTGATTCCTATCCAGAAAATTGTTTCCTTTAAATTTCCCAATTTTGTGGAGTATAGGTTTTCAAACTATGACCTGATGATTCTCTGGATTTCCTCAGTGTTTGTCATTATGTTTCCCTTTTCATTTCTTATTTTCGTAATATGCATATTCTCTGTCTTTTGGTAAGTTTGGATAAAGGTTTACCTATTGTAGGAGGAAAACAGAACTCCGCCATTAGCCATGTGACTTATTAGAGGTGCATACAGATGAGGTAATTAAAGGGCAGCTTACCACACCGCTAACAACACCCACTTTCGGCATGACTAAAGACTTATATGGACGTAGGTGGTGAACGACGTCACTAGCCAGGCCCACTTTTGGGCATGGCTAAGGGAGTTATGGAGGAAGATATAAAAGACTGAACAACGGAAGTCTTGCTCTCTTTTTCCGGCTTTCTGGCTTCCAGTTCGGTGGCGGAAAACTACTCGGCTCATCTGGGTTACTTGTTTGTGTCTTGTGAGTAATTTCTACAACAAATACTTATTTTTCCTTTCAGTAAGTGTGCCGTTATCATTGCAGCATCAGCCTATCTTGTTGATTTTTTCAAAGAACAAATCTTTGTTTCATTGATTCTTTGTATTGTTTTCTTTGTTTCTACTTTATTGATTTCAGCCCTCAATTTGATTATTTACTGGCATCTGCTCATCCTGAGTGAGTTTGCTTCTTTTTGTTCTAGAGATTTCAGGTGAACTGTTAAGTTTCCAGTGTGACTATTCTCCAGTTTCTTTATGTAGGAACTTAGTGCTATGAATTTTCTTCTTAGCACTGCTTTCAAAGTGTCCCATATGTTTGGGTATGGTATGCCTTCCTTTTCTTTGAATTCTAGGAAGTCTTTAATTTCTTTTTTTATTTCTTCCTTAACCCAGGAGTGATGATTTGAGCATTGCTCAACTTCCATTAGTTTGTAGGTTTTCTGCGATTTGTGTTGATTTTGAATTCTAACTTTAATCCATGGTGATCTAATAAAATAATACAGGGGTTATTTCAATTTTTTGTGTAACTGTTGTGGTTTGCTTTGTTGTGAGTATGTGGTCGATTTTAGAGAAGCTTCTTTGCGGTGGTGAGAATAAGGTATATTTTTTTTTTGTGTTTGGATGGAATGTTAAATCCAATTGAGTCATATTTTCTGTTAGTTCCTCTATTTCTTTAGTAAATTTCTGTCTGTTAGTCCTGTCCAGTAATGGGGGTGTTGAAGTCTCCCAATATAAATGTATAGGTTTCAATGTGTGATTTGAGTTTTAGTAATGTTTATTGTACGAATGTGGGTGCCTTTGTATTTGGTGCATAGATGTTCAGAATTGAGACTTCATCTTGATGCATTTTTCCTGTGATGAATGTAAAATGACCTTCATCTCTTTTGATTAATTTTACTTTGAAATCTAGTTTGTTAGATACTAGTATAGCTATAACAGCTTGTTTCTTAGGTCCTTTGATTAGAAAATCTTTTCCCCATCCTTTCCTCTGAGGCAATGTCTGTCTTTGAAGTTGAGGTGTGTTTCTTATATGCAGAAGGAGGATGGATTCTGTCTTTGTATCCATTCTGTTAGCCTGTGCTTTTTTACAGGTGAATTAAGACCATTGATATTAATGGATATTCATGACCATTGATTGCTGATTTTTCTTAGTTTTGGTTCTTAGTTTTAGATTTGTTGGAGGTGATATTGTGTGTGTGTTTCCTTTTTTTATCATTTGGTAATGTAGGATAATCTATTTCCTATGTTTTTGTGAGTGTAGCTAATTTCCTTGGGTTGGAGTTTTCCATATATATATATTGTTTAAATCTGGTTTTGTCATGGATGGCATCCTTGGTCTCTTAGTGTTTGTAGAACATCCATCCAGGACCTTCTGACTTTGAGAGTTTTCAGTGAGAAGTCAGGTGTGATTCTGATAGGCCTGTCTTTATATGTTACTTGGCCTTTTTCCTTTGCAGCTGTTACTATTCTTTCTTTATTCTGTATATTTGTTGTTTTTATTTTTATGTGGCAAGGGTACTTTTTTATGGTCCACTCTATTTGCTGTTCTGTAAGCTTCTTGTACTTTCATAGGCATGCCCTACTTTAGTTTGGGAAAGTTTTCTTCTATAATTTTTGTTGAGTATGTTTTCTGCACCTTTGAGGTGGGCTTCTTTGCCTTCTTATATACCTATCATCCTTAGGTTTGGTCTTTTCATGGTGTCCCGTATTTCCTGGATATGTTGTGTCAAGGATTTGTTGGACTTAATATTTTCTTTGGTCAATGATTCTGTTTCTTCTAGTGAGTCTTCAACACCTGAGATTCTCTCTGCCATCTCTTGTATTCTATTGGTTATGCTTGTATTTGTAGTTCCTGATCGTTTACCCAGATTTTCTATTTCTAGCATTCCCTCAGTTTGTGTTTTCTTTATTACCTCTATTTCAGTTTTCTGTCTTGAACTGTTTGAATTGTTTCCTTCACCTGTTTGATTGTTGTTTTCTTGGCTTTCCTTGCTTCCTTTGAAAGATTTGGTGATTTCTTGAATTTTTTTGGTTTGTCTTCTCCTCCTTTTCTTCGATATTCTTGACTGCTTCTTGTCTCTTGCTGGTGCAGAGCCCCTAGATTCTGGTGGTATCATATTACTCTTTATGTTGTTGAATGTGTTCTTATACTGTCATCTTCCCATCTCTTTTTCCAGTAGGTGTAGGTGGCACCTCTCCCAGTGGGCACAGGTCCAACGACAGCGGATGCTGGATGGTTTGGTCTACCCCCAGGTCTCTGGGTATTTGGTGGCCAGGATTGGGCTATATGCTTGGCCCATAGGGAGGACAATATTTGTAGGTATGACCTTATTGGAGTAGGTGTGACCTTTTTGGAGGAAGTGGGTTACTGTGGAGGTAGGCTTTGAGGTTTCATATGTACTCAAACTATGCCCAATGTAACAGTTCACTTCCTGTTGTTCATGGAGCCAGATGCAGTACTCTCAGCTCCTTCTCCAGCTTCATGCCTACCTGCATGCTGCCATGCTTCTGACCATGACAATAATGTACTAAACCGTTGAAACTATAAACCAGCCCCATTGAAATGGTTTCCTTCATAAGAGTTGCAGTGGTCATGGTGTCTCTTCACAACAATAGAAACCCTAACTAAGACAATACCTTTATGAATTTCCTGTATTTGTTATGGTCTTCATTCCTCTTTGTGCTATTATCAATTTAAACTTATTCCTTCCCATTTGTGACTCTTTTACACACCAATGGCATGTACGT
Organism: Mesocricetus auratus; assembly: GCF_017639785.1. Taxonomy (NCBI): domain Eukaryota; kingdom Metazoa; phylum Chordata; class Mammalia; order Rodentia; family Cricetidae; genus Mesocricetus; species Mesocricetus auratus. The sequence continues at coordinate 4,441,422 of NW_024429195.1, forward strand.
ATCCTAATCTCCTTGTATCTTACACAATTGCATGATGGTGTGTGGCATGAAACTTGCACCTTATATAACAGATGTTCAGCCAGAGGTAGAGAAGTTAGGTTGCTGCTTTGGATTTGGAAAGTCATTCATTGGTATTCTGGCAGAATGATTATAACTTGTCAGTTCAAAGTGACTTTGGCTCAAGCCTTCAAGAACACAGCTACAGCAATCGACTTCCCATGCATGGTAACACTGAATATTCTCTTATAATTAACATTTCTAATTTAGAGACAAGCATTGGTGTCACTTGCCATTGGAAGGTGGAATTTAATTAGCCAAGACAAATAAATTAGGTTTCACACTTAGATCAGGGTAGAGGAACTGCAAAGATTCATCTATAAAATTTAAACCATTGAAGATATTTGGCTTCAGAGACATTGACTTTTTCTCAACTGTCATTTTGAAAACTTGGAGATTAAGCCCTCTTTATTGTTGATTTACTTTTTAAAGTGCTTGATTGGCCAGATGGCTCATCTAGTGAAGCAATTTACTACCAGTCCTAACAACCTAAATTCAATCCCCAGAACCCACATGGGGGAAAGAGAGAATGGACTACTCTAAGTCAATGTTGATCATCCACAGGTGTGCCATGGCATCTGCCTGACCACTTGCATACTCACACATAAATAAGTAAACAAGCAAATGTAAGACAAGTATTTAGAGTGGATCCATATAGGTGAGTTTTCTTATAGTTCTGTGAAATCCATCAGATTTTTTTTCCTTATGGTATGACATGATAAATGAGTTGGAAGGCATCCTAAGACCCAGTGTACACATAGAGAGATTTACAGGAACTAATCCTACAAATCCCAACCACTCTGTCTGTTCTCACTCTATGGAAAAACATGTTTCCTTTTGTACAAGTCCCATGAGATAAAGAATGTGTGGTTAAAAGTATCTTTAAGTAGCCACTATGGTAACAAGAAATACCAAACAGTAGAAAACATTATTGAGAAGTAAATGTGGACCCATTTTATGTGAATATAAGTAAATAATAGTAATAATGGTAGAAGAAGTAAATATATAAACTTTGCTGGGTAGCCCAGAAAGACAGCAGGGATTAAGGTAACTGGTTAAATTCAGTAATGTAAGAGAATATGTTGTCAAAGGAATTATAGGTAGAGAGATATAGTTAAATATGGGGTTATGCAAACTCAGGAACACTTTGTGTGCCTTGTGTCTTGAAAAAAATAGTGACCTAAATAGAAAGAAAGATAAATGTGTTAGATTCCCAAAGAATTCCAGCTGCACAGAGGTCACAGTGAGAAGACGAACTCTATCTCCATAACCAGAATGATAGAAAGGAACTGGAGGAGAGCTCTGGGTAGACTGGGTGAGTTATTGGTTTTGTTTTTGTCGCTTGGCATTTCTGCTATATTAGGCTCACCTACCTTGAAAATTTGTCTTTGGAAAGTTCCTGTTCTTTGAATTCTGAAGTCAATGGCTTCTGTCTCTGTGTGATGTGGTCTCTGTCTCTATGACCCTCTCCCTAGGGTGGTGTCTGTGTGTGTGTGTGTGTGTGTGTGTGTGTGTGTGTTTACGTGAATAAAAATGCATTCCTTTAAGTACTAACTTTTCTATTTATACACGTTTTCTCTGTTACAGGAATATTTCCTGTAAGTATACTCTTTCCTTTTTTATTGACACACATTTATTTATTCATATTTCAGCTTGAGTTTTGAAAGGGAAGGGAAACAAACAGTCAAATCTGTAAGCATAGCCAAGGGGAGGATCCTTCATTCTAAAACGCTTTGTGGTCTGTGTGCTCTCAAGGAGCTTGCCAGGTGAACTAGTGCCCAATTTTTCCCAGTGGTTAATCATACTACAATAGAAGCAGTTTTCATACTTCAAGGTTTCATGCTAAAAGGAAATACCTTTTTGGCTCAGGAAAGCTCCAGAAAGAATCTTGACTACATGATCTTACAGATAAGCCCACTGATACAATTGATTGGCGGAAAATGTTTCTAAAACGATTTGGTGGTTTAATGAACACAATCATTCAACTTCTGACGGTTATTGACTTCTGACATTGACCAGAATGCAGAAACTAGCAGAGACAAAGGGAAGATTGATGAAATCTGAGCATTCCCAGACCTGAACATGTTGTTGTCTCCTACTTCTTTCCAAGCTGGAAAGATGAAGTCTGAGTGATTGGTAAGCATCTTTGATGGACATTCCAGCTAACCAGAAATTCCTAGATAGGCTTACTGCGGATTCAATTTCTAGGGAGCTGGAGTTGAAGACAGGTCAAGGAGTAAATTTCGTTTGAGTTCAGATTGAAAAGAGCTAGGTACAATTCGGATGGTGTCTCTTCCCTGATAGTTGTCTGTACTCTTGCCTTCACTGTAAACTAGGAGTAATCCTGTTCTTCCAGCGAGTGATCCCCATATCTTAACAAGGGCCTGGTATGTTTAATCTAACACTCTGGTTGCTGTTTTATCACCCCATTCTCCTTGGATGCCACTGCAGCCACCGTTCTTCTCTTTACTTCTGCCTCCTAGTTACCTAGGTTTCTAATATCTTACTGGTGGCTTCTCACAGTCAGTCCAATCCATCTTTTCCTTGACTTATAGATGACTATTAATTTAATCCTAAAGCAATGATTTTATTCCGTGTTGCATTTTTTTGAATAATGGCACTTTATTTGAGCTTATGCAATGTAAGATAAGACTTCCTTTCAGACTGTGTAAAAGTTTATCCATTAAAAACAAAGGTGACACAAAACACTAACCTTAGTGATAGCTGAAATGTTATTAACAATATGCGTATCTGAAACACATATTTAAACAAAACCATCTCTGGGATGTGCTTATCTTCTAGAATTGAAAAGTAGTTTTATATTCTTCCTCATTGCTAAGTTTGCCTAGCAAACTCATGCAATAGGAACTGCATTATTCTTAAGTATTACTCAAAAAATAATCTTGCTGGAATCATCAATATATTCTGAAATCAAATAGAAAAGTAGTAACATGCTTGGGCTTTCTATCAGGGATTCTGAGCCACTGAGGACTCTGTCAAGATGGTGGGGGCAGAATGAATTCTGTTCCGTAGTACATTTTTTTATTGTTTTATGTCCAAATCCCCAAACTCCATCTTTTATTCTCTAACTTGTCCTCCAGCATTTAAAACATAGCCAAAAAGGAAATAATAGATAACTGAACCACATGACTTAAAAACAACAGCAAACCCTTTCTGGTGTCTAAGTGACCGGATGATATAATCTGACAAAAGGAAAATGAATAAACTTAGCATTATTAGCTCATGTCAAAATGTAATTCAATTGCTTATTTTTGTTTGGAGTTACAATACTGCAGATTGAATGAGCCACATGTTGTGAGTATACAACCTTCCCATTTTGCTGACATTCCTTTTCAAAAACTGCGTGGGGGCAGATGATGCTGGCAGCTAGAAATAACAGTTTCTAAGTCCCATCTTCAAGCTTAGGGTCAGTTTGGGTTCTCCAGGATCAGTCTCCATTCAGATGAACTGACCAAAACTTTGGGTTTCCCATGGTCTCTTATATGTTTAATAATTTGCTGTGTAAACTCACAGACTTTAGTAAAAGTTGTTGTCTTCACAAACAGTGTCCAGGGAACTTCATGACAGTACAGGGACACTGTCTTCAGCCTATATGACCAAGCATCCTATATCCAGGTGGGAGAAAACTAAAGTGTTCTAAGAATAAGTGTGATTTCCATGAAAGAATTATGTGTTATATTCATGAGTAGAAACCCATAGAATTGTAAAATAAGTCAATTTCCTGAGAATATCTACATCAAGGAAAACCCCAACTGTGAAATACAATGATTGTATGAAAATAATAAGTAAGAAGATCAAAAGAGAGTCTGGTTAGCTCTCTTGGTTTCTAAGAAGCAATGACCTTTTAAAAAGATATTTGAAGACCCACAGAGTGACAGAGGTGCCTCTGTGATAATTAAGGGACCATTAAGCCCAAGAGGTTTTAAAAGGCGGAATTAAAAAAATGGATTTAGAGGGGCTTATGGTTTGAATTTATCTCACCTCATCTTCTTTTGTCCCTTTTAGCACATTTTCCTAACAGCTAAGCAGAATTTAAAGATAGGAATAAACCTAGGGCTCTGCTCACTCACCTGCAGCCCTAGTGATGGAGTCTAAAGGGTTAGCAGCAGGGGGAGGGTTAAGAAAGCACAGAAGAATGGGGACAAGAGTCTACAGAGGGGAGCACAGGAGAGAGCAGGGGGAGGGTTGAGGGAGTACAGGAGGATGGGGACAAGAGTCTACAGAGGGGAGCACAGGAGAGAGCAGGGGGGTGTTGAGGGAGCACAGGAGGATGCTTAAGAGTGTCTACAGAGGGGAGGACAGGACACTGGCCAACTCAAAGATGAAAACCTTTCACAACAGATCAAGGAAACAAATGCCTACAATCTGCAGTAGGAAGAAAACACCGGGAAACCAATCCTTAAAGGTGAATGGAAGGAAGGCTGAGTCTTGTGACGCTCCGCAGTTTCTCCCTCAGCTAATGCTTACACGTGCACCGCAGCTTTCCAAAGCAAACTGAGAAGCTAGGTATCTGTGGACTTCTCCAAACTGTCTGCCAGCCCAAGAACCTGAGCAATTAGTGCATGGAGTTCATTATAGGGGGGAATTGGATTTGATTACCTTTTCTGTAAACAGTGATTGACTAGGACAGTCCATTTTGCTAACATTTATACAGCAGTAGAGTTTAATTATGTATTATTTTGCCACAAGGCAAAACTAGACTGACATACAGCAGAGTGAAAATTTGCAATGAAGTGTAAATGTCTACTTCTAATTTTCTGCTAATTGCTTTCCTATATTATTTATGACTTTGCGAACATGCTTATGTAAGTACACAGATTTGCATTCTAGCATAAAATATTTCTGAAAGTTAATGAAGACACTTTTTTATAACATAAATCAAAATCAATATTCTGTATGGTTTCTATACACACGTTAATTTTATGCTGCTGATTTAGTTTCTGTGGTCAAATCAGTCAACTAGGTAAACACGATTCTTCTAATGGCCTGCTTTGAAACTGATTTTGTTTTTATACACCATTTAGAGTAGATAGTAGAACTTTTCCAGAATTCTAAGTATATTTTTCATAAAGTTATGCTTTTTCTCTATCTTTTAAGCATATGTCTATGTTGGTTTGTTCCTTAAAATAATTACACAGTTATAAATTAGTCACACTAGTCCAAGACAGTTCCTGAAAGATTAAATGTCTAACATAAAAAAGTATTCTGCATAAAGAAGTGGTTGATTACACAGGAAAAGGAAGTTCTGGGGGAGGGAATATTTACATTTATGGGTAAAAGTTCAAATGTTACCAGTATGTCTAGTATTTATTGTGTCCGTATTTGGTAATTTCTACTTAGGTGAATTTCTGACATACTCTGACATGGACACAGAGGCCAATGTTAAAGAAATATAGAGTATGAAGCTTATATGTGTTAATCTTACTATTTTGCTTACTAGATAATTCTTGATGCAAAATAAGGAAAAATACTAAATTATAAACCTAAAAGTACAAATTTAACTCAAACCTGAGTCACATATCATCATGCTTCCAAATAAAATGATTTCCTGTCTTCAATAACAGAAATATGGCCTTTTGTGATGGTCAGTAGGTCCAGGCATAATTTTAATTAGAAAATAGGTTTATATATTCAACAATAAAAGCTATAGTTTAAGGTCGGGTGGTGGTGGCACACCGCTTTAATCCCAGCACTTGGAAGGCAGAGACAGGTGAATCTCTGTGAGTTCAAGGCCAGCCTGGTCTAGACAGGCTCCAAAGCTACAGAGAAACCCTGACTTTAAAAACAAAAGAAAACAAAAACTATAGTTTATATATGAGATAAAACACTAGCCAGGCGTTGGTGGCTCATGCCTTTAATCCCAGCACTCAGGAGGCAGAGGCAGGCAGATCTCTGTGACTTTGAGGCCAGCCTGGTATATAGAGTGAGTTCCAGGACATCCTCCAAGCCAATACAGAGAAACCCTGCCTTGAAAAACCAAAATAAAATAAAAAAACAAGCAAAAAGACACTAACCAGTCTTGATCCAAGTGTATGTATGTGTCTATATCACACAGCAATATGACATTGGAGCTTTTATTATAGCTTAAGTTTGTAGACACATGTATGGCTATATAAAACATTTTTATGTATCAACAAAAGGAATAATGGAGAGTAGCATGGGAACTAACCATATGAAAAAGAAACTCACAAGGTAAACACGAGTAGTCAATAGAACCCTAGAATACTCAAACAGGGGGTGCTATTTCTAGTTACTAATCTACTTCTTTAGGGGTTGGCTAGAAGGAAAACAAAATTCATGAGGTCCCTTCTTGGCTTCCATTCTAATCCTTTTAGTTTGTTCCAGGGTGTTCTCTGTGCTAATCAAGAAGATTAGAATAATGTCTTACACGCCCTTGGCCCCACACCAGTTAACAGTGGTTTACACGCCCTTGGACTGACACCAGAGGAGACACATTTACAGATTCTCCGTCTTTCTGTATGCAACTGCTCTCAGCTCAAACAATGTGGAATGTGTACAAAGCGTATCACAGTGTCAGCTATCTTTGTTCTTCTCTGTTCAGAACTTTAAAAGAATCTTCTCTCTTTTAATTTTACTTTGTGTGATATCTGCAGCCAGCACTTGCTCATATCCTGGAATTGGTGCTGTCTAAACCGTACATAGCTCTTCATTCGGAGGACTAGATTTCAGGTCAAGAGGTGGGATGATTTTTCTCTGACCCCTGCCCCCACTCACCCAGGAAGCCTACTGGAAGAGAACATTGCATGGAAAGAAAGCTTCCCAGGGCTTAGGATTTTTGTGGGGATAGTTGCTCAGGTAGAGCATGACCAGCAGTAGAATACTAGGTTCACACACTCACCTTGACCTCGGATCACTATTGGTTGTAGTGTCTTAGCTCCTGCCGGTCTCCCTTGTAGCAGGCTTTCTCAGACAGTCATCCCCAAGTCATGACATGGAGACTTATTATTAACTGTAAACGATCGGCCTTAGCTTATTAGGTTTGTCCCACTAGCTCTTAGAACTTCGTTTAACCTGTTTCTATTCATCTACGTTTTTTCCTCAGGACTTTTTTTTTAACCTTTCTCTCATTCTTTATGTCCTGCTTTTCCGCTTCCCTCCATGTCTGGCTGGCTGGTTGGCAGGCCCCGGGCATCTTTCTCTCTTTCTGCCTCCTCTCCTGAGCCTAGATTCATCCTCCTCTTTATTCTCCCTGCCCAACAGCCCCACCCATCCCTCTACTGTGTAACTATTGACTGTAAGGTATCTTAGGCAGGGTGGGTAAAACAATTGCAGCATGTCTTTACGTAGTTGAACAAATGCAGCACAAACAAATGCAACACTCCTTTTCATAGTTAAGGTCATATTCTCAAATGCAACACGCTTACACAGCTAATGTTCCATAACACTCCTTGACTTCATCTCATGAATGGGTGGCAGGGTTTGGGGCTGCCCTGGCTCTTCTTTTCTTGTTACTTGCCTGAAATATAGTGGCAGCATTCCTGTTTGCTCTTGAAGGTACTAACTTTGCGATGCTCAAATAAAACAGCCATAGGGCTGTTTGTGCTTTTCAAATGCAGACATTTTGTTATTTAAGACCCTTTCATGACTCCTAAACATTTACAGATGGCATTACAAATGTCTTAAGACACAATCTAAAACTTCTTGTACATCCCAGTCCTGCTAAATCTATTCTGCCTTATACAACATATGTTAGGCATTCCAGCAGTTAATTTTTAAAATACATTTTTGCCTTCAGGTTGTACTGAAGAATTTCAGAGCTTATGAAATTTTAGATTGATCTACATAGCTGCTGTTCTTCAAGACCCCACTGAGATTTCTTTCTAAAGTGAGTAACTGCATCCATTTTTTTGTTTTCTTAAGGATACTATTTTATTAGTTCTTTAAGAATCGTATAAAATGTATTTTGAGCATATTGATCCCCTCTCCTTATTCTTTCCTTACCCACCCAAATTTTTTTCTTCCTTCCCCCTTTCACCTATCAAGTCCAATTTGTGCTTCTTATATACTCTTGTGGTGTGCCTGAGGGGAGGGGGCATTGCTTGGAGCATGATTGACATACCAGGGGCTACACTCTTAGAGAAAACGGTCTCTTCCTCTCCCAGCAACTGACAGCTGCCAACAGGTGCAAGGACAGAAATGGGATCATGTGCCATACTCCCCCTTTTGTGTTGGAATTCGGTCCGCCCTGGGCTTGCACAGGTTTATTACAACCGTTATAGGTTCGTATGCTCACTTTCCTTGGTGTGTCCAGAGGACACTGGTTTCTTGTCATCCTTCACCACCTCTGCCTCCTACACTCTTCCCATCCTTTCTTCTATAGTGATCCCTGACTCTTGGGATGGGAGAGGTGGTGTGGTATGTGTGTGTTCCTTTAAAGGAGGAGCTGTGGTGATATCTCGCTTGTACAAATAAAGCCGATCTGAAGTGGAGCTTGCCACTAGCCAACCGTAGAGGTATGGAGGTCTGTACAGACAGACAGGAAGTGAGGTAGCTGGGTGGAAACAGGATATAAGCAGGGAGAAACAGGAACTCGCTCTCTGGTCTGCTGAGATGTAAAGAAGGTGAGGTGTGGCAAGTGGCTTGCTCCTCTCTGATCTCTCAGCATTTTCCTCTATAGCTGACTCTGGGTTTTTATTACCTAGACCAATTAAGGACTCCATTTACAGAGGCACATTCTTCTGTCTCTTACTCTCTGCACCTTGGTCAGTAGTGGGTCTCTGCTTTAATCGCCACCTAGAATAGAGGCTCCACCACATAGAAACTTCTCTGGTGAGGACCGAAAAATGCATTGCTCTGTGAATATAAAAAGATAAGTCATTAGGAGTTGATTTAATACTATGTCCATTTAGCAGAATAATCATAGTAGGTTCTTCCCTAGGGACAATAAATGCCCAGTCATAGGTTCTTGGTCCAATAATGGTGCCTGACATACATTTCATCTTTCAGAGTGAAAGACAGATATAATCAGAAGGTAATTGGTTATTTACATGAGGCTTAAAGCACGACTTCACCAGTTGGCATGCCTTGGCAGAGCAGTCCTTGCTGAAGCTTACAGGGTTTGCAGCTAGTATGATTAACATGTTTTCCTCCAGGACCTTGTATAGTGCATTCTAACACTAAAAAAATAGCTAGTGGGGATGGTGTAATTAAGGGTCCTACCATCAAGTTCTGGATAGTAGTCAGGCACAATGGCGATAGTATGTTATGTTTGAGGGTCTATATGACCTCACTGATCAATAAATCCAAAGGAAATGGCTTATTCCAGACACTGAGCAAGACCCTCTGGTGTCTTAATGTCTTAATTAGGGGCATTGCCAGCCTTGGTGTAGAGTAGAGCCTTTCAGTGTGTGTGTGTGTGTGTATGTGCGCACGCGCGTGTGTGTGTGTGTGTGTATGTATGTGTGTGCACACCACAAAGCTTTTTAGTAGTAGGTTTCCATATGCATATGTGTTTTTTGAAATGGCATTTGTCCATCCCTGTACTCTCTCTTTACCTGACACTTGTCTCTTGGTCCCAGTTTAACCCATGTCCCATCAGTCACTTTAAATCCTTTATACAAGTGTATTCTACCTCTTTTCCCACGAAAACTCCTCCTCAATGCCCCTTAGTAATTTCCTGATCTCTATGAACATCCCAAATGGAACACCTGTATCTGGAGATTCAAATTAACATGCAGGTAAGAGAAAACATGTGACATTTTATGTTGCTTGATCTGCGTTACCTTACTCACAATGGCTGTTTCCAACTCCACTCATTTACCTGTGCGTTTTATAATTTCATTTTTTCCCTAGTAGCGGGATGGCATTCCATTGTATAACTATAACATATTTTTAACATCCATTCATCAGTTAAAGGATATCGGGGCTGTTTCCGTTTCCTGACTATTGTGAACAGAGCAGCAACGAACCTGGATGAGCGGTTATCTCTAGGATATGGAATGCTTTGGGTGTTTATTACAAGAGTGGTATTGTGGGAATGCTTTTCGCCAATAGATTTGGGGTACTGGCCTCAGGGCATGGCCTGGTGCTGCCTGAGGACTGAAAACCTGGATGGGGAGCACTCTCAAGCTCCCTTGCTCTGGTTCCTGCTTGGTTTGGTGGGACACCAAGTGGCAGAGATGTGTGGCAGGGTCAGTAGTGGCTTCCACTTTGTTCTGTATTTGAGTTTTGTCTTTCCGTTGCACCCCTTAATAAATTGGTTTTTGTTACCTCTGTGAGTTCACGTGAGCATCACCAGTGGTATAGCTGAATCATAAGGGGGAAGTATTTTCAGCGTTTCTGAAGAATCTCCACTCTGATTCCCACGGAGGCTGAGCCACAACACAATTTGCATTTCCATAAGCAGCAAGTTAAGTGCTCCTCCTTCCTCCACATCAACACCAACGTTCCTGGTCGTTCGTCATTTTGACCTGAGTCATTCTGTGTGAGGTGCAAATCTCAAAGTAGTTTGGTTTACAGCTCTCCAACTGGTAACGATGCCGAACAGATTTTTTGAAAATGCTTCTCTAACACTTGCGTCTTATCCTTTTGAGAAGTGGACTCCAAAAAAATTAAGCAACAAGGAAACCAGCAGACTAAGCAATCAGCTTTCCAACATGGTTCGGAAGCAAACTGGGTGAAGAAGCATCCAGGGATGGGGAGCTCGCTATACTTTTTATCCTCTGCTGTGTGTTCGTTACCCTTTCTTCTTCTTGGCTACTTCACTGAGAATTGTTTCTTTATTATTCATTGCCAGTGGCTTGACTATCTTGTGATTCAGATGTCATTTGTGCGGTTCTGTTTTTATTTTGGTGCATGACTGTCTTAGATTTCATACTTGGGTGTTTATGCTAAGGTTAAAACTTCTGAATTTCTGGGTAGTTAGTGCTTCAAACATTTTCGTATCCTGCCCTATCTTTTTCGTCTTCATCTTCCTTCCTCCTTCTCCTCCTCTTCCTCTGAAAGTCTGATTATGGTTTTGTTAGAGCTATAGTTGCTGCTCAGATTTTTTTAATTTTTAAATTTTTAAACTTTTATTTCTCTGCACTGTGTCAGTTGCTCAATATCTTTCGTATAATTTAATCATTGAGAACTTCCTAAATGCACTTTTTCAGTTTGCTGAATTTTATTTGTTGCATGTGATTCTTTGGTATAGTTAACATCTGCTTTTTGAAACTCTTGCTCATTGTTCTAATGTTTTGCTTAAAGTCTCTGGAAACATTCTCCTATTACTGCTTTTCAGGGTTTCTGCTAATGAAATGACTCCTGAAATTTCTAGTTTTCATTTTAAAAAGAATATTCCCTTTATCTTTTGATAGTACAGTACAATTAAATCATTTTCCCCTTCACTTTCCTTCCTGCAAAATTTCCCATGCACTCCTCCCTGCTCTCTGATGCTATTCAAATATATGGTCTCATTTTTTAATTAGTTACGTATGTATTACGTACATATGCATTCCTAAATATAACCTATTCAGTCTTCATTTTACTTTTACGTATGTTCTGTTTTAATTACTCAGCTCTGTCTCACTTGAGGAGTATTCTTTTCTGCGTCTTTCCTTCTCTAGAAAGACCTGCAGGGATTCTGGATCTGGGGGGGAGTTGATATTATGACGATCTAGATTTTGTTTCTCTACCTGACTATAGTTTGTTGGGTGATTTCTGGTTTTTAGACATTGTCTTCTTGCTACCACAGCATTTCCAAGCTTTGCTCTAAGAAGTCAAAAGAAGATTCTTCTGAACTGATCTGCTTCTGTGTCTTTGCCTTTCTGGTGTCTCCTGCATGCCCCGAGGGTTAGAAGGAGCTCTTCTTGTCTGGTCAGAACTTAGCCATCACTCAGTTGAAGGCCAATTTCAGATATGGTACCAGGAGGCTGTTCTCTTCCCAGCTTAAAATACCCTATGCCAGTTGTCAGGCTTTCTTTGTTAGCTTTGCTTCCCTGACAGAGCTTTGCACATGCCCTGTAATGCTGGCTGCCTAGAATCTGAAGATGCGTTTTATATGCTTTATCCGTGATACAGCTGTGATGGCACGAAGAATGATCTAGTCTTGGTGTTAACTTCACCATGAATGAAATTCTTGATCTTATTAAAAATTGAATTAGATGGCAAAAAATATAATTGCTGACATTGTAATGGCTACGTGGAAACTCGTGGTAGGCTAGCGAATCAAAGTTTTATTTATTAATGAGTTCTTTAATTGCGTACTGTTTGTGTTTTCTTTCATGATAAAGAGAATTTCATAATCATTATTTGTTCCATTCCTTTAATACAGAAGCATTTAGATTTCTACAGTGTCTGGTCTCTAAGATATCCCATGTCTTTAGCAACAAGGCTGTTGTGGAAAGTGTCTTATTGATGAGTAGGTGCCTTTCTGCTGTTTTCATGTGTGCTAATGCAACTCCTTGTTAGTTATTAAATGGTGGCCCCTATGTTAAAAACAGAGAGAGGTGACAGGAAGTTATGAGGGAAAGGTAGAGGAAGAGAGAAACAAATACACACACAATGAGAGAGAGAGAGAGAGAGAGAGAGAGAGAGAGAGAGAGAGAGAGAGAGAGAGAGAGAGAGAGGAGAGGGAGAGGGAGAGATAGATTTTGAAGGGATATTGGTGAATAGATTTATCCTGCTAAATCATGTAGCCCTGTTGATCTGTGGTGTGCACCTCCTTACACCTGGATTAGCTAGACCATGGCATCTTTCATTTACAAACCAGAACAATTCTCTGAAATTTATAAAATCAAAAAACCATTGGTTAATGGTTTTGACGAAAAGCTCATCTATGAGAAGGAATTTGGGCTGACCAAAGGGGTGGGTCCTTGGGGGAAACTTTTAAAGGCTCATGTTGGAAAGTGGCTCCAGTCAGCAGGCCATGATAACTCCCCTGCTTAGTCAAGAACTTAGTACAGACTGTGTGATGGAGAAGAGAATAACCTTAAATGTTTACTCTAGATAATAACCTTTATTTTATGATTGAGACAAAAAACCTTCTTGACTTCAAAAATAAAGATTAATACAGTTTTGGAAGTGGTGTATAGGGCATATTTAATGACTGAGTTTCCTTGGAAACTAAAGGAATGATGTTTTGACCTTACTATGCTGCCTTTGAAGTTTGGCTGGTTGAGATTATGGAAAAGGTCCATCTGAACTTTTAAAGCCTTCTGCATATCAGAAAATATAGATAAGGAAACTCATACCACAGGCTTTCTCTACATTTTAAATGTGCTAAAGTGACTCTTTTTAAAATGATTTGCTCTGTTTTAAGATTTTTTTTAAATCTTAAGTGTTTGAGGTTTTACTTCAATGTATGTATGGGTACCACAAGCTTGGCATCCAGAAATGGGATTGATTCACACTGAACTAGAGTTACAGTGTGAGCCGCAATGTGGGTTTTAGGAACTGAAGCTGTGTCTTTGGCTGGAGCTGCAAGTGCTATTGACTGCGGAGCCATTTCTTCAGCTCCTCCTTTTACCAGATTTTTAAAATTCAGTTTAGAAAAAAATCGTATTTTACACATCAATTCCAGTTCCCTCTCCTTCCCATCCTCTCATGCCCTCCACTGATCCCCCAATCCCACCCCCTATTTACTCTGCAGTGAGGATGAAGCCTTCCATGGGGGATCATCAAAGTCTGTCACATCATTTGAGGGGAGAGACTAGGCCCTCTTCCAAGTATCTGTGCTGAGAGATTATCCCTCCATGGAAATGAGCCCCCAACCTCCATTTGTGCAGTAGGGACAAATACTGGTTCCACTGTCACTGGTCCCATAGACTGCCCAGGCCTCCTAACTGGCACCCATGCAGAACGCTTGGTTTGGTCCAATGCTGGTTTCCCAGCTTTATGACTGGGGTATGTGTGCTCTCACATGGTCAGGTCAGCTAGTTCTGTGGGTTTCTTCAGCATGGCCTTGACCCCTTTGCTCATCCTTCCTTCCTCTGCAACTGGATTTCAGGAGTACAGTTCAGTGTTTAGCTGTGGGTCTTTTCTTCTGCTTCCATCAGCTACTGGATGAAGGCTCTAGGGTGGTAATTAAGGTAGTCATCAATCTCATTGTAGGGGAAAGGCATTTGAGGTAGCCTCTCCACTATTGCTTAGATTCTTAGTTGAGTCTTTACCAGATTTTTGAGTAGACAAATTTTCTGACTTATTAGGACCGAAGTGAAATCATAACTTTTAATCCACCTGTTTCCTGTGTTGTGTTGGTGGACCAGCTAGCTGTCCTGAGTATAGTGAAGAAAAGATGGAGAGCTCTTTCTCATAAGGCTTGGGAGACTTTCACAGTGAAAATATCACAAGACTAAATTCAAATTACCATATTTTAACAACAGCTTTGCAAACATGTTGGATATTTAGGTCTGCACAGAATGCTGGTGCTGCAGCTGAAGAGATCACATGGGCTTTACTTGAGGCCAACACATTTGTTTTTGCAATCACTGAGAATTTTAATCCTGACTTTTGTCAAGTCTGACTTTAGAAGAATAAATTTTTTGGGCTACCTTCAATATTCAATGATTTATTAATACTACAAAAGTTTTGGCCTGAAAATGAAGTGGAGGTTATACGCTTGAACCTTAAAATTCCTTAAAACACAAGTATTCAACGTAACATTTTTTTATTCTAAGAAAATTTAAGATGTTCTCGCACAATTATGTGATTGTAACTCCTTTTTAAGTCTGATAATTGAAAACATTATTTTTAAAACTATTGTACATGGAGCCAGGCGTTGGTGGCGCACGCCTTTAATCCCAGCACTCGGGAGGCAGAGGCAGGCGGATCTCTGTGAGTTTGAGGCTGGGCTGGACCGACAGCCTCGAAAACAATACCGAGAAACCCTGTCTTGTAAAAACCAAAAAAAAAAAAACTATTGTACGTGGACTTTTGGGGGAAATTAATTTTTTTCTAATTATAATAGATTCCATGTACATTTGAAAATTTATTTGTATGGTAGATTACTTATTCAAAATATAGGCAGTGCTAGCATTCATGTGGATATTCAGATAGATTATAATAAATGAGTGGTCTCCCAGGATTCAGAGATTCATGCTTCAGAGTCATCATTATGAAAGAGTAAGAGGGATGTTTTCAAACTCTACAGAGAGATGAACTAATTGACCAAAATTCCCAAATGCAGTCCCCTAATCCAAATGTCGAACCACTTTTGTGCACTTGATAAAAGAATTTCAACCAGGACAGGTTGTATGTAAATCAGACGCTTTGCTCCTTAAAGCTTGTATTATGATCTCACAAAGGCCAAGGACTCCTTTACTTCTATAACCCTGTTTGCGGGGGAGAGTATCAATGATTTCATCAAGAATAAGTGCCTTTATATTTTTCATAACTTTGTTCTTTTGAGGAGAGCATCAGGATGTTTTGACTCAAGGAGAAAGGAATACTGACTGAGTGCTCATGTTGTAGTACCCATGTGATGTCGAGAGAGGTTTGGGTTTTGAAATTTACTCATTAACTTCAGTGAGTTCTCTTTGAATCTTTAACTCTAAAAAGTTACTGTTTCTTCCAATAGTAAAACTAAACAAAACACTCTAACCAATAGCATGGAATATTTCTGATTCTTTGCACACGTGCACGTGTCTGCTGATACCATTAGAACTGGAGGTGAATGAGGAAGGCTCCCTCCATCATTGGCTTTTCCCTGCTTTCACTAATACTCTGGTGCACTCCCTCATTTGTTTTCCAAAGCTCCCAACCTTACACAGCACCGGTGGCTTAGTAGTCACTTAGCTGTGTGCATATCCCCTATTGCTTTCTTAGACTCTACATTAAAAGACATAACTTTCCAACGTGTCTTTTGAACCAACTAGCTCATTTTGTTATTTTTAATCCAGGCAGACATGAAAAGGACACATCAACAACATCCTTTTCTTCCTAAGTGTCCAATACCAAAGACTGACAAGTCCTTCCCCCAGTGAGGGTGCTTCTCTTGTTTAGAAGAAAAAAACCAATTACTAGAATGACAACTGTACCTATTTAACAGAAGCAAAAGGTCAGGAGTGTCAGCCAGGGTCTCCATTTTGTAAAGCTCCTGAATTTAGATTAACAATGGCAATTAATGATTTGTTTTTCAGAACTAAACAGGTTTTCTAATGTTGGTGACCTCTGATCTCCATGACCTATCAATGACTTTCTTTCAGTTATGGTTAGCCATGAGGAATGTTTATGACAAATCTCCTAACTTTCTCTTCATTTCTTTAAAATTTCCTTTATTCATGTGTATAGGCTTTAGTCTACAGGTATATCTGTGTACTATGTGCATGCCTGGTCCCTGGTGAGGTCAGAAAATGGTATCAGGTCACCTGGAACTGGAGTTATAGGTGGTTGTGAGCTACCATGGAGATGCTGGCGATTAATCCCGGGTTACTTGGAATAACAGCAGTGCTCTGAACTACTGATTAATCTCACCCATACCTCATGTTATTCTTTAGTTCATCATTCCCCTGTTACTCCTAGCAACAGCCAACTGATGGCCAGAAAAGAAACACATTCTCTTTCTCCCTTTCTTTTTGCTGCCCTATATTTACCTTGTCTGTAAGCAGACACTTAGCTGTCTATCTTCTCCCTTATACCAGATTTTTACAAAATAAAACCTGTGCTATTATAGCCATTCATTACCTTGTCTGCCTTTCCTCCTCACTGACCCTATAGAATATGGGTACACCTAGGTAGAAACAAGATCTTTTCATGATGCTATTGTGCAAACATTGTGAAGTACATGTACTGCAGCGGTATTATTCATATTTAACAAGAGGCTTTGATTACATCTGGATTCAGCCTCATGAGTGACAATAAGATAGAAGCTTCAGTCATTCAGAATAACATAAACAGCATTTGTAGATTTCTCTAGCTTTCCAGTTTGGGGTAATTTAAAACCCTCCAAATTAGACTACTGGAAAAAAAATCACTGGAAATGCAAATACATAAAAGGCTGTCCAGGAGACATGTGAACTGACAGGGATAATAACCTTGGCAGTTCTGTAATCGCTGAGCACACCAAAGCTGACAGAGCAAATACCTTCCTTCTTCCTACTGACTAAATGTACCTAAAATGTAATGCTTTAAGCGAGCCAGATGAGAACATATCGTTCTCGGAGCTTGTCTTTCAATCTTTTTTTTCAGACTCATCATTTCTTGCTGTGTTTCACAAGGCAAGGATGTGGTTTAATATTGAACTAGTTACTCCATGATCAGCTGTGTTAAAATCCATTACGAAGACAACTTTTCAGGCAAGGAGCAAATAGTAGGCGTAATCCCCTACTTAGAATGGCCTTTTCGAGAATCAGTCTACCTCTATCCATCGTATCAACATCATTCCAGGAACCGCTGAATCCTGACTACTCGATGAGTAGATAAAGAACCTGGAGGAGTACATATCGGCATTATTTTTCCTCCATGCCCATTTTGTTAATGAAGCAAGTGTCAACGGAAGCTGGTCAGAAATACTTTGACACCCATCTGCTTGCTGAGACCCTGACTGTGTCTGCTTCTGATTTAGTTCACTGTTGTCAGATTATTTCTACTCTTTCTGGATTTTTTTAGGGCTGCTATAACAAACACAATGGATGAAGTTGCTTACCAGAATGTATTGTAGTCGCCATTCTGGAGGTTGGAAGTTGAAGTTTTGGCAGGGTCATGCTCCCTAAGAAGCCTTTCTTTGCTTGCTAGCTTGTAAGTAACCCAGGTGTTCCTTGGATTATGACCTGGTAACTCCAGTCTCTGCTATTCTTGCCTCCTTTTCCTCTCCGTTTAACCAGCTTTACCTCCTGTGAAGGCAGCAGTCATGGCAGACTCTTGACAGTGGCAGCATCATAACAGAACAGCAAGCTCCCTGAAAGAAAACATCTGGTGAGTGGCTGAGGGACTGGAAAGATGTGGTGAACTCACAGGAAGCAACAGCTGGTGAGACACCAGGTAAAGTCCAGGGGTGCTGAACCTTCGGTTTATAAAGGACACGATAGAACCAAACTTGCAGCACGGAATGAAGTTTGTAAGGAAGGTGGTAAATGCCTCCCACCACCACCATCACACACACACACACACACACACACACACACACACACACACACACTAACATTGCAAACAAAAAAATAAAAGTGAAATCTCCAGAAACACTCACTACCTAAGCACAATTTGGATGACAAGCTCACAGGCTGTATGAAGCAGACACAGGGAAGGACCATTGCTACTGTCCATTCTTTCAGCTGGGGCAAAGGAGGAAGATAGTGGTAAGAACAGAGTAGAGCAGGATGAGAGATACCATAATAGATGGAGTCATTATAGGCTTGAGGAGAGCGCTGACACTAGTGAGATCTCCAGAGATCTGCAAGGATGACACCAACTGGAAAAATAAGCCATAGCGTAGAGACTACATTAATAGTCCCTCCCTGATGATAATGTTGATAACTACCTTATATGCCATCCTAGAACCTTCATACAGTGACTGATGGAAGTAGAGTCAGATACTCACAGCTAAACACTGAACTGAACTCCTGGAACCCAGTGACAGAGATGGAGGAGTGATGAGCAAAGGGGTCAAGACTGTGCTGGTGAAACCCACAAAGACAGCTGACTGGACAAGGGGGAGTTCTTGAACCCCAGACTGATGTCTGAGAGGCCAGCAGGAGACTGATCCAGACTCCCTGAATGTAGTTTCAGTGAGGAGGCCTTAGGTAGTATATCAGTGTTTACCATGGCTTACGAATGAACTTTGGGAGTGCATTCCACATGAAGGGATGCTCTCTCGGCCTGGACATATGGGGAAGGGCCTAGGTTCTGCCCTGGATGAAATGACAGACCCTGGAGATCCCCCAAGGAGGGCCTCACCCTCCCTGGGGAATGATGTGGGGCTTGGGTGGGGGACTGGGGAGATGCTGGTGGAGGGGCAAAGGAGGAGTGGTGGGAGAAGGAGCTGGGATTGACATGTGAAGCATGCATGTTTCTAATAAAAAAATATATTGAGAAAAAAAAGAAACACTAAAATCAAAATGTTCCACAAGGGACAGAAAGAAACACGTCACTATTGTACCTCCCAATGCGAAATGGCCCAGCTCTACTGAGTAATCCAGAAAAAAAAAAACAGGAACCATGCGAAAAATGCAACCCCTCTCTGGCCTTCAGGTGTTGAAATCCATGTGTGGAAGGCAGGGCAGCCCAGCAGGAAGATAGCAGGCAGGGGGACACTGGCCTGAGGGTGCCTCTGCTAAAGACTGGGCAGGGGATGGGCCCCTCTTCAGCACGAAAGGAAAGCTTGCTGCTGATTCCTGCTCAGGCTTCAACTCGGGAGAGAAGACAGACAGGAGACGGCAGACAACCTATTCTTGGCTAACTTGGTTGAACTCCAAGGGTGTGCTGGCTAGATTTATGTCGACATAAGTTTTGGGGAGAAGCGACCTCAGTTGAGGAAATACTTCTGCCAGGTTGGCTTGCAGGTAAGTCTTGGGGAGATTTCTTGGTGAGCAGCTTGTACGGGAGTTCCAGGGTCCTATAAGAAAGCTCAGCAAGCCACGGGGAGCAAG
This sequence comes from Mesocricetus auratus, assembly GCF_017639785.1. Taxonomy (NCBI): domain Eukaryota; kingdom Metazoa; phylum Chordata; class Mammalia; order Rodentia; family Cricetidae; genus Mesocricetus; species Mesocricetus auratus. Next base: position 4,461,023 of record NW_024429195.1, read on the forward strand.
CCAGCAAGGGCGCTCCTCCGTGAATCCTGCTTCAGTTCCTGCCTCCAGGTACCAGCCTTTAGTTCCGCCCATGCCTTCCCTCAGTGGTGGACTATGATGTGGAATCAAAATAAACCCTTTACTCATTAAATAGCCCTATCACAGCCATTGAAACTTGATCTAACACAAGGGAGGAAGCAACCATTCTTCCACAGAGTCAAATATAAAACATAGCTCAGTAGGTGAGGGGAGGTACGCGCCTCTTAGCAAGGGAGAAAGAGCAGCTGCTATTTCTTCTGTAGTAGTGCTTTTATTGTTTAACCATTTTCAGTCATTTAAGACTCACTTGTGTGATTATTTTTAATTGCTTTGTGTTGCTCAGTTATGCTTTATGATTGTTCTGTCTCCTCCTACACTCACTTTGTTTTGCTTTTTCTGTATGTCTTTTATATACATTTTCACTATAATTTTACTTCATCTTCCTTCCTTCCTCCCTCCCTCTCTCCCTCCCTCCTTTCCTCCCCCCCTCTCTTTCTTTCATTCCAGATTCACTTTTAGCTATTTTATTTATTGGAAGATGTATATGTGCCTACGTTAAAAATGTCTATTTGCATTTTCCTCCCATGTCCCCGTAACCACCCCTTCTAAAATTAATGTAGGAAGTACTGACATATGAATATATATTCTAATTAGTATTGCCTCTATTTACATGTGCTGTAGGCTGATTGCTACAACAAACATCAAACAAAACTGGACCTCCCTCCCTCAGTAGCCATTGGCTGATGATAGGTCTTCATCCAGGGTATGGGGCCTATGTGAAATTATCTTCATTCATATCTATTGTTAACGTCTTTGTAGGCCTTGAGCAGGCAGCCATATTGTTGAGAGTTCGTTGGAGCATCATTCCTGTCCTGATCAGAGAATTATAATGTGTCAATCATCATGATTATTTTCCATCCCCTCTTTTGTGATGTTCTCTAATCCTTAGATATCGAATTCTGTTAGATATTTCCTATTTGGAATAGGAAACCCTACAACCTTTTTTTTTTTCTCTGAATTTTGACTACTTGTGGATCTTTCTACTAGTATACATCTGCTGCAAAGGGATGAATGGGTAATGGAAATATGTGATGATGGGATCCCAGTCACCTGCAAAGAGAATATAGCCATAAAGTTCCCAGATAAATTCATGAAACTGAAAATATTACACTGGTTTACGTATTTACTTCATAAAATATTCACTTTATAGCCAAGACCTGGAAAGACAAATGCCACATGTTCTCTCTTATTTATGTATTCTAAATCCAAATCTTTAGATATGAGCTTATACTGTGGAATAACTGCAGAGACCAGGGAATTGTAAAGGGAGTATTACGGGGGTGGGGGTGGGGGGGGGACTCTAGACAAGGGGATGGCGACACATGGGTGCTATGAAGAGGGAGTGAAGGAAAATGCATAGAGGGAGAGGGAAGGAATAGAGAGAAACAACACTAAGGATGTTAGGAAAGACCACAGTGAACACCATTACTTTTATAGACCCACTTAAATATTCACACATCATGTTTGTGTGTGCCTCTCTGTGTGTGCGTGTGTGTGTGCATGTGTGTGTGTGTGTGTGTGTGTGTGTAGTTTAGTGCAGTTACACTGCACAATGCATTAATGTGTCTACCAAGAGGAGTAAAGTACCTAACAAAAAACTCAGTGTGTGGCAGGAGATACTTCCCTTCAAGTTATTGGGTAAGAGAGGCCAAAAGAAACAGCCTAAACAATACAGACTATTGCAATTGCTCCTGGTTCCTTGCTAGGACGTCAGTGTAAGCCCCTATTGCCGATGACATCACACACTTTGGTCACAGGACTTGGAGAAATCAAACTGGTACTGACCTAGGAGCCTCTTACCTGAGAGTTATTTCCCATATGGTCAGAAAGTGCTATGGAAGCTGCCAGGAAGAGAAGTCATTCATAGGCCCCACTAAGTTGTAAAGTAGGACACACACAGCAATGATAAAACCAGCTAAATATCCATAATCCCCGTGCTGAAAAAATGGCACTTGTATCTTGGGGGTCAATCAACATCTCTCTAATTGGAACTCAAGCCAGCTCAAGTGGAGGGAACCCATGCCTGACACTGTAAACCTAGCAAAAAACACATGGTTGGAAAGGTCATACGACCTAGAGGAGAACCAACTATTACCTTATTCCTAAGTCAATCTGAATGTTTTCCGAATACTCATTGCTATACCCATAAATAAGGGAAACTCTCGTACCTCATCAATGATAATTCCTCCAGGTTTTCCTAATTATAGCTTTTAGTTAAGTATAAATAACAGTTATCATTAATGTTCTATCTCCTTAGTTTGCTACTCTTAACAGGTATGTGATTGGAGGTAAGCATTGCATTTTACTATATATAGTGGAAGGCTTGGTGTCAAATCATTGTTGCTACTACTGGTGTCTTCATTTCCTACATGATAAGCTCAACTTAAGACACCACTAGTAAGACCAATTTAAAATAAAGCAATCTATGAAAAAAAGCAGGATATAGACATTGAGTGTAGTGGTGCATGACTGTAATCCCAATATTGGGGCTGAAGACCAAAGCATTAGGAGTTTAAGGGCATCCTCAGCAAAGGAAATTTAAAGCTAATCTGGGCTACATGAGACCCTGTCTAAAATTATTTTTAAAAGACTTGAGACTGGCAGATTTTACCATCATAACAGATAATGCAAGTTATAAAATAGAAACAAAATATGAAAAAGCAAGTCACAATCAAGAAAACTCTAATATCCTTGATAAATTAAACCAAAGGCAAGGAAATAGTTGATATTCTAGACAGAGAATACAAAATCACAACTTTAAAAATAGTTAAGGATTTCAAAGCCTATTCAAACAGGCAAAAAATTCAGGAAACAAATTCAGCAAGGAAACTGAATTTCTAATGAAGAGACATCAGTGTTTAAGAGCTCTTGCTGCTCTTTCAGAAGTGGAGTTTGAATCCCAGTACCCTTGTCAGGTGGCTTACAACTGTCTATTAACCCAGCCCCATGGATCCAATACCTCTGTCTCCATGAGCCCCTGCACTGAAGCATCCACATATACTCACCCCCATACACATAACTAAAATTAATAAAATCAATTGTTAAAAAATGAGCCAAACATAAACATTAGAGATGAGATGATTAATCAAGTAAAAAAAAAAACAAGATTGACAACAACAATGGACTCAACCAAGCAGAAGAAAGAATAGCAGCGATGGAATTCATTGATAAGGAGATGGCAAAGAGTGCAGAAATGGGTTGATTAGAGACAGAAGAAATGGAGACTAGGAGAGGGTAGATCTGTGGTTGAAGGTGACACGCTATAATGTGTATATGTGTTAAGGGGGGTGGGCGGACTTAGTCTCTATTGAAGAAAAACACTCTCGGGAAGGATTCAGTAAAGAAAGTTCTTTAAGAGGTTTATTCATTTTTTTCCTTTTGCCTTATGAAAAGGCACAGCTGATAGTATTGGGAACTAGCCCATCTGCAGACACTGGTGTTTCTAACTGCTGAGTGGGAGATAAAGGGAGCAGATATAGACTCCATGGTGGGAACCCCAAGGAATGCACATGTCCTGAGTCCTCAGTCTTTTAAAGAATTGAGCTTGATCTAATAATTTATTCTGGGTGAGAAGGGGCTGTCAGTATGGAGAGGTTGAAATTATCTCGTGGAGTGGAGAGGGTATTGTGAAGACTCCTTTGAGAAAGTAGACTAACTCAGAGACCTTTGTGACTTTGTTTTTTAGAAGTGTCTCAGATGTCTAGGTGGGAGCCTGATTCACAGAGTGTTGTGGAGCAGTTATTAAAATAATGTTATGTGATCTTGCAGGTGAAAATTGACTACGATGCCGTATGCATTAAGGCCAAGTAATAGGGACAGGGTTCCTTCTGCTTACATTTGAACTTTAGCCCCTTAGTAAACTAAAGATAGTTTATTGTTGTTTTTTGTTTTGTTTTAATTTAAATTAGAAACAAGCTTGTCCTGGAATTCACTCTTTAGACCAGGAGGACTTTTAAATCAGAGATCCTCCTGCCTCTGCTACTCCAGTGCTGTGTGTAAAGGTATGTGCCACCACCACCCAGCATGTTCTTGGCTTCCAGAAACTACTGACTTTTGGAGTTTGGGATTATATCAGTAAATGTATATTTTCTTTATTGCACTTTACTTCTAAGGAAATGTTAGTTTCCTTAGAAAAACAGGGCATTATAAGTCTCTGCCTTCCTGAAACCATTGTTGAGGCAGAGAGATGGATAAGACAGAGCTTGCTGCCTTCAGAATGGAGTTTAATTCCTGGAGCCTGCCCACAGGATGGAAGCAGAGAATCATTTCCTGAAAACTTTCCTCTAACGTTACAATTGCCCATGGAAAGCTCCTACACCTGCTTGCCTGCATTCAAGCAGACAGACAAAAAGACACACACACACACACACACACACACACGCGTGCACACACACACACCAAATTAAAACACTGTTGCCTACTAACCCTGTGTTGATCAAAGCCTCTAACAAGCAGGAGAGGTGAAGGAAACCTCTGTGCATCCAGGAACCAGAGCAGTCCTCACTACTGACCGGGAGGCTTGTGTCAGATTTCCAAAATTTTCCTCAGTTGACACAGACTTGACTCTACTCACTTTGATCTGCACTGTTGACTCATTTCAACAAATCAGCTTCAATATTTGCTAAGTCTAAGAATATCTTTTTCTTTTTTTTTTTTACGAGACAGGGTTTCTCTGTATTGTTTCGGAGGCTATCTGTCCAGCCCGGCCTCGAACTCACAGAGATCCGCCTGCCTCTGCCTCCCGAGTGCTGGGATTAAAGGTGTGCGCCACCACCGCCTGGCAAGAATATCTTAATTTTCATATTATCACATATTTCTTTGGAGTTACTTAGGCTTCTCTTTTAAATGTTTATGTTTTTATGAAATGGAGGTAAGCACAATCTTTTTGTAACTATCATTATTGAAAATGGCTTAGTAACTTTGGATTGACCACATCAGAAACCTACTAAAAGTACCCCAGGAGCCTAACTGTGAATATATCTCATATCTCAGTTCATTTCTGCATTTTCCTATCCTCCACACAGCCTGTATTCCTTCTTTCTAGCAGAAATGGAAAACCCTTCTCTAATAATTTGTGAACCAATGATATGACTTTGTTTTCCTTACAGCATTAGTAGAAGATTAAAATATTTCATCTTTTAAGAGGCAATATTGTTTCATAGCACGGAATGAGAAAAACTTCTGGATGATGTACCATGCTATCTATGATAAAACAGTGAGCATGACTGTCAATTACATTCAATTATGACAGCTATGTTTCCACCATCATGATAAATTTTATTTGGTAGTTTTGAAAAGGCTATTCATCATTCCGAATGATCAGCTTCTATGAATTTCAGTGTGGTTTGTTTTCTCCAAGGAATCACTTGCACACGAAATGCATTCTAGAATAGAGTTTAATATGCCGTGAATGGCTTGAATATAAGTGACTCATTACTAGCTAAGTGACAATTAATTCATTTCAACATTCATCAGTTCATTTCAATTCTGGTTAGGCAAATTAACCACCTGAGGTGCACCTGCTTGAATGCATCTTAGGTCTGCATATAAACTTACCACAGGGAAAAAATAACCTGTTTCTAGGGGAAAGCAGAACACACTACAACATAGTAGATGCTGGGTAAGCAGTTACTAAACCAATGAAAAGGGTTTAAATCTTTACTACTGATTTCTTTGTGTAAAGTATAAATTTACACTACACACACAAAAGCACACACACATATGAATCTGGAGATGCACATATATGTATATGTAGTGCAACTATCTATCTATCTGTCTATCCAGATTCATTTTCATATTGTCAAATATATTTCAACAACTTTAACTAAATCATTACATCATTAAGTGCCTGTTATACCTTTAATGTGGCTTTTGCCTTCAAATATTACAAGCAACAATTAAAGATTTCAGAGCCCTTCCCTGAAGAGAAAGCTTGAAAGTTGCACACAGGGCTACCTAAGATCTGGCCTCAGATGTGCTGTGGAACAGTCTTTGTACACCATAAACATGTATGGCCCTCACTGGTGAGTAAAGAGCTGATTGGTCTATAGCCGGGCAGGAAGAGACTGGGCAGGAGGGCCAGCCTAGGAGGATGCTGGGAAGAAGAAAGGCAGAGTCAGAGGAGACGCCGTGAGATGCAGAGTGAGCAGGATGAAAGTACATGCACGAGGTGGAAGAGCCTGGGGGCAGCAGATAAATGGATTGAAATGGGTTGATTTAAGTTGTAAGAACTAGCTGAAAACAAGCCTAAGCTACTGGCCCATTATTTATAATTAATGTTAAGTCTCGGTGCAGTTATTTGGGAACTGGCTGGTGGCAGATGACTGTACCTCTAAAGCAGAACATGTGGAGATCTGAGGTCAGCCTTGTGTGTTCATCTGCAGGTGCCATCTACATCGTGTCTTTAAAAATGAATTTATTTTTTAAGAGTCCAAACCAAGCTCCGCCTCCCTTCTCTCCTCCCACTCCCCCACTACCCCCACCTCCTATTTGCTCCTCAGGGAGGGTAAGCCCTCCCCTAGGAAGTCTACCAAGTCTGTCCCATCATCTCATTGAGGCAGGGCCAAGGCACCTCTCCACCCCACAGCCCTGCTGTCTAGTCTGAGCAAGGTATCTCTCCATATAGAATGGGCTCTGCTAAGTCAGTTTGCACATTATTGTTATGTCCTGCCAGTGACCTCATATATTGTCCCAGTTACACCATTGTCACCTATACTTAGGGAGTCTAGTTCGGTCTCATGCAGGTTCCCCATTTGTCAGACCTGAGTCAGTGATTTCTCACTAGCTCGAGTCAGCTGATCCTGTGGGATCTGCTTCGCTGTTTGAGATAAGTTCTCTCACTTGGTGTGGAACTAGCTGATTAGGCGAGGCTTGTTGGCCAGTTCCAAAGGAACTCCAAAACTTCCCTCTGAAATACTACAAGACAGTCCTCTATCGTCTTCATTTCTTTCAACATCCCTGTCTACTCACCTCTCAGGTAAGAGGCCTCTGAGCTCTGAGTACACGAAGGTTCCTTATGCCCAACCAAAGTTCAGATGCTGCCACACATGACCAGGTCCGCCACACCAACACCGTATAGTCAAATTTCTAGACAGACTATTTACTAGAGGACAATCTAAGACAAGATAATAAGAGGAGTACAGTCAATCACTTATTTTTTTTGTGAATGTATCCAACATAATCATTTATCTCAGTCTGAGAGATAACATTTCATGACTATGGAGACACAATAAATAACTCCAAAGACCAAAGATTTTCCCCTGGTGCTCGGAGACTTACCCATATGATCAGACATCATACACAGTCTGCAAAGCCGTTTAGTGTCTGAGCTCATGGATGCAGACACTGTAAGCTACACCAGCTTTCCATGGAGTGTTGACCCGCTTGATCTTTCGTAAGCCTTACGCATGCAACCACAGCTTCTATGAGTTTTTCATCAGTGTAATGACAGACTCTACCAGATCTCGAAGACATCCTTCAGCAATTCTTCCTGGCCTCTGGCTCTTACCATCATTCCAAACCCTCTTCCAGACTATCTGGTACACTTCAATCTTACTTGTCAAGCTTTTTCAAACAGTAACGTTTCAGGACCTTTTACTACTATGTTTGTTGTGTCACAGTAATTTGATCATTCACTCCACAGGGTGATTCTTGAACATCAAGAGCGCGTTAGACAACGATGAGATGAGAATTTGGAGGTGAGCAGACACCAGAGCAGAATGTTCAATGTTAGAGCCGTTTAACAACAGCAGCAACAGCAAAAGAACACAACAGAACAATGACCAGCATCACACCCAGAGAAGGTAAATGCTGGTGCTATTATGTAAATGTGAAATTAAAACTGATCTGTAATACAAAGGTTTCTGTTGAGACATAAACCTTGTTTTAGAAAACATAAAAGTAACTGAGAGGTTCCTACACAGTCTTGAATACTTGATTTTTCCCTCTATCCTACAGTGTCCACAGAGAGTTTCAGACATGCGCAGAAATATGATTTGGATAGACCGTGCTTGTGGCTGTGTGGTGGGTTAATCTATTTGAAGAAGGAATGGAGAGATAAGTAGAGGAACTGAAATTCTAAGATGTAATAGGAATAAGGACAGAGTTTTTCAGGGGTGGGGAGAGATGGCTCAGCAGTTAAGAGCACTGGCTGCTCTTCTAGAGGACCCAGGTTCAATTCCCAGCACCCACATGCTCACTTACAGCTATCTGTAACAGCACTTCCAGGGGGTCATCCTATACACCATTATGTAGACGTTCACCCAGGCAAAAACCCAGCACACGAAATAAAAGTAAGTAAAAAAAGAATGATAGTAGAGTTTTCCTTGTAACAGGACTTTGGTAGATTACAAAGGAATTAGATGTGTCGGGTGTTTAGAGTTTTGCTTGTAACAGGACTTTGGTAGGTTACAAAGGAAATTAGATGTGTCGGGTGCCCACATCAGGGAAACAATGAAATAAACTGGAGGTGGATTCCTGCAGCCCTGCTGTTGGGAGGTTTCAGCCTACCTTGGCCTGGCAGCTTTCTTCAAGCTCAGCAATATGGAGGACTCCTTCTCTGTGGCAGAAGACATCCTGTTCTCTACCTGACCATATTTGGAGACCGTCTCTAGACCTGGATGCCTGACAGATCTCTAGTACAACCCTTGACATAGTTTCCTGCGGAAGCTTTCCCCCTACTGCACATATTGCAATCAGGCATTTTTAGTAGAATCTTTATGATAGAACTGCCTTCCACAGATAATACCTAAGACGTCTACTAGGAGCATTATGATAGGATAGTGCTATTTAATGAAAGCTGGATGATTGCCCAGTTACAGTCCCCAGTTCTACATACCCCCTATACCCTGGACCAAAGCTGATCTCTCTTCTTGAGTTAGACTCCCAGGAGTCTATTTCCATTGTGTTCACAGGCCGTACAAACATCTCTGTTTGCTGTTTCTGCCCATTTGTCCTCATGGACTGGTGGCCAATGAACCCTGGGGATAAAGAGGACCCCACAGGTGAAAAAAAAGGAGATGTATTAAACAGTTGATTTTAGAGACCCTTGTAGATTTTCTGGGGAGGTAACATTAGGGGAGCAGAGACCTTCAGATCTCTTGCATGTGGATGGATGATCATATAAGTAATACAATCTACAGAATGTCTTTGTGTTAGAGACTCTACTCATCTAGTGTCTCGCAGGCCAAGAGTAGGCTGCTTGCAGGTCTCTCAGTTTTCAGGCAGATGGATGAGTCTAAAGCTGGGAGCAGATGCGAGCATTATCAGCCTGGCCTAGAAAGCAAGACGATACACACAGAGGGTAGCAGCAAAAGGAAAGAATCCATGCATTCTCAGAAGTAGCCAATGAAACAACGACCTGGCGATGGTAGAGAATGGAGGCTGGTACCTGTTGCCAAATGGAGATTGAGAGGAAGAGCACTTTCGCGGAAACCAGGGTCCGTAGCGTGGGGAGCAGTTGAAGGACAGATATCCTACGCGAGACTCAGCCGTCAGGAGGTCGCTTGTAAACATGTCAGTGGAGAGGTGGGGTGTGAAACAGTAGAAAGAGAACAGCCCATTCCTTCAGAAGATTGAAAAACTGAGCTACTGTTTGTCTGGGAGAGTCGGGGAGATTTCTGGATTCTTTCTGGACTAGCTTGATTGTAAATGGGAGATGTTATAGAAAATTTCCAAACACGCAAGGCAGTACAGGGCTGCACCATGAAAACGTGTAGTGTTGGTGGGGTATGGTGTGGCGTATGCGTCCCTGCAAAACACCATGCCAGGTGGAGAAACAATCTGTGAAGAAGTGAGAATGAAAGCTGTGTCTAGCCCGGCTAGAGTCTGATGCCCGGCAGTTTATTATAAGCATATTTTAACGCAATAGAACTTGGAAAAAGTTTTCCAGGAGATAATCATCCCGTCATGACTGCACAACGAAGTTTAAGGTGCGACTACATATAAACTCCTTTGCAGAGTGCATGGCCACCGTGAAGATAGGTCCTGTAGTAAGTTTAAACAACGAGACTCTAGTGTGGTCTCTGACTGAGATAACACAGGACCCAGCAGGCTATAAAGCACGTGCAACATCTTCCCTAAGTGTGTTCTATTAACTGGGCGCTGAAGACAAGGAGAGGTGTAGAGAGAAGCCTTTTCCTTGCCAGCCGCTTTGGTTTTTCCCCACCAGTCACCTGGGCTCTGCCGCGTCGTAGTCCCCAAATAACATTCAAGATGCTGTATTAATTATGAAGCTGTTGGCCTTGCTTGTTTCTTACTGGCTAGCTCTGACTTAAGTATTTAACCCATCTAAGTATTTCTCTTACTGGATGGACATCTTACTTCTCTGGCGGGCTACATGATGACTCCCTGTGTTTCTCCTACCCAGAGTCCTCCTGGACTCCTAGTCCCACCTATCTTGCTTCCCTATTGGCCAACAGTGCTTTATTGAAACATACACAGGATTTCCCCATCAGAGAGGGTCTGGGATAAACATTCTGTGGGATGTTGGATGAGGCAACAACAGAGGGTTGCCAGGTTGTTAACCACGTCCTCCCAGCCTTCTCTGGTGGAACGCAGGCCTTTTATTTCTCCCCCGAGGAGACACCCCTGTGTGCTTAAGTTCCTGGTTTCTCTAGGGCTCTGTAAGCACAGAGGTGTCAGCTAACCTTCAGTGTTTTGCTCCAATGTTAACTGCCTCCAAGTTCTCACCTCATTGCTTCCTAACACCTGCATGATATTCAAGAATCACTTTGCTGAGTGTGAATGATCAAATCATTATAACGGAAAGGGATTTGGAGGAAGAATGGCAGTAAGCCCTGATACCTCCCAAAGGCAGGGCCAAATGCTCTTGACTATTGCCCTCCAGGGGTCCCTTCTATTCATTGCTCCTGGATGGGCGTGTGTCTGGTCCCCATTGCCTCTTGGCTGTATGCTGGGGATTAAAACTAGAAAGACAAAAGCCATGGTAAGAAGAACAAAAGGGTATAATGTATAATGGTTTTTTTTTTTCTGGGGAGGGGGCAGGTGCCAACATATGTACTGAGGTTGGAGCAGTGCCCCCACTCTGTAAGTATGACATACAAGTCAATGAGACATTCCACAATTTTTATTTATTCTAGAAACGGGGGGGGGGGGGAGTGAGCACCACGTGAGTTGGCCCTTTAATATTATGTGCCTTCTGCAACAAAGGAAGATGATGTTACTGCGCTGACACGTTCAGAGAACTTCCAAGGCAATTTGGTATTTGAATTTAATTGCTAAGAAGAAGGCTTGTTTGTTCTTTTCTTTTTTTCTGAGTTTCTTCCAGGAAAAGCAGGACGTTGAGGGAGCTGCAGTGGTTTGTGCTGGCGGAATGTCAGATCACAATGACCAGGCAGCTTGGCACAAAGGGACTTGTAGGAGTCAGTGCTGCCTGGGCAGACCTCTGAGGAGTTTAGTTCTCTGTGTTTCCGATTATAGTTCATAAAGGAGATTTTTGGATCAGCATGGAAACATACATCTGAAAACCATGTACTTTAGAATCTGCTGCAGGAAAATTCTGAATTGGGGGTTAGTCTGGGCTATACAGAAGGAGGCTGTCTCAAAGGAGAAAGGGGCATTTAAAGGCTTTATTTCTTTTTTTAAATATTAGTATGTATTTCAAATATTTTAAAATTACACTGCTGGATGCACACCTTTTGTGATTAATATCTCTTGTGGCTCTTGAGAAAACTATTTTGTTGTCTTTGATACTTTCTGACTTGACCTATTTATTTTCAGATTGATATTGCTATAATATTTCCTTTCGCCTTTCCTTCTAACTTTTTTTCACATCTCTCCTTTCCTTTTTTCAATTAATGTCAAATCCACAGACGATCTCATGTCTATTTCTGCTCCAGGTAAAACTTATACAAACAGAAATTTCCTAGACTTTCACATTTTTTAATTATTATATTATTAAAACAGTAATATTAATGGTGTAAGTGAACATATTTTTCAGTAATTCACCTGGAGTTTTAGCAGTCTGGTTAAGACACGGTTGTGTTTGGGGACTGGAATCTAGGGTGAATCCCAGCTCTGTCGAGTTGGTTACCTATGTATAACTTGAGGAGTTACTTACCCTCCTACACAGTATCAGTTTTCTACATGGAGTATGGAAATGACAGAGGTTTGCCATGTCGCATAAATGTCCCCACACAGTGCCTGGACAAAGGACCTTTCCCCCTTAGTGTCCTAACCCTGGTTAAATACCTTAACCCTAGATTTCTATTGTTGAGCAGAATTGGATATTTGGTTTATTTTCCCACCGTGCCACTGTAATGGCATCAGAGTTATAATTACATAGCTAAGGAAGTGAATCTCTACATTTGATTCTACTGTTGTAAATTAAGGAGCTGATTGATAGAAGCAAATGAACTGGGTTTTGTTTATGATTTGCTGTACTGAGAACAGTGTGATTAACTCCTATGCAGACATTTCTGATAGTATTATGGAATGGAGGTGGAACTGGGATGGATATATAAAATGAGATTGTTTCTAATTTAAAAAGAGATAACAAAATAGAATAACTGTAAGATTACACCATAATAATATTCACACGATAAAAGTTTCACACTTTTTTTGTCTATTCTTTTATGAAGTTGTTTGAAGCACTTATATTTCATGTGCAATCCATGTACACCCCAAGCAACCTCACAAGCACCATCACACTGAGCACCTCTGTCTCTGAGAGATGCTACAATTTTAAGAATTTCAGAAATAAACAAGAAAGTTAGTAGATGAACTGGCAGACTCTGGGAATCCCCCACGGAGGATCTCACCCTCCCTGGGGAATGGAGTGGGTGTTGGTTGGGGGTCTGGGGGGGTACTGGGGGTATGGGGGAGGAGGGGATGGAGAGGGAGCTGGGATTGACAAGGGAAGTAAGCTTGAAATAAAATAAAAATGTGCATAAAGGAAAAAAAACAAAAAAACAAATAAATGAATTTATCATTTTCGAACACATATGAGTTTAACTCCATTAACAATATATGTATTCTGATTTAGAAACCAGAGAGATTGCTGTGAATCTGTCTATTCATTATTGATGATAGCCACAGTCTGGACTTGGGAAAGCGAGAAGAAAGCAAAATTAGACAGTGTCTCTATAAGAATTGTATTCACACCAACAGGCTATCATTGCTTGCACTCTTTTTAAAAACTCCTCTTTTAGCTAAATAAAAAACCACGTACATTGAATTCAGTGATCAGAGGGAGGAAGAGGAGGGAGATATATATTACAGTCTCTTTTCAATGGAAATTACAGGAGGACAATGGTTTCTTCGTCAGGTAAGAACAACACAGGCTTGCTGTTGAAATTGTTTTTATGCAAGTGTAACAAACTGCTTGATTAAAAAAATATCCTTTATCCTTGAAACTGACACTATCTCAGCCATAGATTGTTGGCATTTAGTATTCAAGCTTCCTTATTTTTTTTGAATGCTTGTCACTAGAAAATGGCATGTAGAATTTTAATGATTTACTTGGTCTTGTAGTCCCTTGCTTCTGTAAATCTAAGAACAAAGAAATAAGATAAGTTGATCCTGTATATTCATGGAAAAAATTGCTTATGAATTGATTTAAAGCAACAGCAGAAAACTAAAAATAACAAAGGTATGTGGTTTTTTAAAAATGCTTTTCAGCTTCATAGCATCTGTCCATAAGAGGATGGGATGGTATGAAGAGGAAAGAGGAACAATGGGGAGGTTTGAATGGAGAGAGGGTTGGAGGGGTGGAGAGAGGAGGGGTTTACAGAGGGATAATTCACCCTATGAAGCATCTGTAGTTCACTTAACTACTTGATTTTACAACCTTGAACAGTTTCCAGGAAGTTTGAGTTCCGGGATCTGAATACCAAAAGGTTAGAATTTTCTCATTCTCCACTGTGTATTTCAGTGACTCTATCTCAGCAAAGAAAACACAAACCAGGAAGACAGCTGGAGAATACAAGGATCATGATGCTACAAGGCTTGTCAATCATCTTCCTCACACAGGGCTTCATGAAACGCAGCCTCAAAGAAATGAACTGCATCTGCATAATTGCATATTTAAAAATTAATCAGAAAGCTAATTACCAAGAGGCTTATTAGCTAAATCCCATTCAATTTTCCTGAGTGTTTATGTTTATGGTAAGACAAGTGGTAGATAACCCTATCCCATAGTGCAGGTATATAAGAGTGGTGGTAGAAACGAAAGCTTTGTCTTGTTCTTTTGTTAGTTTGTGGGTTCCTTTGTATGTTTGCTTTTTGGTTCTTGTTCTTGATGTAGCATCTTGGTCTGTTAACCGAGCTGCTCTTCAATCCCTGGGCTTTTCAGTAGGTCTGCCTTCTAGACGTGAGAAGACTTGGTCCACAAAACATAGGGCCCTGACACCTCTGTGAAAGTGTCCAGGGGGTCTGATTTGTCCAGTCTCAATCTCTAAATCTCTTTCCAAAGTTTCTCTTTCCCTCAGCTGCCCAGGAGGAAAGTTCTGCTGGGTGTCGCTCTTGACTTCCTGTTCTTGGAGTTGGCACATCGGAGAAGCCTGCTGTGTGCTGTGGAGGCTTCACTTGTAACACACACTCAGAATTCAGCCACCCCGTCATCTTCAACTACATCTCCTCAGTCACCGTACTTCAGCTCCCACTTGGGTGCTCATCGTTGATGACCAATTGATACCGGTTTTATCCTGGTCTCTTTGAGGCTTAGTGTCCACAGTGTGGTCAGGAGGGTGGGTGACATTTTCACTTTGTATATTCCTGCTGGGATGTTCTGAAGTCCCCCTCCCCTCTCTTCCTGGGTGGTAAAGTATGCGCCATAGTTTATGAGGGCTGAACCTGACCCTCCTTTCTCAGGGAGCTCTCGTTATCCTCTGACAAAAACTCATGGTTGTCTCAAGGCTTCTGCATCCGCCAGTTTCTCAGCCTGCATGGCCAGGCACCCCTCATCCTCATTGAATCCTCACTTAAATACCCTTGTAGAAGGACGTTCCTGGCCTTCTCACTTAAAGTTTCAGTCATCCTCAGTGTCCACTCTCTTATCAGCACCCAAGCTATGATGTGTTACTTATTCGACCTAAAAGAAATCCGCCTTGGTTGAGTACCAGTTCCTTGGAGATAGGAGTATTTTAAATCACGTGTGTCTCATTGTGTGCTTAGGAGAGTGTGAACAGTAGATGGTGCGTGTGAGTTTGAAGGAGTAGACAGACACACCAAAGAACTTCTTAGTGAGATTTCGTGTCACGCGTGCTTTGAAAACACCACCGTGTCGTTCGTGTGGCTCTTTCTATGATCTTTATTTTAACCTCATTGGTTGGAATCATTTGATGTCTTATATGGATATAATTCAGTTATTAAGGGAGCCTTTAGGTAATTTGAAAGTTGTCATTCATGCGATATAGGATACACATTGTGTACTGACCTCCTTGAGCGTACACGAGTGTGTTCTCTAGGTAGTGTGACACATTTCTCGTGTGTCATCTTTGCTGCCTGGAATTAGCTGCCCAAGATAATTCCTACATAGTGTGGGCTCTTAGAGAGGTGGTGTGTGGGGTTTGGAGGATGGAGGTCAGCAGGGAGCCGCGCATCACACTTGGGGAGGTAGACAGTGTTGAGCCTAGCACTGGGAGCTCATGCATGTAGTACATGCTTGGGTCTTTTGCTCAGATGACCAGCATGGGGCAGGGGCTGAATGGTTCCCTTCATCTTTGCCTACTCTAGGGCAAGTCCAAGGTTTGGCTCCATGTTGAGTTGTGCCATATTTAGAAAACCTCAACCACCCAAGTGAGAGCTTGGTGGTGGGAGACTAATGTAGATTTTCATCCTTCCCTGTTGCTTCAGATTCAGCCTCCAGGTCCCAGTTAATTCTTCCTTCCACGAAGTCAGTCTCTTTTCTCTCCTTTTAGACTGCCCTTTGGATTCTCCGCCTCATTCACAGCCACATAGATGGTGCCAGCACACCAAAATCTCATGAGTTCAAATCTCGAAGATATAAAAAAACACGTCTGCTTCTCTGACAAAATGCTGGTTAACACAGGACTTTAACAGAAACATGTTTCGTTGACTAACTGCACTTTTCATTTTGATAGATTACAATCCTGTGAAGTTTTGGGAAAATTTTCTCTGGGGCGAATCTGTAAATTATCAATCATTTTTATTTATTTATCTATTTTTTTTTGCATCTTAGTGACACTTAGGATCCTGTCTGGATTTACTAACTGCTGGGATGTGCCTATGCAGGGAATGAGGGAGGACAGAAGGAGCTTCAGTACAAATGATGTCTAGTTTTCTGGGCACAGCTGGCCTCAGTTAGTTGGACCACTGTGAACCAATTTACATTTTAAATACTTCTTTTGTAATGTTAGGAATCAATTACATAATTTCAACAAAATAGAAGTCATTTTTTTCTTTTTTCTCCAGACTGTTGTAGAAGGTTTGTTGGTTTATAAACAAAAGCAATTTCCTCAAATGTGCATTTTTCCTCTGGGCAGATGTTGGACAGATGCTTGTATTACAGACACATGGGGACTTGTAGGAAAAAAAAAACCCCTCTTCTAATTACTCAAAGCACCCAACACTGTGTTGTGTAACTTAGTGATGGAATTTAAAAATCTCACAGCCTACAAGGTTCTCATTATGACACAACAGCAGTTTGCTGTTCCTTTGATCTCTGTTACGGCCTGAGACAAAGTTCCTCAGACGTCTTTTCTCACAGAGGCCTGAAGAAAGCATCTTACTCTCTTTTTCATTGTTATGGATTAAAATAGGTTTTGGCAGACAGAATCTTCCTCAAATGTTGCCTTCCTTCAAAGTAACCGGTTTCTCCACGCACCCCACCACCAATTTCCAGTCCCTAGAAATATCAAGAGTGAGACAACCTCTTCCAAAAGATGGGTTTCAATCTTTGGAAGAACGTGTAGGCGGAAGGATAGCGCCTTGGGGCAGAGGCACCGGGTCTCCAGCGTTCTTCTCCTTTGTGGGCTCCGAGGGTGCACCAGCGCCATGCTGCGGTTTTGCGCTCTGTACTCCAAAACAAGACTCATCGGTTCCCAGAAGACGTCAGAACCAGTAGCCAGGAATGGGAGGTCCTGTGTGATTTACAGTTTTCTTTGCAAGAATCAGACAAGCGTAGTAACTCGGGCAGGGATTCAGAGTAAGCTTTCCTTGAAGGTGGAACTTCCTGGGGGCAAGGTACCGTGGCTGCAGATCTCTGGGGAGCCTAAAACTATTTCATTTTTATATAGGACGCTCATTTCTATCTCCCACTAGGTCCCTGGCCAATGCAAGCATCTGGAGAAAATGAATTTGACAAGACAAATTCAAATCTTTACAGCACATTTGTTTCACCTGTCACTGTTTACTATCTTCTTCATTTCTGACACTATGGATTGATCTCTTTTACTTTTGAACTTGGCTTCCAACATAAAAAATATTGATTATATCTAACAATGTACTATAACACATGGTTTTATGTTCAAAGGAGGAGATAAAGACTTTCGTCACTAGCTAGTGCTCCACATTGAGTAGAATTGATTGACTCCCTAACACATCAGTTGTCCTGGTTGTTGCTTCTGCTTCTGTGCCTTCACTTTTAAATAATTCTCTATTGACAAGGTAGCTAGCTCTGCCTACCTCCTTTATTTTATCTTCACGAACTTTCTGTTTCTGTTTCAAAAGGACTGATTCTTTCATATCCTGCTGAGAGTGCCAAAGGTATTTTAAAATGCTCTCCTCACTTATACAGTCCATGCCTTTTAGAAGCCTTTATTTAATATTTACTTATTCATCTATTTATTTTGCTCCAGGCTAAAGTTTCGTGTTTTTTTGTTTGTTTGTTTTTTGTTTTTGCTACTCCATCTGCAGTGAAGTTTTCGTAGCCTCTGTGCCAGGGACTTCTCGTGTTTCATCTAACAGAACCCCTCTACGTATTCCTGAGAGAAGTGAGTTCTTTCACAGAAGATGAGGGTAATTTGTTGTGAGTACAGAAGGGGCTGCAGGGCCCACTGCCTTCCAGCCAATAAGAGTGGGCTGGAAATTAAAGACAACGAGGCCGGCTCCATTCTTTCCAACCTTGTGACTTGCAGAGCGCCCAAAGTCAGCCCTCTCCAAGGACCTTCCCTTTTCAGATTCCAGGAACCGACCTTGTTTTACACCTGTGCGGCTCAGATTTTTGTCCACTTGGCACAAGCTGGGGTTATCTGACAGAAGAAACCTTAATAGAGAAAATATCTTCATCAGGCTGGAGGCATTCTTGGTTAGTGACTGATATGGGTGCTGCTACCCTGGGCAGGTAGTCCTGGGTTGTATAAAGGGATGCCGAGTGAGGCATGTCGAACAAGCTGGTCAG
The DNA here is from genome assembly GCF_017639785.1 of Mesocricetus auratus. Taxonomy (NCBI): domain Eukaryota; kingdom Metazoa; phylum Chordata; class Mammalia; order Rodentia; family Cricetidae; genus Mesocricetus; species Mesocricetus auratus. The sequence continues at coordinate 4,479,420 of NW_024429195.1, forward strand.
CAGAATTCCCCGCATGAATTCTACTTTAGTTATTGACTGCAAGGTTCCTTTCTGAGTTCTCGCCCTGACTTTGCTCAATGGTGGATGTGACCAGCATGTATAGAACAAGCAGACCCATTCTGTCACCAAGTTGGTTTTGGTCTCGGTCTTTATCACGGCAACAGAAAACAAATGAGGACAACACTCCTAGTAGAAATGTTTCCCTCTGAACTAGCCTCCTTTGCTTTTTCTGTAGTCTATTCTCATCTTGGTACAGCAAAACAATTGTTGAATTACCTCCTTGTGTCTAGCTCATTTATCACTTCTAAGTTTTATGGTCTTGGATGAATTCTGAGCTTTCGAATGAATTTTATTTTTGGTATATATAACTTGGTGGTGGTAGTGGAGACAGTCTGTCCAGAGAAGTCAAATGGTGTTTGAAGTTTCCTTGACCACAGTCTATTAACATCTGTCAGCCAGCTCTAGTCTTCAGGTTCATAGGCTTGTATCCATTAGCTTTTGTTTATTTATATTTATGTTGTTTCATCAATTTTAAGTTTATTTTACATACCTACCACAGTTTCCCCTCCCTCCTCGTCCCCGTTCCTTTCCTCCTCCTCCTCCTTACTCCTCTATCTCCACTTAGATGGGGTAAAACTTCCCATAGGAATCAACAAGGCTTATGGGCCTTTGTTTGTTTTTAGATTGGTTGTCACTCCGTAGCCCTGGATGGCCTGGAACTCACAGAAATCTGGCTGCCTCTAGCTGCCGAGTGCTGGAATATAAGGTGTTCACTACCACACCTAGCTAGTGCCTTCATATTATATAGCATTGTCACACTCCAGGAGGAGATTCTCCTAAACTATTGTGTGTTTCCCTAATCCACTTCCATGTGAATTTCCACATCAGCCGTCACAGACTTACGCAGTCCTTTACGCTGTACTTCATGTGTGAGAAGGGAGCAGAGTGGCGATTGAGAGTATACCTGGATTCAGAAAATACACCGTATTTCAAGATGTGTGCATCCTGAAAATGGTTATTTGAAGAGTCATTTCAGTCCGACTGACATGTTAAAACTAGGAGCCTTCAAGACGGAGAAAGGCGGATGGATCCCTTGCCTCCCACTGCCTGTAGGACAGAGTAAGTTCTGTCTCAATCAGAAGTTGTCTCATAAAGCCCAGGCCTGCTTCTAGCTTCCCGTGTAGCCTGGGATACGCTAGGAAGCCCTGGTGTCATTTCTCTACCGCTGACATCTGCGTTTGCAGATGTGCATCATTCTTTTTTGGCAGAGTAAGCCGTTTAGTTGACCAGACCTTCTGGGGTTATTAAAACTAATGGTACTTGGGGAAAAAATGTCCCATGATAATGGAAATTGAACAAAGCTGCCAGAAAAATGGAGATTGGACCCTTGGAAGAAGGGAAGAAGCTGACACCTACAATTTGCACTTGCAGAGACAGGTAAACTCTAATGAGAAACCCACTGTTTTATGTTCAGTTAAGAAACAACAGCAACCACTCTAGGACAAGAGAGGAAATATCAGAAAAGAGTTCATAAGTTCTGTCTCCATCCCTTGAAGTCCAACAAGACTGAAAATTAACTAAAATGAGGCCGGGTGTTGGTGGCACACACCTTTAATACCAGCACTGGGGAGGCAGAGGCAGGCGGATCTCTGTGAGTTTGAGGCCAGCCTGGTCTACAGAATGATTTCCAGGACAGCCTCCAAAACAATACAGAGAAACTGTCTCGAAAAACCAAAAAAAAAAAAAAAAAAAGGAAAAAAGAAAAAGAATGAACTAAAATGAACCTTGAGATATGTCAGTTCTACTAATTTTTCTACAGTTCATTAGGAGAGTCTTATTTCTAGATGTACCTTTTCTTATATTCACTTATCACTGAAAGAAAAAAAATTCCTGAAAGTACCTGCACATTAAAGGGGGGGTAAGTGTTGCTCAAAGTGACTTCCTGGGCACTAACTTTGGACGAGAGGGATTTATTAGGCCTCAAAAATGGAAATGAATATATTTTTTTATTTCTAGGCTGCATGATCTGTTGCTTTTATTTTTCTCTTCCTGTCATCCAGTATTTCAGTTGTAAGCCTCTGCCCTAAATCTCCATGATAACTTGAGCTTGACTCTCACAGTGATAGGATTTGCCTTCTGAGATTCGTTTACTTTTAAAAAACAAAAAACAAAAAGCAAGAAGGCTCCGGGCGTTGGTGGCGCACGCCTTTAATCCCAGCACTCGGGAGGCAGAGGCAGGTGGATCTCTGTGAGTTCGAGGCCAGCCTGGTCTACAGAGCGAGTTCCAGGACAGCTTCCAAGACAACACAGAGAAACCCTGTCTCGAAAAACCAAAAAAAAAAAAAAAAAAGCAAGAAGGCGAAACAAAAGCAGGGGAGCAACTGCATACCCCCTTGCTTTGGTCTCTAAAGATGCTGGTGACAAGCACCGCTCTTCCCAGCAGCAGCAGGGGATGGGGATGGGACGTGTGTGGCGTAAGGCTGTTGAAAGAGAATGAGTGAGTGGCCTACAGGAGACACTGGAATGCACTTGTTCCCAGAAGAAGACAGCTGAGTATCTGTCAGGGACACTGCGGTATCAACACAGGGCTTTACAGTAGCAGCTGCCACCTTCGTGACGGGAACAGTTCTAGGAGATTTGCTAAAGGAAAAAAAATCTCCATTTCTTTTTTCACCTCAAAGGTAGAACTGTATCTGCTAAGGCAACTGTAACTTTGATTACATGGAACTTAGGCCACCAGTTCCTTTGTTTTAAAAACATGTGTCATGTGACATGATGTGTCCTCTTATCTTCTAAGGAAAGCAACACGCTAACAGTGGCATTCATCAGTTATCGTTTCGTATTTTTTTCTATTCAGAATCTCTGAATGCGCTTTTGCAAATTACGCAAGCTTATCCAGACAGAAAGAAATCTACAGATCCTTCACTGATTAGGGAGGTATGTGTATATTCATAGACAGAAATCTAGAGATCCTTTACCCATTAGGAAGGTATGCACCCATTCAAGGAAGACTCCAAGGGAATACATGTCACACCAGCGAGGATTATTTTATCTTGAGAGTATCATTTTTGAGTAATCTCCTTTCTGTTAAAAAAATGGTAAGATTTTCTATAATTAATTTGCATTGCTGTAACAATAAAAAAAATTAATCCCCTGGTGGGGAGTGTAGGATGGAAAAGGCCGGGAAACAGGAAGAGGTGAGAGTCAGGATCTGGGATAACCTGCAACCAAAATCATGCCTGCAGTGACCTGCTTCCCAAGCTTGAAATCTAACTGACTATTGGGTCCCAGTGACCCAATCACCATTCACAAGCCCACCAGGTACCAACTAACCCTTCCTATAGAGGACTTTGGGGACATAATTTTAGATCTAAGCCTCAAGAATCAACACTTTATATTCCAACACTTTCGAAGGCCTATCTGGGGTCCTAAATGTTAGAAAGTAAGACTGGAAGAAAATTATCATTTGAATACTTAGGCATTGCAGGATATCTGTACACTGTGTGAAGATGTATTGCTGCCTTTGGCATGGGTAGCTCTTTTAAGAGACCCTGCTACCAAGCACTCAAATTGGGGGTATTGAGCTGCAGGTGGCATGCTACTAGGTGGTGGGATACTAGGTAGAAATACCTGCTACAGGATGGACCCCAAGTCTTCCCAGAGCTGGCACGATAAATGCTGCTCCTGCTGGTAGAGCCTCTGGGGCCACCACCATGAGGTGCTCTAAGGGAATGGGAAGGAAGCAGAGCCAGCTGCCAGCACAGGCTAAACAGAGTCATGGTGTGGAGGCCCCGGTGCTACTTAGCAGTTTAACTCGTGTGGTCAGAGAAGGCTGCCAACACACAGGAAAGCGGTCCAGATCAAGAAAAGCCTTTCAACAGATAAAATGGGAATAGATAGTCATAGAAAAAATAGTCTAAAATAAATTCTTTAAAGAGAGAGTAAAGCAATATAAAAGAAAGAAAAAAAACCCAGGTAAAGATGGGAATACAAAAAGGCATCTGGATTCTGCATGGTGCTTTGCTGACTTTGAATTTTTTTGAATGCTGATGAGTGGACTAAGCAGCTAAGAGACTTTGGGTTATAGAAGCTGCTGAATTAAATTAGCCTATGCGTTTTAAAGAAATGTCCTAACTTCAGAACGGAAATCACAAAATATGTTGCTTTTTGGGAGAGTGTTTGCTTTTGTTTCCAAAGGAAGCAAAAAGCTACGGATTCCTTCAAAGTTAGTGGAGATCAGATTTGATGAGGGGAGACCTTCTAAAAATCTTGGCTACACACATAGGGGGGAAAGCCAAGAAAGAGTGCGGGACAAGTAATGCATATGTAGATCCCTCCACATGGGAACAACTCTAAGACTGGAGGAGACATGATAAATATTGTTCGCTACAGAGTCCTCATGACTTATAGTGAGGACTTTTCACATGGCATGGATGGAGGTTTGCTTATGCAGTTCAAGGAAACTTATAAAGCTAACAGATTCCTTTTACCTACTCAAACATAAAACAAAGAATTACCCTTAGCTACTGACTTGTGCATACTTCACATTTCATATTTGTATTAATCCAGATAGTTATGTGTTCTTTATAATTTTAAGTGTTCTCAGGGGGGAAAAAAGAACCAGATACTAATAAAGACAAGTAACCTCTATTACAGTTTTCTCAAAACTCTGCATCCAGGAAAACTTCAAAGCTGCTAGCTGAGAGAGTCTGGCCTCACAGACTACTCCAACCAGACTTTAGATAAGCCATGCATTTTCCCATCACACCAAGACTAGACAACAACTAGCTCCAGGACTTGACCATTATCAGAATTTTCTCAGGGTCCCCTAAAAATGTTGTTGCCCCCACAGACAACAGGAAGCAGTCTAGAGAACATGATGCCCACAGTCACAAGAGGTGGGTTGGGTGGGTTTTGGTCATTCAGTGAGTTATGGATATTTATCATCGTTTAGGGGGTTTGGTTACAAGTTGTTATTGATAATTGTTAGGGGAAAAGCTGAACAAAATAAATTAGATTCAGAAACTTCATTCTGAAAAGAAAATCAGGGAATACAGAAATGCCAGGGAAAATGATAGATTATTGAATTCAATTTTAAACTGAAAAACAATTATTAGTCTTAAATACTTTACACTGTCATGTATTTTTGTAGGCTGATAAAAATTTAAGGTTATTTTTGCTTTATTGTATAAGTTCCTATTTTTTTTTTGTTTAAGGTATTATGCCCGTGAAGTTCATTTAACAATGAAACTTGAATTTCTAGTCCTTAAAAGTTACTATTACAAACCATTTAGGGATAAGAAAGAAAGGTTAATAGTTAGTTGTCCAACAATTAAATTTGTGGACATGTTAGGCACTTTTCAAGGTCAAACAGAGATATATTTTAGATAGACAGATGGTCTTCAAACACTTCAGAGATATACAGACTATGGCAGTGAAGATGTCTTAATAACGTAAGGCTATTCATGACAGCGAGACACGTCTGCTCCTGGAATCACCAATTTACTTTTAAAAAGGCTGATGGGCATCAAAGAACCTTCATACGGAGTTTGCTTTTGCCATGACAAAGTTAGCCCCTGGGCAAAAAAGTGCCCCCTGCCTTGCCTCAACTCCTGACAGCATGCTGTACAAATTGGACAAGGAGGACACAAAAGAAGACAACTGCCAAACTTTGCCAAGACAAGGTAGCTCAGTCTTTCAAAATTCTTGTTTCCCAGAAATCTCTATTAGATATTATTGTCCTGTAGGCTGAAGATGGACGCCTCAACATTGCAGAGGAAACTTGGGGTGCCTGTCTAGGCAACCATATGTCTGTGTGGTTTCTTAATTTTGGAAGATGTTTGCTTTGTACTTCCTGTTTAATCAGGTAATACTATATCCTTGGTGCTTCTTTCATGGGGTTGAAGATGAGACAGTTATAGTTACAGTTTTCCTTGTTAACACATTCAAAAAAGAAACTCACGAAAGAGGTATATGGAGTATAGAACTGAGAGACATAACAGCTTAAATTGCTTATTTAAGAAAATGTCTGGAGGTCCAAAATGATAGTTTTTGGATTGCAATACAAGTTATGTTAGAAAATGGTTTAGGTATAAAACTCTAAATTCATCGACAGAGTGTTTTCTTAAAATATGCCAAATAACAATGGACTAGATATTTGTGAATATAATTCTTGCCTGATAATTGTTCTTATAATATATAGTTTTGCTATGTTAGAGTTAAAACCTTTCCTTTTTATTTAGACAAAAAAAGGGGAAATGTTGCAGGATATCTGTACACTGAAAATGCATTGCTGTGACTGGTGTAATATAAAAGCTGACTAGCCAATAGCTAGGCAGGAGATATAAGAGGGACTTCAGAGACAGAGAGAGGAAAGTAGCAGGAGATAATATTGGTGCAGGGGAGATGTCAACAAGACACAGAGGGAGCTGAACATGCAGAACGAAAGAAAGGTAAAAAGCCACAGGGTAAAATGCAGATTAATAGAAATGGACTAATTTAAGTTATAAGAACTAGTGGGACAAGCCTAAACTAAGGCCGAGCTTTCATAACTAACAAGTCTGAGTATCATTTTTTTGTGAGCTGGTGGCCCGAGGACAAAAATCCATCTGCGACTAGGTGTTTGTATCACCCTTTCTCTGCCACAGAGACACTGAGCAAGAGACCAAAATTATTTATAACCCTGAATTGTATGCGTCTAACTAGACTCAGATGTGAGAACCATAGTTTTGAACTATTGTCATCGTAAATGTCCTTTAAAGTCGTTTAACTGAAGAAAGACTCGCACCCACCCTTAATAAGAAGCAGGTCAAGCAGGTGAAGCATCATGTGGCTGTGGTAGAGGGAGTGACGACTCAGAATGGGTTGGTAGGACTGGTGGGGTGAGGCCGTCCTGTCACTTGTACCAGAGACAGGACGTCAAGTGGTTGTTGGAAAGCAAAGCAAGTATGAGCTCTGTCTCTAGCATGTGTGTCATGGGACAGCCTGAAAACAGAAGAGGGGCCCTTACTGACACGTTGGAAAATTAGTTAGATGGACAAGCAGAGTCCAGCTTCAGATAATGTGAGCCTACAGTGTGGGCTGTCTTCTCTCTTAGCAAATGGAAGTCATTCAGCAATCTCAAGAAAGGTGAAGGACCACTTAAAGCTACTTTTTTGTAGATTTTCCCCCCTGTATATCTCTCTTGGTTTCTGGGTTTCCACTCTACGACTTGAATTCGTTAGGCTGGAAATTATGTAATGTTCTGTTTTTGAGATACGTTTGTTTTCCTGAATATGTGAATTTTGCAGCTCATTAAATTTTGGAAATTGAGAGCCATCCAAACTTTTTTTCCTCTCTCTCATCTTCTCTGTACTTTCCTTCGATGCCTCCTAAGAAGCACGTGCTAGGATACCCCATCCTGTGCTTTAGTTTGTCTTCGGCAGTACCAAACGCACATCAGAAGCATTACGTCATTACATCCCAGGCCCGCCTTGACGAGGGTTATGTCACTACCTTCTGATGTTGCTTTGGCCCACGGCAGCCCAGTGTACTTGTTATGTACATGGTCAGCAGAAGGATAGCCACACATCGTGAAATGGACGGAAATCACAAAGATAAGGGACTGAGCACTGCTCTGTCGGAGTCACTGTGAGAACTGGATTTGTCCAGATTACTAAGTGTATTCTTCACCACTTTTTGATGTCACTTCACCACTTTTTGTTCTCAGTTAAAATGTCATTCAGTGAGAGTCTTGGTGTATACCTGGTTGAAACAGCAAGTTTTATGCCATATTTTTTTCTGGGTTTGGGTGGTAGTGGAAATTTGAATCCCAACCATAGGAGTATGGCAAGCACTATGGTTGTAACATCTGGTTTCAAGGAGTCCTCATCTTGGCCATGACAAGCAGACTTCTTTTTTTCCCTACAGCTAATGTGGGTGGCTCTCTTGCCTCCCTTTTCCTTAGGATGCTCTCTTTTATCAGGGCCATGCTAGCTTTCTAGGACTGTCACAGAAAATGTCACAGAACAGACGCTTAGGTAATAGTTTATTTTTTTTCACATATCTGGAGACTGGAAACCCAAGATAGAAGTAGTGGTTTGCGGTACCTGCGCCACAAGCAAGTCCAGGGTATCAGGAAAAGAAAGATAAGACGTCCAGCTGCTTGTACTAAGAGAATGCATGTGTTGCCTTTATTGCCTGGAGAGAGAGAGAGAGAGAGAGAGAGAGAGAGAGTGTGTGTCTTTATTGCAAGTGATAAGAGGTCTCTCTCTATTGTAGAGGGAGAGGGAGGAGCCTTATATACAGGCTTACAGCACAGTGGAAAACCCCAGGTGGAAGAGAGCGTGTTTTCCTCATGCTAGACATTGATGTCAGTGGGGCAAGGCCGAGAGAGTAAGCCAGGACTAGAAAACAGGATGCACCTGTGGCTACCAGCTGACAAACAACTCAGAGACCCTATGGGGGATAGGCCCCAACAGTGGTAGATTTGTTTCCTCCTGTGTTTGTAGATTGCCTCTAACTATGGTCTTCATGAGACCATTTCTTAGTGTGAACAAAGCCTTGTTGCTTTAGGTGTTCGAGTCTCCTTGTAGCAAGTCAGGTTAGACTAGGTCCCACACTCACAGCCTCATTTTTTACTTAGGCATTCCTTTGTGGGCCCTGTTGCCAAGTTGAATCACATTCTGGGGAACTAGGATGTAAGCTTCAAAATTGCTATTTGTGGCACCATAATCCAATCCACAAGAGGATTTTACCTGAAATCTCTTTCCAGCTCTGTCTTGAGTGAATTATTTTCTGCCATGACAAAGCTAGGGTTACGGACGTCACTGATGTGAGAGCAGCCAGGCTCCAGTTTCGTAGCTTTGGTTCAGTGCCATTTTGTGGGTAGTGCTTCATTTCAGGCTTCTGGAAGACTTTCATTACATCCCTATGAGTATCCTTTACAAATACTCACTATGTATTTTTCCTCATGTACCCTTAGGGATTTTTATACAGGAGCTGTTTTTATTTAGGGTCAGAAATGACAGTTAAAGGTTTTTAGGTTAAAAATATCACCCAACAGTGGTCCAAACGAAGAACCCAAACATGAAAGTGCAGCAAAATCACACCACTGGGAGACTGACTTAACGAAAGTCTGTGACCTATGTCTTTCACGCTCAGTCAGCAGTTATGATGAAAAATTGAACAGGTAAGAAATGTTATGAAATTATCCAATAGGCTTGAAGGAGGCTATGGAAAAAACACTTCTTCTTGTTCAGAAAAAAAACTGAAACAGAAGTGATTTGGGGAAGAGGAATGTACACCTGCAAAGGCAGGATTAGTCTAGGGCCAGCAAATGCGTTTATAACTTTAATATTTGAAGGAAGAGGCAAGCGTAGACGTGTGAGCCAAATTTGAAAGACCTATTAAGGACTACTTAGATGGAACCTTTCTATGAATGCAGACCGCAATATATTTAATGTTTTATAGGAGCCATCAGGAAGTTGCAGTTTTAAGATATATTCAGGGAAACAACACGGCTAGCAAGAGCGTGAGGAGAGTTAATAACTCCTGAGAGTTCAACACACGACAGGTCTAAGTGCTGATGAGGCTTACAAAGACTAACATTTTCATGAATGAAATTTCAGATTCATGTTTACAGTCTTGTTAATCATGTCAGTTGCCAGATGATGATAAGTATTAAGACACCAAAGAATAAAAGTTAGGGACATTTATATTCAGTGTTGAATTGCATAAAACACTCCTGAATCTGGATATTTAGATTGTGTGACAGAAATTTAGGGGAAAGCTTTGCAAAATTAAAATGGACACCCCCAAGTTTTAAATGAAGCTCCTGTAGGGTCACTTATTTTAAAAAAAATTGTTTTCATGAAACAATGAATACTTAAACAGTATGGTAGTTAGCACTGAAAAATTATTTCTTAAAGGAAGGGAATATTAAAAGTCAAGAGGGTGTGGGGTTTTCCTTTCCTTTTTTTTAAAATTATTTTTATCAGCCAGAAATTTAAGGTGTTAGCAATTGGTCATGACAATATGCTATTAAGTCCATTAAAGAACCATTAGTACATTAGGAAACTGGAAGAGTATTCAGGGTTAGGGTTTTTAATATTTGGGGAGATGAATAGCTAAATGAGAAAAACACAGAAAGTGTTGTGAAGATCACGGCCACTGCCAATGGGAACAAGCATGGCGAGGATTACACCATCATCTCTGTCTCTCTTTGAGACTTTACAGGGCACACTGGTTTTATCTGTTTTCATGGTTTATACTCTGAGTAGTTGCTGTGACAATTTGAAAATTCTTCTTTAAGCACTACTGGAGGAACGCAGGCATTCCCCTTGAGGACGCAGAATATGGATTAAATCAATCCACTGGAAGCTACGGTAGAGTTTTATAGAAACCAGAGGATTGCCCATCTCTTCAGATCTCAAAGGCTCATGATGGAGATCTCATAATTCACGTGTTATTCTCAGGTCAGGTCCCAGACGTTATGGCGGATGGAATACAGGGTGAAGAAAAATCCTGAAGGTCAACAGAGCCGCCAGCTTCCTTCCTCGTACGGGATTCAGTAAGCGTAAGTGGTATAACCGACTTGGTGGGGGCAGCCAGCTGCAAGTCTCTTGAGGTGAGACATAGAAAACTCTTCTAAGTGGGGAGAGAAGATGGCTGAGGGCTACTTCCTTTCTAGAAACCTGAGTATTTGTAAGCTATCCACAGCAAGAGACATGTTACTAAATAAAAGATGGAAACCAATCAAACTTCAGCCAGCTTCTCACTGGTGTGACAATGATTGCAGCAAAAGTTGTCCCTGAAGGGGAGGCCGTGATAAGTACCATATGTTGGTAGTTCTACACACAAGATGATACAACCCAACTCCAAAAATATCTGAAAACGTGGAGGATCTCAAAGAAGAGGCAATCTGTCAGCATTTGGCTCGTGAGACAGTAAATGACAATGGGTGACTTCTGAAGGGATTATCATGTAGACCCCCACCATATGTAGATAGTCTCTGTGTGTGTGTGTGTGTGTGTGTGTGTCTGTCTGTGTATCTGTGTATGCAATGAGGAGAAATCCTAAAAAAAAGTTAATAGATATGCCTGAGAATGTATCCAAGATAAAGTAGCAATAGGAGTTGCCTTGTGGCTGCAATAGACCAATGCAGACGAGAAGATAAAACTTTTAAATCAATGTAAATGACTATGGTCAAGATAGACACTGTAAGGCAATGAACTACAGAGCTGGGATCTAAAAACTGAAAGCGTGGAACTAAAAATTTAACTTAAACCATGGAAAACATTGAAATGCATGTGGACTGTCGGATTACTTGACCCTGTCTCAGTGTAAGGAGAGGAGTTGGGTCCTGCCTCAACCTGCCTCTGTGCAAGCCCGTGGGAGGACTGTCCCTTTGTGAATGCAGATGGAGGAGGAGTGGATGGGGAGGGGAGTGGACAGGAAAGGGGAGAGGACTGGAGGAGATCAGGGAGGTGAGACTGGCTAGCATGTAAAATAAATTAAAAAATGTTATTGAAATAAAAAGTCATGTGGATATAGCTCCAGAAATGATGTCCATAAAAAAAAAGTAACATCGGAAGCTAAGAGAGCAAAAGAAGTGGCACAAAAATCATGAAAGGTAAGCGGCCAGAGTTAAAAGGTCCTATAGTGCATGTGTGTGTGTGTGTGTACATGTGCATGTGTGTGTGCATGTGTGTACAAGTGTGTGTGTGCTCGTGTGTGTGCGCGTGTTTGTGCATGAACGTGTGTGTGTGTGTACGTGCATGTGTGTCACCAAAGAAGAGACACACGGAAAGCAGTAGGAACAGTGAATGAAGCCCGTGTATTTGAAAATGTTTCTGAAATTGTGAAAGTAATAAAGTTGATTTTTTTTTATGGAGCTGTACATTTCTTTCCCCCTTGCCTTCCCCTCTCCCCTCTCCCCTTCCACTTTTTCCCTGCCCTCTAAGCCCCCAATTTACTCAGGAGAACTTGTCTTTTCCCCTTCTTTAGAGGATCCATGTACGATTCTTTTAGGGTCCTCCTTGTTACCTAGCTTCTCTTGGGTTGTGGATTGTAGTCTGGTAATCCTGTGTTCTATGTCTAAAATCCATATATGAGTGAGTACATACCATGTTTGTCTTCCTGGGTCTGGGTTACCTCACTCAGGATGGCTTTTTCTAGTTCTATCCATTTGCCTGTGAATTTCAAGATGTCACTGTTTTGTTTTGTTTTTTCTTTCCAATGAGACGTACTTTATTGTGCAAATGTACCACATTTTCTGTATCCATTCTTCAATTGAGGTTTATTCCAGGTTCTGGCTATTTATGAATAATGTTGTTATGAACATAGGTGAGTAAATGTCCTTGTAGTGAGTGTGCATCCCTTGGGTATATGCTCAAAAGTGGTATTGCTGGGTATTGAGGTGGGCTGATTCCCAATTTTCTGAGAAACTGCCATACTGGTTTCCAAAGTGGCTGTACCAGTTTGCACTCCCACCAGCACTGTAGGAGTGTTCCCCTTACTCCACATCCTCCCCAGCATAAGCTGTCTTTGGAGTTTTTGATCGTGGCCATTCTGACTGGTGTTAAGATGCTACCTCAGAGTTGTTTTGATTTGCCATTTCTCTTACAACTAAGGATGTTGAGCAAATAAAGGTTTTGTGAGGAAAGACGGGAAATTCTTTGCCGTGACCTACATTGGAAATAACTGGAATTCCTGGGGGAGGAGGAGAGAAATTGCCTACCTCTGATAGAAATGGGGAGATACAGGATGAACGAAGATCAACCAAATGGCAGCAGTTGAGTTCATGAGGCAACTGTCAGTGCAAGATGCCAATCATAGTGATTTCCTCAGAGACGTGTAAACATCCAACCTTCATAGAATCAGTGAATCTCTTCTCTTCTAACTCACACTCCTTTGCCCGGTGCTACAGGGAGTCTGGGAGCTGAACCCGTCATGACCACCAGGGTTCTTTTTGTTTTGCTGGCGAGTTTGGTAACTACACCCACCTCTTTTCCTGTGAGTTCTGAGAATTTCCTTGTCAGGTTTAAGTCTTGGAGGGACCCCTGCTGTGTATAGCAAAGCTTCCTCAACTCTGGAGTCCAGAGTGTATTTACTTCATTATGACCACATGTCTTTTTTTTTTTTTCATTTAGTGTCTGCGAGTGTTCCATTCATATACCCTCCGTACTCCTAGGATGACTTTCTTTCTACTTATTTTTGTAGTAACCTTTATTTCCATGGATACTATGCACAGTATCTTTATCATTTGTAGTCCCGTGTGATTCCAGTGACACACTTTTTCTTCAGTTTAAGGGAGGTAGGATTTATTATGGTTCTGCTTCAGTTCATCACAGCAAGGAGGCATGGTGGCAGCTTGCATCATGGAGGAAAGGGGAAGAGGAGAATGGCAAAGATGGTAGAGGTTTTCCTTGTTCTTGACGTTTTACCCCGTTTGATTTCCCAGCCTAGTGTGGTGGGGCGTCACATATTCAGGGCTAGGCTTATGTCCCCTGAGGTGAGCTTTGCTAACCTAGTTTATAAGTCTATTGAAGTTGACAGTAAAGATGACTCATCAGATTTCTACCTCTTGTCAACTGGATCGTCAAATATGTCCTCTTGGCTATACATTCTATCTACCCTGAGCTCCAAAAGTCTCATGTCTAATTTATAATGCAAAATATATTTAGGTCATCTCTAAGAGTCTAAACAATTTTAACATTCAAAATTCCAAGTTCAAAAAAAAATTCCAGGTCCAAAATGTGCTCTGAGTTCAAGGCAAGTTCTTACTTATGAATACCCGGAAAGTCAACAGCATATGGACATTGCCAAAGCTTGTCAAAAGCTAGATCATTAGCTACACCCCTGTGGATCATGGGTATTACAGCCTCTGAGTGCCTGGATCCTGAACCTGAGGAAACATTTGTCAGTCCTGTAAAAGCAGAGAGTCTGTGGAGCTCTTTTCTCAAAGGTAAGTCCTTCAAATGAGCTGAGTATTCATTCACACCTTTGAGTTTGTAGTGGATGGCCTACCCTCTCCAGCCATCATCTTCTCTACTGTCTTGGTGAGAAGGACTTGGCTTCTCCTTCAGTGGCCTCATTTCTTGGTTTACTACCTAAGTTTCCCTTCTTGGACATGTCAGTTTCTTCCAATGTGCATTTGTGTGTGTGTGTGTGTGTGTGTGTGTGTGTGTGTTTCATTTGTCCATGCTATGAGTGCATGCACCCACACGCCACAGCAGGTAAGGGAGGTATCATATACTTTGCACTTCATTTCTTTAGACAGGGTCTTTCATTGCTGTAGACACCACTAGTTTACAGTAACGACCTGGCCTAGGAGCTTCTGGGGGACTTTCCTGTCTCTGCTCCCATCTCCCCCTGGAGCACTAGGGTGGGTGTGGTTTGGGCATTTGAGCTCGGGTCTTCAAGCTTCAAGCCACCTCCATAACCCAAGGCTTTCACACTCACTGGCTTTGCTTTTGCTCCCAACTTTGACTAGAAACCTGGTTCAAGCTGCCAGCAGTGCTTGGGGTAATCTGAATGGTGGTGATCAATCACCCTGAAGTTCAGCCTCTCCCAGTTTCGGGACAAGGATAAAAGATTGCCAGGATTCGATGTGTAGCCTTTAGTTCGATCTCAAATAGAATTCTTATTTGCGCCTGAAGCCTCATAGCGCATTTTTACTTTTGAAATCCAGTCGGTGCTCTAGTCCTGTCAAGTAGAAAAAGGAGCTCTCATACAGCCAGTATCTCCAAACTTTTCTGAGTTCCTCCGACAAACAAATTTGAAGAAGTCTCCATCTTCCCCTACTACAGCTGTTATGGAGCCATCGCCATCCCAGAGTCTTTATTCAGGAAAGTTAATTTCTCTGTTCTTATTTTTTCAATAAATTAAATTTATCATTGCTAAGGAATATTATATAAGCATCAATTAATTTTTCTTTCCTTTTTTGTCTTTTTTATTTAAATTAGAAACAAGGTTGCTTCACATGTCAGTTCCAGCTCCTTCTCCCTCTCCCTCCCCTCCTCCCATGCCCTCCCACCAGCCACCCATCCCCTCCTCCAATACCCACTCCTTTCCCCAGGGAGGGTGAGGCTCTCCATAGGGGTGTCAATAGTCTGTCATTTTATCCAGGGCAGGGCCTAGGCCCTCCCTCAAGAGTCCAGGTTGAGAGAACAACTCTCATTATGGGATAGGCACCCAAAGTCTATTTGTATGCCAGGGATACATACTGATCTACTACCCAAGGTCCCATTGATTGCCTAGGCCTCCTCGATGACACCCAGAGGAAGACACCAGAAAATGGAAAGATCTCCCATGCTCTTGGATAGGTAGGCTCAATGTAGTAAAAATGGCAATCTTGTCAAAAGCAATCTACAGATTCAGTGCAATCCCCATTAAAATCCCAGCACAATTCTTCACAGACCTTGAAAGAACAATAATCAATTTTGTATGGAAAAACAAAGGACCCAGGATAGTCAAAACAACCCTATTCAACATAGTAACGTCTGGAGGCATCACCATGCCTGATTTCAAGCTCTATTGTAGAGCTATAGTCCTGAAAACAGCTTGGTATTGGCACAAAAATAGACAGGTAGACCAATGGAATAGAACTGAACACCTGTTAAGGGAAACCTTTTCCTTGAGAGAAGCCTTCCCACCAGCCTGGTTATAGAGCCACATCAGTCCCAAATAAACACACACGAGGCTATATTAATTATGAAGCTGTTGGCCTTGCTTGTTTCTTACTGCCTAGCTCTGACTTAAGTAATTACCCCATAATTGTTAATCTAAGTATTTCTCTTACCAGAGAATGGTTCCGGGCTTCCTACCCCCATGGCGTTACATCTCAACTCTCATGTTTTCTCCTTCCCAGAGTCCTCCAGGACTCCTAGTCCCTCCTATCTAGATTCCCTATTGGCCAAGCAGTGCTTTATTGGCATAAGACTTCCCTAACATCTCCTCTTTTCTGTTTAAACAAAAAGAAAGGTCTTAACTTTAACACAGTCAAATTGTATATAACAGAACAGTTATCAAGTAAGAACACAGTTACAATATTTTGTCTATCAACATTCAGCAAGATTTAAAGAAAATATCATCCATCCCATCCTTGTGAGTTTAAAGTTCTATATGTAGCTTATCTTTTATCATAACTAAGGAAAACTATAATTATAACCATCTGTCTTCAACTCCATCAAAGACCACAGAAGGCTAATATATAAACACTAGGATTGACACAGACATCTTGCTGCCTGGGCAGTCACCTGTTCCTCTGTAACGTTGGGGCATCCATCTTCAGCCCATAGGCCACAATGTGTCTGGAACACTTCTCAGCAAAGCAGGAAATTTCAAACTGTCCATCTGCATTGGCAGTCAGTCATTTTTCTGTGTCCTGCCGAAAGTCTGGTAGACTCTTCCATGAAGCAGGAACCCTGTAAGACTGAGTTCAGCAGTCACTTTTCTGTGGGTACTGCATGTCCAGATTATACAACAACAGTCAAGCAGTACAGGCAAGAGCAGTTTCTTGCCCAAATGGCTAATCTTGCCATGTTGAAAGCAAACTCCATAACATGTTTCTTCGATGCCCATCTTCCTCTCAGACTTAATTGGTGCTGCCAGGAGCAGACATTTCTCATTGTCAAGAAAAACCCTAAACCATTTTAAATGTCATTTTCTGAAGGCCTTTGAGAGGTTTGAAGACTGTTTATCTATCTCAAATATATTTCTGTATATCTAGAAAACCTAACTCACCTAACTATAAATTCTGACTATTATAAGTAACTATAGTCTGTATTCAATTATGCATTATGTTTTAAAAGATCAGTATAAACACAATACTTAATCAAGAGGAGAAATATAAGCATCACAAAATTGACCTTGAATTTGTATCAATAAATGAAAAACCATACCCATATCATAATTCCCCTTTTTACCATTACAAAAGATTGGTTGTGATCATTAACCAATTATAAACAATCCCATTTAAATTCAAACAAAGATTTATAAACAAGATGGGAATTAGGACGTCGCTCATTCCAAACTGCTTCATGCTGGAAGGGGGTGCTGTTCATACCATGGGGATCATGACAAAACTCAGAAACCTGTATAAGTCCGTATTTTGGGGTCTGTAAAGCTGCATCATCTTAGCTGTTTCAGTTGTTGGAACACCTGTTCCACTGCTTCCGGGGGTCTTGGTTCGTCAAACCACAGAAGCCTGGAAGGAATCCTCAGCTTTTCATTTTCTGTAGAAACATAAGCAAAATCTCCTTTTCCAAGTAACATATCCTTATACTTAAATTTTGAAGTCAAGGCATTTTTAAAAGATAGAAGTTGGATTAATTTAGCAGCATTTATAATCAAGTGTACTTTAGTAGCAGTTTCTTCCTGAGCAAGCAAAAAACTGAAAAACATAATAGCGTACAGTATCCAGACTTTCTGTGTATTTTCCATCTTTACGTGGCTTATTTGTTTATCTATTATTACTCTATTTATTTTACTTTTATTTCTTTTTTTCTGAGACAGGGTTTCTCTTTGGAAATCCACCTGCCTCTGCCTCTGGAGTAAATCCTACCGGTGTGCGCCACCACAACGCCGGCTTTTGTATTTATTTACCACTTTGCCGTTTCATTTTCTCTCTCAATCTCATGTATATTTTTAAACACAATGTAACCCTTTAGAGGTTTTGTTCGTCCAAGTCTGACTTTACTGTAAATCTTTACGTTGGGGATGTCTTATGCCAATAAACACCCTGATATTAACCCATACACATATGAACATCTGATCTTCTACAAAGAAGCTAAAAACATATAATAGAAAAAAGAAGGCATCTTCAACAAATGGTGCTGGCATACCTGGATGCTGACAAGTAGAAGACTGCAGATAGATCCATGTCTATCGCCATGCACAAAACTTAAGTCCAAATGGATCAAAGACCTCAACATAAATCCAGCCACACTGAACCTCTTAAAAGAGAAAGTTGGTGGTACCCTTGAACGAATTGATACAGGAGAATGCTTCCTGAACATAATACCAGTAGAACAGACAGTGAGGTCAACAATTAATAAATGGGACCTCCTGAAATGGAGAAGCTTCTGTAAGACAAAGGACACAGTTGATAAGACAAAAAGGCAGCACACAGAATGGGAGAAGACCTTCACCAACCCCACATCTGTTCTTACTTTTTCTTTCCTAGCCAAGATCTCCCTGACACTTTGGGCTGCTATACCCTTCCTTTGAAGAGAGTTACCTAGACTGAGTGGAGAACTGGCATTCCTATTGGTCAGATAGATTGACTGGCTGAGAGACCACCCCTCAGGAAAGCAGACTCACCTTTAACCCATGCTAAAGAGAAAGGAGGAGTAATTATCCTTTAAATGAAATAATATATTTCTTTTCCTGCCCCGAGTGCAGTTGCTTTAGTTGCCTCAGCCATGCAGCTGGACTAAGCCTGCTTCAGAAGAAAACAGAATTCTTCCTCTTCTTCCATCTCTCTTTTCCTTGCACTCTGGACTTCGTGTTTCTGTCCCATGCAGCTCCTTGTGGGTTGTTGCTGAACATAACGGCTGCTTGCAGTCACCTGGCTTTCATTTTTCCCTCTTTTCCATCCTCTTCCTCCTCCTCCTCCTCCGGAAAACTGCTGAGATTTAGTCTGCCTGCTCTGTGGTTCTGCTTTTAAAAACTGATAAAAATGCCCTCACACTTCCTTCTGAGTCTACTCCTAAACTATTTCATCAAAGAGGCTAAGTACCCCAAGAGGGAACCTCGGTTTCCCTAGTCATGTGATATCCCAGGTGGGGCACCTCTAAATTCTCGTAGCAGTAGTAGACCCGGGTAGCTCACGTCAGGACAGACAAGAAACGGGAATGAGATGCATAATCACAAATTCGAATGGTAAATTAAAAAAAATCATGCAAAGAAAAGTTTCATTGGGTTTGTAAGGACAACAATGCAGCACAATAACAGGATGCGTGAGCTAGAATCAGGTGTTGAATGTAAAAATGTGGCAGTGTTTCCCTGACCTTAAATCTGTCTGCCTACTTCTCTATCTTACCAACTCTGCCCCTCATTCTAGTCACTTGTATAGTAGTATCTTTATAAATAACCACACTGAATGTTTCAAACCTAGGTGGTGTGAAGCCTGCCTCTCCCTTTGTTCTCTGCATGACTGGGTTCAGAAGTTTTGCTGACAAAGACCAGCCAGTGTTGGCCCGCTTATAGCTGGCTCACCTGTAGTTTGAGACGGAATGGCCAGTTTGCAATGTGTACTTTTTAAGACTGCTGTGAGAATTGCAGCCATCTCGTCGATGAGGCACCAAGGAGGTATACTTTGAAACCAGTGTCCACTTGAGGGCACTATCTATTTCAGTGGTATGCAACCAAACTGTGTTTCGGCAGTTACATACATAGAGACTTCTATGGTAAATGCCCAGGAAAGGAGCACCCAAGCCTCACTTAATAAAATGACTTTTATAATTGAAATAGCTTTATTTTACCAAAAATAGATACTTTTCCCATACAATACATCCCAACCACAGTTCCCCGTTCCTCCACTCCTCTCAGATCCACTTTCCCATTCTTCCTCAGAAAAGAGCAGGCCTCCAAGACACAACAGCCATACAGGATAAAACATGATACAATAAGACAAGACAAAAGGTCTCATATGAGGCTGGGCAAGGTAACCCAAGAGGAGGAAAAGTGTCCTAAGAGCAGGCAAAAGAGTCAGAGATGCACTGCTCTTTATTACTGTGGTAGAGTAGAAGCCAATGGCTTGAAGCTCAGTTGTGCTGCTCAGCCTAGTCCTTCAGCTACCGAAAACTAGCAACAGCCTTCCTGCCATCCTCAGAGCATCTTCTGTAAGAATTAATTTTTCTAACCTTAAGCATGTTTGCCATTCAACGTAGGTTCGCAACTATTTTACATAGGAAGGAGGGATCACATACCATGTGCTGTGGACCTACAGCATTGGTGCTCCCATCTCCTCTACGGATGTTTCTGCTATTGTCAGTATGGCACCATTAAATAATAATAATAGTAATAATAATAATAATAACTGTGCTTTGGAGTAACATTTCAAAAATTTGTTCCCCCAAAGCTTAAGAATTTGCATTGCTCTGCATTTTGGGATTTATGTATAACTATTCTGCTGTGGAACAAGTCTAGCATCATTTTCATGGGTGGAAGAAGAAAGATTGTGGAATGTTTGAAAGGACTAAACACCTGCCCCACCCCCTACAGGGTCCCAAAGATGAAATGCTTCTTAGGAGTGGAGGAGGGGGTAAAAGATTTCTATAGTCACTTCACACACAACCTGAGGGCCATACTCTTTATTTCACATCCTCTTAATTGTTCTGTTTCTACTCTAATAATCCTGTCCTGCTTCTAACTTCCCCATGCTTCTTCTTCTGGCTTCTTCTCCTATTCTAAAGTCTCTTTTCCTTCAGGAACCTTGAAGTGATAGAGAAATTTCTCTCATTGGTCAAAAGCACATTCCTAGAACAAGTAATAAGGGGCTGAGCAACACAAGGGCCCAAGGCCGCAGGAGCAAAACTGGTGCTAGACTTGGAGGGCACAGTGCCCAGCGACAAGTCTAAGACACAGATCTATTGTGAGCAGACTGGCAAGTGAAGAATTGGCAGGCTTTCCTTAGTGACCTTAGTAGACATCTGTGGCTCTGACCTTGTGTGACTGCAAAGTTTTCTTTTTTACAAGAAGCCTTTAGCCTGGTTTAACTTGCTCTGAGATGGAAGGGAGATAATTGTGTGTAGTAGTCGGAGCAAGAGAACAAGGCAGGCTGCAAGAGACCACAGCTCTTGTGGGACAAATACGTGTAATTATGAAGCATGTCCTAATATATATATCAAAACTATATGGCTAAATGAAAAGTCACCTTCCAGACCATCCACAAAATATGTGCCCAGTAAACAATTAACACACTGGAGTGCCGTGGGAAGTACCCAAGCTGTAATGTGAGGGAAAGAGCTCGTCACACGAGAGTCTGCAGTGGGGACAGCTGACACATTCAGGAAGCAGTATTCCTTATCATCTTGCAGATAAGGTTAAGGTATGCGTCTCTGGCGACAATATTCCTCACCGCTTTGCTAAATGAGGTTGTCCTCCAACAGATAAGCCATCTCTGATGGGCTCTGCTGTCCTTAGCAAATATTGACTGCGGATACTTGTCGGCTTATTTCTTGAGTTTCAAGAGCTAAGTTTAATCTAAACTAACTTTTAAAACGTAAATCAGCTTCTATATTCCATTTTCATGGTTCACATGAGAAATGTAAATTTTTCTTTTTAACTAGGCTTGGCCATGTGCTGATTGAGAATGGGCGTATGCATTAGTGGATTGGGGGGGAGACAAAGATCCTCTTTCTGACTTGTGCTATATCTTCATATTCCCTGTCATTAACTGAACATACAAGTGCCCCAAGTTGTTTGCACCCTTGAACACACTAAGGACAACAGCGCTATACAAAGAGAAATACATTTAAATTCATGGCAAGACATTTAATGCATTCAATGATTTTTTTATCAAATACACATCATTTTGTGAAGATGTAGTTATCATTGTCTCTCTCTTACTATGCTTAGTCAGTTTTTGAACAATTAAAATATGCTATCCAATTAAAAATAATCTTTGGGCTATTAATATCCCCAGGTTCAGAGTACGTAAAAATCAAGTTAAAATGTTTTTTTTTTTTTAGCATACTTAGTCTGTGGAAAAACCCTGGGCTGGGAAATAGAGCATGGCTAGCAGAAACGGTTCACCACCGAACTGTATCAAGATTACTAGGCTTATAATTGACCCCCTTAATGACAGTATTTATAGTAGGGAGTGATGGGCTGCTATAACAAATTAATCCATAGTCCTAACTTATGGAGGAAGGATTTGTTGAGGTTCATTTTTATTTAAGTCCATCGTGGAGAGGAAGGCGTGGCGGGGTTCATGGTGGTGGGAGAATGCAGTGAAGAGACTGTGCCGTGTGAACTAGGGACTAGATGACGGCCTTCAAGCTCATGCATCATGATCTGTTTCTGACAGTGAAGCTGCCTGACCCCCTACCACATCTGGAAAAATAACAGCACCACCATTCATGGAACAAACATCAAAATAGCAGGTTCTGGGGAAGGAGGAATTTATATTTAAGCCATAACAGTTTGTCTCAGCAAAGCAAGAATGCCAAAAGTCCAATAATCAATCTATCAAGGGATGGAATGAAGAGACAAACTCACCAATACAGAACAAAGCAGATGTCACCACCGATCCGACTGCCTTCCTCCAGCCGTTCTGCCCTGGTGTGAAGAGCACACTGTAAGCTGCCTCTCTACTGCTTCCTCTCTGATCATGCCAACAGAGAGCATGAGAGAGGGTGAGAGAGAGACAGAGAGACAGAGATAGAGATAGACAGAGAGACAGAGAGAAAGAGAGAGACCCCTCTTCCTCCACTCTTAAGCTGTCACATACACAAACAAGACCAAACCTTAGGGCTTGCTGCCTTGCATTGGCTAAACAGATGGGGATCCCACAACATCTTAGTTAGGGTTTCTATGCTGTGAAGAGACACCATGACCACACAGATCCGGATCCCGCAACATCTTAGTTAGGGTTTCTATGCTGTGAAGAGACACCATGACCACACAGATCCGGATCCCACAACATCTTAGTTAGGGTTTCTATGCTGTGAAGAGACACCATGACCACACAGATCCGGATCCCACAACATCTTAGTTAGGGTTTCTATTGCTATGAAGAGACACCATGACCACACAGATCCGGATCCCACAACATCTTAGTTAGGGTTTCTATGCTGTGAAGAGACACCATGACCACACAGATCCGGATCCCACAACATCTTAGTTAGGGTTTCTATGCTGTGAAGAGACACCATGACCACACAGATCCGGATCCCACAACATCTTAGTTAGGGTTTCTATGCTGTGAAGAGACACCATGACCACACAGATCCGGATCCCACAACATCTTAGTTAGGGTTTCTATGCTGTGAAGAGACACCATGACCACACAGATCCGGATCCCACAACATCTTAGTTAGGGCTTCTATGCTGTGAAGAGACACCATGACCACACAGATCCGGATCCCACAACATCTTAGTTAGGGTTTCTATTGCTGTGAAGAGACACCATGACCACACAGATCCGGATCCCACAACATCTTAGTTAGGGTTTCTATTGCTGTGAAGAGACACCATGACCACACAGATCCGGATCCCACAACATCTTAGTTAGGGTTTCTATGCTGTGAAGAGACACCATGACCACACAGATCCGGATCCCACAACATCTTAGTTAGGGTTTCTATGCTGTGAAGAGACACCATGACCACACAGATCCGGATCCCACAACATCTTAGTTAGGGTTTCTATTGCTGTGAAGAGACACCATGACCACACAGATCCGGATCCAACAACATCTTAGTTAGGGTTTCTATTGCTGTGAAGAGACACCATGACCACACAGATCCGGATCCCACAACATCTTAGTTAGGGTTTCTATTGCTGTGAAGAGACACCATGACCACACAGATCCGGATCCCACAACATCTTAGTTAGGGTTTCTATTGCTGTGAAGAGACACCATGACCACAGCAACTCTTATTAAGGAAAACACTTAATTGGGGTGACTTACAGTTTCAGAGGTTCACTTTATTATCATCGTGGTGGGACATGGCAGAGTACAGGCTGACATGGTGCTGGAGAAGGAGCTGAGAGTTCTACATCTTACAGGCAACAGGAAGTGAACGGAGACACTGGGCTGTGTTGTGACCATAAAAGCCCACTCCCACAATGACACACTTCCTCCAATAAGGCCACACCTACTCCAACAAAGCCACACCTCCTAACAGTGCCACTCCCTTTTGGTGTCATTTTCTTTCAAACCACCATATACTATTATTGACAGAAGAAAACATCTTATTTGAAGAAAGATTTTAAGTTTTATCGTATTAAAATGATTGAAATATTAAATAAAATCAATAAAAACAAAGTAGTTACATCTTTCCCAATTTGCTACAGATTATTATTTGTTAATATAAAAATAAAATCCAAAGAATCCTTAGAACTAAATTATTAATATGCTTTACCTCAAAAATGTAAAAAACAAAGAATAGATTATTTACTTCTATACATGAACCATGGAAGGGAACTTGAACACTCAAAAAACTGTTTTTAGTCAAAGGGCTTTTAGGTCAAGTGCCTATTGGAAAAGAAATAATCATTTCTAATACTTCTAAATCTAATGTAACATTTTTGGGGGGATTTTTGAGACAGGGTTTCTCTGTGTAGCTTTGGAGACTATCCTGGCACTAGCTCTGTAGACCAGGCTGGTCTCAAACTCACAGAGATCCACCTGCTTCTGCCTCCCAAATGCTGGGATTAAAGGCATGCACCACTAATGCCCAGCATAATGTAACATTTATTCACACATATTTGAATATCATACATAACTAATCAGAAACACAGTTTTACCCTCCAACACATCTCTCAGTATTTATTTCACAATATATTCATATATCCATGCATATACCTGCTGTCTATATATATATTGACATCAATTATCTATTGAACCTATAAAATAATCACAGGCAACCACACCTTCTTCTGCTATCTGTATATCTGTCATATATATCTGTCCTCTGTCTATCTATCATCTGTTTGTGATTTGTCTATGATTTATCATGTCTATCTACCATTATCCATGCATCTATCTATCTATCTATCTATCTATCTACCTATCATTTATCTATCATCTCTATTATCTATAATTTCTCTATCTTTTTTAAAATGAATTTTCTTTTTATGGTTTTGTTTTTTTTCTTTTTCTCTTTTTTAAAATTTAAGTTAGAAACAAGTTTGTTTCACATGTCAATCCCAGTTCCCTCTCTCTCCCCTTCTCCCCATCCCTCCCCACCGGGCCCCACAGTCTCCCACCCAGTCTCCACTCCAATCCCCATGGAGGGTGAGGCCCTCCATGGTGGATCTCCAGAGTCTGTCATGTCATCCAGGGTAGGGTCTAGGCCCTCCCTCAAAAAGTCTATTTGTACGCCAGGGATAAATACTACCCAAGGCCCCATAGATTACCTAGGCCTCCTCACTGAAACCCACATTCAGGGGGTCTGGGTCAGTCCCATTCTTTCCACACAGCCATCAATCTGAGGTCCAAGAGCTCCCCTTTGTTCAGATTAACTGTTTCTGTGGGTTAAACCAGCCGCGTCTTAACTCCTTTGCCCATCAGTTCTCTCTTTCTGACACTGGATTCCAGGAGTTCAGTTCAGTTTTGTCTATTAGCCATTTATCTGTCAGTTATCATTTTCTCTCCAGAAGATGTTCATGTGACTTTGGCTGAATTCCCACGGTCAGCAAGCAGTTGGGCTGGCTTGGCAGTTCTACTGGTCTCCACTAGAATTGCTCACACGTTTATAGAGTGATAGTGATCTCAGCTGATTTAGCAAGGCCTTGGTGGGTGTAACTATACTGATGTCATCCTGTTTCATATGCTTTTAGCCGCCAGCAAGCCATCATGGATGTTCTCATGGCTTAGGGGCTGTGGAAGGCATTTAGATACTTTTTTCTCAAGCGTTAATGTCCTACTGCTGGTAGCAACAACCAATTTCAGAATTAATAAGGACAAAAGCATTCTGTCTTTTGGCAGGGAATCATGAAAAGTTGCATGGCAATGTATGGATGCAGACAAAGGGGCAGAATTTAAGATATCAGCATAACAATATACTGTGACTGTAGCACTTATGTTTTTAGACAAGACTGCTAACTATTGAATCGCGAATTTTTAAATGGCTACAGCTTGATTACCTGCTTAATCCACAACATGAGGAAAGTGAAGACAGCTTTTTGTCTTGATGGGCATCTAATACTATATTTTTTTCTTTTAATTTTAAACAAGATCCAGTTGACAGGGGCAGAAATCACAATAGGCCAGACGGACTTAGAGTGGACAGGGGAATGGTGCGCGGCGTCTCCGTAAAATTCTTTGTCATTGCTTTCCTCTCTCTGCGGTGACGTATCTCGTATCCCTTTTTTCCTTCTGCTCTAATATCACATTAGCACTCAAGGGGACACAAATTGCAGCCGGGCCGACGATAGAAATGAGCAGTGAGTCAGATGAATGGACACACTTCCGTTCCAAGGGCAGAGCGTGAGAACGAGGGAAGAACTCAATGGCTGGGAACTCATCCTGATGGTGAGCCCCACAAGTGAGTTTCCACTGGCGACCTCAGGCCCACGTAAAGTGGAAGAGACGCAAAGTACAGATCAAAGCTGCACAATGGAGGTCACTAGGATGCGCAGACGCAGTGAAGTCAGTGAAGTCAAATTAGAGAGGCTGCCTGGGCCCCACAGAGGGAGGCAGTGCTGAATGCATCTTTGAACTGCTCGTTATTTCTGACTGTTTGTCTGCTTGGCAGGCAAGGCTGGAATTATCCCTGCCTGTTACCAACCCCACTTTGAGTTAGCAATGATTTTGGAAACCTCATGGAGAGCAATCATTTCTCCCTGGAAAACATTTTCTTTTTAATAAAGAATGAGGCTGAATGGGGAAGACACTAAAAGGTGAAATATTCCAAATGTATTAGAAATATTACCTTTTTATGACAAAACCAATTTTAAAATGGAGATGTTCTAGAAAACAATAAAAAGTCTCAGTTGTACTCCCTGCAAACTAGGAACTGGGGAAGAGGCAGAGCTATGAGCTCTCTTCACACACACACACACACACACACACACACACACACACACACACACACACACATGAACGCACGCACACAAACACGCACATGCACACACAAGTGCACGTACTCTCTCATGTACACACATGAAATAAAAATCCTCTAAACACCAGAGGAAAAATTTCTAGTCAGTTTCAAACATTTAAACTAGTCTAAAAAGTAGGTACTGACCTCTAAGCTTCTTTCTGCTCAATGGAGCCATGAGAAACTTCCTAATTAACTGGTCTGAGTCACTTATACTAGCATTGTTCTTGGTTAATGGGATTATTTTAAGAAAGTGAGAAAGTTCAAGGCATCTAGAGAGAACAAACAGATTTCAAAATTTAAACTGTCAGTGCATTGTTTTAAAATCCACATCTCTTGTCTCCTGAGATTTAAATATTACCTTCATCAACTGCTCAGGTCAATCATTTCACTATTATAGCCCTTTATTTTTTTAAAAAGATTTCTTGAAAGGCTAATATAAATCCTCCTCCAATGAGACATTCAAGGAACCAGAATTTTAGATGCATTCTGAGAAAGAAATCATTTATAGGACCAATGATTTTTGGCTCTATTGAAAACTAGTATGTACTTACTTAGCTCAAAGGATTTTAATGATAAATAGTAAATCAGATGACCTAATGAAGAATGTTTTATCACCTAATAATAATATATTTACCATCTGGTATAATGCTTCATAGCTAAATCATTTTATATACATTGTGTAACTGGGTCCTTGTATCAATGCTATAAAGTAGTCATCACTTGTTATTTTTATTATTATCATTACCATTGCATTTATTAATATTCTGTGATTAAAACTACTGGGACCTCAATTTAATCTTCTAAGAACACTAAATGATAGAGGTTGGATGTGAATCTAGGTTTTCCACCTTAGGAGTTAATACTTATTGTCTTGTAACCTCCTATTCTGTAAGGTTATTATAGTTGAAATACTTCACCAAGAAGTCTTGGGTTAAACACTTGGTTCCCAGATGCTGCTGCTTTCTTGAGAGATTTTGGAATGATTTAGATAGTAGGTAGGAAGCACCCATAAAATCACCTGAACTATACTAGCTGACAGTGTGTTATTAGAACAGTGAAAATTGTATAAGCTGGTCACACCACAGTACCCCTAGAGGAGTTGAAAGTTCTGAAGGAGGAAAGAGTTTGGAAATATGGACTCTCCCAAAGTATGTGGCCATCAGTCACATCCCTGAGAGAGCAGGTTCTTCTTCAACCAAACTCTGCTCCAGAGATCTAGAAGAATCCCCAAGGATAAAACTCAGTCTTATGAAGGTTGTTAATGGCTGTTACTCAGGAAAAAATAACCTGGGCAAAGCAGGGAATTGCACCACGAACATTCTAGAATGTCTTTCGTATACCAGGGCTGGCTGTGCCCTTCATCTGACCCCTAATGTTCATGGGGTTCAGGCAATGATCCAGCTAAGACTAGTATCCTCAGAAAAACATCACGAACCCTTGGCAGAACGTGAGAAGGGAGTCAGAAACTGCAGGCATGCCAGAATCACTTTTGTACAGCCCCTTGTACAATCGAGCTAGTCTCTGCTGGGGTTGGTTACGTAACAAGTAAGTCTGTGTCTATGTGATGTGGGAGGTTGAGTAGATATGACCATTTCACAATGCAAGATAATGCTGTAGGCCTTGCAGCCAAACTAGTTCTAGTGACTCTTGATGGAGAGGCATCTTATGAGAAAGCAAATTTCAAAAAAAGAGCGGGAGACAGAGAGGTTACGGATTGATTGCTTACATTGATAGACAGCTGATTGTGATTGCAGATTGACCTAGACATCCTTCAGGGAAGGAGGAACACTGGAGTGACTTAGAAGTGGAGACACAGCAGAAGAAATGCTTATGTCAACATGATTGACGGACAAGTGGTCCACAGGCCACTTTTTAACATGTTTCAAGGCAATCCAGTGACCCAGATGGCGTATTCTTGCTGTCATTCTTCAACATAGAGCTGCTGGTTGACAAACGGAGGCTCATTTGCCGTGTCCCCTGGCCAGATGAAGTGCTCAAGTGTACCGGAAAAGGATAGGAATTGTCTGAGAGTTTACTTCACTATCAGGTGACATAGTAAGAATGTAATGTGACTTCCGGCTTTGATTTACCTGTGAAATCTTGAGGAGACGTTGCCACCACAAAATGGGATACAGAAATGAACACTATGCATGGATGAGACAGAGAAAATCCAACCAAGTGGCTGTCATCAAGACATGACATCATTTGAAGCTGACACGGAGGATGAAACGATTATCAGGAAGACTTTAAGCCACTAGAGAGAGGATGCTCCTGGACTAATGTACAAATCATACCCAGGGTGTAGCCACGTTCTGTTGAGTTTCTGGTGTGCTTCCTGCCTGCGATGCAGTATTGGAGCACAACTTGGGATTTTTCTACCCCATCTTAGAAGCAGATAAGCAAGAGTCTGCTTGCAAATAATGCCCGCGTCTGGTCATGGTGATCGTGCTGTTAATACAACAACAGGGAAGCAGAGAGGCAGCCTTCTCAGCATTGAGTACTGACATAGAATACATTCATCAGTAATTTTAAAAAACTGTCTTATACTGCCCATGGGAAGGCAAAGAGATGCCTTCTAAAGACTTAAAGGAATAAAATATAAGCACAAATGGAGCCAGGACCTTTATAATTGCTAAGATACCTTCTTCAAAAGAGGAGATAATTTTGAAGGTGGGTCAGTGATGGGGGAAGTCCTGTGTATATGTCAATAAAGCACTGTTGGCCAATAGGGAACCAAGATAGGTGGGACTAGGAGTCCAGGAGGACTCTGGGTAGGAGAAACACAGGGAGTCCAGATGTAATGCCATGGGGTAGGAAGCCCGGAAACTTCTCTGGTAAGAGAAATACTTAGATTAATAATTATGGGGTAATTACTTAAGTCAGAGCTAGCCAGTAAGAAACAAGCAAGACCAACAGCTTCATAATTAATATAGCCTCCTGTGTGTTTATTTGGGACTGATGCGGCTCTGGAACCAGGCTGGCGGGAAGGCTTCTCTTTACAGGTCAGGGTTCTAGAGGCTTCTGAAATGGGTGGAAACCAAAAGAGATGACTAATCTTCTGTGGATATGTGCTGTTGAACGGAGGCAGAGTCTGGCTGCTTTGACCACAATGTTGTCTTTATGTTGATCCTCATGATATCAAGGGCAGTTTGGGAGACCTCTGTCACTATGTTTCCTGCCGAGTGAGTCACTCAGAAGGTCTCTTGCTACTCTGTTTTCTCTGTGGGTGGTGCTCCAGTTGTGCTGATTTAAATACCTGGCCCATATCACACTCCTTCATGTAGCCTCAGTGACTGCTGACTTGTCTCCTAGGAGCTATGGTATTTGTCTGTTAGGAACCAAATGTTTGCCTGAGTGCTATGCCTGGCCCTACAGACCCAGTGTGGCACCACGGCCTAACTACTGAATGGTGGTAGCTTGTGAAGATTCCTTTGCTAGGTGTTCGTACGTTCTGAACCCTGGCTTAGTGATGAGGACAGCTGACATCCTTTCACCTGTTAACCGTACCAATCACCTGAGCACTCGGCTGCCCATATCCTCCTGAGTAGACAGAAGCATAGTGAAGAGGACTAAGTGAACTTTTGTTCTTTAAAATTTAAAGAACAGAAAGTTTAGATTAGAGCCCCGGTTTTACTCAGCCTCTTCATTTACTAATCACTAATGGTTTGTTAAAAGAAAATGCTGCAGTGTCTGGATGCTTGTAGAAGTGCGGATTTGAGAGCTCAAAAGGAAGTGTGGCCTGTGGATGCTGATGTGATTGCTACATCTGCATCTGGGGGATCCCGAGCTTGCAGTTTCTTCTAAGTCCTCTCTTTGTCTATGGTTTTGTTCTGACACTTTCTTCAATACAGGAAAATTTATTTCCTATACTTATTTTATAAAGAATTTAGAGACAACTATGAGTTTTATATATATATATATGTAACCACAAAACCCCAAAGACATGCCCTCCTTTTTAAGGGATAAGATATGTTTCCTTTACACTCATAGTTTGGTATTTTTCAAATTGTAGTGAGCACTACTGAACACTGCCTCTGTTTACTATGTGATTACTACATTTTTATTCATTAGAAGATCATTTGTTTGGTTTTCTGTTTTGTTGTTTTAGTGGTCTAACTTCTTCATTAATATCAAGTGTTACATATGGGTTACCAAGTTACAACCTTAAGGGTCTGATTATCTTGAAAGACATTCTGTTCTTTTCACATGTTCATATTCTTCAGTACAAAATGCATTGGTGAGATGTATCAGTAGTTATCCAAGAATTCACACACACAAAATGTGTGGATTGCAGTTATTATTTCAGGAAGGTTGATGATGCTTTTCCAGTTGTCAGACACAGCATTATTCTGACACAAGGTTTGAGCTGTATGAGTTTGGTCATGCTTTCTTTCCCTCAGATGGAGGTTACAGGGTGATAAAGGGTTACCTATATTTAACAACAAAACCCCAAACCTTGTGCAGCACAGCTACATATTTCAGGAACACTATCCTTCCTGTCTTCTGAAGTTTATTTTTTCTGACCCCTCTGTGACAAGATTTCATTTTCTATTTTTACTGGGTCTTTGTCTTCTGCCCTATTTTACCATGAATTCTTGTCTGCGTGTTCCTCCGAGCCGTTGTAAGCAGCTCTAACATCACTCAGGAAAACAGAAGGAATAATGCCTGTCATGTATTTGTTCCCCACTGGCCTTGGAGTAGGGTTATCACACAGAAAGTACCTCAGGAGCATACATACATGTGCTCTTGATGAGCTGAGAATAACTCCATAAGTGGTGGAAACCTTTGGTGTGTTCACGTCTCTGATGTGTGGTCTTTGGTCTCACCTGAGATATCTTCAGCAAAAGAAATAACCTATCTTCCAGGCAATTGCTCTGTTGTCTGCTTACCTGTTTTTGAGAATTGACCTCACTCCTGTCTCATGTGACCTTCTGAAGACTTTAAGGCCGTGTGTTCCATCTAAGAATATTTTGTTTATGCCATTGCTTTCTTTTTTCAGCATTGTTCACATTTTTTTTTCTGTGCAAAAGTTCTTAGAGAAAGAATAATCCTAATAGTTCACGATCCTCCGAGAGTGCCAGCGGCGTTCTTAAGCATCCCTCACATAAATTCAGTGAATCACCTTAAACGACTCATGCGTTCTTTTTCTCCCCTCTTTTCCCTTTCTTCTGGTTTCCGTATCTCCTCTTGTTGATCACTTCAGTGCAACACTTTGGCCAACCATGTCCCTCCAACTGGTGTCCCGGTCTGTGCCACAAGGTTCCTGATGAGTGCCACGAGCCCCCTCCCGACAGCACAGTGAGGCATGGACACACTTCAGAGTGCTTCTTCTATGACTTGTCCGTCCCTCACTGTTGCAGGAACAGGATCCATCCTTGTGTGTGTAAGCTTTCATCCAACGCCCTTCCTGTATCAGTCAGAAAAAGTAGAAAGATATGTTCAAAGTTCATTTTCTTACCCTTTCTCCCATCACAGACATACCAAGGTTGCTGCGCGTCTGGCGTGCTGATTTTTGAGCAATGATTTCTAAGAAATACAAAGTCCTCGAGCAGCTATAGCTGTGGGTATAACATGAGAATTTCGATTATGTTGTAATTGTACAGTGCTACATTTATATACTGCCTTGTGAGATGCCCCAGGAAAGTGAGTATTGGGAAATACTGCATTACATTGTGAAGAAAAAAGTTTAAAAATTACTGTAAAATTTAAGCTTTAAAATTACTGTAAAGCTTTATGTAAATTACCTAATATCATTTAAAATTACTGTAAAAATTTGCTGAATTTTCCCCAGTATTTATTATGCTAAACAATATGTGAGTGACCAAGAGCGGCATATTTATGAACCAAAGATTAGCTCAGAAACCCAGTTATACTGGCTTGACTGAAGAGTTGTATTTTTCCACATGTGAAGTAGTACAAAGCATGGTGGTTTTCAGCTGGCTGAGTAGCAACAATAAGTCATTGAGGTCTTGAGCACCTAGATCTTTCTGCTCAGCTAAAGCTACTAGGTGGTTTTCAGTCTAAACTCTATTGAGTGAGATTTTAAGTCAGCAATGTTATCACTCTGAACCTAGTCAGGATTCTGCTGGTGATGGTCTTGGGAAGATAAGACTTGGGGAAAGGCATAGCGGATTTCACACAGCCAACACTTATTTTCTCATCGCAACTTTACTTTCTTCCCTAATCTTTTAGTATGTATGTAGCAAGATGTACTGATTCTAGTCTAACTATGTAAACACACACACACACACAGACACACACACAGACACACACACACACACCATTAAATGAGATAGGATTTGGAACAAGATTCCAAGAAAATGGCAAACATAAAATTATTCATCTCAATTATTTTGTATCTCTTTCAGCTGTTACACTTGCTGTCTATTTGGTTTCGAAATTTTGAGTATAAAAATTATTTTAGAATTTATGTTCATTTGCAAACTGAGATGCATAGTTATTGAGTTCATCAGATAAAGGAGCAACTCAAGGATGCTGAGCAGAGCTTTGCAATGTTTATCTCTGGCCAATGCTGCCTGATCACTTGGATTAGTATGGACATTGCAAATGAGAGACAGATACAAAAATCATAATTAGCAGACATTTCTCATAGATTCTCCTGCAGTGGAGATGATCACAATGAAATATTGATACTGTTCTTTCAATAATGCAAAATTGCTAGGAATTTTAAGGAAGTCTCTGAAACTGAGGCTTTATCCTGACTGAGCAGGGGCAATATTTCATAACAAAGATTGAAATCCTTTGTTGATTTTGTTATGCAATAATTATGAGGCTTTGTGTGTTTGCAGAGAAAAAAAAGTTCCAAATCATGCCATAGAATTAAGTCATAGCTAACTAAGACTAGGTTTGTCAATGATAGAAAACTTGGGAGGTAATAACTTTTAAGCTTACATTATAACCAAAATTTCTGAACAACCTGAAGGAGGATTTACCAACAGAAACAAATAGGGCATATTTCACAATAACAAATATTGATTTAAAATGTCAGTATCAGGCTGCCTCTCATGATGTCTCTGGATTTTTCTGCATATTATATCCTCTTCCTCACAACTGTTCATTTATTAAAAACAGAAAAACATATAGAAGAACGGCAATTGACAAGATCTCACCTACACACCATGTAAGTGGGCTTAAACAACAATGGCAATTCCCCAAGTTCTAGCTAGAGTTGACAAATAATGAGATTAATTTATTACCTAACGTTGTAATAAATAAGTCAAGGCTGTGTAAACCCATGCTGAAAGCACTAAGTGAGAGTTAGCTTGTCATGCTGCTGTGTCCACTGGCTTAGCTGGCTGTTAGTGGCCCTGTTCCCTAGTCTACATCGTTATTCTACTGCATTAGTCTAAACGCATCCATTCTTCCAAAAAGACACAGTATGTCAGAGTCAGATGGGCAAGTCACTGAAGATCTAGATTCAAGCCTTGACTTTAGTCATTTTGCTTGTCATCTCTAAAATTACTTCAGGTACTTTTGTTAAGAAAAGTGACAATGTATTTTAACTTGTAAACAGGAACCTTATGTAAATATACTTAACTCACAGAATAAAAGTTTGTTCACTTGTTCATTCATTCAATAGCATACTCCCTAAGCATATGGACTTTGGTGGATGTGATTTCCACTGTTAAGGATCAGAAATAAACAAGCAATGTGACATTTTTTTTATTAGCAGGGAAAGTGAAAAATTATGATTACTTGGCATAAATATGCATATCTTCTCTTCATTTTCTCTGTTATCATCACATTGGCACCATCTTTTCCTTCTCCCATCTATTAAAAACAATGAAAGGTCTTAGGAAGTAAAGGCCCTTGTGAACTGCCTGTATCCTAGTCCCTTTCTCCACCAATCAGACTAGGTAAGCGTGGGCCTGTTTCTGGCCTGCCTGCCGTTGCCCTGCTAGGAGTCACCTGAGGCCTGGGAAACAGGCACTCGGGAACCCATCCTGGTGGTCCAGATCACCCAGAGACTGCTGAGACCCTGGTACTAATCCTGCCTCCATCCATGGGAAGAGGAGAGCCATTGGAGTATTGGACCTGCTTGCACCCACCAGAAGGGAACCTTGGTCCTGTACCCATCAGGAGAGGTAGAGACTCCTCCTGCACCCACTGGAAGAACAGATTGGAAGAAGAGAATACAAAAGCATGCATTCAACATCAGAAAAACCAATATGACACCACCAGACACTAGGGACTCTACAGCAGCAAGACCTGAACATCCCAATGCAGATGAAGCAGAAGAGAATGACCTTAAAAACAACCTCATGAAAATGATAAAGGCCATCAAAGAGGATATGAGAAAATCCTTTAAAGATATGGAGGAAAAAACAAACCAAAAAAATACAAGAAATCAACAAATCTCTTAAAGAAAGCCAAGAAAAACACAATCAAACAAAAGAAGGAAACAGTTCAAGACCTGAAAACTGAAATAGGGAAAATAAAGAAAACATAAACAAAGGGAATGCAGGAAATAGAAAAGTTAGGTAAATGATCAGGAACTACAGATGTAAGCATAAACAACAGAATACAAGAGATAGAAGACAGAATCCCAGGCTTTGAAGATACATTAGGTGAAATAGATTATCGACCAAAGAAAATCTTAAGTCTAAAATTCCCTAACAAAAAACATCCAGGAAATATGGGACACCATGATAAGACCAAACCTAAGAATAATAGGTATAGAAGAAGGTGAGGAAATTCACCTCGAAGGTGCAGAAAACACATTCAATAAAATCATAGAAGAAAAGTTTCCCAACCTAAAGAAAGACATGGCAATGAAAGTACAAGAAGCTTACAGAACACCAAATAGAGTGGACCATAAAAATTTCCCCTCACCACGTGATAATCACAACCCCAAACATATAGAATAAAGAATATTAAGAGCATCTAAGGAAAAAAGGTTAAGTAACATATAAAGGCAAACCTATCAGAATTACACCTGACTTCTCCATGGAAACTCTGAAAGCCAGAAGGTCCTGGATAGATACTAAGAGAACTCTAAGAGACCATGGCTGACAGCACAGACTACTATACCCAGAAAAGCTTTCAATCACTATAGATGGAGAAAACAAGATATTCCATAACAAAACCAGATTCAAACAATTAATATCCACAAACGCAGCCCTATAGAATGTTCTGGAAGGAAAACTCCAACCCAAAGAAGCTAACTACAACCACAAAAACACAGGCAATAGATAATCCCACTTTACCAACAGCCATAAGAAAACAGGGGTGTATACTCACACCCAATCCCATCACCACCAACAATTCAAAAACAAACAAGAATGAGCAATCAATGGTCATTAATATCCCTCAGTATTAATGGTCTTAACTCGGCATTAAAAAGGCACAGGCTAACAGAATGGATACGAAGACACAATCCATCCTTCTGCTGCATACAAGAAACACACCTCAACTTCAAAGACAGACAGTATCTCAGAGTTGAGGGGTGGGAAAAGATTTTCCAATCAAATGGACCAAAGAAGCAAGTGGGGGTAGCAATCCCAATATCTATCAAACTAGACTTTAAACTAAAATCAATCAAAAGAGATGAAGGAGGTCATTTTCTACCCATCACAGGAGAAATCCATCAAGATGAAGTCTTAAGCAGAAATATTAAGCTACACAAAATAGGGATGTCCTATGATATTTTATTGAGGAAGAACTCACTTACATGTGAAGCCAAGAAAGCCGAGAATCAAAGGTCCATGCGCTGCTCTCCAGCCCAAAACAGAAACCCAAAGAGAGCGAGTCTCATCATCCTAGCTCTTCTATCCCTCACACATTCTATGTACCTGTGACCACACCCAAAGTCTCCCAGAGGCATCCACATTCATAAAAGAAACACTACTAAAACTTAAATCACAATAAAACCTCGCACACTTATTTATAGTGGGAGACTTCAACACCCCACTCTCACCAGCAGACAGACTACCATACAGAAACTTAACAAACAAAGGAACTAATAGGAGTTATGACCCAATTGGTTTTAACAGACATCTATAGGAAATTCCATCCAAACACAAAAGAATATACCATACCTTTTTCTTAGCGCCACAAGGCACCTTCTCTAAAATCGACCACATACTTGGCAACATAGCAAATCTCAACAGGTACAAAAAAATTGGAATAACCTCCTGTATCTTATAAACCACCATCGTTTAAAGTTAGAATTCAACAACACAAATTGCAGAAAATCTGCAAACTCACGGAAATTGAATGATGAACAATTGTACCATTTCTGGGTCAGGGAAGAAATGAAAAGAAATTAAAGACTTCCTAGAATTCAATAAGAATAAAAACACAACATACCCAAACTTATGGAACACTTTTAAAGCAAGGCAAGAGGAAAGTTTATAGCACTAAAGTGCCCACATGAAGAAACTGGAGAATAGTCACACTAGAGAATTAACAGCACTACTGAAAGCTCTAGAACAAAAAGAAGTAAACTCACCCTGGAGGAGTAGATGGCAGGAAATAATCAAATTGAAGAGCTGAAATCAATAAAGTAGAAACTAGGAAAACAATACAAAGAATCAATTTAAGGAAGAAAGAGTTAGTTCTTCCAGAAAATCAGCAAGATAAACAAACCTTTATCCAAACTTACCAAATGGCAGAGAGTGAACATGCAAATTAACAAAATCAGAAATGAAAAGGGGGACATAACAAGAACACTGAGGAAATCCAGAGAATCATCAGGTCATACTTTGAAAACCTGTACTCTTTAAAATTCAAAAATCTAAAGGAAATGGACAATTTTCTGGATAGATAGCACTTACCAAAATTAAATCAAGAACAGATAAGCAATTTAAACAGACCTATAACCCCTAAGGAAATAGAAGCAGTCATCAAAAGTCTCCCTCTGCCACCCAAAAAAGCCTAGGGCCAGATGGTTTCAGTGAAGAATTCTACAAGAAATTCAAAGACCAGCTATACCAATTCTCCTCAAAGTATTCCACACAATAGAAGCAGAAGGGTCATTGCCAAACTTGTTTTAAGAGCCTTCAAAAACCTTAGTATCCAAGCCACACAAAGACACAACTAAGAAAGAGAACTACAGACCAATATCGCTCATGAACATTGATGAAAAAATACTCAGTAAAATACTAGCAAATCTATTCCAAGAACACATCAGAAAAATCATCCACTACAATCTACTAAGCTTCATCCCAGGGATGCAGGGATGGTTCAACATATGAAAATCCATCAATGCAATCCACCATGTAAACAAACTGTGAAAGAAAAACCACATGATCATCTCACTAGATGCTGAAAAAGCCTTTGACAAAATCCAACACCCCTTCATGATAATAGTCTTGGAGAGATCAGGAATAAGAGGAAGTTAACATAATAAAAAGCGGTATACAGAAAATCAACAGCCAACTCACACAAGAATGCAGGCAGATTCCCACCTATTATCTTAGGTATACAGAAATTAAAGCAGATAGAGTCTAATTTTGGCTTGTTCTTATACTAAAAGCCAAATGTTAACTTGTAGCTTTAAATTAAAATAATCTTCCTGTACTAGTAAGATAGTAAGGAATCAAGGTCTCTCAGCGTCCTACATTGGAGTATATGAAAGCACTTTGCATCACATAGACATGTTATAAAGCAGACAAATAACCCTAACTGAACATTTTCTTCCCAGAACCATATAGTTCTGCAAATCATTTTTCTAAAGCATTTATTTTGCTTGTAGATATGTTTGTTTAAGACAATTTCTTACACACTATCAGGAGGTTGGATAGATCGGAAGACGCACAACATGCTTTTTTTTTTACTATATTCTAATAAGTTAGCAAAGCAACTTGCAAATTTATACTTTAATATGTGTATGCAGAATCATTCAGCAAAATCAGTTTCTCAGTGTCATGGGTGTCCCTCCAGTGACTTTGGCATCTAGATACTGTACAATGCTATAGAATTTCCCTTCCTTTCTGGGAAGCCTATGGTTAAACTGTGACTAATAACCAGCCTCGATGATTGCAGGGACCCTTCCCCCCAAATTTATTTCCCACAAAATAAATTACACATATTGTAACAAGGGTGGAAGACATATTATACATATTGTGAATTCCTGTGAGAAATACCCTTTTGCCTAGCAATTATATATATATATATGTGTGTGTGTGTGTGTGTACTTATATATATATATATATGTATATGTTTGTAATTTGCTACTTGAAATTTCTCTTACTAAATAAATATCTCATCTTTTGTTACTAAATAAGATTGAAGACATTGTGATTCAAAGTCAGTTCTGAATCTACCTCAGAACTGAAGAATGTAACATGGGGATCTCTGCTTTTTCTGTAGGCCAGGTAATGTTAGAATCTGTTTACCCACTGATATGATTGTTGGACAGTTCTTCCTAATTTTATGAATACGATCATCTGTATTTTTCCCAGAGATCAAGAAAACCAGATGAACACTACTTTCAAGTTTACTTAGGATTACGTAGCAATGTTAATACATCACATTTGCTAGGCATTATAGGCTGTGCATTTAATTCCCAGATGCATTTGTTCTCTTGACAAAGCAATAAGGTAATAGTAAAACCATTCTTAATAATTTCTGTTAATGCCCCGTCACATTTAGTCCATTATAATGGAAGTAAACAAAACAAGACCCAAAGCCAAAGAACAAAAGAAATGCCATTTCCTAATTTCTGTAGGTCAACAGACACAAACTTGTCATCTCAGCTTGTAAACAGATACTGATGTGAAGGAATAGTTCTATAAGTGCCAAGCTGTCAAGATCCTGGATCCCAGGCTGCCTGTCCAGCGTCTATCTGGATAGATAACTCAGTTTTTGCACATATAGCACAAAGGTTTTTATGGCGTTTTTTTCAATGATAAGTGGCACCACTTATTTATCCTTTAGACTAGTTCAGATTAGGAAAGGCATAGTGAGGTCTCCTAACAGAAATATATCATATTCCTTACAGTTCTTTCTAAAGCTTATGTATCAGGCACATACTTGCTACATTATTTGACCCATGGGCTTTAACTATTATAATTTCCTCATAACTATGTGTTTCATTGTACTGCTGCATATTTGCCTTACCTGGTTCCGTACCCTTATATTTTAGCTTTATCATTCCCATTTCCAGTCTCAATATTCTATTAAATCACTTAGTACTGTTTTGGACATCTCTGAGATCTGACTACATTACCTTTGGTATGTTTGTTTTTTTTTAAAAAATGTTTAAAACCAAGTTTGTTATTCTGTCCTTTTGCATGAGAATTGTATTAATTTGCATTTGAGGCATAAAGCAATATACACAATTTACTAGGTTTGATGTATAATATAATCACATTTTTAGCATACTCTTCTATTCAGGGTTGTGATAAGAATTATAGACTGCTCCACCACATGTCGGATTACCCACCCAAAGGGCCAATGCCAGTCATCCGTGTTATGATGGATAAGCAGTGCCATGATGCTCAGGTCAAGCTTTTTTTTTTTACACTCCCCCTTCCAAACTTCTGTCCTTCTTCTCTTTCTCAGGGACACTATCATCTCCTCCAGCCACAACCTCAAGTCAACTCTCACACTAGATTGTTCCCCATAAACATTTGCTTTTGATATTTTAACAACAGGATCACTTCTGTCTCCAGAACTCTTCCACCATGAACAGCTACCACTCCAGTGTTAATGCTCATTCTTCATAGGAGCTACAGGTTTTCCTAAAGAAAATTTTCTTTTAAGAACTGAAAGCTTCCTGGAAGAAACTTCTCTTTCTGCCTTGTTGCCTCTGTGTTTTCCACACACTCTTTAAAATGTATAAAATATATTCATGGTATCTACCTTGTACAAGGTTTTCCAATAGCTTCTCATTCTATGTAGAATGAAATATGGAACTATTAACAATGTGTCTCACATTATTGGTCTCATCACCGGAAGGAAACAAAAATTTTTTTCTCTGAATGGGGAAAGCAGATTTCTGACGGTGACACTTATTTCTGGGAAAGGGAGTCTTCAGAGAAAAGTCCACGCTCTCTAAAATTTAAGTCATTCTTGTTACAGGAAAGAGAATGTCCTCCAACAATGAAAGTATCCACTGCTTTGACTAGCTCGACTTCACATTTAATAGAGCAGGTGGAAGGCATTGAGGAACACACAGAAAGGTGAGGAGATAATAGACAACTTTTTGTCTAGTTGGTGTACATCCAACTCTCCTCGCTAGTCTAATAACAAAACAGAAGGTGGAAGTAAACAGTAAATACCTCGGGTGTCTTTTGACTAGAGTGGGCCAGCGTAACACAGTTTTTGGTTTGCATAAAACAGTTTTTGGTAATTAATTCCAAGTAGAAACAGAATGGGGTTTTAGGATAAGAACACTTTTTTTTTCTTATAAAAAGGACACTTACTAGTAGCCAAAGAGTGGTATAACTCCAACCCAACTGGTTCGTGGATTTTAATTTGTAGCTGGGAAGAATACAAGCTGGTTTGCAGTTGCTACACATGCTTAGGCCACTCTGGCACTAACCAGCCAGCATCACTGTGGGACTTGCGGACATTGAAAACAGAGTGTTGTTAAGCCACACGTTATGAGCAACCAGCATAGTCTGACTCTAATACAAGACTGTAACTTGAATGGGGTTTAGATTTCTCATGAGTGTTTAAGTATTCAATTACTGATCCTTTACTCTACAGCACACCCCAAGAATTTTACTGTGACTTCAGATTTTTAATATTTTCACATATAGAAATGTCACAAATCAGAAAACTCAAAAAAGGTTCACAGTTTTCATCCCATCTATTCTTACTGATTTTGTAAGCTTTGAACAAACACCTTCAGTTTAAATTGCTTATATTATCACCTTTAATCAGAAGGACCGAAACAAAAAAGCAAGCAAATTAAGTTTATCCCCCAGAGAGTCATAAGTAGGTACATATTCGATTGAAGTACACATAACTGTCTAATGATATTTGTAAGTAGCTTTGGAGCCTGTCCTGGCACTCGCTCTGTAGACCAGGGTGGCCTCAAACTCGCAGAGATATACTTGCCTCTGCCTTGCAAGTACTGGAACTAAAAGTGAGCGCCAACACCGCTTGGCATTTATACCTCTGGTTGCTAATGTAACAAAACTCGAAAAGTAACTCATCACCATGTTTACTCATCACCATGACAGAATTGCTGACCCCACCCAAGCAACTCAAAGGAAGAAGGGGTTTATTTCAGTCACAGTTTAGGCTCTACAAACCATTATGGTGGGGGAGTGGTTAGAACCCCAGGGAAGAATGTTCAGTGCACCAGGGAGTTCAGAGCAGCAGGTTTCTCTCTGTGTGGTGGGCTCGCAGGAAATAGAGCTCTCCAGAGCCAAGTTGGCTAGTCCTCACCTTGTGCTATAGCCTTTCAAAACAGTGCCTCTAGCTGGGGAACCAAGGACTCAAACACTTGAGCCTGTAAGTGGACGCTTCACACTCTAAACACAGCAACAACTAATTTACTTCCTAAGGATAAAAATATTGACCTCAGAGTTTCGGAGGTATTGTTGAGCAAGTAGTGTGCCAAAAGCTTGAGGAAGGTTGCAGCTTGACAAAAATCACCTCCCGATGGGATCACAATGATGAGGAAAGGGAAGGGTGCCTTGTGCAAAACGGTTTCAAATGGAAGCCGACAGAGAGCTGTCTGAGTCCTCACAATCCTCTTCAAGCTCATTCTCTCAAAGAAGACAAGTCCCCATCAATAGGCCTCCCCTGGAAAGTTTCAACCGTCCCAGAACTACTCTGAGGACCGACCAATCCTCTATATGTGAACTAACCTGGCTCATAGGAGCTCACAGAATCCGAACCAGTAACTAGGGATTCTGCATGGGACCAATAGAGGCCCTCTACATGTATGTGAGAGTGGCGTAGCTTTGCCTACTTGTGGGACTCCTAACAATGCAAGCACGGGGCTGTCCCTAATGCTTTGGCACGTGTCTCTTGATGGCCTATTCTTCATACTGGATTGCCTTGCCCAACCTTATTGCAAGGGGAGGTTCTTTAGCCTTGCTGCAAATTTTATATCCCACGCTTTGCTGGTGCCCATGGGAGGCCTGCCCCTTTCTGAACAGAAACAGAGGAGTAGATTAAAGGGGGGTAGAGGCGAGTTAGTGGGAGGGGACAGGAGGAGAGGAGGGAGGGGAAACTGCTCTAAGGACATAAAATAAATAAGCAAGCAAGTAAATAAATAAAATTTAAAGTTACAAACCACTAAGGATTTGTTTTGGTTTTTGAGGCAAAAGTACAGTAGAGTTTTTAGTCTTTAAAGGAAAAAAATTTAAAACATGAATAAGCGCAAACATGAAATGTTCAGGTTGAAAAGCCTACAGATTTCAGAAGTAACAATGGATCCTGTCCTGAGGTGCTTTCCTAAATGCATCCCTGAACATATCAATGAACGAAGTCATGCTTCTAGGAGGTAGATTAGTGTAGCTATGGTTTATAGCACACATTACGTGGTAGAGTCATCTTATGAACATTCAAAACACGCGCACTATAGACTTAACGCTACACCTTTATGTTAAAGCAAGCTTAAAAAGCGTGGCTCCCCATGGCGTTTTTAACACAGCACATTCTCAGTATTATTTGTCTGTCCTTTCGCCCTCTCCCTCCATCTTACTATCCTTCCTCTCCCATGTTAGAGCAGGTCTCTATCCCCCCCCACCCCGCCCCACCCCACCCCGTTCTCCACCCCCGCCCCGCCCCACCCCTGCCCTGTTCTCCAACCCTGCCACCCCACCCCTTCCCAGTCCACCCCTGCCCCGCCCCGTTCTCCACTTAGTGACAGCGTCCTACTATCCCCCCTCTCCAGAGCTCCTCAGTCCCCTCTCCCGCGTTGTTCTTGTCTGTGTAGTAGGACATCAAGTTGTTTGGGCTTATGTTGAGGAGTTATACAGCTAGGACATGGAGTAGATATCTCTTCAGCTTTTTTTAGGGGGGAGGAAATTCTCCACAGTTGTTTCTTACAACCCCGCCAACAGTGATCGAGGGTTCCCCTTTTGCCACGTTCTAACCACCAGATTTTGTCAGCTGTTTCCCTGACCTTAGCCACTCTAACTTGGACAAGTTTAAGTCTCAAAGCAGTTTCAATTTGCCTACTCCTAATTGCTAAGGGTGCTGAGCATCTTTAAAGATAACGTCCGTTTTTTTTGTTCTGTGCTGGAGGGCTCTCTGTTCAGATTCACAGCTCAGTGTTTACTTGGGTATTTTATTTTCTTGATTCCTCGATTTTTCCAAATCTTTGTTTTGTCTTTATATTCATCCTCTCTTGGAAGTCTAGCTGGCAAAGATTCCGTCTCATTCTGTGGGTTTCCATTCCACCCTGTCAGTGTTTTTCTTTGCTCTACAGAAGCGCTTTAGCTTTACGAAGTCCAATTCAGTTGTTGGCCTAGGTTCCTGAGTGAATTGAGTACTATTTGGAAATTTCTTTCTTGTGGCTATGATCTATAGGATACTGCCTATCATTTCTTCTAACAAATTCAGTAGTTCACATTTCACAGTGATATCTTTGTTGCGTTCTGAGTCGATTTTTGTGCAGGGTAACAGATATGGATCTAATTTTGTTATTCTACATGTGAACACCCATTATCTAGTAAGTTATCTGGCCTCCAGTCTGCCAGATATGAGATGGCTGTAATTATGCATACTCACGTTTCGACTTCCTATTTGGCTCCATTGATCAACATGCCTATCTCTGTGCTGGTGCTATGTTGACTTTATTGCTGTAACTTTGTAATATAGACTTATATCAATGCTGTTATTTTTGCTCAGGATTGCTTTGGATATCTGTGCTTCCATGTGAAATTTAGACCTTTTTACTCTATTTATGTGAAAACGGCATGGGGATTTGGATTGGAATTGCACTAAATCTGTGAATGTTTTTTAGAAGGATGGTTGTTTTAATCTTACCAATCCATGGGCGTGGGAGATTTTTTTTCATCTTCTAGTATCTTCCTCAATCTCATTTTCATTGAAGAAGTCTTTCACTTCCTTAGTTTTATTCCTGGA
Source organism: Mesocricetus auratus (assembly GCF_017639785.1). Classification (NCBI taxonomy): domain Eukaryota; kingdom Metazoa; phylum Chordata; class Mammalia; order Rodentia; family Cricetidae; genus Mesocricetus; species Mesocricetus auratus. The sequence goes on from NW_024429195.1 coordinate 4,524,197, forward strand.
TTTATCTTAGATTATGTAAATGGGAGTGTTTCCATTAACTCCATCTGCATGCTTGTTACTGGTGTATAGAAAGACTGTTGGTTTTCTGTTTTTATTTTAAAAAATACTTGCTTTTCATTTTACATACCAACTCCAGTTCCCCCTCCCACCATTTCCCGCCCCCCTCCAATCACCATTCCTACCCCCATCCATTCCTCAGAGAGCTTTAGACCTTCCTTAGGAAGTCAACAAAGTCTGGCCTTTGTTATGCTGGGGGGGGGTGTTGGTCCTGCCTCAACTTTGTTTTCCTTTTTAAAAAGCTATTATTTTATCCTGCTAGAGATGAAAGTGTTGATCATAGAATCTTCTAGATTTTTTAGTAGAATTTTTGCCTCTGTGTGTGTGTATGTATGTATGTATATATATATATATAATATGCCATTTGAAAATATGAATCATTATTTACACTCACCTTTAAAAATCTTTTCAAGAACATAGAAAGTAATAAATAAAAGAAACAACCAACTTATTCCTCATAAAGAAACATATCTACCCTCATTTGACAATACAGCCCTTGATTTTTTTTTTTCTGAGACATGGTTTCTCTATGTAGTTTTGGAGCCTGTCCTGGCACTCATTTTGTAGACCAGGATGGTCTCAAACTCTCAAAGATCCACCTGCCTCTGCCTCCTGAGTGCTGGTATTAAAGGCGTGTAACCCCAAGCTCCAGTCGTTGCTTCTTTAAAGCCCAGAATCTTCTAAGATTTTAGTAGATGTAGACTTCTAAGATAGTGGATTAATTCTCCTACGGTTATTTAGTATTAATACAGATACTCTACTAAAGAGAAAAACAGTGAGAGATATAGAATACAGTGGAGTAATTCAAGCATTTAACATTAAAATGAAAAGATACACATGTTTTAGCAAAGTAATACTGAAAACAGCATGAGCTCATTTATTAACAATAATTTCCAATAGATCTAGTAGACTTATTACCCAATAGTCTTGTTTTATGATCCAAAGAGGGGATTTAAAAACATTTAGTCCTGCTAAGCTGTTATTATATTTTCAGAAAACAAAAACATCACCTATATTTCTTTTTTCTTAATTTAGCATAACTTCTTTAATGATTCTTTGGGAATTTCATATCATGTACCTTAAATCCACTCACCTCCCAATCCCCCATATCCTCCACTTCCCCCTGAAGCTTATTCTGTTATTTACGTGTGTGTGTGTGTGTGTGTGTGTGTGTGTGCGCGTGTGCGTGCGCGTGTGCGTGCACGTGTATGTACCCACAGAGGCCAGAAGAGCACATTAGATGCCTTGAAGCTGGAGTGATAGGAAGTTGAGAGCCGTCTAACTTGGGTAAGGGGAACTGCTCTTGGTTCCTCTAAAAGAACAGAAGATACTGTCAACTGCTGACCTGCCTCTCTGTACCCCAATCTCAATTTTCTAAATCATACACACACACACATCTTTCAGGTGCATGAGAGCATGCGTTTATACACTTTAAAAAGAAAGTTCATAAATTTGTTTCAACTATAAGTATAAAAGAATGATTATTTTGTAAACTTTGTTTTGTAAAATGACTATTTTTTATAAAAACTCACAAAGTAATTATAAATATTTCTCTTAAAAATATCTCATTTTACCTTGACTTTTATAACTAACTATAAAGAAAGATGTTTAAATTAGCAATCGCTATTGGCTAAGCAGACACTTGTAATTGCTTCCCTTAAACTTAGCTCATTGTACTTTCTCTTTGCTTTGAAAGACTGAGCAAAGGGATCATGCAGATACCCAGGACAACATCACAGTCACCATCCGGCACAACCTTAATCACAGAGATATTCATTTTGATGACCTTAACAAATTTAAAGGACCAAAATAAAACCCTATCATATTATATGCTACTAGATTTGTTCAATTAAATTCTATGATGATTCATTAATAGTGGGTCCATGTTACCAAGCACCCACCCCGGAGATGTTTCCTGTGAGTTTCTCATTTCAAGACAGAGAGAAATTTTTGAGTTGAATAAACTGTTGGCTTATGATAACAAAAAACTAAAATATTTATGGGACTATCCATACCTCCCAATTTTTGTGCAGCAATTCGGTACATTACAGATTTTAATTTAAGCAAAACATATAAAGTTTTCCGGCAACTACACTAAAAACGGTAGAAACGACGGGGCATGTGCTGGTGTTTCGTTTGACCCCACACACTCAAAAGCTATCGTTCTAACACCTAATGGTTAAAAAGTGGGGGTGCACATCTAAACAGAGAGTTACTAGTAGAGGAGTCGCAAATGGCTGAGGAACACTTAAAGAAATGTTCACTGTCCTTAGCCATTGGGGGGAACGGAAACCAAAACCGTTTCTGAGATTCCGTGTTACACCCTGTCAGAAACAGATAAAATCAAAACCACCAGTGACAGCTCATGCTGGCAAGGGGAATGCTCCTCCCTTAGAGCTCAGGAAGCCCTGCAGAAGAGGAGGCAGAAAGAGCTTAAGAGCCAGAGGGGATGGAGGGCACCAGGAGAACAAGGCCCTCTGAACCAGCTAAGCAAGCTGCCAATGAACTCACAGAGATGGGGTAAGCAGCAAGCACAGGGCCTACGTGGGTCTGCATGAGGTCCTCTGCTTATATATATCAGTTTTTAGCTTAGTATTTTAATGGGATTCCTGAGAGTGAAAATAAGTGGGTCTCTGATGGTCTATCTATCTATCTATCTATCTATCTATCTATCTATCTATCTATCTATCTTACATCCCTACCCCAGTTTCCCCTCCCTCCTCTCTCCTAGTTCCTCCCCAAGCCTCCCCTCAGCCCCCAAACTACCCCTCCTCCATGTATGCTCAGAAAAGGGCAATGTCTCTGATTCCTTTTTTTTTTTGTAATGTTTTTATTTAAATTAGAAACATGAATGCTTCACATGTCAATCCCAGCTCCCTCTTCTACCCCTCCTCCCTTGTCCCTCCCCCAGCCCCCTCACCCCCCCACCCAATCCCCACATCATTCCTCAGGGAGGGTGAAGCCCTCCTTGGGGGGAATCTCCAGAGTCTGTCATTTCATCCAGGGCAGGACCTAGGCCCTTCCCCATGTGTCCAGGCTGAGAGAGCTTCCCTACATGTGGAATGGGCTTCCAAAGTTCATTTGTACACCATGGTGAACACTAATCTACTACCCAAGGCCCCAGTGATTTCTGTGGCGTCCTCCCTGGCACAACATTCATGGAGTCTGGATCAGTCCCCTGTTGGCCTCTCAGACATCAGTCTGGGATTCAAGAGCTCCCCCTTGTCAGGTTAGCTGTCTTTGTGGGTTTCATCATCATGGTCTTGACCCCTTTGCTCATCATTCCTCCATCTCTGCCACTGGGTTCCAGGAGTGCAGTTCAGTGTTTAGCTGTGGGTGTCTGTCTCTGATTCTTCTACCTGCCCTTGGGACTCCTTTCCTTCTGTTGGGTTGCCTCATCCAACTTTGATACAATGGTGTCTCCTTTACCTTATCATTTTTTTATTTCGTCATGTGTTGTTGTTATCTCTTAGAGGTCAGTTCTTTCCTAATGACAGACAGGGAGGGAGTGGCTCTCGAAGGGAGGGAAGGGGAGGGGAGGGGACGGACAACTGGGAGGCACAGAGGGAGAGGAAACTATAATCAAGATATATGAGAAAAGAACCTACTTTCAATAAATGGAACGATATATACATTTATAAAATAATAAAATGAAATAGAACAGAAAACCTAAATACTTCATTTGATCAGCTTTCATTTTATTTTTTGAAAAGCATTAGCCTTGGGAGTTTATATAAAAGGACTCTGTAAATATATCTTTTTAAATTAGTTAATTGGGGAAAATTATTTTAGAGAGATTTCAAAGTATGAAAATTGTCCCTAAGACAAATGTATTCTTTTGTCAGTGAAAATTGGAAAGTATTAAAGGGCACATTAACATACAAAGCACAATTTTAAAAATAGTGCTGAAGTTAAGCCTCCCTGTTGTCAATTGTAACTGCAGAAACAGCTCCATGGAGTCAGCGTCTCATGTTGTTTTACAAGTTAAACAGACTTAAATATTAGGCAGCATTTACTGTCCCAACTGACTTTCAACTCAGCATCTCTGGTGGATGGAAGGAAACAGAAGTGTGTGCCTCCCTCACCTCATTGCTGCGGCAGGGTTGCGCTCTTTAGGTCAGCATTTCTGAATGCTTTTTTCTTTCCCTTTCCGATTTTTCACTCCTGGTTAGGATCCCTCAAATGCCAAACCTGTTCACATAACATGATCTCTACTGTTTCAGAAGTAGGGAAGTCAGAGTTCAGAAAAGGCACTTTCTATAGAGCTCAAGAGACAGCGTTTCAAATTTTTCACGTGTAAGTGCTTGATGTTAGAACTGTGTGTTTTTCTCCAGAATGTGTTTTTAGTCCTAGTCCTTTTCTTATAAAATTGGCACAAAATGCTGGTACCATTTTTATCAGTACAAACTGTCCAGTGACCTAACTAAGTAGTGTGCAGTTTTCTGAATTTTTGCTTATTTGGCCCCATATGGCTCAGAAAATTGCAGTTGGCATACTAAGAGGATGAGTTATGACTTCCAGGCTGTCTTAAAACATAGCAGAAGAATGTGTCAGCTTGAAGCAGTGTCCTAGAGCATGAAAAGTCTGCCGCTAGCATCAGCACTACCTTATCTTCCCCCTTTGGTCCTTTAAGTAGTCTCCCTGCTCCTACTGCCTCATCTGTTCTCACCTACTTTCCACGTGTACTGCTGAACACACACACACACACACACACACACACATACATACACATACACACACAGAGACACATACTCACAGACACACAGACACACACATATACACACCCATAGACACACACAGGCACACACACATACACACATACATACACATACACGCACAGAGACACACACTCACAGACACACAGACACACATAGAGACTCACACACAGACACACACACACACACACACACATACACACATGCCCTTGCCACCTAAAAATCTCACTTCTTAGTTTTCACTAACAAAGAAGAGTATATTAAGCTAATTACCAACACAAATAGAAGGCGGTAATGGTGTATACCTTTCCTAGAGATTAGAGTTATATTGGAGTTGTAAAGAAACTATCACCTTACTTGATTCCTTAAAACCTTGTCACTGTAACCACAAAAAGAATTCTTAGACAATATGAGAGTAGTAGGATTAGGAATGAGCCTGTAAAGCTTTATTTATAAATAAAGTTTGGGATAACTTTAATCCACAGGCTATGGTTTTTCAGTCCTTTCAGCTTGTTCATTCCTTCATTTATTTAACTAATGTCATGAAATATATATATATATATATATATATATATATATATATATATACATATATTGATTCCTTGGCTTTATGTTGATTTATTGAGACTTGTTTCATATTAACACAAGAATGGTGCATTAGTCAGGGCTCTCTAGAGGGAGAGAACCAATAGAATGAATGTATTTTACCAAGGGCATTATTAGATTGGCTTCCACAATATTCACCAAGTATTCCAGCAATGGCCCCATACAGGAAAGGCTGAGAATCTGGCAGCTGTGGAGACCCTCAAGCTGGGTGCCTCAAAATCTCAAAGGCCTGGAGGATTCCTGGAGAGCCACGGGTCTTTAACCCCTGTGGAAAGGTCCCAAAAGCTGGATTCTGTCAGTAGTAGCAGCAGGAAGAACAGAATAGATGCACTCACCAACAAGTAGTGATGACAGACAAAATCAAAAGCTTTTCCAATTCTCCTTCAGTCTCTAAGAGACAACAAACACAACAAAAAAAGATATAGTATGATGAGGCAAAGCACTCAGACCTAGGCTGGACAAGGCAATGCAATAGGAGAGAAAAAGTTCCAAGAGCAGGCAAAAGAGTCAAAAACACACCTGCTCCCACTGTTGAGAGTACCACAAAACGCCGAGCTAATATCCATCACATATACAGAGGACCAGGTGTAGACTCATGAAGGCTCCATGCTTGCAACTTCAATTTCTATGAGCCCACACACAGACCCTGCTTAGTGGATTCAGTGGGTCATGTCCTCCTGTTGGCCTCCATACTCTCTGATTCCTACAATTTTTCATCCTACAATCCTCTTCCTGGGGATTTCCTGAGCTCCAAGGGGAGGGACTAGATAGAGACTTCCGATTTAGACGCTCTGTCTGCATAACGTCTGGATGTTGATCTCTGTGCCTGCTTCCATCTGTCACTGGAGGAAGCCTTTATGATGGTGACTGGACAAGAAACTGATCTATGAGTAGAGAAGATTATCATTAGTAATCATGTTAGTGAGTTTTTTTTTCATTTTGATTTTGGTTCTACCCTGGTCTCCGGTCCAGGGTAGAACTTTCTGTAGTTTGAAGAGGACTTTATTACATCAAGGAGACTAGAAAGTAGGGGTGAAATCTCCATGCATGCACCAGCTTAATAGCTTTACACTCAATGAGCTGTGCAGACATTGCTAAGGTAGATCAATTCCCACTTGAGAAATCACCACATTGGTTTCCTGGTGGGTGTACAACACAGTGCTTCACAGATCGGTAGGTTTGACATAGTATAAATGACAATCCTACCAAAGGTGATCTATGAATTTACCACAATACCCTTCAAAATTAATTCCAACACAATTCTTTACAGATTTTGACTGAACAATTCTTGTCTTCATATGGAAAACAAAACCAAAACAACAACAACAAAAAGTAAACAATAAAGCTAAAACTATATTGAACATAAGAGAAGTGCTGAAATTCTCATCATTCCTGATTTCAAGTTGTACTACAGAGCTATAGTAATAAAAATAAAATCGATATGGTCTGGTCATTAAAACATATGCACTGATCAACGATATTGAATTGAAGATCGAGACATAAGTCCACATGCAAGTAGACACTGATTTTTTTTATAAAGAAGCCAGAAATAGACACTGGGAAAAAAAACCCAGCATGATGGGGAAGTCCTGTGTATATGTCAATAAAGCACTGTTGGCCAATAGGGAACCAAGATAGGTGGGACTAGGAGTCCAGGAGGACTTTGGGAAGGAGAAACACAGGAAGTCAAGATGTAGCTACCATAGGGGTCAGAAGTCCGGACCTCTTTCTCTGGTAAGAGAAATACTTAGATTAACAATTATGCGGTAAATACTTAAGTTAGAGCTAGCCAGTAAGAAACAAGCAAGGCCAACAGCTTCATAATTAATATAGCCTCCTGTGTGTCATTTGGGACTGATGCTGGCAGGAACCAGACTGGTGGGAAGGCTTTCCCTTTATACCAGCATCTTCAAGAAATGGTGGTGATCAAACTGGATATCTACATATAAAAGAATACAAATGGATTCATACTTATCATCCTGAGCAAAACTCAAATCCAAATGGGTCAAAGACCTCAACATATAACTAGATACATTGAACCTACTAGAGGGCAAAGTGTGGAATAGCCTTGAACATATTGGCACCAGAGAAGACTTTCTGAACAGAGCAACAGTAGTGCAGGCACTAAGATTAGCAATGAATAAATGGGAACTCATGAAACTAAAAGACTCTCTAAGGTAAAGGTACAATCGTCTTGATAAGGTGGTAGTCTATAGGTGGGAAAAGGTTTTAACAGCTACACATTTGATAGAGAGCTAATATCCAAAATACATAAATTTGGTTTCCTGTAATGGAGTCTCACCAGTGACACAAACTAATTTTTTTAATTTAAAAAAATTTATTTTTCATTTTACATACCAACCCCAGTACCCCCTCCCTCTCCTACACCCACATCTCTCTCCATCCCACCCTCCCCCTCATCCATTCCTCAAAGTGGGTAAGGCCTTCCTTGGAGACACAAGAAAGTCTTGGCACACCAAGTTGAGGCAGGACCAAGCGCCACCTACCGTGTCAAGGCTGAACCAAGTATCCCACCACGGGGAATGGGCTCCAAAAAGTCAGTTTAGGCCCCTGGGTAAGAGCCTGGTGCCACTGACAGTCCCCTTCCCAACAGATCAAGTCACATAACTGTCAACCCATATGCAGGGGGTCCAGCTCAGTCTCCTGCAGGTTCCCCAGCTGTCAGTCCATAGTCCATGAGCTCCCACTTTCTCTGTGTTTTTTCCCTATCATGGTCTTGACGCCCCCTTGTTCATATGATCCTGTAACATGAAAAATTAAAAGACTCAGAGACTGATATTGGGGTTCAAAAATACCGATCTGTGTATCTTGAGGCCGGCTTTGCATTCCGAGTCCTCAGGCAAGCTTTACTAAATCATAAAAAATATGTCACCACAATGCCTCCTCCCTCTCTTCAACTGAACACCAGGAGTTCAGTCCAGGGCTTGGCTGTGGGTCCCTGCATCTGCTTCCATCAGTTACTGGATGTAGATTCTATGACAGTTAAGGCAGCTACTAATCTGATTTAAGGGGAAGGCCCATTCAGACACCCTCTCCATTATTGTTAGGAGTCTAATCTGGGGTCATCCTTGTGGATTCCTGGGAATTTCTCTAGCACCATGTTTTTCCCTAATCCCAAATGGCTCCCTTATCAAGATATCTCTTTCATTGCTCTTCTCCTCTGTACCTCCCCCAACTCAGTCTTCTTGATCCCTCATGTTCCCAATCTCTATCCCTTCTTTTCTATCCTTCCCTCCCCCCCCCCCAGATTACCCAAGAGATCTTAACTGTTCTCCCTTCCTGGGGCCCTCCATATGTGCCCCTATTAGGGTTCCCCCTTTTACCTAGCTTCTTTGGGGTTGTGGATTGTAGCCTGGCTAGCCTTTGCTTTGTAGCTAATATCTACTTAGAAACCGACTACTCTTTTTTTATCATTTTTATTTTAATTTTAAATAGCTTGTTTTACATGTCAATCCCAGTTCCCTCTCCCTCCCCTCCTCCCGCACTCCCCTTCCCCCCCCACCCTCCCACCCTATTGCCAAATCCTTCCACATAGGGGATATCTAGAGTCTGTCATTTTACTCTTGGTAGGGTCCAGGCACTCCCCTAAGAGTCCAGGCTGAGAGAGCATCTCTCTTTGTGCTATAGGCACACGAAGACTGTTTGTATTCCAGGGATAGACACTGATCCACAGCTCAGGGCCCCATAGTTTGCCCAGGCCTTCTCGCTGACACTCACATTTGGGGGGGGTCCAGATCAGTCCCATGCTGGCCTCCCCACTGTCAGTCTGGGGTCCAAGAGCTCTCCCCTGTTCAGATCAGCTGTCTCTGCTGGTTTTGCCAGCCCATTCTTTGCCAATTTGCTCATCACTCCTCTCTGTCACTGGGTTCCTTGGGTTCAGTTCAGTGATTAATTGTGTGTTTGCCTCTGCTTCCATCAGTCACAGGATGAAGGCTCCCGGATGGTTATAGACATCAAGTTCATTATCAGGAATGGGCATTCGAGGTGGTCTCTCCACTATTGCTTAGCTTGCCAGTTGGTGTTATCCCTTTAGATTCCTTGAGGTCGCTCTGGTGCTTGATCTGTATTCGATCCTATGATTACCTCTTCCCCCTATTCTACCCCCACCCCCTCAACTTCCTGTTCCCCCATGACCAACTCTCTTCCTCTTCACCCCCTCTCTTCTTCCCAGGTCCCACTCCCCCCCCCCTCGCCGTGTTCCCCATCCATTCAGGGGATCTTGTCTCCATCCTCTTCTCTTGGGTACTATGCATATATGCCTATCTTTTAGGTTCTTTCCTGTTTCCCAGACTCTCTATCAGTGGAAGTGCAGACTGGCACTATCCTGATCCATGTCTAAAATCCATATATGAGTGAGTACATACCATGTTTGTCTTTTTGCGACTGGGTTACCTCACTCAGGATGGTTTCTTCCAGTGCTATCCATTTCCCTGTGAATTTCAAGATTCCATTGTTTTTTTCTGCTGAGTAATACTCCATTGTGTAAATGTACCATATTTTCTCTATCCACTCTTCAGTTGAGGGGCATCTAGGTTGCTTCCAGGTTCTGGCTATTACAAATAATGCCGCTATGAACATAGTGGAGCAGATGCCCTTGTTGTATGAACTTGCCTCATTTGGATATATGCCTAAGAGTGGAATTGCTGGGTCTAGTGGTATATTAATTCCCATTTTCCTGAGGAATCTCCATACTGATTTCCAAAGAGGCTGTATGAGTCGGCACTCCCACCAGCAGTGGAGGAGTGTTCCTCTCTCTCCACATCCTCTCCAGCATAAATTGTCTTCGGTGTTTTTGATTTTAGCCATTCTGACAGGAGTAAGATGGTATCTCAGAGTTGTTTTGATTTGCATTTCCCTGATGGCTAAGGATGTTGAGCACTTTCTTAAGTGTCTCTTGGCCATTTTAGTCTCCTCTACTGAGAATTCTCTATTTAGCTCTGTACCCCACCTTTTAAGTGGATCCTTTGGTGTTTTGGAGACTTGTTTCTTGAGTTCTTTGTAAATTTTGGAGATTAGCCCTCTGTCAGATGTAGGGTTAGTGAATATCTTTTCCCATTCTGTGGCCTGCCTTTTTGTCTTTTTGACTGTGTCCTTTGCCTTACAGAAGCTTTTTAGTTTCAGAAGGTCCCATTTGTTAATTGTCGATCTCAGTGCCTATGCCATTGGTGTTATGTTTAGGAAGTGGTCTCCTGTACCAACTCGTTGAAGAGTATCTCCCACTTTCTCTTCTAAAAGTTTCAGTGTGGCTGGATTTATGTTGAGATCTTTGATCCATTTGGACTTAAGTTTTGTACAAGGCGATAAACATGGATCTATCTGCAGTCTTCTGCATACCAGTACCCAGTTATGTCAGCACCATTTGTTGAAGATGCTTTCTTTTTTCCATCGTACAGTTTTAGCTTCTTTGTCAAAAATCAAGTGTTCATAGGTGTGTGGGTTAAAATTAGAGCTTTCGATTCGGTTCCATTGGTCTACCTGCCTATTTTTGTGCCAATACCAAGCTGTTTTCAGGACTATAGCTCTATAATAGAGCTTGAAGTCAGGTATGGTGATACCTCCTGAAGTTCTTTTATTGTATAGGGATGTTTTAGCTATCCTGGGCCTTTTGTTTTTCCATATAAAGATGATTAATGTTCTTTCCAGGTCCTTGAAGAATTGTGATGGAATTTGGATAGGGATTGCATTGAATCTGTAGACTGTTTTGGCAAGATTTCCATTTTTATTAGTTGATCCTACCAATCCAAGAGCATGGGAGATCTTTCCATTTTCTGGTATCTTCTTTGATTTCTTTCTTTAAAGACACAAAGTTCTTGATATACAGGTCTTTAATTTCCTTGGTTAACATTATCCCCAGATATTTGATGCTGATTTTGGCTATTGTAAAGGGTGATGTTTCTCTGATTTCTTTCTCAGTCACTTCATCATCTGTATATGCTAGGGCCACTGATTTTTTTGAGTTTACCTTGTATCCTGCCACATGGCTGAAGGTGTTTATCAGCTCTAGGAGTAACCTTGCGGAGTTTTTTGGGTCACTTATGTAAACTATCATATCATCTGCAAATAGTGAAAGTTTGACTTCTTCTTTTCCTATTTGTATCCCCTTTATCTCCTTTTGTTGTCTTATTGCTGTAGCTAGAACTTCAAGTACAATATTGAAGAGATATGGAGAGAGTGGACAGCCTTGTCTTGTTCCTGATTTTAGAGGAATTGCTTTGAGTTTCTCTCCATTTAGTTTGATGTTAGCTGTTGGTTTACCGTATATTGCTTTTATTATATTCAGGTACATTCCTGTTATCCCTGATCTCTCTAGGACCTTTATCATGAAGGGGTGCTGGATTTTGTCAAAGGCTTTTTCAGCATCTAGTGAGATGATCATGTGGTTTTTCTTTCACAGATTGTTAATATGGTGGATTACATTGATAGATTTTCTAATGTTGAACCATCCCTGCATTCCTGGGATGAAGCCTACTTGATCATGGTGGATGATTTTTCTGATGTGTTCTTGAATCCGGTTTGCGAGTATTTTATTGAATATTTTTGCATCAATGTTCATGAGGGAAATTGGTCTATAGTTCTCTTTCTTAGTTGTGTCTTTGTGTGGCTTGGGTATCAAGGTAATTGTAGCCTCGTAGAAAGAGTTTGGCAGTGAGCCTCCTGCTTCTATTGTGTGGAATACTTTGAGGAGTATTGGAATTAGCTCTTCTTTGAATTTCTGGTAGAATTCTGCACTGAAGCCATCTGGGCCTGGGCTTTTTTTATTTGGGAGACTTTTGATGACTGCTTCTATTTCATTAGGGGTTATAGGTCTGTTTAGATTGCTTATCTGTTCTTGGTTTAGTTTTGGCAAGTGATATCTATCCAGGAAATTGTCCATTTCCTTTAAATTTTCAAATTTTGTGGAGTACAGATTTTCAAAGTATGCCCTGATTATTCTCTGGATTTCCTCAGAGTCTGTTGTTATGTCCCCCTTTTCATCCCTGATTTTGTTAATTAGCATGCTCTCCCTCTGTCTTTTGGTTAGTTTGGACAGAGGTTTATCTATTTTGTTGATTTTCTCAAAGAACCAACTCTTTGTTTCATTGATTCTTCTCAGTGTTTTTCTGGTTTCTACTTGATTGATTTCAGCCTTCAATTTGATTATTTCCTGGCATCTGCTCCTCCTGGGGGAGTTTGCTTCTTTTTGTTCTAGAACATTCAGCTGTGCTATTAATTCTCTAGTATGACTGTTCTCCAGTTTTTTCATGTGGGCACTTAGTACTATACACTTTCCTCTCAGCACTGCTTTCAAAGTGTCCCATAAGTTTGTGTATGTTGTATCTTCATTCTCATTGAAATCGAGGAAGTCTTTAATTTCTTTTTTATTTGTTCCGTTACCCAGGGATGGTGCAATTGTGCATTGTTCAATCTCCATGAGTTTGTAGGGTTTCTGCGATTTGTGTTATTGTTGAATTCTAATGTTAATGCATGGTGGTCTGATAAGATGCAGGGGGTTATACCAATTTTTTTGTATCTGTGGAGATTTGCTATGTTTCCTATTATATGGTCAATTTTAGAGAAGGTTCCATGTGGTGCCGAGAAGAAGGTATATCCCTTTGTATTTGGGTGGAATGTTCTATAGATGTCTGCTAAACCCAGTTGGGTCATAACTTCTATTAGTTCTTTTGTTTCTTTGTTAAGTTTCCGTCTGGAGGTCCTGTCTAGCGGTGAGAGCGGAGTGTTGAAGTCTCCTATATTAGTGTGTGAGATTTTATGTGCATTTTGAGCTTTAGTAATGTTTCTTTCACGAATGTAGGTGCCTTTGTATTTAGGGCGTAGATGTTTAAAATTGAGACTTCGCCTTGATGTATTTTTCCTTTGATGAATATGAAGTGTCCTTCTTCATCTCTTTTGATTGATTTTAATTTGAAGTCTAATTTGTTAGATATTAGGATTGCTACACCCGCTTGTTTCTTGGGACCGTTTGATTGGAAGATCTTTTCCCAACCCTTTACTCTGAGATAACGTCTGTCTTTGATGTTGAGATGTGTTTCTTGTATGCAGCAGAAGGAAGGGTTCTGTCTTTGTATCCATTCTGCTAGTCTGTGTCTTTTTATAGGCAAGTTGAGGCCGTTGACATTGAGGGATATTAATGACCATTGATTGGTGATCCTTGAATGTGCTTGATTTATTGTTAGTGAAGTTATTTTGTGTAGTTTCTCCTCCCTTTTTCTTTTGGTGTTTTGTAAAGTGTGATTATATATTGCTTGTGTCTTTGTGAATGTAGTTATCTTCCTTGGCTCTAGGTTTTCCGTCTAGCATTTTCTGTAGAGCTGGATTCATGGATACGTATTGTTTAAATCTGGCTTTGTCATGGAATATTTTGTTTTCTCCATCTATGGTAATTGAGAGCTTTGCTGGATATAGTAGTCTGGGCTGGCATCCTTGTTCCCTTAGCATTTGTAGGACATCTGCCCAGGATCTTCTGGCTTTCATCGTTTCCATTGAGAAGTCAGGTGTAATTCGGATAGGTCTGCCTTTGTATGTTACTTGGACTTTTTCTTTAGCTGCTCTTAATATTTTCTCTTTACTCTGTAGGTTTGATGTTTTGATTATTATATGGCGAGGTGACTTCTTTTTCTGGTCCAGCCTATTTGGTGTTCTGTAAGATTCTTGTACTTTCATAGGCATATCTTTCTTTAGGTTAGGGAAGTTTTCTTCTATGATTTTGTTGAATATGTTTTCTGTACCTTTAAGTTGAATTTCTTCACCTTCTTCTATAGCTATTATTCTCAGGTTTGGCTTCTTCACGGTGTCCCATATTTCCTGGATATTTTGTGTTAAGGATTTGTTGGTTTTGAGATTTTCTTTGGTTGACGACTCTATATCCTCTAATGAGTCTTCAACACCTGAGATTCTCTCTTCTATCTCTTGTATTCTATTGGTGATACTTGCATCTGTAGTTCCTGATCGTTTACCCAGCTTTTCTATTTCCAGCATCCCTTCATTCTGTGTTTTCTTTATTGTTTCTATTTCAGCTTTCAATCCTTCAACTGTTTGAATTGTTTCCTTCATTTTTTTGGTTGTTCTTTCTTGGTGCTCTTTAGATTCTTTGAGAGATTTGTTTATTTCTTGAATTTTTCCCCCATTTCATGGATTTTTTTGTTTGTTTTTTCTTCTATTTCTTTAAGGGATTTCCTCATTTCTTCTTTGAGGGTCTCCATCATCTTCATGAAATAATTTTTAAGGTCTGTCTCCTCTTCTCCGTCTATGTAGTGCTTTTCGGGTCTTGCTGGTGTTGGATCCCTGGATTCTGGTGGGGTCATGTTGGTGTTTCTATTGCTGAGTGATCCCTTATTCTGTCTTCTTCTCATCTCTTCTTTCAGTGGGTGCTGGTGGGGTCTTTCTGTCTCCACTGGTCTCCTTCCTTCCTGCAGCTGAAGCTGGGGATGCTGACACAGAGTTTGGGTCCTGGTAGGGCTGATGTCTTTCCTGAAGCTGGTCTCACTGGGGTTGGGGTCTTGGAATTGTTGACTTCTTTGCTGTGTGGGCAGGTCTCCTGAAGCTGTACTCGTTGGGGTTGGGGTCTTGGAAGGGCTGATGTCTTTCCTGAAGCTGGACTCACTGGGGTTGGGGTCTTGGAAGGGCTGATGTCTTTCCTGAAGCTGGACTCGCTGGGGTTGGGGTCTTGGAAGGGCTGATGTCTTTCCTGTGTGGGCGGGTCTTCTGGATGCCAGGAGCGGCCCCGAAGATCAAGGGGGCTGGGTGATGGGTGGGCGGTCCCCGCTGAAAACCCAATCTCACCTGAAGCTGGACTCGCTGGGGTTGGGATCTTGGAGGGGCTGAAACCGACTACTCTTAAGGGTTAACTGAGTATTCAGCAATTGATGACCAAGATCAAATAATGTTGTGTCTGGGCTTTTCCAGTTTTTAATAAACTATTATTATCATCATTGAACACACACAAACACACGTACATGCACATTCTCTCACTTTTCTTTTTACCCTACAGGTTCTAGCATATATACTATAGCTTCCAGGTGACTGTTTTCAATGGATTCCTGAGTTGTGTGAATGAATGGATCTCTGTGTCTGTTTCTATTTCTTGTGGATTTTCTTGGGTTGTTTTTCTTTTGTTTGCTTTTTTGTCCTATTCTGATGTGGTAGTTTTTAATCTTATTATATTATTGTGCTTAGAAGCCTGTTCTTTTCTAATGAGAGACATTCCTTTTTAATGTTCTGTATGGGAGGATTTGTAGGGAGGAGCAGGGAGGAGTATAGAAAGGGAAACTGTAATCAGGATATAGTATGCGAGAAAAATATTTTTATAAAAGGAAAATAAAAATACAGTATTCTGTTATAATAATGGAAAATACAATCATGAATAAAGCAGGAGTATCTGTCTACAACCATGCATATTCTACCTTCTTGTTAGAACGTAAATACTAAAAATGGTCCTAAAATGGAAAAACAATAGCCATGTATGAAATTTTCCAAAAATTAAAAGATTAAATAAGGAATTTGTTACATTGATCATTCTGTTTTCTATGTAAGTTATATCACATGAGACATTTCTCAAATGATAAGTCAAAATGTTAAAGCAACTTAAAAAAAGCAAACAAATCCTATCTTCTTGAATTTTGTTTATTTTATTGAGAAATCCAGAGGTAAATTTGTCCTCTTCCTCATTAAAAGTGAGTGCCCCTTAGTGGATCCGCCCAGAAAACAGCCACACAAGGCTCAAGTCACAGGCAAGTTCCTCCCAAAATTCTCTTACTGAGCTGCACTCATTATGCCCGTGATATGTATTCCTCCCAACTTGGTTACTTCTGGTGTCCTCAGACCAATACACTACCCCAGCTTTAAGCATCTCTTGTTCAGTGAAATAGCCATTGTCTTTTCTTCAGAATTCACATCCACAAATGTAACCACCATTGGAAATAATTTGAGAAAAGATTGCTTGTATACTAACCCTGCATAAATCTTTTCTTATCATTATCCTTTAAAACAATAGCAACATGTACACAATGTCTGCTGTGATGACACTGTTATCAACTATTCTAAGCAGTCAAGAGATGATTCATAAAATGCAAAAGTGTGTAATGGGCTGTGTTCAAACCCGAGCCTTGACTCATAAACACTTGCAAAAGTTTAGGAAAATCATTTTCGGCAAGACTGTGTTTAAAGATGGAAAAATTAAAGAAAAATGAGGGTTGTTGGGACCTGCTGACCTGCCTGGTTTGTACCTGAGAAGGGAAGTGTGGATTGAGGAAAGAAATAGAGGAGAGACAGAAGATAGAGTCAGGAGGGTATCCAGCGAATACTAGGATCTGCCCTAAGTCTATTGCTCAACGTTTTTATATGCAACAACTATAAAGGGAGGAAAGGCTAAAGGACTTCCTTATCAATGATACAAGGGACAACAGACATAATTACTTCCTTAATTCTCAAAACATCTAACAATACCTTAGATCAAACCTCTTGTTATCTGGCCTTGAGTATTAAGACATGTAATAACCATACCTTAGGCCAAACATCCTTCTGTAGCCACACTTTAGACCTTTAGGTCTTAAGCCTTTAACCTTGAAAGAGCAAGGATAGGTTTGAACTCTCTGACCTTAAGTCACTATGGAATAGAGCCACTTCTATTGGACCCAACATAGGGTGAAGTAGAAACAGGGCTGAAAATGTTATGTGAAGCATATATTTTCAGTGTTGGAGACTGAACCCAGGATTTTGCACGTGCTAAGCAGTGCTCTACCGTTTAGTAGTATTCCCTACCAGTGAGCATGTCTTCATGTGTTGACTCTACCACTGAGTTGAAATGTTTCCTGTATTCAGCAACCTGTTTGAAATGAAAGAATCTGAAACAATTTCCCAAAGTCTATACTTCTATAAACATATATGTTCAATCATTTGATTAATGTTATCACTATTTTAGGCATGAGTACATATTCATAAATTATATGGCAACTGATTGCAGGAATAAATATGTTAGCTAAATATCTGCTGCTTTTGTTGTATTTCTACATGACACAATTTTAGTGTTATCCTAGTAAATTTGGGCATACAAGGAAAATAAGATTAATTAGAAGAACGGTATTATTGCTTATGATTCAAACGATCATATAATGTCTTAAATTAGGCCTGTTACAAGTCTATTATTTAAATTCATCTAAAATAGAATCATCCATAGATTTTCCATCTCACAATCCACTAAAGTCAAATTACAGACTCAAATATGAGGAAATAGTCTTGGTTGTCTAATAAGGTTGCCTAATTCTTAAAATGATTAGTAAGAAATATTACATACCCTACCCAAATGATTTAGGGCTACAGTATGTATCATCACAGAGATGTTGTTCTTCAGTTAAAATACAAGCTAGTCAAGGCAGCAATTGAGAAAAACACACACTCATATACCCATACATATACTCACATAGACATCTGCTCATACACATATGCATACATATATACCTTCTTACACACACATATATATACATATACTCATGAACATAACATAGGCTCACATATGCACATACACCTACATACACAATACTCATATAAAATGTGCTCTCATATACACATATACACATACAAAGCACTCACGCACATAAATATGCATTTATGTGCAACTTACATAAACATGCACTCACATACAACATATACACATACATATATACTTTCACACACAGATCATATTAAGGCACTCTTTAATTTTTTAGTATAGGTTCTTACAAAGGCTGAGCAAAGTTCAAATAAACCTGAAATAGGTAGATAAATAAGAAATGTTAATGTTTAATTTTGGTTTGAATAAGACTGCCTTAGTTCCTGTAGTTTATGAACTTCAAAGGTAAGAATATCAAACTAGAGTTCAAAAGAATATCTCAAACATAACATATATATACATATTCTGTAGATTTTCTAATTTTCTTTAAAGTTGGTTACAGAATTTCGTAGAATGATATCCTTTTAGATATTGGATAGAAACAGGGAAATTGTGGTGGTAAAAGAAAAAATAATTGAGTCATTAGGTAGAGAAAAAGACAGTGGAATAACAGAGCCCTGTGTCTGTAGGTACACAGCTGGGATAAATTTCAGCTGAAAATGAACTCATTTAAAAGCTCACGTATTCACTTTCTACCCAATGAAAACAGATAATTTGGGTATCTTTAGGGAAAACTAAAATTATAATTTAAAAATTTAACATTTTGAAATATCTATGCTCAGATGGTTTTAGGCAAAAATTGCACCAAATATTTAAAAAACAGCATTAATTCTGCAGGATCTCTTCCAGACATTTGAAGACACAGCAATACTTTCCAATTGTTTTATGGAGCTGATGTGATCCCGACACCAAAATTAGGTAGAAGCAGTCCAGAGAGAGGAAGAGAACAATAGACTAAATATTACCTTGAATATATTCACAAAGCTCCTTAACAGAAGGCAGGAAGAACTGAGCAGCATAGAAAAAGAATTATATATCACGATCAAATTGAATTCACATCAGAGCTGCAAATCTGTTACAATATTTGAAAATTAGCCTTAACATTGAAATTAATCCATCACATTAACAGGCTAAAAGGAAAAAAATCACAAATGAAATAAGTGTATCAATCAATCTAGTAAAAGCATTTGACAAAAGTCAACACTCACTTATGAGAAAAACTCAAAACTAGAAATACAGGGATGCTTATGCTAGTTGATAAAGAGAATCTATGAGAACTCTACAGCTATCTACTATGACAGCTAATCATGATTATCAACTTGACTACACCTATGATCAACTAAAACACAAACTGCTAGAAATACCTTAGGGATTTTCTTGATCAGGTTATTTGAAGCAAGGAAACCCACCCAAATATGGGCCTCGCCCTTTGGTGGCAGCCTTCATGAAAGGATGGGGAAAAGAGAATCATTGCTTCTTGACTCTTTGTCCTTAGTTACAATGGTAGATTGATCTATAGTGTTGCCACAGGCAGTAATAAATCCAACTTCTTATGTTCTCAACATAAAAAACTCCACTTATGTTGAGAATGCCCTAGGATCCCAGCACCAGAATGGATCTATTGAGACATCCTACCTCATGAACTGATGAACTGGAGAATTTTCAACCTCTCTGTCATGAGACAGCCATTAGACTATCCTCACCATACCATGTGAGGGTGTATGTGTGTTCATTCTACTGCCTCTGTTCCTCTAGAGAATCCTCAAGTACAGCTATATACTTGGTGATAGAAGAATCAATGTGTTTCTTCTGCATAATACAAATAAATCATGCACTCTACGCCCTTTTATTTAGTTGTATTTGCTCTCGTAAGTGCAACTCAGCAGCAAGTACATAGACACGAAGAGAAAAAAATAAAAGCTTTACACTTTAAGACAGTGTGGAATCATGAGTAGGGAACCCCATGAAATTCTATATAACAAAGCAAATAGAAAAAAACACAAGGAATATATCAACAGTGTTGTAGGTTACACAATAATAACAAAAGTCAGTTACATTTCTGTATATTAGCAATGATACACAGTTTGAGTTTCAAAACATAATACCATTTACAAGTGTGACAGCTGTAATACATTGGTATAAATCTAATAAAGTGTATATAGGACTTACCAGACAAAATTGCATAATATTTATGAAAGCATGAAAGGAATAGCAAATGAATGCAAAGATATACCACACTTACAGAAAAATAGATGACAAATTAAAGATGTCCTCAAATTGGTATCAGATTTAGCACATTTTCCATCAAAATTCAAATGAGTTTAGTTATAGCTATAGGTTCAGTTATTATAAAATCTATGTGGAGAGACAAATTAAATAGTATTTCTTAAGCAAATTTGTACAAGAAAAAAGAACACCTACAGATTCTGCTCTGATTATCAACAGTATACGACAGCGGGTGACAGCAACACATAGATCAATGAGTCTATGTCAAAGACTTGAGACAGAAATACACAAAAATGTCAAGTGACTTTCTACAAACATTAAAAAGACAAGGAATTGCTGAAAAGACCAGTGTTCACAGATGACACTGGTAATTGAGTATCCACAGGGGAAATAGCTGTGCTTTGCATTGTCACATGTGGTATTTACGACATATGATAACACCATATACATATTATGTTTCTTGTAACTGAATTAAAAATAGCTGAAATAAAACCAATGAAGGCACTAAACGTATTCAGTGGAGAAACAGTATCACACGTTATTGCTGGGAATGTCCAATGATATAACTAACCACTGTGCAAAACTATTCAGCAGTTTCTTAAATATCTAAACATACAGTCACCATAGAATTTAGCACTGTGCTCCCAGACATTTGTTCATGCAAAGCCTATGAACAAATATTTATAACAACTCTGTTTACAACAGTGAAAAAATTGGATAAAACCCAGTTCAATGGGTAAATGGCTCAAAAATTAGTTTACTTATATCAAAGGACTCACAATACAAAAACAACTATTGATGAGTGGAATAATATGAATGCATCTTTAGCAACTTATTCTGAGTTCTGAATACCAATCATCAAAGCTACATGTGTCGTGATGTAATTTTATTTGTATATGCCATTTTAGGGGTTGGGAGATAGGGACTAAGCCCCAAACCAAGGCCTTGTACATGCCAGGAAATAAGCATCAAAACTGTATTTGAGCCTTACATGCAAATATTGAAATAATGCATAGAGTGGCCACCAGCTGTTAGACTGTGAGAGCAAGAGGCTAGCTACCTTTTGGAAGTTTTGGAAAATCATCCTATGTAGCCTGAGAATGGCCTCAAACTTTGATCCTTCAGCCTCAGCTCCCTGAGTGCTGGAATTAGAGTCATGTATCCCTAGGCACCGTTTCCGAGGCATTTCGATGAAAGGATAATGCAAGCATCACTCCTGCTGCAATAGAAGAAGGAATGATGTTCCCTTCTAACCGTGCCAGGGTGAGCAGGGAGAGTGCCCTATGGCCTTTGACTGTGCTCTGGAGGACTTGACCACTGGCAAAGCTGGATGTGTACACACAAGGTCACTCCATGTCATTAACCCAATTTCCTTAAAGTAAGAAAAGAAAATAATGGATTAAAAACAAAACCTCAGGAGTTTTGATGTTTTCTGTTTTCAACAAGAGATGTTAAATAGCTCCTGTTTGTTGAATACTTGAAAAGCCCCAGACAGGTAAGAAGAACAGGTTGCCAGGACTTCATCTTCTGCAATCTTCCCGTTTCAATCTGAAATGTGTATTTAAGCCGTCAATAACAGCATCCCTTTAGTGATGGTCACAGATAATAGATTCATGTTCTCTTTTCAGTTGTCTTTAAGCCATGAGACGCAAACAAGTCAAACGTTACTTTCTTCCAAATGTCAAATTGACTTATTAGAGATTTTTTACTTTATTTTTGATTAAAAATAAATATATAGTTTGGGGATAAATTTAAGAAGAGTACATATTATAGAGGCAGAAAAATATGTTATTCTCAACCAATTTGCAAGTTTTTGGGGGGGTTGCTTTTGTTTTTCGCTACATTTGTGTATGTGGATGGCAGAGGACAACTTATGAGAGTCACCTCTCTGTTTCTACCATGTGAGTCCTGGGGGTTGAACTCAGGCCATCAGGAATGACAACACACAACTTTACCTGCTGAACTGTCTTTAGTATTTTAAATAGGACTTTGCAATATCTCCAACTTGAATATTCACATAGTTGAAATAGTATTGTAAATAACATTTTATGACATTATTTTAAATTACTCCTTACATTATGAACATTTTGATAAATACAAAATGTTAATGTATATTTTTACTCAAACCAGTTTTCTGTTTATGTAAATAAAAAGAACTGTATTGAGATCTAATTTGCATAAGATACTTGCATCTATTAATAGTGCGCACTTCGTCATGGTAGGGATGAAGCTTCCAGGTTGATAATAGTTTGATTTCTATGCTGAGTCAAGTATACGGTGTCCAGCAATAAGATCTTACCATCAAGTTCTGCATGGTAACCAAGAGCAAAGACAATGGCCTATAATACTTTGGGGTGTTCTATGGGACCCATTACCAACAACTTGAAATGAAGTAGTTTATACCTGGCACTGGGCTTATAATATACAGCCTATGGTCTCTAGGAGGGGCATGGTAATTCTGTTATAAAGTAACACCATTTAAATTCACACACACATGCTCCTGTAAATACCTTTAAAACAATTGAATTCAGTTATTTTATTTCACAAGGGAGGGAGTCATACTGCATTTTTTCTTCAAAAGCTCATTGGTGTTAGTTACCCCCTGTTTCTCTCTCTTGTGTCTTGTCTTCTGATACCCTAAAGAATTTAACCATTTCTGTTTCATTATGCTTTCTTCATTAAGAGGCTTGACTTCTGTCTCTTAATTTATGCCAAAATAATTATTTTGAACATAGATATTTAAATTTTATTTTTGCTTACAATTACATTTCTTTGTTGCTAGTGAGATTAAATAGTTTTAATGCTTATTGAAAACTCTTTTAGTTGGACAAGTACCACCTGAACCAATCAGAAAAAGAAGTCAGTGATTGGTCTCCCACCTTAACTACCCCAATCCCTAGGCCCTAAGCCCCAGGGAACATTCCCTGCCTTCCCACTCCCAGCAGCCAGCTGTCAGACAAGAGTCCTGCTCCACCATTGTCTCCACCCATTGAGCTCTGTAACCTACAAGACCCACTCTGCCTTTCAAACCCACTGAAGTCACTGCTCCCTCACCTCCCCGGCCAAACACCCCCTGCAAGATCAGCAGCCCCTAGTGACACACACACTGTCTGAACCAAGTGGAAGATCTGATTAGCAACCCCTAGAGACACAAGCACCAACTGCACCAAAGAAGAGATGGGTAAGAATGTAAGAATACACTCAACAGCATCAAGAGCAATGTGGCACCACCAGAACCCAGTGGTTCTACAACATCGAGACCTGAGCATCACAACAGAGATGAAGCAGAAGAAAACGGCCTAAAATGGCTTTATGAAGATGCTAGAGACCTTTAAAGAGGAAATGAGAAATTCCCTTCAAGAAATCAAGAAAAAACACACACAAAATTAGAAGAAATCAATAGATTTTTTAAAGTCAAGAACAATAAAATAGACGGAGGAAACAGTTCAAGACTCCAAAACTGAACAGACAAAGGAAACAGTTCAAGACTTGAAAACTGAAATTGAGGCAGCAGAGAAAACACAAACCAAGGAAACTCTGGAAATGGAAGATCTGGGTAAACAAGGGAATTCTGGAAATGGAAGATCTGGGTAAGCAGACAGGAAATGCAGGTGCAAGTGTAACCTACAGAATATAAGAGATGGAAGAGAGTATAACAGGAATAAATAAAAGACCCAAAGACACATATTGGGGTTCAAGTTGAAAATCAGGCAAGCAAAGCCACTAGATCTCACCTCTAGACTGAGAGAATATCTCTCTATAGGAAATGGGCTCCCAAAGTCCATTTGTACATTAGGGATAAATACTGATCCACTACCAGAGGACCCATAGGCTGCCCATGCCTCCTAACTGACACCCACGTTGAGGGGGGTCTGGTTCAGTCCTGTGCTGGTTTCTCAGCCATCAGTCTGGGGTTCATGAGCTCTCCCTTGTTCAGGTCAGCTGTTTCTGTGGGTTTCTCCAGCCTGGTCTTGACCCCTTTGCTCATCACTCCTCCCTCTCTGCAACTGGATTTCAGGAGTTGAACTCAGTGTTTAGCTGTTGGTGTCTGCTTCTGCTTCTATCAACTACTGAATGAAGGCTCGAGGATGGCATTTAAGTAGTCATCAATCTCATTATAGGGGCAGGTCATTTAAGGTAGCCTCTCCACTATTGCTTAGTTTGTTAGTTGGGGTCATCCTTCTAGCTCTATGGACATTTCCCTAGTGCTAGATTTCTCTTTAAATGTATAATGGCTCCCTCTATTAAGGTATCTCTTTTCTTGCTCTCCTCTATTCTTCCCCTACTCAATCTTCCTGCTCCCTCATGTCCTCCTCCTTGCTCCTCTTCTCTCCTAACTCCCTCCCACCCTACCCCCGCCCCATGCTCCCAGTTTGCTCAGGAGATCTTGTCCCTTTCCCCTCCTCCAGGTTGTCTCTTAGGGTCCTCCTTGTTTCCTAGCTTCTCTGGAGGTGTGGATTGTAGACTGGTAATCCTTTGCTCTATTTCTAAAATCCATAGATGAGTAAGTACATACCATGTTTATTTTTGTGACTGGGTTACCAGCCTTCTAGTGCTATCCATTTGCCTGTGAATTTCAAGATTTCATTGTTTTTTTCTTCTGAGTAGTACTCCATTGTGTAAATGTACCATATTTTCTGTATCCATTCTTTGGTTGAGGTGTATTTAGGTTGCTTCAAGGTTCTGGTTATTACAAATAATGCTGCTATGAACATAGCTGAACAGATGTCCTTGTTGTATGAATGTGCATCCTTTGGGTATATGCCTAAGAGTGAATTGCTGGATCTTGTGGTAGACTGATTCTCATTTTCCTGAGGAACCACCAAACTTATTTTCAAAGTGGCTGTACAAGTTTGCACTCCCACCAACAGTGGAGAAGTGTTCCCCTTTCTCTACATCCTCTCCAGCATAAATTGTCATTGGTGTTTTGGATTTTAGCCATTCTAACAGGAGCAAGATGGTATCTCAGAGTTGTTTTGATTTGTACTTTCCTGATGGATAAGGTAAGTTGAGCATTTTCTTAAGTGTTTTTCAGACATTTTAGATTCCTCTATTGAGTATTCTCTATTTAGTTTTGTACCCAAATTTTTAATTGGTTTATTTGGTTTAGGTGACTAGTTTCTTGAGTTCTTTGTATATGTCAGATATGGGGTTGGTGGAGATCTTCTACCCTTCTGTGGACTGTCCAGAGAATTCTTAACAGAAGAATCTAAAATGGCCAAAAGACATTTAAGGAAGGGCTCAACATTCTTAATCATTAGAGAAATGCAAATAAATCAAAATGACTGAGATACCATCTTACACCTGTCAGAATGGCTAAGATAAAAAATACTGAGGACAGCTTATGTAGGACAGGATGTGGAGTCAGGGAAACACTCTTCCATTTCTGGTGGGACTTGTACCAACATTTTGGAAATCAATATGGTGGTTTCTCAGAAAATTGGGAATCAATCTACCTCAAGATCCAGTGATACCATTCTGAGCATACGCCCAAAGGATGCTCAATCATACCACAAGGACACTTGTTCAACAATGTTCATGGCTACATTATTCATAATAGCTAGAACCTGGAAAAAACTAGATGCCCCTCAATGAAAGAATGAATAAGTAAAATGTGGTACACTTACAGAATGAAGTATTAGTCAGTAGTAAAAAACATTGATGTCATGAAATTTGCAGACAAATAGATGGAACTAGAAAAATTAATAATGAGTGAGATGATGGGGGAATGTGTATATGTTGATAAATAAAGCACTGTTGGCCAATAGGGAAGCAAGATAGATGGGACTAGGATTCGAGGAGTATTCTGGGAAATTTAGTCAACAGTAGAGAGTCACCATGTGATCCCGGGGAAGAGAGGACACATCAGGATGCCGTCCTTGGAAAGATAAGTCCTTATAGAAATATATACTAGTAGTCATGGGTTAATACTTAAGACAGAACTAGCCAATGAGAAGCCCTGGGCATTGACCAACAGCATTGTAACTAACAGAGTCTCTGTGTGTTATTTGGGGTTGACGCGGCACTGAGACCAGGCTGATGGGAAGAAGGCTCGTTACAGTGAGGTAACCCAGACCCAGAATTACAAACTCATATGTACTCACTCATAAGTGGATGTTAGATGCATAGTAAAGGATAACCAGGCTACAGTCCACAGCTCCAAAGAAGTCAGGTATCAATGAGTACCCTAAGAGGGACATACATAGATCACCTTAGGAAGGGGAAAATATGAGATCTCCTGAGTAAAGTGGGGACAGGGGTGGTAAGGGGGAATGGAAGGGAATGAGAACATGAGGGAACAGGATGGTTGAGGAGGAAGAGATAGAGTGGAATGATGGGGAAGTCCTGTGTATATGACAATAAAGCACTGTTGGCCAATAGGCAAGCAAGATAGGTGGGACTAGGAGTTGAGGAGGATTCTTGGAAAGAGAGACACAGGCAGACATGATGTAGCCACCATAGGAGTAAGAGGTCCGGACCCCTTTTCTCCAGTAAGAAAAATACTTAAATTAACAATTATGAATTAAATACTTAAGTCAGAGCTAGCCAGTAAGAACAAACAAATGGCCAACAGCTTCATAACTAATACAGCGTCCTGTGTGTTATTTGGGGACTGCAACTGTGGCAGGGCCCAGGCGAATGGCGGAGAAGGCTACACTCTACAGTGGAAGAGTAATGAGAGAGATATCTTGCTAGAGAGAGCCATTATGGGGTTAGGGAGAAACCTGGTGCTAGGGAAATTCCCAGGAATCCACACGGGTGACCCTTGCTATTAGCTAAAGGGTGTCTGGACTGGCCTCCCCTGTAATAAGACTTATGAATACCCCAGCTGTCATCATAGAGCCTTCATCCAGTAACTGATGGGACCAGATGCAGAGATCCATAACCAGGCACCAGGCAGAGCTCTGGGGATCCAGTTGAAGAGAGGGAGGAGGGAATACACGAACAAGACGGACAAGATGACTACAGGGAAATCTACAGAGAACCAAACTTGTGGGAACTCATGAACTCTAGATCCACAGTCATGGAGCCTCCAAGGGACCAACCTTAGTCCTCTGCCGGTGGGAGAAAAATCGTGTAGCTGTGTCTGTCTGAGGGGCCCCTAACTGCAGGACCAGTATCTATATCCCCAATGTGTGAGCTAGCTTGTTGCAGTCCATTCCCTGTGGTGGAATACCATTCTTAACCTTAATGCAGGAGGGAGGGTTTGGGCCCTACTTGAATTTAATAGGCCAGGCTTTGTTGACCCATCCACTGGAGACCTTATACTGTGGGAGGAGTGGATGGGGGCTGGGGTGGGGGGAGGCAAGGTGGGGTGGGAAGAGATATGGGGGGGAATGCAAAAGGAATTTTTAAGAAATTAAAAAGAAAAAAATCTTATAGTTGAAAACAATTAGCTTCATCTTGTTTATTCTGGTACCTTGGATAGCGATATGTCCTACAGAAATGTACATGAGTGCTGGGAATTGAATCTGGGTCCTTTGGAAGAGCAGCCAGTGTTCTTAACTACGGAATCTCCCCAGTTCCATCAAGATATACTTATTTTCATGTAAAAAAAGAAGACAGTTACCCTTTACATTTTGAAAAATAACCAGTAGGGATGAAGCTTTCAGGCTGGTAGTCCCCTATTTCAACCTACTCCACAGATATTTGTTTTATCTGAGTAGCATGCTATCACACAATCTTCTTAATATTGCTACCATTTCTTCTCTTCAAAAATCAATACATGCTCATGGGAAAGACTACAGGAACAAATGTTGAACTTTGAGATCTTGTACAACAGGAAATAATCCCAATATTCAAATTTGCTTATTCAAAAATCACTCTTCAACTAATTTCAAATACAGGAAAGTTACTTATTTCAGGAATGGGTGAAAATAGGGGACCCTCTCAATATTGCATTTCATTGTTGTGATGTTAACCATCATCAGGATTATTAACTGCTTGCAATATTTTCTTAAGTTCTTTACCTTAACTTTGTGGCCTGGGTAGGTGGGTGGATACACACACACACACACACACACACACACACACACACACACACACACACACTTCTGCAAATACCTTTGTAACAAAACAATGAAATTCAGTTATTTTATCTTGGGGGGGGGAAGCCCTACTACAACATTGCACATACTGTATATTCCATTGAAAACTTTCCAAGGGTCCCACTGAGTATTCTCAAGCTCCGTGTTTATCAAATACCCAGTGTCTTCTACTCTGATGATGTCTGACTTGAACAGTTCATGATTTCCATTAGTTTTCAACCACGGCTGTAACTTCCTACTTCCTTTACTTTATATATTAGTTTTGTAGGAGGAATGGTATTTTATCATCAGTTAACTTACATAGCACTGCATTAGTCTCCATATTCTGTTGGTGCAATGTCTCATCTTATTTCCTTAATTTCATTTTCACTCATTTTTGTGCAAATGAAATATATGTCATGGGACTTTTCTTCTGTTTTCATATTGGGTTGCCCATTTATGTTGGGTAATTAAATTTCTTTCCCTCTGTATTGAACTGAGTTCTTACAAAGTATGTGATTTCTTTTCATCTAGAAAATTTAATAAGGTCAAAATATTCAAGTTTTCTTTTATGCATGTATAGGATAGGTAACTTTCTCCAAATCTATTTTAATTATCTATGATCTGCTGGGATTTTCTCCAGTCTGTTGGTACTGGAGGTGTTTCAGCTTGTTTGTGAACCCTGAAACATGGAGGAGTGGAATTCATCTGTGGAAGTGGACATCTGCTATTAATGGACCAACTCTAGTATTTTTTTGCAAATGTTTCATATGTTTTATACTGGCATTTATCATTTAGGTGTGTTGTGTTTCTTTCAGGGCAACTCTATCATTCCTGTTAGCCAGTAATAAGTATACATTAATTCAAAATTCTCTATAAAACTGGTTTTTCTTTTTTGTTGCTTCTGTATTTGTTGTTTCATTGTAATTTAAAATAAAATGATCAAGTTGTAAAGAAAAGATAAAGGTAAATAGGAGTGATCAAGTGTGAAATGGAACCTAACATGTTGACCTAAAACACTACATGAAAGATGTGAAAACCATATAAATTATTCTTGCCCTCGGAATGAGGCAAGAGCAGAGTAACCTTGTAGAAAACCAGGCTCTTCCTTCTAGAACTAAATAGAAACATGTAGATCAGAGGGGTTAGAGGCTGGAGGATGATGCAGGTCTCTGAAAAGTCTCCCAGACCCTTCCAACTGAAAACACTTCAAGAAGGAAATTATGGGAAATGCGATTTGGCCAGGTAAAGCAGACAGTGAATGGTGAAACAGCTTGGATTTAGGAGCTAGTAACCTTACATCAAGGAAAGCTTTGCTCTGTGACCTTTAATACAATGAGATTCGAGTTTATTTGCTGTTTTGTTTACATCTTTCCTGAAAAAAGTAAAAATACCCAATGGAATCTAAGCAATTATTTTGCAATGTAAAGTCACATTTGCATTTGTTGTTTAAAAAAGGAAAATAACATTCCTTATGATTTATTAGTATTCTATTTTAATTTGATATTCAATTTTACAAAAATCACTCTAACAACAATTGTTTTATTCTGTGGTGTCGGTGAAGCTGGCCTCAGGACAGGCTGTCTTTTCCATCTACAATGAGAAGTGAAAGGGTGTTTAAGCCAGTGTGAGCCTCCTTCAGGCTCCCTCCCTTGCATAATCTTAGACCCCTAAGTCTAAGCAAAGACCTTCCCTGTAAGTACCTTGAGGAACAAAGGACTTACACTCAGTAAAAAGCTAGGAAAGGACTCTTTCATTAGACTTTATTTCCTGAACCACAATTAGCATCCAACAGTGAAAAACACAATTGTGACTTGAAATTAAACATCAGAAAAAGCTCATAATGAGGAGAACCTTTCTGCCAAACAGCCAAACCATAAACACATACATGCACCTCATGCAGCCTGTAGGAGAACAGCTGTACTTCCTCCAAAATCCAAGAACTTCCCCCACTTGCATGTGAGACAGCTGAGAATCTAAGCACAGGTTCTAAGTACCTCGAATTATTCGCGATTTCTTTTCTTTTTTTCCTCTAGATTCGACAATCAAAAGTTATTGTCTGAATATGCAGAGAAACTCAAACAATTTAGGAATTTAACTTTAGCTTAGTCTTAGGTGTTGCAACTATGATCCTTAGATGTAATTAATGGCCATGACTTTTTTTCTAATTTGACAATGATATAAAAGCATTTTCCAGCCGAGTGTGGTGAGTTCAAGGTCAGCTTGCTCTGCATACTGAGTTGCAGTCCAATGAGAACCTGCCTCAGAATGTATTTTCTATTATTCTGTTCTGCTTTGTACAGCATGTCGTGCCAAGCTGGGTGAAAATTACCTTGGGTAACATGTAAAACTTCCTGCGCAAAGTCCTTTGTGTCCTTGTGAAATTAAGAAAATAATTCTGATACCTGAAAATACCCTAAATGAGTTGCCATTCAGAGTTATCTTTTTAAAAATTCTATGCAGATAAACAGTGAATCAACTGAATGTCATTGCTGAGTCTGGACTTGTATTCTCAGAATTTTCTAGAGACAAGGAAAAACATTTAAAATATAAGTGGTTATCTCTCTTCTGATGATTAAAACTTTAAATTTATGTATGAAGAGATCTGAAGGTTCAGCTGAGCTAGTAAATGAAATCCCAGGGAAGGACACCCTGAAGATGGCAATACCCTGGAAAGTCATCCATGTTTTAAAGGGGAGAGAACTTACTTCTGGAGTTTGTTCCATTGAGGGCATATAAGGCTCTATACAGTTGGTGTATTAATCTGTTTGCTCTTTTCCTTTGATTGAAATACACAGTTACTTTTGTAACATGAGAGACTGCCACCTTAAGACAATCCTCACCAACTTCATACCTGCAAATGTTCAACGACTAAAAAATAACGAGGTTCTCCTTTCACATAACTGAACTATGTCTAAGGTGTTGATCGATAATGCTTACAGAAGTGTAAAATGAACAAACACCAAAACACTATATGAATAATCTGTAGTTAAATTTTTCTTTGACAAATAACGATATGGAGACCTACTGATTATGAAAGCTTGGCCTTAGCTTAGTCTTGTTTTTAACTGGCTTTTATAACTTAAATTAACCCATTTCTATTCATCTATGTTCTGTCACTTACTGCCCATCCTGCTTCCTCTGTGTCTCCTTGAGTCTCTCTCACATTTTGATTCTTCCTTTGTATTTCTCTCTCTGCCCAGAAGTCCCGTCTGTACTTCTTGCCTAGCTATTTTCAGTCCTGCTGTTTATTACACCAATCACAGCAATACACACACTGAACAAATATCCTACAACAATAGTCCATTGGACTTAAGTCATCAACTCATAAGGGAACCAATGAAACCTTAAAACTGACTCGAATGACTTGCAAGGAAACAAAGCCCTGACCGGTCATGTGTGCATGTCTGCCCAGGGCATCTGATTTTAAGCTACCAACGGCAAGTCAGCCAGATTTTTAAATCCCTGGAAAGAAAACAGTTGGTTCTCATGAGTCAAACTGAGTTGGCTACAGCGCAGTGCAGTTAATAAATTCATGTGAATTTTAGCAAAGGAACCTAGATAAGGGATATTAGAAGGAAGGAGGAGGAAGAGGGAGAGGAGAAGGAGGAGGGGGAGGAGGAAGAGGAGGAGGAGGAGAAGAAGAAGAAGAAGGAGGAGGAGGAGGAGGAGGTGGAGAAGGAGGAGAAAGGAGAAGAAGAAGAAGAAGAAGAAGAAGGAGGAGGAGGAGGAGGAGGAGGAGGAGGAGGAGGAGGAGGAGGAGGAGGAGGAGGAGGAGGAGGGAAGAAAGTTCAAGTTGTGTTGCCCATGCACTGAAAGAGCATGGTCAAACTCTCCCAGGCCAGCCTCTTCAAGACAACAGTCATTCCTCACACATAAACCCCCAGAAGTCATCAGCTGTGGAGATTGTCCTTGTAACAGGTTTTAAGAGTTCTTTTTGATGACTTTCTAAGTTGCTGCTTTTGTGTGTGGGGAAGCTGTCATAGAATGTTTCTTCATACTTATTTCTCATCTGTGAGTCTGCAGTTATTGATACCACCACAAAAGTAACTTCCTTGCCATTTATAGTCGGCTGGAGCTGGGCCGCAGACAAACACATAGTCTCTGAAATCAGCACGTGCCAAGGCCATCAGCACAATCCCTTGTGGCTATACAGATCATGGACATCAACACAGGCCTCTGCTGAGGCACAGGTTTCAGACACCAGCGTACCCCTTGGCAGCAACACAGGTGAAGGACATCAACATAGCCCCTGGCACCAACATGGCTCGTGAACATCAACATAGCTTTAGGAGGTAGCACAGCTGTTTTAAAAAAAATTGAAAAATGTTTTTATACATTTTAAAGTAAAGTATAATTGCATCACTTTCTAATTTTACCTTCCTCCCTTTAGCTCTGTCCAAGTTTCACTCCTCCAAATCCTTCCATGGCCCCTTTCTAATTCTCCAGATGATAGCCTCATTTTCTTTGAGGCTATGACACACACACACACACACACACACACACACACACACATACACACACACACACACACACACCAGGCATGCACAAATATATAAACACAAATGGCTGAGTCCAGTTTTATTATTTGCATGTACATGGTTTCAGAGATGACCACTTTGTATTATAACCAATTAGGGGACGCATCCCTGCTAAAGCCTAATCCTCTCTCTCCCTCCCTTCCTCTCTCTCTCTCTCTCTCTCTCTCTGTCTCTCTCTCTCCTCTCTCTCTCTCTCTCTCTCTCTATCTGTGTGTGTGTGTGTTTGTCTATCTGTCGGCCTGCATGTCTGTCTGTCTCTCAGAAGTAATTAGTTGTCTGTAGTTATTTGTCTAGAAGTGAGATACCCTGATATCCACCCTCTTCCGTCTAGCATATCTATTGATATTGCTGTTGTTCTGGTTTTGTTTCTGTGGCTGTTTCTAGAAAAGACTGTATCACAGCTGATTTCCTATAGCAATCCTACAAATCCCTTCTTCCACAAAGATCCCTGAGCCATGGATGCAGAAGCTGTGATGCAGATGCATCCATTGAGACTGGACCTTCTGTCAACCTGTGTTTATCTAGTTGTAGGTGATTTGTAAGGCTTCATGGGTGAAGAATGGTAGTTACACTCATGTGTGAGCACAGGAATAAAATTTAGGATGTAATAAGAAATTATGCTTGTTTAGCCAAGTGACTGGAATAGATTATTTTAAAAGTAATCCTTGACCTCACGAGCCCTGATAAGCTGGCTGTATTTCTAATACCAGCCATGATTTTCCTCCTGGTGAATGAGCCTTAAGTCTAATTGGATACCTGTTGGTTTCCACCAGCATGCTAATGTGACTATTTCATCTTTAGGTATATCTTTCCATGTTGGTCATTGGTGTGGTTCATTGTATCATAGCTAGGTAAGAATGTTCATTGTCTCTTTCCATTTGCCTTGGAAACTAAACCATAGGAAGAAGGTTTCCAGGTTAGATTCTGACTCAAATTATCCAAATACTGTGTCCTAAGATTGGGATGTCTTCCTGGGAATGTGGTGGCACACACCTTTAATCCCAGAACTCAGGAGGTGGAGGCAGGTGGATCTCTGTGAGTTCCAGACCAGCCTGGTCTACAGGAGCTAGTTCCAGGACAACCTCCAAAGTCACAGAGAACTGTCTCAATCCCCCTAAAAGAGTGAGATGTCTTCAGTAAAGGGGTCTACATTCAACCTCTGAGATGCATCATAGGGAAAAATCAGTAGTCTTTATTGTTTGGGGTGTCACTTGTATCATCCTGATCAACATTCAAACAAAGGCTTCTAATGCTTAGTACTTTTTTTGTTTGTGTTGTTTTGTTTTGGTAGTCTATGGTTCCTGTGAGGAACTGTCAGCCCAAGTGACTTAACTTCTTTTAAACACATACATACACACATCCTATAATTTTAGGTAGCTATAAAACACAATTTCTCTGTGTTTTACCTGTATGTCTTTCTGTGCATTATGTTCCTGCAGAAGAGAGTGTTGGATTCCCTGGAACTGAAGTTACAGTTATTAGCCACTGTGTGAGTGCTGGGAATTAAACTCAGCCTTCTAGAAGCATACCCAGTGGTTTTAACCATGAGCCATCTCTCCATTCCCATGCCCTCATAAACTTTTAGAAGAGTCTAATCAAGAGAATTAAGTCCAGCACTTCTCTGATAAAATACCAAAGAATTTCTTCAGTCTTTTCCAAATTTTAAATAGTATTTTCTGGCAAAAGAGATTATTAAATACACAACGAATTAATGCTTTCTGACTTAGTGTTTTTTAATGAGCCCCCACCATTTTGTTCTAAGTTACTTAAATGTAGGAATTTTGTTTCTATCTTTGTGTCTTTCATCTTGGTTAAAGGTAAGAATTGTTTCTTGGGATTTGTTTCTTTGGTCTTTACCAAGTTGGATATAGGTTTTCAGTAGCTGACTAATAAATTGTTCATTCTGTGTAAAGTAAGCAGTGAATTTCTCAACTTGACAGTTTAGTTTTCATGTTAGGTTTCTGAAAAGAAATACTGCTGACCTCCATTAAAAGACATTAATACTTTTCAGCCTGAATTAAGTTTTGGGAACGGTGTCTTCTTTTGTCTTCTGAAGCTGGTGTTTCTGATAGTGCCTGAGTTAGTACTTAAGTGTGTACAAAGTCGTAAATCTTAGGTATCTTCTCTTGGGTCATCAACATGTAAATGGTGTATAAAATGGTTCTTCAGGCTACATGCTAATAAAAAATGTTGAAGAGTTTCCATTTTGTATTGACTGGAATCCTTAATTATCTTGTTTTTTTCTGCTCTGGTGAAAGGGTGCAAGCGTATATCTGTAGTTTTAACTGACCTATTTCTGGTGATTTGTGATGCTGGCCATCTTTTCCCTATGTTGGCTCCCTTCTTCCTTCAGTGAAGATTATTTTCTCTCCCCTAGAGTATCTGCAATGGAAAGAAACTATGTAATTCTCATGGTTTCATACTGCAATATAATTTAACCGTGATTTCTTCTCTGATCAGTTTTCATGCTCTGAAAAATCTCCTCCAACCCTGATGCTACCAAAGGTGTTTTTAAATCATCCTTAGGCATTTTCATTTTGACTTTTTGCTTTTTATTATTCCTTCAGTTCTCACATCTCTGGAATTATACATGCAATACACATTACACAACATATAATCAGCAAGATGTACTATTCAGAGTTCACTTTCTCCTATATGGCTAATCAACTAGGTCTCATTTATTATATTTCCTCAGCACACATTCTTGATTTGCTGTGACATTTCCATCATAATGTGGGTTCTTTTGTAAATACGGGTATTTCCATTTCCTACTTATCTATTATTCTTTCAAGTAAATCATAATATTTGCATTGTTGAAGATATAATCTTGATATTTTTGAATTGGAATGCTTTCTGTATTATGAATGCTTCAATTATACTCTGCTATCTATTTATATAATATTTTGACAATTATTTTATCATTTGTGTCAGTGGAAGAATTTGTATCATTTTAAAACATAAAACTTTACATTTTCCCCTTTAGTCTTACATTATTGTTTTTTGATTTGTAAAGCTAAGCTGTGAAGAGACACTATGGCCACAACAACTCTTATGAAGGAAGATATTTAGATTTAGAGATTTAGTCCATTATCATTATGGTGGGAAGCATGACATCATGCAGGCAGATGTTTGTTGGAGAAGGAGCTGAGAGTTCTACATCTTGGTCCGCAGGCAACAGAAAGTGAACCGTGTACTGGGAGTAGCATAGGTACATATGCAACCTCAAAGTCCACCACCACAGTGATACACTTCCTCCAGTAAGGCTACACCAACTCCAACAAGAACCCCACCTCCTCAAACGCGTGAGTCTATGGGGGCCATACCTATTCAAAGCACTATACTATCACAGTTTCTTTTTTCTCGTCAATTGTCAAATGTGCCCTGTCCACAAAAAAGAATTTTCTTTAAAAAAATAGGTCTAATTGTCCATCTTAAAAAAGCAGTGCCTGGAACTGATAGACCCTATGCGGAATGAGCAAAGGACAAGGGTAGTGCGGAGTCTGAATCCCTCTTGGGAGTTCACTTCCGTCTTTTAGCAGTCAGGCTGTTGTCTTTCATGTCAGGAAGCAGAGCACTTCTTATTCTGGAAGCCTGGATCGGGACAATAAAAGCTTTTGGTTTCATGAGCAAACTATGAATTGTAGATGCCTTCAACGGTTTGTCTCGTGGGTCGCATACACACAACTTAGAAAACCCGTGAGGTTTGCTTTGTCTTCAAACAGACACGGCGTGTTTTCTGTTTCAGGCCTCTTGCATCTCGTTTCGTTCAGCGGTGCGAGGCGTCAGCCTGAGCATCCCCAGTGTTTGAACCAAGATCACCCACGCAGTTTCCTCTGCTCTCTGCAGTTTCCTGTGCTCTCGGTCAGATAATTGCCTCATTATTTGGCCAATGGCTCTTATTCTCACTACCATTATATATATGTAGCAACTTATAAAGGAATACAGAGGAAATTGTTCCTGGTCCTTCTACAAGCTCCTTCCCTACATTTGGAATCCTTTTGAGCTGATAAGTGAAATCAGTTACTGTGATGAAATTATATCTAGGATACAGACAGAGTATGTAGCAGATAGGATTATTCTTAAGAAAGCGGCTGGTTTTTTTCTTGGGTAATTAATATTTGAGCTTTTAGGCACAACACGAATAAATAAATGACCCAGAGACAGATATTGGAGTTCCGACTTCAAGCTGAAGAACAGAAAAGCAAAGCAGCTGGCCACTAGCTCAGATCCTGTCTCCGTGATCTCTCGCCAAGCCTCGGACTATAACCTCTCCTCAGCGTGGCTGGAGAATGAATGCCTCCTACTCCTCCTTGCTCCTGTCTTTTATACTCCTGTAGTTATGGGATTAAAGGTGTGAGCTCTTTTAGACTGATTGAATCTTGTGTAGATCTGGGTGGCCTTGGACTCACAGAGATCCCTCTACCTCTTAATCCTGAATCCTAGGATTAACGTTGTGTATTACCACCTCTTCGCTTCTGGCTGCTGGGATTAAGGTTGTGTGCCTGACTTCTATGGCTTGTGGCTGACTTTGCTTTCTGAATCCTCAGGCAAGCTTTAATAAATTATAAATAATATATCACTGCAATTAGGCTATTGGTCTCTGGCTAAATGAGTATTAACATGGGATACATTGAAAATCCATACATAGGGTTTTTAAGACAAATTGACATGTAAACCAAACAAGTAAAATACATACTGACAGATATTTCTATTTATAAATGTAAGTTTCAAAAAGAAACCATTTGAACTCAAAACTACAGTTTAAAAAATCAATTTCTTGACCATTATTTGTATCAATAGTTTGAAAAGATTTACACATAAATTTAAACCCTTTTCCTAACACCACCACCACCAACAGAGACCGTTGGTCTTAAAAGAGTTACTGAGCATAAGAAAACAACAGTGTTAGATATAAACTACAAAAACTAAGAATGATAATTATTAACTTTAATAGAGGAAAAACCCCAAATTCATCAGTACTTATTACTCAACTCAGTCCAAGTTCCTATTTGGTGTACAATTGAATTTTTATTTCCTGAAATTTTGCCATGTTGTTCTGTAGATTCCAAAGCTAAAAATCAAGGTGAATTAGTATGTTCTTTCACTTTGTATATAAAGGGATTTAAAAATGATTATACTTTAGAATTGTCAAACTGTATAGTTCTAAGGGAAATAAAATTTCTATATGCAAATAATTATCAGGCAATAATTATGATAATTAAATAATACTTATTAGTATTAAATAAGAATAATAAGATTACTAGAACTATATATACTCCCTTTGATAGCTCAGCTGGTAGAGCAGAGGACTGTAGAACTATATACATTTCTGCAAAAATCCAGGCTTCAGGCAGAACCATTTACTTCCCATAAACTTCCGACTAAAACTCGTTTCTCTCATGTAGCTTCATATATTTCTAGAATCATCTAAAACTGATACTATTCCTTCCAACCAGGACTTGGAAAGAAATCAGCTGTAACAACGTGGTTGTGATGTATAGCTAGTGAGCATTTGTTATGGGCAGGAACTAGAGGTTTCAGCAGGAAATGTCTGGGCTTGTCTCCTTCAAAGAGCACAGTTATGTGTCACAGAAGAAGCTGTTTAATTGAAAGAAAAGTGTCTCATTTCCAGAAAGACTCATTCAGAATTGCATGTTTGACCATCTGACCCCAAGTAGCTTTAACACTTTAGAACGTTTGCTGATCTCCGACAGGTTCCGTTTTCCTAGGCTGTCGTGTCAATGATTATTACCATTCCCATAAAATAATCGCAAGGTTTACATAGCCGATGTAAAATGCTTCAACAGGAAAATCCAGGCCAGGTCATCCATTCGTGAGTTCGGCACACATACCGGTGGGCAAGCTGTGCTTGCGACAGTCTTTAAGGGGAAAATGCTGCGTTCTTGGCTCTGGAAAGCCGTCTGCTTGGAGATAGCAGAGATGCGTTCCTTACCTGTGCATCTGTAGGTGGTCCAGAGAAAGGCGTGAGCACGCAGCCCCTTTACTACCCTCTGTTTGCAGTTAGGCAGACCCTTGTGGTCAGTATTGCTCTGTAAAATGCTAGTGGGATAACCTGTGTGGCTTGACCCCTGGAACAGCGGAAGTTCTCCAGCCCTGCCCTGCCACCCACAGTGCACGTGGCTATGCCACTTCAGTTGCGCAGCTACAAGATGGTGCGGTGAAACCCCCCGGATGAAAAGCACCACAGTCTCCAATGGACACATATTCAAATAAATCCCCGCATGAGTTGTCAGTGCTGCTTATTGGATTCCATTAAAATTAAACACTCCGTGCAACAAGTAAAAACACAGAGCAGTGACTAAAGCTTTCATATCCCACCAACATTCTTGGGATAGTGAGAACTAGGAATCCTCCCAGGAGAGACTAAGAGCACAGTACTGAATGCATACCAGCACTGGCCATGTAGCTTGATGCCTTCAAGTGAAAATTATACTTTGAGCTTCCAGATCATTTTTTTTTGAAGTACCCAATTCACTCTTCATCTTCATACGAAATTCTAGGTGCAGGTGATGTGTACTGAGCGAGAGATCCTCCTTAAAAGGAGCACACAAAAGTGTAAAAAACTTAGACTTCAACTGTGATCAGGAAAAGTCCTCTTTAAAAACAGAGAGAAGTCTCCAAATACCTAGCTTATTATAAGACTACAAAAAGTCTTTAAAGTAGTTTAGAGATAGGTGAACCCATCTACAGAAGTTGGAAGAAATACCTGTGACATGTTTTTGAACCATGAAAATGAAGGAGGCAGTAACTAGTTTACAGGAAGATAATTAAGTGGCAAAATCAATGAGCTAATTATTTCTAGGAATTAGACTCAATAGGATCTTAAAGCTGTGACTACAGATATTAATATCAGAGGAGAAAGATTACTGACTATACTACCAAAAAAATCTAATTTCAAATACCAGCTTACCTTCACTGTAGTTTGAACAAATTTGCCACATCAAAAGTAAGAAAAATTATATATTGAAGTTTAAAAATAGTAATTAAATGACAATGTAAGCAAGATATCTCACAGTCTGTATTTGACATTGCCTATTGTTTTTGGTTAATACATGCAATACTTTATCATTTATAATGTGTTATTTATTTCATTAATGGAGATAATGAGTCCACATTCAAGGGTACGAAACAACTAGAACTGAAATTGTTATTATATCTGGCAAGTTACCTTCAAACGATGCTTCCCTTAACATGCAAGTGTGCTCTTTAATGTTTTTAGCAAACAGCACTTGTTTTTGAAATCATGTGGTTTTCATTCAGCTTTCTTAAGTCCTTTGTTTCTGAATCAAAGTCTGGACCAAAGGAATAACTTCATAAGGATTAAAGCAGATTATTGATTTGAACCCAACAATAAGTACATTTGACACAGTGTGTTAAAAACTATCATGACTGTTCGTAGGTGTGTGGGTTAGTATCAGGGTTTTCAATTTGATTTCATTGGTCTACTTGTCTATTTTTGTGCCAATACCAAGCTGTTTTCAGGACTACAGCTCTATAACAGAGCATGAAGTCAGGGATGATGATGCCTCCAGAAGTTCCTTTATTGTACAGGGTTGTTTTGGTTATCCTGGGTCTTTTGTTTTCCCATGTAAAGTTGAGTATTGTTCTTTCAAGGTCTGTGAAAAATTGTGCCAGTATTTTGATGGGGATTGTGTTAAATCTGTAGATTGCTTTTGTCAAGATTGCCAATTTTACTATGTTAATCCTACCAATCCAAGAGCATGGTAGATCTTTCCATTTTCTGGTATCTTCTTTAATTTCTTTAAATACTGAAAGTTCTTGCTGTACAGGCCTTTCACTTGTTTGGTTAGTGTTATCTCCAAATATTTTATGTTGTTTGGGGCTATTGTAAAAGGTGATGTTTCTCTGATTTCTTTCTCAGCCCATTTATCATCTGTATATAAATAGGGCTACTGATTTTTTTTAATCAACCGTGTGTCCTGCCACTTTGCTGAAGGTGTTTATCAGCTGTAGGAGTTCCCTTGTAGAGTTTTTCGGGTCACTTATGTAAACTATCATATCATCTGCAAATAGTGAAAGTTTGACTTCTTCCTTTCCATTTGTATCCCCATGATCTCCTTTTCTTGTCTTATTGCTGTAGCTAGAACTTCAAGTACAGTATTGAAGAGATATGGAGAGAGAGGACAGCCTTGTCTTGTTGCTGATTTTAGAGAGTTGCATTGAGTTTCCTCTCCATTTAGTTTGATGTTAGCTGTTGCTTTACTGTATATTGCTTTTATTGTGTTCAGGTATATTCCTGTTATCCCTGATCTCTTCAGGACCATTATCATGAAGGGATGTTGGATTTTGTCAAAGGCTTTTTCTGCATCAAGTGAGATGATCATGTGGTTTTTTCTTTTGTGGTTTGTTTATATGGTGAATTACATTGATAGATTTTCGTATGTTGGACCATCCCTGCATCCCTGGGATGAAGCCTATTTGATCATGGTGGATGATTTTTCTGATGTGTTCTTGAATTCGATTTGCTAGTATTTTATTGAGTATTTTTGCATCAATATTCATGAGGGAGATTGGTCTGTAGTTCTCTTTCTTAGTTGTGTCTTTGTGTGGCTTGAGTATCAAGGTAATTGCAGCTTTGTAAAAAGAGTTTTGCAACAAATCTCCTGCCTCTATTGTGTGGAACATTTTGAGGAGTATTGGAATTAGCTCTTCTTTAAATTTCTGGTAGAATTTTGCACTGAAGCCATCTGGGCCTTGGCTTTTTTTGTTTGGGAGACTTTTGATGACTGCTTCTATTTCATTAGGGGTTATAGGTCTGTTTAGATTGCTTATCTGCTCTTGATTTAAGTTTGGTAAGTGATATCTATCCAGAAAATTGTCCACTTCATTTAAATTTTCAAATTTTGTGGAGTACAGGTTTTCAAAGTATGACCTGAAGATTCTCTGGATTTCCTCAGCTTCCGTTGTTAGGTCCCCCTTTTCATTTCTGATTTTGTTAGTTTTCTCTCTCTGCCTTTTGGTTAGTTTGGATAAAGGTTTGTCTATCTTGTTGATTTTCTCCAAGAACCAACTCTTTGTTACATTGATTCTTTGAATTGTTTTCTTTGTTTCGACTTTATTGATTTCAGCCCTCAATTTGATTATTTCCTGGCCTCTTCTCCTCCTGGGTGAGTTTGCTTCGTTTGTTCTAAAGCTTTCAGTTGTAATGTTTATTCTCTAATATGACTATTCTCCAGTTTTTTTTCATATGTGCACTTAGTGCTATGAACTTTCCTCTTAGTACTACCTTCAAAGTGTCCCATAAGTTTGGGTATGTTATGTCTTAATTTTTATTGAATTTTAGGGAGTCTTTGATTTCTTTCTTTCTTTCTTCCTTGACCCAGAAATGGCACAATTGCGCATTGTTCAATTTCCACGAGTTTGTAGGGTTTCTGCAATTTGTGTTGTTGAATTCTAATTATAAAGCATGGTGGTCAGTGAGGAGGCCTCAGCATCCTTTGGGGCCTCAGGCAATAGATCAGGCTTGTCATCCAGATGGACTTAGGGAGCCCATTCCACGTGGAGGGATGCTGTCTCCACCTGAACACATGGGGGAGGGCCTAGGCCTTGCCCCAGATCATATGACAGACTTTCAAGATCCCCCAAGAAGGGCCTCACCCTCCTTGGAGACTGGAGTGGGGATTGGGAAAGGGGTTGGGTAAGGGTTGAAGGGGGCGGGAGAGGAGGGGAGGGAGAGGGGAGCTCGGATTGACATGTGAAGCAAACTTGCTTCTCCTTAGCATAGCTGGAGAATCAGTGTCTGATACTGACCACTGAAGACCCTGCTCCTGTGATTTATAACTCTCTAGTGATGGGAATAAAGGTTTGAGCTTTGTTAATCTTTTAGACTGTTTCAATCTCTGGTAGTCCATCTGCCTTTGTCTCCTGAGTCCTGGGATTAAAGGTGTGTGCCACCACTGCCTGGCTTCTATGGCTAACTAGTATGGCTGCTTTGCTTATTTTGATCTCCTGTGGCTTTAATAAATCATAAGCATTATTTCACCACAAAATTCTTTAGCCAGCTTCCAATTTCACTGAATTCCTTTAATAGCTATGATTTTCTAACACAGTTCTTTACTCTTTGTAAGCGCAACCAAAGCTCTTCCCAAACAGCATGAACTCTTGTGGTCCACTGTTATGACACTTATTTTCAATGTTATGAAATTGATTAAAAATCTCAGCATCCAAGGAAGGAGCATGGTTTGGAGTTTGACTACTTTTGTTTAGAGAAAGAAACAAAAATCACTTACCTTACACCTGTATTTATCAATAAGAGTATATATATGATATTTTAAATATCTAGTCTGCCAAGACTGAGCATTCAATACTCAGATGTGGTCAGTGCGTAGTGGAAATTGACGTTGCATTTTCCCTCACCTTGATTGTATTCTGCCTTCTATTCAGATTTAGAGAACAATGGGAAATGTGGGTGCCGGGTTCACGTTGCAAATCTCATTTAACATTAAGACCAATTCTTGGTCTCATACTCTCAGCTGAATTTGGCAAGTGATGTAGTCACGTGCTAACTCAGCATCAGTGGCTGCTGGAATGCACTTTGGGTCACACAATCAACATACAATTTCTAATCTGTTTTCAATAAAATCATGCATACATTTAACAGGCACAGAAAGCTTCCCATTCAGGC
The DNA here is from genome assembly GCF_017639785.1 of Mesocricetus auratus. Taxonomy (NCBI): domain Eukaryota; kingdom Metazoa; phylum Chordata; class Mammalia; order Rodentia; family Cricetidae; genus Mesocricetus; species Mesocricetus auratus. Next base: position 4,567,480 of record NW_024429195.1, read on the forward strand.
AACATTTCCATTTCCTTTTTACCTTAGAAGAAAAATTATTGAATATTCGAAAATTGTTTCTGAGGACCGGTGATATTTTACAGAGTTTTGTGCAACATTTGACAAACCTTAGGAGATACTAATCTAAAGTCCTCCATTTCACACTGCTGCTTGCAATTCCGTGTTTCTCATGCTCAAGCAAGACTGTCAAAATGGAACTCTGAACATGTGGGGAACGTTTTCCTAGCAGAAAATATTCTAACTTGAAAGCAGAATCGAACCTATCACACAGCATGTGTTACTTTTATAATGCAGTGGAAAGAGAAAGCTTGCTGTTTTGAATAACTGAGAAACCTCCACCTAGAGTGAATTCCACAAGTGATCAGATGCTTGTCGGTGGCATGGCAGCCTACAAACAAATGCAGTGCCTTTCTGGAAGGCTTCAGTCATTGGGAATCTATCAATGTTCTGTGACATTCTCACTCAGACAGCGTCAAAAGCCAAGTCAAAGATCCTTGTCCCTACACCAAGGATCCTTTAGTGATGCAATGTTTTCCTCCTTCCCTGTTTTTACTCCATTCAGTTCATGACTCTAATCTAGTCTGGAAAACAGTTTTGTAAGATAAATCACCAGACAAGCAGATAAATATAAAATCCACTGTATTCATTGTATTATTTGCAGTGGATTTATGAGTGGCACATCCTGCCTTTGAATTCTATTGAACATTCTCTCATCTCTGCCTATTTCCACTGACTCAGAGTCCAGCTAGGTATGCAGGGTGTATACCGTAGTTAATCCCTTGCCTTAGGCTAACTCAAAGACATATAATGGATTCTTTCTTCATATTCCTTCAGGATCCTTGTTTGGGCCAGGTAGGAACGAGAGTCCTAACCAACTCCAGCAATATCAAATTGCTTTTCTAACATCACTTACAAAATTTGGATCCTATGTTACCGTCAACTGAGGTTGTTTTGACTCTCTGCTAGTCATTTGTCTGTGATCATATCTAATTGCAGAATCTCCTTCCTAGAAGTTCCTTAGAGGAAAGAGATCCCGAATGTTGCCGTAACTCATTTCACCATAGGTCAACTTTTCCAGGAAACATCGGTTAATAAACAAAGTGAAATACTACACATACACCAGTGGTTTCTAAAAATAGGATCTGTGATCAAAATACTATATAATCTAATTTTAAAATGGGGTACAGATCTAAACAGAGAATTCTTAACAGAAATCTCAAATGGCTGAAAGACATTTAAGGAATTTCTCAACATTCTTAATCATAAGGGAAATGCAAATCAAAATGACCCTGAGATACCATCTTACACCTGTCAGAATGGCTAATATCAAAAACATTGATGACAGCTTACATTGAAGAGTGTAGGGAGAGATCTATGCACCCATAACACTGACCACGCCCATTTGGGTGTGTTCACAGGTACATAGAATGTACAGAGGATAAAAGAGCTAGGGGGAGGAGACTCTTTCTCTTTGGGTTCTGGTTGCAGCCTGGAGAGCAGAGTGCTCTCTCCCTTATTACGAAAGATTTCATTGAAACATTGTGGCATGTGTATGAATTATAATAAACCGAATTGAAAAGTCCACCTATGTATACATTGATGGGCCAGCCTCATTCCATTTTAAGATTAGAAGTCATCTTATTGCAAGGTCAAACTAAGTTCATTCCCGTTTTCTGTGTAAAACTCAAGTTTGACCACGTCTTCAACCATTTGACATGTTGCAATCCTACCTATACCCGGACCTCCACCCTGATAAGATAGATGTCTGCCAAATAATTTTGAAATGATTTCAATTTGGGTTGGTGCCTTGTTAAATTTCCCTTTTTATGGGCAGTGCTGTTCTCTAAGAAGGATTTGCCCAATTAAGACATTAGTCTAGTTATTGCCAGCTGGTATCTTGACATACGTAGGCAGAGGGAACTTTTGTGGAGGAATTTCCTCTGTCATATCAGCCTGTAGGCATGACAGTAGAGCACTTTCTTGATTGCTAACCGATGTGGAAGTACTGGTATCACCAGTGACATCATGGATAGATGGGTCTGGGTTCTGAAAGAAAGAGAGCAAGTCAAAGCAAGGAAAGCAGGAGGCAGAGTTCCTCCAGCATCTCCCAGCCTTCAGTTCCTACCTCTAGAGTCCAGCCTTCACTTCCTGTCCTGGCTTCTTTGAATCATGGACTGTGATCTGGAAGTGTGAGCCAAATAAACTCTTTCCTCCTTGAATTGCTTTTGATGAGTGTTTTATCACAGCAACAGAACAAAGGAGGACAGGCACTAAAGATGTTGTTCTGTGTTTGCTTTGGGTTTTCTGCTTTAGATCTATAATCCATTTGGAAGTTCAATTTGCGTGTGTGTGTGTGTGTGTGTGTGTGTGTGTGTGTGTGTGTGTGTGCGTGTGTGATGTTACTAAGAATTGACATAAATATTCCTATAACAGGCCAGTTGTTTGAAAAAGGCTACCCTTTCCTATTGAGTCTCCTTGGTCTTTGTTGAAAAAGATTAATGGGTGGTGTATGTGGGTCTCTTCTGTATTGCTTTATAGAAAATCTGTAAGTCAGATATTCTCAAGTCAGGCAGTATAAGCCCTCCAGTGTTGTTCTTTGTTTTAAAAATCCATTTTGACTTTCTAGATTCTGTTCACAACCGTATAAATTGTAGATGCAGTTAAGCGAGGATTTTGTTTTAGATTGCATAAAATCGTTATACTAGTTGACATCTCAATTATTTTCTAATGTATGATTGTGATGTGATTATGCACTTAGTAGGATGGCAATTTGCTGAAGTGTTCTCAGGTTATTTACACAGCTTTCTCCAGTGATTTTTTACTCGTTAAACAATAACCCTCTTTCCTTTGGTTACTGACTGTATAATATTATTCCTCTTCTCACAGTGACATTCCTGCTTTTTTTTTCTTAGAATTTCTAATATTTGACCCTTAGGCATCAGTCATACTAGTCAAACTCTTTTCCTTCAATTCATTCAATTTTCCCCCCACTGTTTTGACTTTGCTAACTTTTTCTCTTTTCCTTCAAATACTCTGCCTGGACTTCTTTAAATAATCTTGAAGATCCTATTCTAGGTTCCACTTAGTAAAAAAAATCCATTATGTGTTTCATTTCATCCTGATTTTTACCCATTTAAAAATTGGAATATACCTGATCTACATAGCATTGAGTTTTGTAGACAATTCTTTCAAATATAACATTGACTGTGACCACATCCAAATTCTTTCAGACTCCTTTCAGTCCCTCCTCCATTTCCCCCTTCTTGTTTATCTTTTTTCCCCACTAATCTCTCTTCTGATTTTATTACACGTGCACACACACACACACACACACACATACACACACGGTGCTACATATACTATGTACATGTTTTATTATCTATAAAAAGGTCTAGCAATCACAAATGAAAGAAAATGCAATATTTGTATCTATGAATATGGTTGATTTCATTTACTGTAATGATCTCCATAGAGTCCTATCCATTTTTCAATAAGTGATACAATATCATATGATATATGTATATATATATAAAATGTAAATCATAATATTTTCTTTTCCATTCATCTGATTGAAGTATGGCAACCAAATTCCATGTCTTCTGTGGTGAATAGTACTGTAATAAACATGGACAGTCAGTTACCTCTGTGGTATGTTGACTTAAAGTCCTTTTATGTGCCCAAAAGTGGAAAAGTTGGTATTTCTATGTTTAGATTTCTCTGTGAAGAGTCTCCATATTGAATTCTGTTAGCAGCTAGACCAGTATACATTGCTGCCAGCCCTGCATAAGAGTCCTTTACCTCCGTGAACTCTCAATAGCATGTTATTTTTTTCTTGATGACAGCCATTCTAACCGAGATGAGATAAAAGTTCAACGCAATTTTTATTTGAATTTCCCTGAGATTTTGAGCAAGTTTTCAGATATTAATTTATGTTTTTTTATTTGTCTGTGGAATGCTACTTACTTCATTGCTTAATTTGTTGACTGAAGTATCTTGTTTCTTGATGTTTAGGGTTTTTGGGTTTTTTCTTTTAATTCTTTATATATCCCAGATATGAATGCTTTTTTGGAAGTACAATTACTAAATAATGCCCCTGTTCTATAAGTTGTCCCTTTGTTTAAATGTTTGCTGTGGATTTCCCTTTTCATTTCATAAGCCTCATTCCATTTGTCAATTCCTGGCTTTGCTTGTAGAGCTTTACCTGTACTTTTTTTAGGATACTGTCAGAGTTGTGGGTCTTATATTAAAGTATTTGATTCATCTTGAAATTATTTTTATTCAGGGTGTGATATGGAAATCTTAATTTATTCTTCTGTGTCTGGGTATCCAATTTAAAAAGGCCACCTTTTCTCCAATATATATTCTTGGTATCTTTGTAAAAATTAATGTGGCTATAGCTGGGTGGGTTCAATACTGGGTTGACTATTCTATTCCATTGGTTTGCATATCTGCTTTCGTGTGACTATCAGACTTTGATTCTATATAGCACTTTACGTCTTAGCTCAAGCAGTCGGATGAAAGAGACAAATGAAGAAGAAAAGGAAAGAAGGAAGGAATGGAGGGAGAAAGGAAGGCAGAAAAAAGAAAAAGGAAGGAAGGAAGAATGGCAGGGAGGGAGGGAAGAAGGAAGAAAGGAAGAGAGAGAAGGAAAGAAATAAAGAGAGAGAGAGGGGTAGGAGGAAGGGAAGGAGGGAGGAAGCAAGTTTTCATTCTAGTAAAATTGACGATCTCTAACATAGCTCTCTCTGTTTAGCTTTTCTTTGATGCTCTGCAGTCTTTGGTCTTTCCATATACATTTCCCCTAATTTTCTCTCTGTCCCTTGCTCCCTTCCTCTTTCTTTCTCTCTCTTCCTTTCTCCCTCCCCGCGCCTTCCTTCCTTCCTTCCTTCCTTCCTTCTTTCTCTGCCTTCCTTTCTCCCTCCATTCCTTCCTTCCTTCCTTCCTTCCTTCCTTTCCTTCTTCATTTGTCCCTTTCATCTGACTGCTTGAGCTAAGACTTAAAATACTATACAGACTTAGAGAGTGTATACATTTTTTTCTCATACCATTTGGGACGATACTGAATATAGTTTCCTTCTCAATAGCCTTTACTCTGTTGAAATATGTTGCTTCTCTTCCTAATTGCTTCACAGACTTTTCATTAACTCATGTTGCAACTTGTTAAAGGCCTTTGCTACATTTTTTTGAGATGATATGTGATGCTTTTGTCCTTGAATTTACTAATGTACCATATTACATTTACTGATTTTTTTATTGAACCTACTTTGTATTACTAGAATGAAGCCTACTGGATCATGATGAATGAGGTATAATTGAATTTTGTTTAAAAACGTTTTATTGAGAATTGTTAAAGCCATGTACATCAGGGGTATTAGTCCGGAAATATTTTTATTGTTGTGTTATTTTCTGTTTTTTTTTAATTGGTATAACGTTGGTGTCACAATACAACTCTGACAGTGTTCCTTTTTTTATTATTTTGTGGAAAAGCTTGAGGAAAATTAGTGTCAGTTTTTCTTAACTATTTTTATGAAGTTCAGTTGTCAATCCATTTCAGTCTGGACACTTTGTAATTTATAATTTTTCCTATGCCTTAGGTGCAGGAGTTGCAGTGTAGAATTATCCGTTGGGTCTAGGCACCCCATGATCAGTTGTTTTCTGCTTGTTGAGCAGTTGTGTTTTTCTATGATTTCTATCTGTCACAAAGAGGTTTGTTTGAGGAAGGTTGAGAGCTGCACAAGTCTATGAGTATAACAGTAAATAGTTATAACACAATTAGGAATGATGCTAGCTTAACACAGTGGTGGTTGTAGTTTCTCTTCTGAGATTTACAGCTTCACTAGTCTTGTGTAACTGGCTAAGTTTCTAGTACCAGGCATGATTTACCTCCTGTTGTGCCAATTTGAAGTTCATTTATGTAGCTTTTGATTACAACCAAGACATGAGTGTCCCTACTGCACCCTTAGGGATATCTTGCCATGTTGGTCATTGTGAATGATAGGTGTCATAGCTGGTTCAGACTGTTGCTTGTTTCCCTGTCTCCAAAGCTTGTATATCACCTTTTGGTACCATGAAAGCTAGCCTTGGGGAGAAGATTTTCAAATCAAATCCAGATGTGATCCTCCATGTCCTGTGTTTTGGGAGCATATTTTTAGACCACCCAGTTCTGATGAGCAGAACATTGATGGAACTTCAGGATTATTTAAGTTAATAGTGCTTCAGAACTATGAGGTGTCCATCCACAAATGTCTTTGGTATGTGCGAGTGTTGGGGGGGGTTCTCTCTCTCTGTGTCTCTCTTTCTTTGTATAACCAGACTGCTCAGAATGAGGGAATATATTCTGGAGACATTATGCCCTTCCCTTCAGCTATCAATTATTGATAGGAAGAATGACAGGAAATTAGAATTTTCCCAGGAACCCCCAATTGGAGGGAGAAAATATTGAAGCACTAGAGCAGCCAGAGGAGACAGCTGTCTACTGACGAAAAATATATGACTTGTCATCTCACTTTTCAGGACAGTTTTGGGTAAGACTACACATCAACAATACCGCTAAGTTGTTCAAATCTCTTGCCTTCTAATTTAAATCATATCCTGATGTCGAGGATCCAGAAGAGACTTGTGTCATTTTATGCCTTCATCTCTCTTCCCAATGTAGTCACATTGAGCAAATTTCCTCTTTCTGCTTTTACTATTACTTTGGCTCTTTTAATTGGCCTACTGATGACATGTGGATAAACATGGCTGTCGGGGTACAAACCTTGTGGCCCTCAGTAAAGTAAGATATGCATGTATGTGTCTATACATTGAATGTAGATTCTAAATTTGTAGCATCAAAATGTCAGGCAGCCACTGGTTTTATGTTGATATAAAGTATTGTAAAATATCTATAAAAGGTGATTTTAGCCTCTTTCCCAAATTGAAATCTCATACCAGTGAAAATAAACAAATTTAAATAATTACACTTCACTGACTTCAGAATATATATGAAAGGGTAGGGAACATTGTGTCTTTGTGAGGTCCTTTAGATAAGTTTTTGAGTTCCTTTAAATGCATATAGGTAGGAAGAAACAATATATTATAGGGAATACATATGACTTGGTAAGTTAAGGATATGGCAAGGTTTCAGTTTTACTATCAAGTGAATAAAAATTAATTTTATGTCTCTTAAAATGAGTAAAAGAAATAGACAATACTTGAACTGTATTATACTCATTACTGCAGATGTAGCAATGTAACATCGATTTATTTCTTACATTAAAAGCTTTCCTATTAGGTTGACAGTAACTATGCCCCTACACAAATACTAATTTTGTAAGGAGGAAAAAACAAGTTATGTAATAAATTCATCGAGGCTAATAAGTCAGTTTAATTTTAAACGATTATCTCTTTGAGAATGTTAGAGTGAATCTTCTGGGATTTGGGGGTGGCAGGAGGTAAAGGTGGATGGAAAAAATAACCATGGATTTTCACTGTCTAGCGTCAGACAGCTCATCAAACCTGCTTGGCTACCATCCATGCAAGTTGGTTCTGCCGCTGGCTTGGCACAGGCATATACCAGTGTCTGTGTTTCTCGTTAGCATCCCTGGGAGGCTGGGTTTGTTAATATTCCACTCACATAGAGAAGCTTGTCTTTTCAAAGGCTTTTCAGCACAACACATCGACACACTTATTTTTTTTTTACTTCAAATTATTTCTATTTTCTGCTGAACCTTGCTGAGGAAATTGACATTCTGTGCTACCCAGCCAGTGACTCATTCACACATTTTGTTTTGTCCACAGTGGTTCAGTGCCTCTTGCCCTTCTACTAACTAAGCATAGTTATTATTCTGGCTTACATTCAGACTGGACAATTAATGCCTGCTCCCCTGTATCTGCAGAAAAGCAAAAGTATCTGCCAAGTCCCTTTAATGACCAAATTGCTGATCATAAAGAAGGAACACAAATATTAAGACAATATTTGTCCCTCAGTGGTGAAGGATTTTAATGTTATGCTGCTTCGAGGCGAAGATGACTCAGGGAGCCCATTGGAAGTGAAAAGTAGAGGTTTGTTTTTGTTTGTTGTTTGTTTGTTTTGGAAACTTTAGAAAAAGTATCTCTGAAAACCATAGATAAGGTGTGTTTGCATTTTGTATATTAATTTTAGCCTCTTATTTTTAATGTCCTGTCCTGATGTGTACTTTCTGAAAATACATAATAGTTAAGTAAAACTTTCAGTTCTTTGTGATCCTTGGTAAAAAGAATACCGATAAATGACGCTATTATTTTGAATAACACACAAAATATTGTTGTTATTTTAATGTTATGAGTATATCTAAAGGCATACATGCTTTGCTTACAGTCATAATCAATGTGTGGTTTCCTCAATCCTTTTACTGTAAGAATAGCTTTATCTCAGTCTTTAGCAGTACAGTTGCCTTTTAAATGAATTTGAGTTTTCCAAGTTTAAAAAAAAGGTGGTTTTTTGATTGTTCAAAAGCAAGAAGAATACATCTCCCTCCTTTCACATTCCAATCCTTGCCAGTATTCCTTTCCTTTCCCAATAGTAACAAGGATTTATTATGCAGAAATCAGTAGTGGATTAATAGGTAAACCACAATTTTTATCAGTGTGATTCCCTTTTCTCTCTTTTCTTATTCACTGAATTCAACCAACAGCATCAAGTGACTGCAGCTCCTTTAGTTAAAATATAACCTACTGCAAGTCACAGTGCTACATCTTTCAGATAAATCTAGAATTTAAGCAAGCATTAACCATTAGCATGTCACAAATGAGTAATAAGGGCAGTGCTTTCTTAGATTACAGAGGACATTTTCAGGCACCCTTTCTTTTAAAAGTAATATTTCATGTCAGTTCCAAAACAAGAAAATATGGTCTTCTACCATAACGTTCCAAAAACAAAAACAGAAATAAATTTTAAAAATGCCCTACCAGGAGCAAATATCTAGATCTCCAACTATGTCTTGATTTGCCTTAGCTGTACACTGAGTACAGATGCTCCCCATCGAGGTGTGTTCATATTTGATCTACCTTCATGATAATCTTGAGAAAGGGGGCATAATTTATGACTTCTTTTAACTAGAGCCTTGAGCACATAGAAGAAAACTCAATGATACAATTGATGAAACAAACAGTAAGTCTTGTTATGTTCATTAAGTTATACTCGTGAGCCAACAGGGAATGTCTTCCCATGTGCCGTGTTCAATCATTTCGGGCAAAGTTGTCATTCAAAGCCGTTTTACTTGAACAGTGCACAGCACAGCAGCCTTGTTTGATCCCTTGTATTTTTAGCTGACTGATTTCTCTTAGGTAAAGGGATCTGACACAGTGTCTCCCTGAGCTGGTGTTAGTTGTTCTCACCAGGGAGGCAGGCCAGCACTGCAGTTGAGAGGGTGTATGGCTTCCCTTCACATTGACACCCTTCCTTTCCAAACAGAGGAAAACTTTTTTTTTCCTGAATGCATCCCTGTGGCCTCACACTTCCAGGCTGAAGGAATGCACATTTCATTCCATTAACACACAGCCACCACAGCGCCAAAGGCAAAATGAACCAAACAACTTAAGAATCACAATATAACTATAGGTACAAAAAAAAACCAGACAGTTCAAGATGCAACCAACATAACTTGAAGGCATCCCATCCTTTGTCCAACATGCAAACGGTGATGAGAAAGAGGAAAAACGAATGGAAAGTTTCCCACTGAAAAAGGGATATGCAGTGGAGAGTCAGTTGGATTTCTATACAGATTAGTGTTTTTGTTAGGTCAGTGTTTGCCAGTTACAGGATTCATGTTTTTAATGCTCTGGTCCAAAGTAAAAGTGTGAATTATTATTACAATTCTCCTAGGAGTTTACTATCCAGTCAACCAGGTAACAGCTTATTTTAGATACTTTTAAAACTCTGGTTCTTGCTTTATAATAGTTTTTGTTAATTAAAAAGACATTTCATTAACTGAGTTCCAAACAGGGACCTAGTATAAATGTTTTGCATTGAATTTATATGTTTGTATTTTATCGCCCACTGGCATGAACTGTGGTTTCAGTTGATGATGTGTTATTTTTGTTACTGACTTCAGTTTGCAAGAGCAGTCAGTAAAGAGAAGGGCAAAAGCATAGTACAGACTTCAGAAGAAAATTAAAGTTGCAAATACATCCATATCTATCTCCATGCACAAAACTTAAATCCAAATGGATCAAAGACCCCAGCATAAATCCAGCCATACTGAACCTCTTAGAAGAGAAAGTGGGAGGTACCCTTGAACGAATTGGTACAGGAGACCTCTTCTTGAACATAACACCAGTAGCACAGACATTGAGATTGACAATTAATAAATGTGACATCCTAAAACTCAGAAGCTTCTGTAAGGTAAAGGACACAGTCAGCAAGACAAAACAGCAGCCCACAGAATGGGAAAATATATTCACCAATCCCACATCTGATAGAGGGCTGATCTTCAAAATATAAAATGAACTCAAGAAGCTAGCTACCAAAACACCAAACGATCCAATTAAAAGTGGGATGTAGAACTAAATAGAGAATTCTCAATAGAGGAGTCTAAATTGGCTGAAAGACACTTAAGAAAGGGCTCAACATCCTTAACCATTAGGGAAATGCAACTCAAAACAGATCTGAGATACCATTTTGCACCCGGCAGAATGACTAAAATAATAAACACCAATGACAGTTTATCCTGGAGAGGATGTGGAGAAAGGGGAACACTCCTCCACTGCTGGTGGGAGTGTAAACTTGTATGACCACTTTGGAAATCAGTATAGCGATTTCTCAGGAAAATGGAAATCAGTCTACCTCAAGATCCAGCAATTCCTCTCTTGGGCATATACCCAAAGAATGAACATTCATACAAGGACATATGTTGAACTATGTTCATAGCAGCATTGTTTATAATAGCCAGAACCTGGAAGCAACCTAGATGCCCCTCAGCCGAAGAATGGATGGAGAGGTCTGGCACAGGGGAAATGTTAGGGGATCCACAGAAATGACCCCAACTAAGAATTTAGGCAGTGGTGGAGAGACTGCCTTTGATGCTCTTTCCTTATAGTGAGACTGATGACTACCTTGGTTGCCATTCCTGGAACCTTCATCCAGTAGCTGATGGAAGCAGTAATCAGTCACTCATAGCTAAACACTGAGACATACTCCTGGAATCCAATTGCAGAGCGGGAGGAGGGATGAGCAAAGGAGCCAAGAAGGTGCTGGAGAAACCCACAGAAACAGTTGACCTGACCTAGTTAGAGCACAGAGACCCTAGTGGTAAAGTTGAGGAACCGGCATTGAACTGAACCAAGCCCTCTGAATGTGAGTGCCAGCTAGAGGACCTGGGCAGGCTATGGGACCTCTAACAGTGGAGCCAGTGTTTATCCCTAGAGTACAAATGGACTTTGGGAGCCCATTCCCTAGGGAGGGATACTATTGCAGCCCAGATACAAAAAAGAGGGTCTAGGCTCTCCCCCAAATGATGTGATGGACTTTGATGGTCCCCATGGAGGGCCTCACTATCCCTGGGGAGTGAGTGGGGGCTGGGTTGGTGGGTAAGTGGGGAGCATGGGAAGATGGGAGGGTGAGGGAATGGGGGGATTGATATGTAAATAGGAGTGCTTGTAAAATAAAAAGATATTTAAAAAAGAAAATTAAAGTTGACAAAATAGTGTGAGCTGATGTGAGACACTTCATTTCTAAAGTTGTATTTCCATCTGTTTCCTATTACGCTTCTTTCTTGATACCCAACATGCATTAGATGAATAACGTTTCCTCATTAAACCGTTCAGAGTAGAACTTCCTAACGTCATTTAGCAACATACTAGTCCTTTCCACCACATACTCAGTAATGCGCAAATTCCATGTTGTAAACACTTACACTTCTGAGAAACATTCCCAAAGTGAAGGATGCTCCAGGGAAACCAGTCCAAATTCTGGGAGACCTCTGCCACAGGCCACAGCTTAGAGCATGGGACCCGGGCTTGTGAAGCATTGTGTGACAGGTCACGTCAATCCAGACAGAATAAGATATGACTTAGCTGTTCAGACAACATTGTCTGGATTTTCTATGATGCTTGTGTGGGAGAAAGGAACAAAAGGGTGGAAGCCTGCTCTAAAAATTGTGTCTAAATTAGTTCAGGAGGACTAATTTATTATTCAGACAACCAGCTCAGTTTTGAGCCGTCTTCACTTATAACAATAGAAAGCAAAACAGAAACAGCTCTGACACTTCAGGCTGCTCCCCAAATTATGAAGCCTCTGGGAGAATCTCCTCATGCTGCTGTGTCCCCTTCCACTAGGAGACAGAACACGTATGAAGAGTACAGGGACTCAAAGATCAGGCTGTCTATGTTCAATTCTGGATGGGTGTTTTACTGAGACAGTCTCTCCCACAGTTTCATAAGGATACCTTACGTACTGAAAACCGACTATCCCATCATTCAGTGATAACTTTTTGTCTCTATCCATAAAATATGTTTCATGCATGTATTATCTAGAGTATGTGGCATGTATTTAAACCTTAAAGTGTCCTGGTAACACCAGTTTAATTTTGCTTTCCATTTCATGGAGAAGAAAGCTGCTATGCAGTTGGGATGTGACAAAAACCATGGCAACATGGGGTGGAGAGCTGAGTGTGCATCTTAGTGTACACTTAGCACCATGACCGTCTGCAGAGATGACACTGTTGGAGACGAGTGTTGGTCTGTACATTCTCTGTCTGTTCTCCACCTCCAACAGTGTCACATTGACTGGGAGGTTGCATCTATTTTCTCTGGAACTCCAGTCCCCATTCAGAGACCTTTCTAAGGTCTGAGACCTTGTCAGATCACCCAGACACCCACCCTCATCTGCAGCTCTTTGTTGGGGAAGTCTTATGCTAATAAAGCACTGTCTGGCCAATAGGAATCTAGATAGGTGGGGCTAGGAATCCAGGAGGATTCTGGGTAGGAGAAACACAGGAGAGTCAACATGTGACGCCACGGGGGTAGGACGCCGGGAACTATTCTCCCGTAAGAAACATACTTAGAGTAACAATTATGGGGTAATTACTTAAGGCAGAGCTAGCCAGTAAGAGACAAACAAGGCCAACAGCTTCATAATTAATATAGCCTCCTGTGTGTTTATTTGGGACTCATGCGGATCTAGAACCAGGCTGGCGTGGCAGAGCCCAGGCGACTGGCGGGGGATAAACCAAAGCGGCTAGCAAAAGAAAAAGCTTCTCTTAACAGCTCTTGATTGTCTCCGCTCTGTAGAATGGATCCTTGCCAGAGTTACTGAGGTAGTGTAACCCACAGCATGTCTGCTCACTGAGTTCAATCCTGCAAACTACTGAGTTGGCTGATGCTACCATTTCCTTTCTTAGACAATGGTGGATGTGTCGGTGTGACAGTATATGGTGTCCTTCTGAACGTTCTTTTCCTTCAGGGTTTATTTCTTATTTTTTAACTTCTTTATTGACTCTTGGGGAATTTCATAACAGGTACTCCAATTCTGTTCACCTCCCAGTCACCTATATCCTCCCCTCTTCCTTGCCGCACCCCCCATGGAAGGAAAACAAATCAAAGTAAACAAGCAAGCAAACAAAAGCAAAAGTCAAAACCATGGCAGACAAACAAACAAAATCCAAAATGAAAAACACAACAGAAAAATCTTTGCTTCTCTTTCATTCCTGCTTCACCAGCACCCCTTATTTCATCCTGGTGGCAATGGAGACTTCAGTAGAGTCTCATCAGTTTTACTGGAAAATGTTCATTGCAGTGAGTCACTGGTGTGGTTCAAAGCCTTTGGTTTCTGGTATACCATCCTCACTGGATCCTCACTGAACTTCTCTGGGATATCCTGTGGCTGCCATGAGTCTTGGAGATCTTGCAGGTATCGTTCCACAGGACCCGTCTCTTCACTAAGCACCAAGTCCTCTGTGAGTCTCAAGATCTGTTGGGAAATTCAGCTTACAGTGAAAATCCTTCTTTTTGATGTTTCCTCTTAGAGGCACTACTCTCCATTTTACTATTTTCTGACATATCTGAATACTGCATCTCTGCACTGGTGAAATACAGGTCAATATTATCTTCATCTGGAAAAGTCCCCCATGTCCCCAGTGAATCAAATCCTCAGATTAATATTTGTAGGCAAATATCTCAAGCAATTTGCCATATAAACCAAATTCTTTCCAGACCATGACTCTGATACACTAACACCATGCACAAAACTTAAGTCCAAATGGATCAAAGAACTCAACATAAATCCAGCCACACTCAACCTCTTAGAAGAGAAAGTGGGAGGTACCCTTGAATGAATTGGTACAGGAGACAGCTTTCTGAACACAACACCAGTATCACAGATACTGAGGTCAACAATTAATTAATGGGACCTCCTGAAACTGAGAAGCTTCTGCAAGGCAAAGGACACAGTCAAACAAGACAAAATGGCAGCCCACTGAATGGGAAAAGATCTTCACCAACCCCACATCTGACAGAGAGCTGATCTCCAAAATTTACAAAGAACTCAAGTAGCTAACCACCAAAACATCAAGGGATCCAATTAAAAAATGGGGTACAGAGCTAAATAGATAATTCTCAATAGAGGAGTCTAAAATGGCTGAGAGACATTAGTAATCATGAAAATGCAAATCAAAACAACTCTGAGATACCATCTTACTCCTTTCAGAATGGCTAAATACAAAAACACCAATGACAGTTTATGCTGGAGAGGATATGCAGAAAGGGAACACTCCTCCATTGCTGGTGGGAGTGCTGACTTGTACAACCACTTTGGAAAACAGTATGGAGTTTCCTCAGGAAAATGGGAATCAGTCTACCTCAAGACCCAGCAATTCCACTCTTAGGAATATACTCAAAAGATACACATTCATACAACAAGGACGTCTGTTCCACTATGTTCATAGCAGCATTATTTGTAATAGCCATAACCTGAAAGCAACCTAAATGCCCCTCAACTGAAGAGTGGATAGAGAAAATGTGGTACATTTACACAACAGAGTATAACTCAGTGAAAAAAAAAACAATGGAATCTTGAAATTTGCAGGCCTTAGAAGAAGCCATCCTGAGTGAGATAATCAAGTCACAAAAAGACAAACATGGTATGTACTCACTCATATATGGATTTTAGTCATGGATCAGAGGAGTGCTAGGCTACAATCCCACTGCCAGAGAGTGTGGGAAACAGGGAGGACCCTAAGAGAGGTATGCATGGTAACCAGGAGAAGGGGAATGGGACTAGATCTCCTGAGGGGATTGGGAACAGGGAGGGAGGGGAGATGGGAGATGGGAGAAAGAGAGGGGGAGAAGAGGAGGGGAGAGGAGGACATCGGGGAGCAAGAAGCTTGAGTCTGGGGAAGAATAGAGGAGAGCAGGATGAGAGATACTGTAATAGAGGGAATCATTATAGGTTTAAAGAGAAATCTGGCACTAATGAGATTTCCAGAGATACACAAAGATGACACCAACTGGTAAACTAAGCAATAGTGGCAAGGGTACCTTAAATGCCCTTCCCAGACAATGAGATTGATGACTACCTTATATGCCATCCTAGAGCCTTCATCCAGTAGCTGATGGAAGCAGAGGCAGACACCCATAGCTAAACACTGAACTGAACTCTTAGAACCCAGTTGCAGAGATGGAGGAGCGATGAGCAACGAGGCCAAGACCAGGCTGGTGAAACCCACAGAAATTGCTGACCTGAAAAAGGGGGAGCTCATGGACCCTAGACTGATGGCTGAGAGGCCAGCATGGGACTGATCAGACCCCAGGAATATGGATGTCAGTAAGGAGGCCCTCAGCAATCTATGGGGCCTCAGATAGTAGATCAGTATTTATCCCTGGCATACAAATGGATTTGGGGAGCCCGTTCCACATGGAGGGATGCTCTCTAAGCCTGGACACATGGGGGAGGGCTTAGACCCTGTCTGGGATGATATGACAGGCTTTGGAGATTCCCCATGGAAGGCCTCACCTTCCCTGGGGAACGTAGGGTAGACAGTGGGGAGTTGGAAGCATTTTGTACTGCCATAGTGATTTTGGGAAATGAAACTTTACAAGCTCCTATGTTATGTGAAAGGAAAGGAGAGGCCTAAGTGGTTCATTTTAACTCTGTTATGGTTTAGTTTTAGAACAGTGTTTCTCAGCCTTATTGGGTGTTTCAATTAGTTGCATATCTTTCATACAGTCCAATGGCAAACCCGTCCCAGATCAATTCAGATTTCAGCGGTGGGCTTTGGCTATGACTTGGACCTGAGTTCAGCGGTGGGCTTTGGCTATGACTTGGACCTGAGTTCAGCGGTGGGCTTTGGCTATGACTTGGACCTGAGTTCAGCGGTGGGCTTTGGCTATGACTTGGACCTGAGTTCAGCGGTGGGCTTTGGCTATGACTTGGACCTGAGTTCAGCGGTGGGCTTTGGCTATGACTTGGACCTGAGTTCAGCGGTGGGCTTTGGCTATGACTTGGACCTGAGTTCAGCGGTGGGCTTTGGCTATGACTTGGACCTGAGTTCAGCGGTGGGCTTTGGCTATGACTTGGACCTGAGTTCAGCGGTGGGCTTTGGCTATGACTTGGACCTGAGTTCAGTGGTGGGCTTTGGCTATGACTTGGACCTGAGTTCAGCGGTGGGCTTTGGCTATGACTTGGACCTGAGTTCAGCGGTGGGCTTTGGCTATGACTTGGACCTGAGTTCAGCGGTGGGCTTTGGCTATGACTTGGACCTGAGTTCAGCGGTGGGCTTTGGCTATGACTTGGACCTGAGTTCAGTGGTGGGCTTTGGCTATGACTTGGACCTGAGTTCAGCGGTGGGCTTTGGCTATGACTTGGACCTGAGTTTGTTCCCAGGGCCAGGTGCTAAAGGCTTTGTTCTGGGTTATGGCGCTCTGTGGAGGAAGGAATATCTTTAAATGGTGCCTTCGACTAGAAGGCAGGTGAGTCACCGGGGGTGTGTCATCGAAGTGTACATTGTTGACCTAGCTCCTTCCTTTCTCTGTTTCCCAGAGGCATGAAACGGGCAGGCCTCGGCTACATGTCCCCTGCAGTGACGCAGTGTGTGCTGCCGTAGGTCCAAAGCAACGGGCCAAATGACTGCCGTGGAGCCTCTGGACTCATGAGCCAAGGTGACCCTTTACTGCTTCCGACGAGACTGTTTTAAACTTATTTTCCCAGTAATAAAATTTCCACCTGATTAAATAATGGGCTAGGTGTCAATTAAGAGAGGACAAGATGAACTTTCTGAAGTGTTGTCAGGTTTGGGAGGTAAACCACTGAAAGAGTAAGCGTTTCAAATTGTATTGGGTTTTAATATTGAAAATAGCTTTGAAAGATTTTTTATATGTATTTATGGGTGTTTTGCTGTTTTGCCTGCGTGTGTATCCTGTGCACCACCTGTGTGCAGTGCCTACTGAGGCCAGAAGAGGGCAGCAAACCCTGTGGAAACCCAGGAGGTTGTCAGTGGCCTTGTGCGTGCATTCTGGGTCTCAAACCAGGGTCTTCTGAGAGAGCAGCAAGTGCTCTTAACCAAGGCGCCCTCTCTCCAGCCCCTGTTTTGGGATATTGGGACGGCAGTGCGCTCTTTGTATCGAGTTTATGGTACGGGCATTCATGTATCACAGTGGAGAGAAGATTCTGCTGGTTAAGTGCTCTGCTCGCAGAACAAGCTTGAGGATCAGAGGCAGACTCCTATCACCAAGGTCAGCCCAGATGCAGATTTGGGGACGCAGAGATGGGATGACTCCTCAAGCTCATTGGTCAGTTGTCTCTGTGAGCTGAACGGTCCTTGAGAATGTGTGCAGCTGTCGTCTAAATGTGCCGAATTATTATTACCCAAAAGGTAGTGGATTTGGAAATGAAACTAGTAAGAGCCTAGAGGAATCCGAGAAGCCTAGACTATATGTCAAATGCTGAAACGCAGGCTGCTTTGGCCGTACATCACATCCGTTCAAAGAACCACACTCAGGATTAAGTTCACACCACTATGAAAGCATCCTGGTTTTCTAAATGTCGCATCTAAGACGAGGGCTCGGTCTTTTCTGATGAACTTTCTCTAGACCTGACCCCTACTTCCGTTTTTTTCTTCCCTATACACTGTGGGGGAAAATTCAGTTAATGGGTAAAAAATAATGTTCCCACAATAAGGCTTCGTTTTAAACGCGAATGTGTTTTAGCACAATTACCACATTTGTTTCATTCAGACAAGTCAATTTACCTTCACGGTTTCTTAGATGAAGTGAGGTTTTTTTTTATTAAGAAATTACAAGATTATACTAGAGTTATGTCATCGTAAGAGACTGAACTCCAAAAGGCAGTTTTCTGCAACACCATGAAAGGAGTTTTAGGTTTTATGGAACTTGACTTTCAACATTCTCATGAGCATATATTCAGATTGTTATACTTTTAAAATTGTTTTCTACTGTGTGCCCACATCAAGAATGCATGTACGAGTTTAGTAATAAACATGGAAGAAAACTATGCAAGCATTCAGAGCTCAGGCAAGGAGATTACTCAGTGGTTAACGGTGCTTATTGAGCAGTCTTCAGGACTGAAATTAAGATACCAGCACATGCGCACTCTCTCTCTCTCTCTCTCTCTCTCTCTCTCTCTCTCTCTCTCTCTCTCTCTCTCACACACACACACACACACACACACACACACACACACACACACCACACATGAGCACATGCGCACACACAAAGAAAGCAAACCAGACATTTTTTCCCCACACGCTTGCAAGGTGGATAGAGAGAGGAGAGGTTTCTGGGACTTGCTGGTTCACAACCTAGCTGAGAAAACATGAGAGAAAATGGAAGGCACTGTACAGTGACTTCTGCCCATCCTGTACCTGGTCGGGTGTGTACGTGCACACACAGACTGCACACTCGCTCACACACGTAGTTAAACCTTTAAAAGGAAATCGCCCAAGTCAAGCCGCCACAATAAATGTAAAGTAACGGGCATAGCACTGCTGCTTTCACGAAAATTCTCCTATGTGTAGGAGCTAGGAAGGAGGGCAAGGCCCTCAGCAAATGCATACTTTTAGAGGGAGGATACTTAAGGAGACAGAGTTGGAGAAAAGTTTGGTTTCCTGCACATAGGTGCAAGGAGAAGCCAAGCTGTGACACAGAGTAAAGACTGGGATGAAAGAAGTTGAGCTGCCTTGGATTCGAAAATGAGTTGACACCGAAAGAAGCAGTTTAAAAAAAACCAAGAGGTCGGTGAGTTGGAGGGAAGGAATGATGCAGTTCCAAGAAGACTTAGGAGCCAGAGGGGTGAGAGGGCTCTGGAAACCTTAACCAGATGAAATGGAATGCGCATAAAGAAGAATGACTATTGCAGAGTGTTTACTTATGCCATAAAGATGTGTCCCTGCCTCAGCTGCCTTCTGATTGGTTTAGAAAGAAACTGAACAGCCAATACCTCGCTAGGGGAGAGAGTGTAGACTAGACAGAGCTTCCAGGAAGAGAGAGAACTCTGGAAAGAAGAAAGGCAGATTTGGTCAGCAGACTCAGAGCAAGTCAGACATGACATATTGAGGAGAGGTGACCAAGCCATAGAACAGAACGTAGATCAAAAACTGTCAGTTAATTCAAGCGAGAGCTAGTTGGTAACAAGCCCAAGCTAAGGTCCAGATTTCATAATTAATAAGTCCACATGTCATTATTGGGGAGCTGGCGGGCCCCACAAAGGAAAGTCCAACCACATTTAAGAAAGCTTGCTACAAGTGACACGATTGTTCACAGGGAAACATTTGAGTGCAAAGACAGCTGAGGGAATGAGAAAAAAAATCTCACCAGCTGTGTAGTTCAGAGAGTTATTATCCAGAATATACAAAGAGCAACAACAACAAAACTAGCCATCAAGAAACAAAAACAAGGCCAGGAGCTGGTGACCCATACCTTTAATCCCAGCACTTGGGAGGCAGTGGCAGGCAGATCTCTGTGAGTTCTAGACCAGCCTGGTCTACAAGAGCTAGTTCCAGGACAAGCTGCAAAGCCACAGAGAAACCCTGTCTTGAAAAACAAAAACACAAAACAAACAAACAAACAAAAACAAAATAGAAACAAAAATAAAACAAAACAAAACAACAAAAACCCAATTAACCAATAGATCCTTGAATAAAACAGAGCCCCCAAAAGATGAAATTTGGAGTGCTAAGAAACATAGCTTTACAATTCATCCCTTGCACCAGGAAAATTAAAATTAACTTGGCGTGAAATTTCACCCCAATCAGAATGTCCAAGATAAAAGCAACAACAACACAACCAAACAAGCCTAAACCACAACTACAACAACAAAGACACGATGACACACGCCGATGCGGAAGTGGAAGAGAGTGCCGCTTACTCACTGCTGGCGGGAGTGGAAACTGCTGAAGCCACCGCAGAAACGAACATGGAGGCTCTCACAGAGGCTAGAACTCGGCCTACCACACATACCACCGGAAGATCTCCACACCCCACCGTCGAGATCCTTGCTCACCCCTGTTCTCTGGTCTGCTGTTGTATTCACAACAGCCAGGAAATAGACACTGCTTGCGTGTCCATCCGCTGATGGGTGGACAATGGAAGTGTGTTGCGTTTACATCGTGAAATATTATTCAGATGCCAATGAAGATGCAATACGAAGTTTCTAGTGAGTGGGCAGAGCCGGAGGCAAACGTTCCGGGTGAGACAACCCAGATCCAGAAGGAGGAGCACTGTATGTTTGGTTTCATTTCTTAGTTTGAACCTCCAGATAACTGCGCCCAACTTGGAATACCAATAGATGTTAGGGAATCAGTAAGGGGCCATGAGGTCAGCGTTCGATGGAGAAGAAAAATGAAAAGGCATAAAGTCTTAAAGGGGAGTAAAGTGAGAGGGGTTAAATTTAGGTGGGGCATAGGAAAGTAGAGCAGAGGAGGGACTATAGGGAGTGATAAATACACTAAGGGTCCTTTGAGTGAGTCGTAAGAAAACTTAATATATAATTTTACTAATACACATATATATGTACATGTTGATATTTATATATGTATATAATCACATAAAAACAATAAAATGTTACCCTACAATAGGGTGACAATGCCACTATAGACACTGAAAAATAAATATCCCAATGCCGGGATTGAGTTACCTCTGTGAGAGCTGCTAGCCAATAACTTAGTTAGCTCCCAAACATTACAGGCTCTTGAAATGCTGCTGCCTACCTTCCAGAACTCGATGGCAAGGCTCTATTGCTTAAGATACCATGTATTTGAGTCATAGAAAACAGAAAAACGCAGCTGGTACTGACCTGGAAACTTCATTCCTACTGATGATCTTTCATAATGCTGGAAAGTGATAGGCATATTTCCAAAGGGGAGTAGGGGAGAAATGTAATCATGAACAGCCAGTGAACTCTATGAGTCATAGTAACTAACAGCCTGGCATGCCTGCTCCTGCAAGAGTTGGATAAAATATCATGATGGTAACCACCCACTCTTTGATTGAATTTTATTCCTTCTCCACAAGAAGAAACATACCAGTTACCTCTAGAGAGACCTAGAACTTTTGTCTAGATGAGTCATGGATCGTGAGAGAGAACCCAGTACTTTTATTCTGTTTGGTGAGCACAGTGTCGAATGGACTTCTAATGAACTGTGGTTGGATCCATAGATGAGGGCATCTCTCAGCCCTCGTCACAGAAGCTTCTTCTGTAGTAGAACGGGACTAACATAAAGACCCGCAGCCAGCCCAGGTTCAGAACAAGAGACTGTATGCAGACTTCTCAGACCTAAAATGGGACATACCTGAGCGGAGGGAATCTCCGTTGAAGAATTGCTGTGTCGTGTGGTAAATACATGTCTAGCCTTTCTGGGAACCCCCACGCTCATTTCCATATCAGCTTTAGGAATTTGCACTTCCGACTACAGGGAGTTAGCCTCCCTCTCCCCTCACATCCAGAGCAGCACCCTTGTCTTGAGGCATTTTCTTAATTGTTAATTTATATAGAAGGGTCCAGCCCAGTGGGGGTTGTACCATTCCTGCACAGGGGGGCTTGGGCTGTATAAGAAAGGTAGCAGAACAAACCTTGGGGAGCAGGCCAGTAGGCAGCACTCCTCTATGACCTATCTCAATTCCTGTCTCAGGCTACTGCCCTCACGTCTCTCTGTGGTGATCTTTATTCTTCCCTTCCTAATCTGCCTTCACTTTCTGCTGCTTTCATCAGCCATCCCTGCTGGGCATTTGGGCCAGGGTAACTCTTCACTGGGTGGGGTAAACCATGTGCACTGAGGTACACCTTATAAATTGATATTGGTGCACACCCTGCTGCCCATAGCAGGAATTTAAGGATCACCTTTGTCCACTACTCACCTCTTTCCCCTTAGTCACGGCAATCAAAAATGATTTTAGACTTTGCAAAAATATTCCTAGGTTAAACTATTTCCATGTTTCTCCAACCTGACCAACGATAAGGCCATAGGGTTCACAAAATGGGTATAAATAATCACCATGTGTCATGTGCAGTCATAAAGGTAGTATCTGAAACAAACAGCTGATTTTTTTTCTCGTTGAGCTAAAATAGTGCTTACGGATGATGAGTTTGCATGTGAGTCACTATGCCTCTAAGGGAAGAAGAATGTTGAATTTTTCTAGGGCTAGGGGAAAGTTCCAGAAATGGAAGATTCCAGAAGTTCTGCCCTTACCATGGACTGTGTGGCTGCTTTTAGAGAGGTGAGTTTACTGCAGTGTATTTGTACTGATTATTAAGAACTAACTGGTTTGCAATGATTTTTCTGGGGGTGCTTTTAACTAGTTATTTCTAAGCATGGAATGGAAGTTTTCTTTTTTAATATGATATCCTAAGATTTCTGAGGAAAATCCAAAGGACTGAAGAAGTATATCACTCCACAGTGTTCATGGCTCCAAAGACATCACCCACGCAAGTAGAGTATGTGCTGATTCCCACAGCTGCGTGTGCTTTGCAAGTTTTAGATGAATGCTAAGAGTTTTTGTGTGAAATAATCATGATCTGGTCATCTTAATGGTCTAAATTCTATGTGAACCCCATTCTTAAGTCCATCCTAATTCAAGCCAGGGTTATGCGAGGCCAGGCAAATGAATGAAATAAAAGGTTCTTTTTTTCTTATTTTCTTCTTTGATGTTGATAGCTTTATCTTATCTCATGTGTATTGGAATTACCAAGTGGAAAGAATGTTTTGTTTCTGACTCCCTGGCTTAACGTGCTTGGTTGAGCAGCATCGCATTTTTCACGATAAAGACTATCTTCATTTTTAGGGAGATGGATACTAATGGCTCAGATGTAGTCAGTGACTTGTAAAACTCTTGAGCAGGGAGAGGGAAGAGTTTTCAGAATATTTTCTTTTCAGAGGAAAGCCGTCAAAAACCCTCTGTTTTTGCTGGCATTTTTTAAAATGTGCCCCTTTGCAACAACAGAATCAATATCACCTGGAAACATGTCAGAAATGTAAATTTCTAGTTCTTTTCTCTTTTACCATCATCCACCTGACTTGGGAAAGGTCCTGTCCAGATGCTCATGATATATGATGAAAGCTATAAATAAATAATAATAAATAATGTTATTTTCAGCTTATTGCTTTAGGTCCTTTATTAATCATTCCAAGTCAGAAAAATAAGATGAAGTCCACTATAGAGCAGCTGGGGGAGACGGGTCGGCTGGCAAATTGCTCACATGGGAGCCTGAGCTGGAGCCTAAGAACCCACATTTTTAAAAAAACTGAATGAGCTGGTCTTAGTGGCATGTGGTTGCTACTCCTGCACTGGGGAGGTGAAGAAAGGCAGATGCTTGGGCTGGATAACCAAGTAGCCTGATCTACACACACACACACACACACACACACACACACACACACACACAGGAACACACACACACACACAGGAACACAGTGAAGAAAGTCAGATGCTTGGGCTGGATAACCAAGTAGCCTGATCTACTCGATGAGACTCAGGTCAGGTAGAGACCTTGTCATAAGAGGAAGGTGTGTAGCGCCTAAGGAAAAAACACTTGGGATTTTTCTTCTGCCTTACACACACACACACACACACACACACACACACACACACACACACACAGGAATGCAGGAATGCAGGAACGCAGGAACGCAGGAACACAGGAACACAGGAATGCAGGAATGCAGGAACACACTAATACTGTGCCTCTCTTCCCTATAATCTTACCTTGCTAGTGCTGTGGTCCTCTGTGGTCCTTGCTCATCTTCGAACCAGTTGAATGGCATTTATTTGAGCTGTGTATCTTACACCAGGCACCCCTAGGTACTGTCAGCAGCATTGCCAGAGGAGTACAGCTAGAAGTGAAAAACGGCCGTCTCTCCACTCTACCCTCCCTCTCTGGTGGCCTACTGTAAAGGGATGGGCAGAGAAGCACCACAGACATATGGACTCTGTCCTATTTCCACTGCTGTTTGGCCTTGCCATGCAGCGGCCCTGGTGCATGGCACAGATGTGTTGATCGCAAATAAAACTTGACTTGTTTCTCAATTCGTTTTCCAAGTTTATTCACGGTTCCAGAAAGTATCCTCAGCACTTCCTCTAATTTCCCTCACCTCTGGTTGTGTGTGTGTGTGTGTGTGTGTGTGTGTGTGTGTGTGTGTGTGTGTAAAATGGGAGTAAGGAAAGAGTTCTCCAAACTGCATGGGAGAGATGATGGGGAAAATGGTTTTGGTGATCTCAGGACAGAAGATGTCTGGGGAATTAGGTGCTGCCACAGGACAGTTTATGCCCAGGAGCATCAATAAGTTTCCAGTTGCCACGGTGATCATAGCCTGGGACTGTCTAGTTGCTGTTGGGCTTGGCTCTAATATGTGAAAACATTCAGGTGTCCTTGTCCTCCCCTGGGCTCTAGTATTCTCAGGTCAGTTTCTATCCATCTTGGTTTCTTTGTGTTTTGTTTTTCCTAGCTGCTGCTTCCCTAACAGCTGGCACTGCCCGCTGGACCATGACAGTGGACTCTCTGCCGACCACATAGGCTCCTTGCTCTCAGGGACTTAGCTTCTGGATGTTAAGAAGTTCTGAATCCCATCCTCATCACCAAAGCCCCCCAAAGCCGAGTCCTTGCTGTGTGTGTGTGTGTGTTTTGACTCTCTTCTGATCAAAGTGTTTTATACCTCATGATTCATTATTCAACATATTTGTTTATTTTCTCATCTTGTCATTTCATTGGTCAGGTCAGTTGCTGTAAGAAAACACCATAAATGGAGATGCTTTAATGACAGAAATGTCCATCTCACTTTTATGGGGGCTGAAGCATGGAAGAGTGGTGTGCTGTAAGATTCAGTTCCCTGGTGAGGGCTGTCTTCGGGCCTGGAGGCCATCTCCCTGTAGCGGGGGTGCCTACCTGGTATGTTGAGAGCTGGCAAGCTTGGAGACTCATCCTAAAGAAAGCTCTACCAATTCAGCTACATCACCAACCTGGGCTGTGCCTTCAGGACTCAGTGTCACAGATAAGACTCAAGACACAGATAAGACCTTGAGAGTCAGAGACTAAATCTAAAGTAATCTATCGTTACAAAAGTTCACTCATCCACAATCTCAGTTTGCCTGGGAAAGCTTCTACCAGCTTAGAAAGTCATTCAACGAACATTTCCTCATAAGGCCAGGAGTCAGATTTACCAGTTTACCCGCTGAACTGTAGGGTACCGCAGTAAACACGAGCATTGATTTGGATGCTTGGGCCAAGTCATGCCACACAGAGGAGAAAAACAGGTCCATGAAGAACATTTTATGCCTAGGAATATTAATTCCTCTTTCAATATTAATGCCTGCTCTTTCAGGAGGAAAACAAGCTTTGTGCTCTAGCCTCATTGATGACGAGCCCTTACTTTCTGTTGAGACACAAGCTATGCATCTCTGGACCAAAATCATTGACATCCTGCCGTATTAATGCACAATTTCATGATTTTCCCCAAAGGGACTTGTTTTTGCATATTTTCATCATCATAGAAACCCCCTCGATATGTGGTGAGTCTGTTTCCCCACAGAGCTGGTGCTGCGGGCCGTCTGGCAGCGTTTCTGAGTGCTTCCACCCACACAGCTCATTGCCAAGTTGTTTTCCTCAATAGAGCAAGACCAGTGATTCACAGCAGCAGTCACATCCGAGCTCTTTCTAGAACTGTGAGCTGCAGAGCTGACTGTTAGGTGTTATTTTTCCTCACCCTCTAAGCATTATTTCTTTTTTCAAAATGAACTTAAATTTCTGATTTATGGAGGACTTGAAAGCTTCTTATCAAGTTGAAAATCTCATGCTATCATGGTACAATTATTGACATTGAGATGTTAATACTGGGGCAATCTTATTGGCTGAAATCCGCATCTGTTTCTTTAATTAAGTAGGTCAGCATCCCCTTACTGTAGTGCAATACCTGAAGTAAGAAACTCTGTAGACATAAAATGTCCATTTCCCCTATGCTTTTGGTGACTGTAAGCCAAAGGGCACCCGTGCAGCCGGCATTTGGTGGGCGTGGTGCATCACAACAGGAACATGCGATGAAGGCCCATGCATCGTCAGGGTCAGCAATGAGGGCTGTAAGACCAATTTATCGAACCTCTTATAGAGTCAGCGACCTCAGGACCTCCACGTTTCCTAGCCTTCTAAAAGTTCCACCATCTCTTGGCATCACCGCACCAGCGCCCAAGACTTTAACATGTGGATATTTTGGGGATGCTTACTTAAACCACAGACACTTCAATCCTTCAAGTTTCTTATGCTTTTTCTGATCCAGAACCAGGTTCAGAGCTCAATTTTGTAACCGGCTATTTTATCCCTTTATTCTCCAGCTCAGTGTCTCTGAATCTTTCCATAATTTTGATGATACCGGCACAGATTTCTCTTGTATTTAAACCTCTGTACAAAGGTCCTTTTCACACAGTAAGCTGTCTTATAACCCTTTACTGCAATGTTGTCTGGGTGTTTTGTGTGTGTGTGTTTGTTTGTGTACACATATGTTCATAGTAAACACAGTAAATAGCCTTATTATTGTCACAAAGAATGACTATGGAGATTATATACGGCAAATTTCTTCCCAGTATGTAGTCTATCAGTAGGCATTCTATAACACAACTCAAATACAGATAACAGTTATCTTTAATTTGTTTTAAAGGTAGAACATGTACCTAAGCAACTTCAGCTCCTATTCCCCCTTCCCTCTTCCCTTCCTCCCCCTTCCCTTCTTCCCTCTTTCTTTCTTTTTGTTTGATTCATGTAGGAACACAATATTTATTGAGTTAAAACAAATGTAACTACTAAGCAGGCACTATCAGTGGTGTTACTGGTTTTCAGCCAGTTTCTACACTTCTGGTATTACCAAAACCCATTCCTGTCAATTCATCCCAAGCAACATGAAACTCACAGAATAGTATTTTTTGTTGTATGAACTTATCACTTGATAACTGCATGGGAGGTTCTGTGACGGTTTGCATAACAGATTCCTTAACAAGGTAGTGGATGTTCCTTCTCGATTCAGCTCCTGGTTTCTCTATACATTGTCTCTAGCTGGTTTTGATCACATATATGTCACGCCTCCTAGAAGACGCTGCCTCTGCCAATACCTATGTGAGTAGGTCTGGATGCAGGACATTTCCCATTGAAGCTTGGGATGACTGTGCTTTGCCCAATGGTTTGTGGTAGTTTATGAATTGCTCTGGGTCAGGCAGTTGTGTGCCTAAGCTACTCTCTTAAAATAGTGAGTACAGAAGATCCTCTGGAGAGTATTGGTATTAGCTTTTCTTCCAATTCCTGGGAGAATTCTTCACTGAAACCATCTGGCCCTATGCTTATTTGTTTTGGGGGGGGGTGAGACTTTTGACTACTGTTTTTATTTCATTAGGAGTTATAGGCCTATTTAAATTGCTTATCTGTTCTTGATTTAATTTTGTTAAGTGATATCTATCCAGAAAATCATCCATTTCCTTTAAATTTTCCAGTTTTGTGGATTACAGGTTTTCAAAGTATGACCCGATAATTCTCTGGATTTCCTCAGTGTCCTTTGTTATGTTAATTTGCATTTTCTCTCTCTGCCTTTTGGTTAGTTTTGATAAAGGTTTGTCTATATTGTTGATTTTCTCGCAGAACCAACTTTTTGTTCATTGATTCTTTGCCTTGTTTTCTTTGTTTCTGCTTTGCTGATTTCAGCCCTCAATTTGTTATTTCCTGGTGTCTACTCCTTCTGCATGAGTTTTCTTCTTTTTGCTCTAGAGCTTTCAAGTGAGCTGTAAATTCTCTAATTTCTCCATGTGGGCACTTAGTGCTATGAACTTTCTTCTTAGCACTGCTTTCAAGGTGTCCATTAAGTTTGGGTATGTTGTGCCTTCATTTTCATTGACATCTAGGAAGCCTTTAATTTCTTCCTTGACCCAGGAATGATGCAATTGTGCATTGTTCAATTTTCATGAGTTTGTAGGGTTTCCACAATTTGTGTTCTTGTTATTCTAACTTTGTACCATGGGCTCTGATACAATACAAGGGACTATTGCAATTTTTCTGTATCTGATGTCATTTGCTTTGTTCCTGAGAGTATGTGGTCATATGGTCAATTTTAAAGAAGGTTCAATGTGGTGCTATATTCTTTTGTGTTTAGATGGAATGTTCTTAGATATCTGTTAAACCCAACTGGGTCATCACTTCTGTTAGTTCTTTATTTCTGGACAGTAAACCAACAGCCAACATCAAACTAAATGGATAGAAATTTACACTATTTGTTGTTGCTTATACTGAAAACCTCAGTTTTAAAAATAATTTGTTTTTTTCCTTCTATTCACATATAATGATTTTGAAATAACAATGTCAACACTCTCACCAAGGAACAATTTTGAAAATAGTATTTTTCAGTGATTTTTTTAGGTTTGGATGTATCTGTCCCTAAAACATGGAGACATTAGTGTGACTTAGAGTCACCTAGTAAGTAATTTTATGTATCATTATGACACCAACAGAATTGTATTTGCAGGCAATTATTTTATTTTACCTTCCCTTTAGAAACCACGTATTTGTTTACTGAACCTGTTTCCAGACTAGTTTTTCTCTTTCTCCTGATCAGTTATTGGTCTTTGATGGCATCTTCTGCACTCGGGGCCACCAGGCACCTGGGTTGCTACTAAAATGCTTGCTCCACACAGGCTGTAGTCATTAGTGATTTTTGCCCTATCCGTTTAAATGTTTGGCTTGAATATGATGCCTAATCTTCATTTTCATCTTAACTGGATTTAAAATTTCTTAAGACACACACTTCTAGAAATTTTGTTACATAATTTTCTTATAATGTTATTTCTTTTTTCAATCACCCTATATTACATCATGATATTGGGTTACACTCAAATTTTCAGATTGTTAAATATTAATTTTAGCACTGATTGGTTTTACTTGCCACAGTTATTAACTTTCTGTTCAAAGTGTGATTTTTTTCATTCCTCTGTTATGAATTCTACATTTAATAATAAGAATTCTGCTACAAGGAAGAGTTGCACCTCTTCTGACATTTATTTCTTCCATCATTTAAAAGTATGAAATCATGGACCATAGGAAGGCAGAACAGATTGAAGAAAAGGAAGGGTATTAGATCAGGAGAGTGGCTTCAATGAGAAATGGTTATGCTTATGCACTTTGGTGCATAGTCATCCATCTGCAGCATTGTTTGGGAGGTTATGGAACCCTTAGGAGGTGGAACCTTGCTGGAGGAAGTATATCCCTGTGGGAGGGGTTTGAAGGTTTACAGCTTTGTCCTACTTCCTGTTCCTTTACTATACTTGTTGCAAATGGATGAAAGAAAAAAAAAACAGGTTGCCTTTTCCACATGATCGTCTGAAACTGCAAACCAAAATAAACTGCTTTTTCTCTACGCCAGAAAAGTACCTCATCCAATCACACAGCCCAGGAAGCCCGCAGTGAGTGGAAATGCTTGTGGCTATCACTAAGCCGTGAGTACACGGGCGACACCTTGAAAGACATTACAGCATTTTCCTTATTGATGAGGATTGTTGCTCTTCCAAAGCTTCATAAGTAAGTATAATACCATCTAAGATTGGGAAACAGAGACCGGTATAGTTGCCTTCTTCTGGAATACGAAGCACAAAAGTCTATAAACCCAAATGCACGCAAGGCAGATCGTACAGATGAGTTAAGGGCTAGCTACCAAGGCAAACACAGGCATAGGGACCATTTCAGTCTGGATGTGATTTAGACACAGAGAGCACATCTGGTTGACTCCAGCCTATCATTGACCATAGAAAAGCCATCCCTTACTCCCAGATACTCTGATTGTTTCAGGGTTCAGCTTGAAAGTAAAACAGGATTTTGTTTTTTAATATTGGCTTCATTGTGTAACTCTGTGAAATGAAAACAAAACAGACCTGTGACTTCACTAAGCCTTGGAGTTGTGGTATCCGCGAGATTATTTGTATCTTCTCTCTCAGACTACGGGTTCCATGCTATGACTTACACAGAAGAATCTGGTGGAAATTAAAGAGGGATCACATGTGATATGGACCAGTATAATGGGGTCTGGGTATGGAGGCAGAACCCCATCTCTAGTGGGTTGGTTCAGAAGGATGATGTAGGGCTCTTCTCTGAACCCTCTTATTCTATATGGGCCTCCTACCTCTAATTGAAAGAAAGGAGCTTCTCCTCATGTCGAGCACAGGTGAGACTGGGCATGTGGTTGCTGGAGTGGGGGGGCGAGAAGTCTGAAATTACCCAAAAGATACCAATAAGGACACAAAGCAGATACCAAACTTTCAGCCGTTGCTGTCTCCCATGGCAGTCTAGAGGTATAGAGTAAATTCAGTCAAATACAAGTCACTGCACAGACACTATGGGTGACAAGGTGATTTTAGCAATTAATAAAAACTTTCAAAGTTGCAAATGCCAGAGGCTCCAATGTCATTCATTTTTGTCACCATAGTAGCCACTGGAGTATTTCTCATGGAGCTACCAGGTAGTGGGGATGTGTTGGAACTTCTGCACACTTTGAATCAGTAGGTTCTCCCTCTATACAGCCTCCCAGATACGGGCTGCTGCACGCCTGAGCCCATGTGGCTACTCTATTATGAAATTAGATGCTAGAGCCAGACTGATGTGGTTACAAAGTGGGTGACCTTGTATGCAAACTTTCTTGAGATTTGACCATGACAAGATTAAAATTTTCTCTCTGTGTAAGGGAAAAATAGTAATACATGCGTCAGGTCACTGACAGTCAGAAGGCTGTGACTTTGTATGATGTTTACCAAACACTAAAAGATCCCATGGATTTTTTCTCATAATACATACGGCTATTATTTTCACAGTTACACCTGGATGAAAACTTAAAAGGAATGGTCTTTTGCCTGATCACCGTTGCTGTAATTTTTTGCTTACACCTTCATGTGTCCATGTTCATCATATAGAATTATTTTGTTTCACCCTGTGAGTCCAGTGCTTTACCCATTTGCTTTTAAAATAAAAATTCACACCCACAGCTCAGAGTGTATCCAGAAATAATGAAACCGCAGGAAGGACCATTGCAGAAAAGGAAAGCTTTGTCCTAACACAGCCTCACCTGATAATTTGTATTCTTTGACTCTCTAGGAAAGGACTAGAAAATAGAGACAGACAAAACAGTCAGAGTGGGTGTAAAGAGGAGTCCAGCCAGGCAAAATGTTGTCATATA
The DNA here is from genome assembly GCF_017639785.1 of Mesocricetus auratus. Taxonomy (NCBI): domain Eukaryota; kingdom Metazoa; phylum Chordata; class Mammalia; order Rodentia; family Cricetidae; genus Mesocricetus; species Mesocricetus auratus. The sequence continues at coordinate 4,599,126 of NW_024429195.1, forward strand.
GACTTGCAGAGAGCAGCTTCCACCAGTCAAACAAAAGCCTGCCCTGGGCCCAGGAATTGCAAAGCCAGAACTGAAGACAAGTCCACACAAGACAGGAAAAACACAAGAGAGAACTGCGGGGCACAGATACAAGTCCCTTCTAAACAGTTGGTAACCAAAACAGGCAAGCAAAGAAATTTGCCTCTTAGTGTTCATGGAGGTCAGCAGGAAAGATACCCTCCTACTGTTTGTCCTCTCTTTCATATTTTTTAGAAAAAAATGGAAAACCAGAGATAAGAGAACGTAGTCATGACAGTGAAAAGCTATTTTTTTTTTAGTTTGGCTTGTGTGTTATTGAGCAGTGCAGAAACTATTTGGAAGGCATATATCTAACTGAGGAAAATTATGCAGTATACTAAGTTCAGGCATACTTTTATAATTTGAAAAACATTCAAAACATGTATCTGACCTGGAGGAAATGCCCAGTGAATAAGAACAGTTGCTACCTAAACTTGAGGATCTGAGTTAGAATCCCAAACACCATTGAAAAAAACTGGATGACTGCATACACACCTGTAACCCCAGCACAGGGAGCAGTCCGAGAGAGGAGAGGACCACTGGAACCCCATGTCCTCAAATCTAGCTGAAAAACAGTGAGCATCAGTGTCCTAGCTAGGATTTCTATTTCTGTGAAGAGACACCATGGCCAAGGCAACTCTTGTAAAGGAAGACATTTCACTGTGTCTAGCTTACAGTTTAGATGTTTAGTCCATTATCATCATGGTGGGAAACATTGTCACATGCTGGCAGGATGGTCCTCGAAAAGGGGCTGGGCATTCTACACCTTGATCTGCAAGCAGCAGAAGGAGACTACGCCACACCAAGTATAGCCCCTCTAGTGACGAGCTTCCTCCAGTAAGACCACACCCACTCTAACGAGGCCAACCTCCTAATAGTGCCACTCCCTATGGGCCAAGCATCCAAACACATGAATCTACGGGAGTCCATACCTATTCATACCACCACAACCAGGTTCCTTGAGATACCTTACCTCAAGAAAATGACGAAGAGAGTGACAGAGGAAGATACCTCAGTCCTTCTCCGGTCCCAACATGTATGCACACGGGTTATGTCACACACACACAAAGGAAATTATAAATTACTTAAATGTGACTGCATTTCTTGATTTCATTGCTCTGTATGAGTTGTCTGTATTCTATCAACTATAGACATGCTTTTAAAAATATTTTTATGTGTATGGATTTTGTTTTGCTTGCATGTATGCCTCTGTACTATCTGTATGACTGTGTACACAAAGTATATAAGTTCAAATATGATCTTTATTTTTTTTAATGTTTGTCGTACAGAAGACAGCAGTAGGCACATCATCCCAGGGTGTGTGTAATTTACACTCTTTCAGCGATTTCCTGCTGAGTTAGGAGTGAAATGCAAGCTCTTCTCAGTGTTTTACAGGCCCCACATGGTGCGGCCTTCTCTTCTGTGACGTTCCTCTCTTGTCTGCTGACATGCGGTCCTCCTTTCCTTGGGGATCTTCAAGGATTCCCAGCTTTCAGCTATGCCAGATACATTATACTTCATAGCTTTTTCCCCCCAGAATAGGAGCTTCCTGTGTGTGTGGTGTGTGTGTGTGTGTGTATGTGTGTATGTGTGTGTGTGTGTGTGCATGTGTCCATGTTTTAGCGGATAATTCCTCGACATCCTTTAATCTGAGTCATGTCTTTAAGCCTGTCCCAATTCTTCTTTGTAAAGTAACTCTTCTTCACCTGCCTTCGCGTCACTGATGAATCTTCCACAGAACCTCTGAGGAACTCATAGGGTTCATCCAACTCTGCTATTTTTTCATTTATTGATTTGTATTTTAAAGGACACTAAATAAGGGCAGGAATCTGACCTTTCTTAATTTGTATCAGATCAAATACTAGAAAGATATCTATCTTGTGGGATATGTGTGAGTTAACTGTTTAAAAAATGAATAAATCTGTGGAATGGAGGCTAATGTGTATAGAACCAGCTTTATGATAAATACTGTTATGCATTATAATCTACATTGTTTCATATAATTATTGTGATTCCAGTATTGTTTTCTTTGTCTCACAGATAAGAAAAGTGGGGACGTGGGCATTACAGTACTGTGAAAGCCCTTGGGGACTCCCAGATTAATCCCACCATTAATGATGATGTCATTCGTTATATTCTTCCACAACTGCATGTAGGAAGCTCATCTACCACACATAAATGGAGAGACTGGGTTTAGTGTCTGGCAGATTATGCATGCCTCCCCGATGTGAATATACCTGTGAGCGTATTTGGAGGGCAATCACTGTCTTATCTCTGTTAAATTGAAATGTCTGTTGCATCTACACTAACAATCCTCTGCTTATAATGTGCAATCCCGTAGGTCTTTCACGGGGAATTCTCAGGTGGATGAGTTCTTCCATTCGCTGATAAGCAGGCAGGGAAGAGCAAGGTGTTATTTGTCTTATCTCCCTGCATACAGGTTGCTGATGCTGCTTTGCTGTGATACTAAACGCTTTGTTCCAGGTCTCTCAGACAGTTCTGTCTTCTCCAGAGCTACGGAATCTCCCTCTCTTTGCCTTGTTTGCAAGTGGCCAGCAATTGACTATCTATCTATCTATCTATCTATCTATCTATCTATCTATCTATCTATCTATCTATCTATCTATCTATCTATCTATCTATCTGGTCTCCCTAAAGCATTTCCTGAAGGCCATAACTACAACACGCTCAGAGTCCCAATTGCAAGCACTCCTGGAAGAACCAGGCCAACGTGAACTTTCCACCTTGCCTCCTGCGTCTTCTTCCCCATAATGAAACAAAAAGGAGGATGCCCCTAAGAAAACCTGCTCCGTGATGTTTTCATAGGTGATAAAGATAGGCGCATGCTCTCCTGCTCGTCATCTGCCCACACGTGCTGTCAAATAACACCCCGCGTGTGTCTCAGCAGCCATTCCTCTGGTTCTACCAGCACCGACTGATCTCATTTTGGTGACTTGTTGCCTGGCTCTGCTCCGCAACGCCCATGCGGCTTTCCTCATTACTCCATCCTAGTCATCACCCTTTCCGCTCTCCAAGCTTCAAGCCAAGCTTGCGTCTTAGAACACACACGCCGCGAGATTGTTCCTCCCCCCCCGCCCCCACCCCCGCGGGACTGGTGGTTGCCTACTGCTGCCACCAAAGTGGTGACAGTTTGACCCGTCCCTCAGACCTCCTCCCCTACTGAGGCTGGCATCTTAGCCTCATCAGACTGCCATCCGATTCTGTGCACAACCTGCCGTCTGTTCGGGTGGCTCTATTCTCTCACACTGGCGCTTCCTGTTGCCGTCTGATTCCCTGTAATGATCACCTGAGAAAGGCAGCTTCCTTCCCATTTGGAGCTTTCCCCCGCCCCCCTCCATCATCCTGCTCCCCTGAAGAAGACAGTCTATCCTTCCATTCCGCCCTGCAGTTTGTCTGTTTCTAGTATGGTGACCACTGTTGTATTTCACCTAATAGAATGATTTAAGTGCTGATGTTTACCACTTTTAACCGTGTTCCATCCAGTCTCTGGTTCGTAGACATGTCCTAGGTGAGGCCAAGGGAATTACCTCGTTACTTTGTACAGCATTGGAACCTAACTTAATACTTGGATTCCACACTGTCTTCTTTCTGTCGCTTGAAATATGCCTCCATGTCTTCTGCAGTCTCCCGAGGTAGCTATAATGCTTCTGCTTCATAGATGAGGAAAGTAAGGCTGAAAGCAGCCCTTGTCATTATCACACGCAGGTGCGTCCTGTGCACTAACAGGATTCAGGTGACTCTGACTTTTAGTGTGTGCTCATCTCTGCTACATTGATTTATCTACTCATGTGCTGTGATGATTGGCATTTTTTACTGTGTTGATCCTGCCTATCCAGGACCATGGGAGATCTTTCCATTTTCTGATATCGTCTATAATTTCTTTCTTCAAAGACTTGAAGTTCTTGTCATACATTCACTTGTTTGGTTAGTTACCCCAAAATATTTTATGCTATTTGTGACTATTGTAAAGGGTGATGTTTCTCAGCCCATCATTTGTAAATAGGAGGGCTACTGATTTTTTTTAGTTAATCTTGTATTCTGTCATATTACTGAATGTGTTTGTCATCTGTAGACCCTGGTAGAAATTTTGGGTCACTTATGCATATTATCATATCATCTGCAAATAGTGAAACTTTGACTTCTTCCCTTCCAATTTGTATCCCCTTATTTCATATTGCTGTCTTATTGTTCTAGCTGCAAATTCAAGTACTATACTGAATAGATATGGAGAGAGTGGACAGCCTTGTCTTGTTCCTGATTTTAGCAAATTTCCTCGAGTTTCTCTCCATTTAATTTGATGTTGGATGTTGACTTGCTGTACATTGCCTTTATTATCTTTAGGTGTGTTCCTTGTATCCCCGGTCTCTCCAAGACCTTTATCATGACAGGGTTTTGAATGTTGTCAAAGGATTTTTCAGCATTTAATGAGATGATCATGTGTGTGTGTGTGTGTGTGTGTTCTCAGTTTATTTATAGGGTGGATTACAGTGACAAATTTTTGTATGTTGAACCATCTCTGCATTTCTGAGATATAGCCTACTTGATCATGGTGGATGATTATTTGATGTGTTCTTGGCTTCGGTTTGCCAGTATTTAAAAGTGTATTTCTGTGTCGATGTTCATGAAGGATATTGGTGTGCAGTTTTCTTTCTTATGTGTGTACTTATTTGGTTTGGGTATCAGGGTAACTGTAGTCTCCTAAAAAGAATTCAGCAATGTTCCTTCTGTTTCTTTCATATGTAGCAACTGGAGTGTTGGTTTTAGTTCTTCCTTGAAATTCTGGTAGAATTTTGCTCTGAAACCATATGGCATAGCTTTTTATGGGTGGGAGACTTTTGATGACTGCTTCCATTTCCTTAGGGGTTACAGATTTGTTTTAATTTTTTATCTGGTCTTGATTTGATTTGGGTGTGTGGTATTTACCCAAACATTGTCCATTAAAAAATGTTTCCTTCGAGAAGTTGGGCATAATTCTGATAGGTCTGCCTCTGTATGCTACTTAGACTTTTTTCCTTTGAAGACCATAATATTCTTTCTTCATTCTGTATGCTTAGTGTGGTGAGGGGACATTTTTTTTGGTCCTGTCTATTTGGTGTGCTGTAAACTTCTTGTACCTTCATAGGCATGTCCTTCTTTAGGTTGGTTAAGTTTTCTTCTATTTTGCTGAATATATTTTCTGGGCCTTTGAGCTGGAATTCTTTTCCTTCTTCTATCCCTATTATTCTTAGGTTTGGTGTTTTCATGGTGTCTCACATTTGCTGTGTGTTTTGTGTTAGGACTTTGCTGGCTTTAATGTTTTCTTTGACTGGTGAATCTATTTTTTCTTTGGCATCTTCAATGCCTGATTTTCTCTCACCCGTGTCTTGCATTCTGTTGGTTATGCTTGCATCTGTAGTTCCGTTCGTTTACCCAGATTTTCCATTTGCAGAATTCTCATTCTGTCTGTCTGTCTGTCTGTCTGTCTCTCTCTTTGTCTTTTCCTCCATTTCTATAAGAGAAATTTTTTGCTTCCTCTTTGAGGGCCTCTGATCATATTCACAAAGTTATTTTTGAGGTCATATTCTTCTGCTTCATCTGCATTGGGATGCTCAGGTCTTGCTGTTGTGGAAGCACTGGTTTCTGGTGCTGCTGTGTCGTTCTTCATGCTGCTGAATGTGCTCTTATGCTGCTGTCTACTCCTTTATTCCCCCCGTTGGTCCCGATGGGGTTCTCAGTTTTGGTGCCTGCTCTTCCTCCAGGTGCAGGTGGGGCCTGTGACTCTGGTGGTCATTGATGTGGCAGGTGGCAGATGGATGGAGGGGGTGGGGAGGGCGCTGCTGCCTGGTCACTGTCACTCCAGTAGAGGATGGATGGGGTGGGGTGGGCCACTGGGATCTGCCACAGTTGGAGGAGGGGGCTGGTGCCTGTAGAGCAGGGCTGTCCAGTCTGCAGCTCAGACACTCACCTCTTCCTCCAGGTGTAGGTGGGACACGTGGCTCCCTTGGCAGCTGATACAGTAAGGGGATGGTTGGGGTGGGTGGGGGTAATGCTGCTACCCAGTCACTGGGGCTTCTGTAGATGGCTTGGGGAAAAGGATGTATCCCCTGTGTCCTAGGGCCTCGAGGGCAGTATTGCCCAGTCACTTACCTCTTCCTCCAAGTCTAATGTACTCTTTTCATAATGCCCCATGTCTTGGGTAAAACATGACTCCTTTCCTTTTAGCACATAATTCAGAGTTCTGAGAGTTCTCTTCCCTGCCTTATTTTTCTGATTGTTTTCCCCTTTAAAGATTAATCTGATTCCTTGGGATGTTGTTTCTTTAGAATCCTGAAATAGAAAGCTGGAACAACAGTTCAGGTCAAAAACTCATTGCGCACAGGCAGAGTAGTTGATTTTCACAGATGGGTGGTGATCAGTTGGGGTCTGGTCATGTCATGCTTGAGGAACTTCAAAATACCAACATTTGGCTGGATTTACCCCTGGACAAAGTCTAGAATGTTTTGTTATCTTTTCTTCTGGATACAAAGCTGATTTTTTTCTACTTTTGGCAATGGAAATGGGGAAAGAAACAAATTTGGTGAAATAAGTTTCTTTTGATGTTCATTCTCTCAACTCTCCTACCCATATCTATGCCTCCTGGGAGAAAATCTAAGTCTATCCTGTGGATTTTGAGGATTGAGAGAAGGAGGTTCTGTCTTTCCATCCACTGCTTACCTCAATGTGTTCAAAAGGGCCTGGTGACTACAAGTTCCAAAAGCTTTCTTCTTTTTTATTACACTTCCTGTACATCTCATTAACAAAAATCACCTCTGCACCTATGTTGGGACTGAATATGATATTTTCATATAGGCCTCATCTCAATTCCAGGAGCTCAAATCTCCTATTGTCTTTTAGATGTAGGCTGGTTATCTCCAGATGATCTGGCCACAGTGGAGAATGACTTATAGTTTGTGTAACAATAGACCTAGGCCCCACACCCATTATGGGGGCTAGTGGGATGTGCCTGGGGGTCAGTAACACATGCGAAGACTTGTGAGACAACGTGCCATTACAGAAAGTCTGAGGACTTGTGTATGTGCATTCTAGGACCAACTCTAGAGTTAAAGGAAGTGTTTCGTGATAACAGATGCCTTCTGCCAGTGCCCCTTCTTTTAGAAAGCTATTTAAGAGGATGCTTGAATAAACTATGGTCTCCAGTATGGACTGAGGGCCCTCCTGAAATGACAAGATGTCTCTGTCTTGTTCTTAACGCCATTGGGTAGCTAGGGCTTCCCTGATCCACACTCCCCGCCCTCAGAGTCAGACCCGGGGTTGTCCAGCTGGTTCCAGAAACAGCCCCAAAGACATCAGTTCAGGATAGATGACCCCTGTAGCGTAGGACTGATGCAGGCCGGACCCCAGCACTCCTACATCTGCTTTCCCAACTTCCAATACTTGGTTCTTGTCTCTCGCCCACTGTGATGTTGTCTTTTCAAACTGTTTGACCCTGTAGATTTTTAAAAAATGTCCTTTAGCCGTCATTGTAGTGGACACATCTAACTGGAAGCTCAGAATTTAGATTTAGTTCTCTTTAAGGTAATCTTGGTGCTTCTAACTTTTAATTCAACTTGCCAGGATCACCCAGACTCCAGGACTACGATCTATCAAAATGTTTCTCTTACAGATCCAAAATAAATGCTTAGTAAAATTCTAAAAGTTTTCATCACAGCAAATACACACCACTGTACTCAGAACCTGAGGGTTTTTTTTCATCTCCTGTGTAAAACCTCGAGGCTGAGGTTGTGGCTCAGTATTAAGGTAAACACCTGCTTAACATCTGTAAAACGCTCGGTTTGGTTCCCAGCACTACAAAGCAACCCCTAGTTAGTATGTAGCTAATCTTTTGTTCTTGAACTGTAGCCCACTCTTCTCAGTTGACCAGGGTATTAGAAACAACTGTTTTCATCCCTGGGACCATGTAGACATGAACTTGTCATATAGCTGTCTGTATTGTGAATGGCTGCATCATGGAACTTTGATCTGAACTACCATAACTAGTGAGGATTTGAGCAGCATAACTTCTTTCAGTGTTTAATAGACTCATGTTCTTAGACCCTTTCATATGTATGATTTCTGATCATATCTATTTGCTAGGCATTGAAGATACCCCAAAAGAACACACACACACACACACACACACACACACACACAAACACACACAAATCTCTGCTTGTATTTAATTCATAGAAGAGGTCAAATAGAGTTACTAGAAGATCACAAAATATTCTAATGAGAATCAAAAATTTTCTTAAATGTGCAAGAAAGCCTGAACTATAACAAAACTGGATAAATGTGATATCAGATTCCGTGATAACCAAACATTTAAAATGCATGAAGTCTGAGGTGCACATGGTATCTAAGATGCACAACTTATCTCTAGGGTTTAGTTCTCTTTCTCAGACTTCATTAACTTGTTTGAAACTAGTTACCTTACTCATATTTTAACTGCTTTATTTTAATCTTTATCTCTTCTGGTGCTGACAGTTATAGTTCTTCTGATTGGTGATGTAATCATCACTTTTCCTATATCTACTCCCAGATGTTCTAGTGGGAACTTTCCATTCTCTCATAAAAGGTACAGTATCTGATACTTGAGCAGCATGAACAGTCACAATATTAGGCTTTTACCTTCAAGTTATCAAGGCATGTGTCTAATTAAATTGTATATTAAAATATATATTGTTTAGTTATTTGTTACAAGAGAAAAAAATAATGAACGCTAGCAAAGCTACTTTTGCTTTTAGGTGGAAACTACATCTTGTTTCCACTTAAAACTTTTATTTAAAATAATAAGAAATAATTCTATCTGGATAAAGAAAGAGTTAGGAAGATATTAAAGAAGATTCACAGCAGTCTGGTGATAGCAATAGTGTTTTTTTAATGGAAATAAAAATCAGTCCAAGGTACAAATAGCCACGAATGCAACTGCAGCTATACACACTACTCTTCCCGACTTTCACAGTTGTGTGTTTCCCGAAATAGACTCTAGGAGAAGCAGGTAGTGGGTATGTCATGCTCACCATCCAACTTCTCATCTGTCAGTCTCCGGGAGAGCAGTCCACCTTCCTGACAATTAGCAGTTTCTCTGGGCAGGCTCTCTGCCTTGAAACATCAGGTCATCTTTCCTCTTGGCTTTAAACAGAGACAGATTGACTACATGACATGGGATTAGAAACAGATGCTAGTGTTTATGAAACACAGAATAGGCAGTATGAGAGAGACTCGGAATGCTTGACAATGTGTTAGGAATTCTGATGTAGCAATTCTTGCTGTTATTATGAAGGTTTTGCCTCCCCGTTTCTTGGTGATAGTACTTTATGAAAAGTAAGAAATAATATACATTTTTACCTAACCCCATGAGAGGTATTAGGTGCTTATATATGTCCAGCATTGTTAAAATGAAATGATTCTAATTGTGCAGCAACCTGTAATTACAAAACGCAGTTAGGAAAGGGCAGTTTAGGTGCTGATCATTATTTCACTAATGCTCATTTTTTTTTCTTATTAGTGGGGACTCTTTAATAAGGGCAGGGAGGTGAGAGGGGGAGAAATTCTCAGCAATTTCTCTTTGATGGAACAATTTAAATGCACAAAAGCCTTTTCTAGCAAGAACTGAAAATGAATATTAGTCATCTGAAGGTGGCTTGAACAGAACTATTTATGTAGCACATGCAATTAGCACCACCCTGATAGCAGCAGACATTCTTCTCTGTGCTTAAACCGAGGTCAATATGTACTTTGCTTGGAAATCTATTGCAAAGCCAGACATAACAAAGGGTTCTTCCATCCAAAATTGTATGTTGTTGCCATAACTGGGTTATATGAAAAGGGCACACAGTCATACTTATGCAAATAATCTAAAAATGTTTCTTCACTAAATGCCTCAAAACAGTGAGCAGAGTGAGCTTTTTTTTTTGCATGAGGATTTGAGATACAATTCTGCCTTGGGAGGAAGGGGTGGACACATTCTATAGCCTAGGTAAAGTATGTAATGCCTGGAGAACTCCAAGATATACATGTTTAGCCGCAGAACCTTCTCTAGTAGATGCAATGTATTCAGTAGCACGGTGCAGCTACATCTGCACACACTGTGGAAACCTTACTGTATCTTGTCTGTGTAACTAGTTTTGCTAGCAGTAATTTCCTGTGCAAAATTCTCCAAGGAAATGGGAGTCCATGCTGTGGGTCAAATGGCATTTCTGGGACCACACTGAAGCACCCTCACTTATGTTTCCCCCAACAACATCATTGCCCATTCCTGACAAGACTTAGGGTAAGGAGCAATAGCTAAGGAAGCATTGCTGTGTCATGAAACTCTGCTTTGGGCAATTTTGTTTTCCTTTAATTTAAGGTTTCGTGTGTGTGCGTGTGTGTGTGCGTGTGTGTGTGCATGCATGTGTGTGTGCGTGCATGTGTGTGTGCATGCATGCATTTGTGTGTACGCATGCACACACTTATGTGGGTATGTATGTGTGTTACTCAAGGAGACTAGAAGAAGGAATTGAATATTCTAGAGCTGGAGCTGCAAGAGGTTGTGATCTGTCTGACACGAATGCTGAGAATTGAACTTTGGTCTCTTCCCAGAGAAGCAAATGCTTTTAAACTCTGAGCTGCTATCACTAGACCAGACCCACCTTTGGATAAGTTTCAATATCATTAAATTTTCCTTATGTAGGAATGTTTCTTCCCTACTGACTTATTCCTGCCAGATGTGAAACTAAAATGTACTTGTTTTGTAAACAGGGATTAGGTTTTTTCCCCCCCTCTCTTTTAGTGTTTCTCACATAATCACCTTGGACACCTATGGTTAGCTTGAAAATTGTGAGCTGTAAGGTGGAAGATAAGCATGGTCACCCACGAGTTAGAACAAGGGCAGTAGGGGTTTGTGATGCAAGCAGTAGAGAGGTCTTGTAGGGCAATGATGCTGGTATAGCAGGGTTGTATGAGAGAAAGATAAGCCATGCTGAACATAGCTTGAGTATGACGTAAGAGCCATAAAAGACAGCCATGTCTTCATGACCAGGAAATTTGAGCCATCTCTTGGGTAGGGTTTTGCTTCCCATTTTATTGGATGTCTCAAGTCATTCTCAGAGCTCATGTCCAACAAATGAGCTTTTTCTATAATTTTAGTATCTCCTACTTAGCTTTCATTGCCAGCTTGACATGAATTAGCATCACCGGAGAGGAAAACTTTGATTGGTGCTTAGATGAGCCAGAATTGACCGTGCCTAGGTTCAGGGAGTGACTCTACATCAATAAGTAAAGTGGGGAACAATAGGTTGCCCAGTGTCAACCCCACGTCTACGTGTACATGCATACATGCACACCCCTGTACATTCAAACACGTGTATGTGCATGCATACCGCATACACATGCCAAAAGAAAAGACTCACACTGATTTTCTCACTGTGTCTCCCTCCGTCTTTGACAGCAGTCTCATCGAGCATTAAAGACGTTGCTGGGCTCAGATTCAGGTCATAATTCACATTTTCTGCACCTCTGACTCGCAGCAGTGACTTCAGTTCCCCATCATGGAGAAAGTGTGCACCCAGAGCCGGTATGTCCTGCTTATTAGGAAGGTTAGATGAAACAGAAATGTTGTGTTAGTGTTTTATTAGAGGAAACACAATCATTTTTCTGTTTAAGGTGATTTGACTATGACACGTTGGGACAGATGATGCACAGCTGGTGATAGTTGTGGTAGTGTACTCTTCTGTGGTGATATTTGGAAACCACAAATAAACACCTTTCTGTATAAAAACCCAGTAAAGTTTAATTTCACTACATTAGGTCTCCAATTAAGAGTGCTTACTTTTAATAGAATTTGTAAATGTTGAAGCAAAGAAAGGTAATACAGTCAAGAATGAAAATATGTCTGTCCTTTAATTTATACTCATGCCTTCATTTCAACACATTTAGAAGAACTACCCATGTCAAGGAATTATCTTCAGAGAACAGAAAAGGAAAAACTTATGTAGTTAGGCCTGAATTTGCATCTCATGCCCGTAACTTATTAATAACGGAGACTTTGGAGTTTGAGTCATTTCTCCCCATCAGTTGCTCTTGTTTGTAAGAGAGGGGAAATGTATAATTATACAAGTGTATGATTAGACAAGTGTGAAGCTTCTCAAACAAGTGTTGAACAAGGTAAACTAATTTTTAACGTGAGTTTGAGTATCACCTTCATAAAAGTTAGTATTCACCTCACAAGTTAGTGCAGAAAATTAATAGAAAGTAAAAAATAGTCAGAAAAATTTACCATAACCCTGTCTTGAAAGAAAGAAAGGAAGGAGGGAAAGGAGAGAGAGAGAGAGAGAGAGAGAGAGAGAGAGAGAGAGAGAGAAGGAGGAGGAGGAGGAGGAGGAGGAGGTAGTGGAGGAGGAGAAGGAGGAGAAGGAGAAGGAGAAGGAGAAGGAGAAGAAGGAGAAGAAGAAGAAGAAGAAGAAGAAGAAGAAGAAGAAGAAGAAGAAGAGGAGGAGGAGGAGGAGGAGGAGGAGGAGGAGGAGGAGGAGGAGGAGGAGGAGGAGGAGGAGGAGGAGGAGGAGGAGGAGGAGGAGGAGGAGGAGGAAGAAGAAGAAGAAGAAGAAGAAGAAGAAGAAGAAGAAGAAGAAGAAGAAGAAGAAGAAAGCTTCACCTTTGATGAATTTGTCAAGATGTTAAGCACATTAAGTAATTTGTCTTCTAAAGGTTTAAACTGAAATGAAAATAAGAAGTTTATTTATGGAAACTCACGACAGATTTCTGAGGAAATGATTTGACTGGGAGTGAGGTATATTCCCTGGTTCTATTGCTGTTCAGAACTCTTGGTTCTGTTCAGAGCAATAGAACCAAGTACAGAATCCACCTTCGTCCTTTGACTGTGCTCAATATTCCCTGCTAGGAAGCCGTCAAACTCCATTGCAAACACTGTTATGTTGTTCCTTCCTTACCGTCCTCTATGAGTCATTGGTTTTGCTGGTTTTGCTCCATAATAGCTTTTTATACTTTTCATCCTGGCTTCCAGACCCTCATGCAGTCTTATCTTATTTGTAGATGATCACATTGCTCAAGCCACATTCTTCCTTTTTATGATTTTATTAAAGGAACAGAACTGGTGCACACACTTTTTTACTGACTGCCAAAACACAAAGCACACTTTTAACGAGGAACACATTTCCCCTGCTTAGCTCAGTAGTGTGACATTACCTCCCTGTCCTTGCTGTGATTATTATTAATGAGCAACTTTCTTCACTTGCGCCATACGCTGCTCACGTGGCTTTACATTAATGCTGTGTCTGAAATATGCTCAATTCAATCAGTAGAAAACATTCTTGGGCCCGATAGCACTTCACTAGACTCCACCCCATGAATTTCAGAGAGTAAGCGACAGTCTGGGACTCGCCATCTTTACCATGCAGGTGAGGTACGACATGTCTTCCCATCCCCTTGTTTTCTGTTGCGGTTTCAAGATTCTCCCAGACTACCCAGCCTGTTTCCATGGCTCCTACCCAGTACAGATCACTGCGGACCGAAGTATGGAAAGAGAAGACAAACTGTTATGAGAAATAATAAGGTCTGTGTGGGATAAGTTTAGAATGTGGATGCAGCAGGCTGGGGCAAGGGGTTTATAGCAGTTACTTAAAGGATACTTGGGGCCAAATGCCAGCAAGCTGATTGAATTATTCCACCCTAACTCTGTTAGGTTGGAATGCCCCAAATAGCAGAGAGACCAGTTCTTTCAGCTTTTTAATAAAATTCTCATGAAGCAGAAGAGAGGAATCTGGCATTGGACCATTAAATATTTCAGGAAAGGAAGTCAAAATTCTAGCCTCATGATTAAAGGCTTGTAAATGACCAACAAGGAAATAATGCACAAAGCATTTTGAGTAAAATAAGGACCACATTTTTATAAGGCAGAGAAAAATATAACTCACGGATATGGTTGCCAAGGTCACCACAATTAATAATGCCTGTTTGTAGTTGCATAAAAAATACAACTATTATTGCAATTAAAACAATCTGGAACTGCGCAAATAGCCTTGCAAGTACTTTGTGAACTCACTTTTGTCAAGCTATTTCTACCATTGCCTTATGCTCAGACTCACATGCCTGTCAAAATGAAGGAGGAAGGATTTGAAATCAGGCAATATGCTAGGTGATTAATGAAACACATCGGGAACAGAGGGAGGGTGGAAAAACTCACACTAAGGTTTCTGCATCTGTTATCCTAGGTGACAAGCATCATCATCTCTCTCCTGGAACCCTCTCTTCCACGCTAGATAGTCTGTCACATGCCCCTGCACACTCCTGCTGCACGTGGCAGATGAGCTTCTCACCGTTTCGAGGTCAGCGATGGTGTCCACGGATAGTGACTCACATCATCCCGAGATGTGTGGGTGTCACAGGAAGTTGACAACCTTCATATCCATGGTCCGCATCCTATGAGGGCCGAGCAAAATGTTTGCAATAACCTCAAAAATTAAAAGAGATAATTAAAAAGATGTTCACCGTGTACTCAATGTAATGCTACATGTTGCTTTAGCACAAAGTCTGGGAGAGCAAAGTTGTAACAACAAGACAAAATGATGGCATGGAAGGAAAGAATCAAAGACTTGCGGGGGTCAACAAGAAGACCAAATTTTAGCCAGTGCTGCTATGTCTAGGATGAATAATAGACAAGATGGCTCAGAGAGTCTGGAGAGAAGGGTGGACACACTTTCAGTTAACACTCGTGCAGAAAAGGGTCTCTTAGAGTTATAAAATCCCACCATCAAGAGGCTCAGTGATAAAGAGTTATACTAGCCTATCAGTCAGTTAAAGCCTATGCTTCCCGGAACTAGATGACAAATTCACTTGAAGCATTCCCCTCCATCTGGAAGGCTCTGCGTAGGAGCAGAAGTGTCTGGAGCTAAACCATAAATGGAGAAACCATTAGAGTTTAATTATTACTGACGTAAGAGGCTGAGTCTGTCTTCATCGCATGTCAGTTCTGAACAAAGGGTGACTTGTTCAGCTTGAATTGCATTTGAAAAAGAGAGTATGTTGAACACAAAGCCAAATGGCTTCCTGAAGCCATTGGTGATTTTTTTTTACTTCATCTGACTGGTGAAGTTACGGAGATACTAATAAATTCCATTGGGAAGGGTCATCTCACACTTTAAGGGCTAGAGAAGTCTGATTAAGTTCCTCACAATTCAGTTAAAGGTTTTCATGAGAAAAGGTACATAGCAAAGTATTCCTGCATTAGTCAGAGGATGTATACTTAGATTTTGCCCACCTCAGATTATTGACTTGAGGGCTTCAAGTAAAAATAGGCAACCCAGATAAGGAGCATCATGTACAGGAAAAAAAATTGTAGAGAGGCTTTCTTCCCAAAACATTAGGTCTGTATTTCTCAAAAAACATATTTTAATAAAGTATGATCAAGTTTAGATAGAAATGATTTTTATGTAAGCCTCGTCTAAATAGAGATATAGCCTTAAATACACATCTGTAGCTAAGTACCCAGATTTGCATAAATACGTAAAATATGCATTCACTAAACATCTATACCATATGACTAGAACATTCCTACATATTTTACCTATCATTTTTTCAGAAGTCTAGTTTGCTGTCGGCACAGTCTTTGAAGAGAATGCATTGTTCTATACACCTGTGCTATCTACACAACATTCGAAAAGCATAACAGGGTATATGGCTCAGTGCTAGATCACTTGCCTATTTTGCATAAGACTCTGGGTTCAACACCTGCAAATACAAAAAGAAAAAGACAACTAACAAGCATGCAACTTGAGGCTAAAAACTATCAATGCAGATCATTGCAAGAAGAGTTAAAACGCAAAACCCACATCTGGTTACAGACTAAAATGGGTTGCATGGACATCCAGTGTCTTATTCGTCTCCTACTACCTAGGAGTAGTCATTATGTGGGAAGGAAACAGTGAGTGCTGTCTGAGAAAGGGATATGTACAAGAAACAGCAGAGAAAATCTTCAGCTTGTACTTTCTATTTTGAGTGATCAGAAAGACCTGTATATTAACGTTGTTGGAAAAGATGAGGCCATCTGAGGCATGGTTGGTGTGACCAAAGCCTGTCAAGCTACTGTTAAGCCAGACCTCATAGATTCATGTCACACTCCTTCTATAAAACAGTTCTTTGTTTTAGTATACACACGACTATTCATGCTATAGAGACACAGTGAGTAATTACAGAATGCAACTGAATTGATATCTGGCTCATACTTGCAGTGTTTACTAATAACAAGATGTAATTTTGGGGGGAAGCCAGGATTTCTACTTTGGTCAATCTGTTCACTTTTTAAAATATTTTAAATTAAATATACTTTGAAAATTCGTACATGCAGTACTTACATATTAATGATGCATCTCGTGATCCTCAAAAACATGTATACATTGTGCTATGTTCAAATTGGGACAAACACTTTCATTTTTGCAAACACCATTTCTGTGTAGTGAAATCATTTTAAATACTGTCTTTTTTACGTTTTGAAACAAAAAGGGCATAATTAGTCTTTAGCAGGTGTGCCCAAACTGAGATTCAAAGATGTCTTTGAAAAGAAACGGATATAATGTAAGAAATTTACTAAAATATTATTGTTGTGACTATTTTTGAAACTAGAGTATGCATCTCTTAAGCATGGGCTTGGTAGATGACGGTGTCCCGTAACAATGTCAAAATGTTGTATAAGACTATCCTACCCAGAACTTCCTGTTTTTATCTAGTTGAAACTTCCACCCATTGGTAACTTTCCCTCATTGAGGGCTAATTATTCCTATTCTTGGCTCCTCTTAGCCATCTCACCATTCCCTACCAAACAGGAAAACCATGTGGTATTGTCTTTATGTGGTTGACTTATTTCATTTTATGTGATGAACTCCATTTCCAGACAGGTTGTTGTAAATGATAGAATTTCACTCTTTGATATAGCTACGTGTGTAGATACCACATGTTTTTGTTCATTTTTTAAAATTTATTTATGGATGTGTCTGATGATTCCAGTTCTTGACTGTTTGAATAGTTCTATAAAACAAATGTCTTTTTGATGGGTTGGATTCAGTTTCATTTCCTTTTGGATATATACCCAGTACTGAAGATGCTGAATGGAAGTAATGTTTTCTTTCAATTTTTGAGAAACCTCTATAGTGGCTTTACTAACCTCTATTCCCATCAAAAGTACATGGGGATTCCCTTTCCTCCATGTCCTCGCTGGCTCTTGTTGTCTTTTTAGTAAGAGCAGCTCTTACAGGTGTGATGATACATTAGTGTAGTTTTGATTTGTCTTCCCTTCCTTGACAATTGCAAACTTGCCAACTAACTTACTTTTCATTCACTTCCTGTGTCCTTGAATATCAATCACTAAGAGTTGTATTTTGAAAGAGCCACTATAATTGGAAATTTGTCAATCTACCTATATGTTAGTTAAGTATCTGACCATATGATTTAATATCAGGAATCATCTACAACTTGTTATCTAGATACAAGTGAGATTCTGGAGTCTCTTGCCTTATCATAGTTGTTTTTATCACTTAACTATAACTGTGCCGAGGAAGCTATTGTGTTTTGCTATAACAGGGCCCCAAGCAGCATTATCGCTGCTCTTCTCAGAACTTGCTTGACTTATTTTTTCCACCATTTTTATTTTCTTCTAAATATCTTTCAGCTAATTCGAACCCATTAAAGAGAAGAGTTTGATTGGTTCGATTGCATGCTTGTTAAGAAACCATCTTTACCGTCAGATGGTAAACATATCCATGGCCCAGAGAAGTTTACTAGTGCTGTTTTCCATTTTTTTTTCTTTCAGAAATTATGCCCTATGTCTTTTTTAGGGTCTCTTAAACAGTGCATTGCTACATTTTGTATGTCTGCCTTTCTAATCTAATTTTCTCTTAATAGGCTAGAGTAATTTTCTTTCTGCTATCTTTACTACCATAAGGACATTTTCTTTATAAAGGGATGTTAACTTAAATCCCTCTGTTTCCCAGTGAAAATAGTTTGTTTTAGTTCTCAGGATTTGTAGGGTAGACAGCCATCTGAATTGACAGGTTATTTTTTGTCTAATTAATATGACAGTTCATTCTAGTTTCCATTACTGAAATCTCTGTCAATGCAATTTTCTTCCTTTACAGGCTTTTGGAATACCACCTGACATGACAGGGCTTATTGCTTGAATGCCTGTCTTTTGGACTCTCAATTTTCCATTTAACTATAATTTTCTGGTTAACACAATTTTTACAAAAGTTTTTCTCATAATTTATAAAAGTTTTATGCTCCTGTCTCCAAAATAAGATTGGAAAATTTTTATGTGTTGTGATATTTCCTCATTGTTTACTTATACCTCTTTTAATATTTTCATAGTTTTCATTCTCATTGTCTTATTTAATAACTGAAGTGAAAAAATGTCTGTGATGGCTTTTTGGATTCTCTGTTAAATGTGTCCTCTCAGTGAAGGATTTTTCCTTTTTGAGAATGTCATTTAAGAACACTGTATCTTACCACTCTCATCCCTTCCCTCACGACTCTTTCTGTTCCCCCCTCTTTTTCCTAAATTCGTGATCTCTTATTCAACTATTATTGACAATGTGTCAGGGTGTGTGTGTGAGTGTGTGTGTGTGTGTGTGTGTGTGTGTGTGTGTGTATTGACCTGTTGGGAAGGGACAAACTATGTGGGAGCTTGACCTTGGAGGCAACCAATTTCCCATTTGTCTGCATCCACTGACCATCTGTAGCTATTCATCTAGGGGCAGGATTGGGTGAAATGTCTCCTGTTCACATTGGCATGTCAGCTAGTGTCATTATGCCCATCTTGCTCTGGCAACCATGCTGTTGGGATTTCATGGGAGCATTTTCTCATCATATATATATATATAATGATTAAGCAGAATTTTAAGATTAATCATTTAAAATTAGTAAAAGTAAATAAGCTGGCTTATATATTTCTCTTAAAGAACAGCATTTTAACAAAATTACAGAGTGATTTTTTTTTGGTTTATAGGAGTCAGGGTTTCTCTGTATTGTTTTGGAAGCTGTCGGTCCAGCCTGGCCTTGAACTCACAGAGATCTGCCTGCCTCTGCCTCCCGAGTGCTGGGATTAAAGGCATGCGCCACCACCGCCTGGCTACAGAGTGATTTTACAAAATACACTGTTTAAACTTAGGGATTAGGGAGGGACCCATCGATATACCCACAACACTCTTCACAGAATTAGAAAAGAAATAATAAAACTCATATGGAAATAAGAAAGACCCCATATAGCTCAAACAATTCTGAGAAAAAAAAGTATTGGAGATATTGCTATTTCAAACTTCAAGATATGTTATAGAGCTATATCAATAAAAACTATGTGGTACCATCTTGAAAACAGTTGTGTAAAACAATCAAATAAATGAAATGACTCAAAATGAGTACACACAACTACAGTCACCTGATATTTGACAAAGACGCAAAAGACATTCATTGTAGAAAAGATAGCATCTTCAACAAATGGTGCTGAAAAAATTGAATGTCGATAAGCAGAAGAATGGAAATAGAAACATAAGCAATAAAACGACTACAGCAAAATACAGGCAGTGCCTACAAGACAAAGGTATAGGGAAAGATGTTCTGAAGAGGACTCCATTTGCCCAAGAATTGAGGAGAACAATTACTAACTGGGACCTCATAAAATTAAAAGGCTCTGTACCGATAAAACAACCAAGCAAAGAAGAAACACAGAGAATAGGAGATACTCTTTGACAACTATGCATCTGAGAGAACATTAACATCAAAACTACACAAGGAACTCAATAAACAAAGTCAAGGAAACAAATGACCCAGCTGGAAACAAATGACCCAGCTATGGATCTAAACAGAGAGTTCTCAATAGAAAAATATTATTGGCTAAGTGATACCTCAAAGGGTATTTCTTAGGTTCATCATGCTAAGTCATAAGGGAAACACAAATTAAAAATAAAACTGTGACATTTCATCTCACCCCAGTCAGAAAGGCAAAGATCCACAAAACAACTGACAGGGAACGCTGATGAGGTGGTGGGAATGGGGACTCTAGATCTACTCAAGAGGAAGAGGGGGAGAGAAGATTGTAGAAGCCAGAATACCAGAAATCTTGCTGAACCAGTTTTCCTGGAAATGGCTGCATAAACGAGACCAAAATAATGGCGAAATCCATGGGCATATTAATTTGGAAGGGGGAAATGTTCATGGTATCCCACTACTACAAAAAGAAGTACAGACAACTAATTGCTTTTGGGAGAAGAATAATTAGCCGCTCCCTAGGATGAGCCCATTATTGGTTTTCCAATGAAAATGGTCAGGCATGAAACTGACTACACTAGAACAATAAAACCAAACTCAGCTGGTTTTATCTATATAACCACACAGGTATATATACGTGCCCGTGTGCAGACACACACAATATTAATCAACTTGAAGAGCACATGGTAGAGGCTGGAGGGAGGTAAATGTGAGGGACTAGAACAGAGAGGACAAAAGTGATGTAATTCTATTTCAATTAAATACACATTTAACCATAAGATTATAGAGACTAGCCAATTGCCATGGCAATAGCCTGAGTCTTTCGGGGGGAGTGAGGTATAGGGGAGCCATTTCAGAGAAGGGGAAATGGACAGGAAGTCCCACCCCAAACCAAGAAACTATTAGCAATAAGTATTTGCTGAGAAAGAAAAACCACTTTCTTCCAATGGAGTGTAACTGGATCTGTCAACTACACTCCAGGTCAGGTTCTATGCCCTGGAATAGTGGAACAAGAAGAAAACAGAGCACAGTGTGTGTGTGTGTGTGTGTGTGTGTGTGTGTGTGTGTGTGTGCACGTGTACGAGTGTGTGAATGTGTGTGCATGTGCAAGTGTGTGTGAATGTGTGAGTGTGTGTACGAGTGTGTGTGCATGTGCAAGTGTGTGAATGTGTGAGTGTGTATGAGTGTGTGTCTGTGTGTATATGTGTATGAGTGTGAGGCAGTGAGTGTGTATGTGTGAGTGTGTGTGAATGTGTGTGTGAGAGAGTATGTGTAAGTGGTGTAAGTGTGTGTGTCTGTGTGTGTATATGTGTGAGTGTGTGTGAGTGTGAGAGAGACAGCCAGTGCATGTGTGTGTGAGTGTGTTTGTATGAGTATGTGTGAGAGAGAGTATGTGTGTGAATGTGTGTAAGAGATACAGTGAGTGTGTGAGTGTATGTGTGTGTGAGTGTATGTGTGAGTGTGTGTGAGTGTATGTGTACATGTGTGTGAGTGTGTGTTTGTGTGTGTGAGTGTGTATGTGAGTATGTGTGTGAATTTTCTAATTCATTTTATTATTTTTTGTTTTGTTGATTATTTTTGTTTGTTTTGACTTTCTTTTTTGTTTGTTTGCTTTCGCTTATTCTGAGAGAGACAAGGGAAAAGAGAAAGTTGAGAGTGTAGGAAAGTGGGGAGAATCTGGGAAGACTTGGGGATCAGAGGGAAAGAATTTGATTAAAATGTATAAAATTGTTTAGAGAAAAATATCTTGTAAAATAAAATAAATGTATGAAATAAATGTAAGATTTGAGAGCCAATGCTAAGGCAGTTTAACTCAAGGCTACAAGCAGTTCCTTGTCTTTGATATCCTTGTTTAAAAGCTACCATTATCCTTGTAGGCAATTTTGGGTTTACCAGTTATCTTGAGGTTTCTTGATTCTCCACAGGAAGCAGACTGGCTTCCAGACATTTCCAGTCTTCGTCTCCTTGTTAAATACCCTTATATCTTCCTGCATTTCTATCCTTCCTAACACGTGATCTGGTCCCACTTCACTCATTCGCTTAATCCACAGCAGCCTAAGATTCATTCTGTTGCTCTCTGAGCTGGCATTGACCATTTGTTCCTCATGTCCTTGTGTGATAAACATATTACCTGCATTTGCTTATGGTCAAGGTTTGATGGCAACTCAGAAGTTTTGTTTTCTCTTGCCTTTGCCTCCTCACCTTGGAGGTGCCCTAGAGTAGCTTCAGAATATCATTCACTTTCTTTATAACTGATAAAATATTAAAATAACATTCTGCTGTATTATCCAGCATTTAATTTTACTGTTTTGGAAGAAAATTTTACGTGCATTCTTTGTATTATAAGTGCAAGAAGGCCTGTTATTTTATGTTTATCCT
This sequence comes from Mesocricetus auratus, assembly GCF_017639785.1. Taxonomy (NCBI): domain Eukaryota; kingdom Metazoa; phylum Chordata; class Mammalia; order Rodentia; family Cricetidae; genus Mesocricetus; species Mesocricetus auratus. The sequence continues at coordinate 4,621,350 of NW_024429195.1, forward strand.
CTCTTTAATGAAATGGAAATTTGATTTAGAAACAGCACCAGCAGCGCTTACTTTTCAGCTAGAAGTCTATTCTGAAATAAATTTAAACTCTATGTTCTAACTACATTTAGTTTTAGTTTTACTGACTATTTTGTGGCTTCAGTATATCTTTTGCTATTTTTCAGTTCTGTATCTCAAATCTATGGCTTTTATTACGTTTACTAGATTGATTTGAAGTATTATGTAGTATCTAATTGTTGTCTATGTAGTCAACTACATTTTATTTTGTTGATAGTTACTAAATTGATAAATAATGTCTTAACTCTGTAGTTGCTTTCCTCACAAAAATAACTGGAAACTAGAGAGATTTTGTTCATTTACACAGCTTCATCTCCAATGACTTCTGTTATTCTTCACCAAAGTAGCTTTTGCTACTCAGTCAACCTCAGTCATTTTCTAGTATTTGGTTCATTGGGGCCAATTGTGGAGGGACTTTTCACATGTCAGATTATGTTGGTTGACATAGTAGCAGCAAGTTCCATTATGGATGAGTATCCTTTTGAAAATATGACTCAACCAACTGACAAGGCTGGTCAGATCCAAGGGATAAGGATAAAGATTCTAGGAAAAAGTGAATAGCAGCTGCTTCCCCCAGTGACAATTATGCTATTATTCCTATTTTGCCTTGCCTATGAACCTCAATTCAAAGACTGGTCTCTAAAACCACCTAGTAGTTAAGTTCATTTACATTTTACCAAGTATCTATCATTTAGTAGTTCATTATGTCTTGAGCTTTTCATTATTTCTGAGGCATGTGTTTTGTAATCCACAAACACCTCTGATGGTACATTGTATATATTTATAAATAATTCTGGACTTGATTTAAAATGACAATTTACCTCCAAAAAAATGATTCTGTGTGGGCACTTGTTTTTCTCTAAGACTTTTAAAGACATCATTCCAGAGTCTAATACATCAAATTCATTCTTTGGAAATAGTCCATTTATTCTTTTTATTTGGATGGGTTTACTGTTCTTCTACTGTCTTTTTCTGTCATAGTCTCCCTACATTATGTCGAGGTAAATATGTTTATATATGTGTGTTTCGTTTCACTCACATTTTTCTTAATAGTAATATGTTTTTGAACACTACTCATATACACAGCTTATCACTTCTTTCTTGTATAATTTTACTGAGCAGTTTGTGGTAGGTTAGTGTGGGGGCCTCTCATTCTATGCAGAATGTCTCTTAGCAAGTTTTGTGCACACTTATCTCCACAGGGTATTCTAAATCACACCATCACATTAATCTTCACACAGAGATCTCTCAACAAAATTCTCAGCCACTTAGTACATTTATCTTTTTCTGTAAAGGTAAATGCCATTTTACTGCCTTAAAGTTGATAGAGATTTAGAGTTATTACTGATTTGTAGATATGTGTACAAAGGAGGATCTCATTTGTAAACATGATAAATAAAATTAACCTGCGTTAGTATTTGAGACCGTTTTTACATTTTTCATGTTGCTTTCAATTGTTCTTTTGGTTTAGTTTCTAAATAAGTTAATAATAAATCCATAAACTCAAATAATTAATATGTTTCAGGAATCTCAGTGCAGACATCTTCTCCCTGTCCTTTTCCCACTCCCCTATAACCATTTTTATTCCGTGCAGTCATGTGTTGATGAAACGTGATCAATTTTCCCTGTATATTTTCTTAAATATTTGCCTTAAAGGTTTACTTTTTCCTTGGATTTTCTATGAATTTCAGCTATAGACAGATAGCATGAAATTAGGATTTGATGTAGGGGAGGGTAAATATACTTCCTAGAGTTGTTACATGTTTTCATCAGAAATACTTAGCTTCTATGCTTGTAACAGTCATACATGACCATTCCTAGATACACCAACTCAATAGAAATCTAAAAATTCTAGTCCTATTGTTCTCTTTTTCCCAGTAGAACATTTCCATAAACAGAGTGTGAATCACCAACTGTGTAATTGTTCCCAGGAATGGTTTAAAAAAGAAAAACAATGTACGGCTTATGTGTTTTGGCATGGGGAGGAGGTCTCACTCTGCCTCCCAGGCTGGTCTTGAACTGTTAGGCCCAAGTGACTACACTGCCTCAGCCTTTTGAGTAACACACACTGCAATCCTTCTGAGCAGCACGCACTGCAATGACATAGCATGAACATGCTGGAAATAAAATTACAATGTTTGCTTCTTCCCCTTCGTTTACAATTTCCCTAAAAGATCTATTTATTTGCCATCATCCATCCTTCAAAGCTCACAAAATAAGTCTTTGTCTCATGCTTTATGTTCAGTTTTATGTCTGTATTATCCATCTTCACAGGTAAGGGGAAATACATCAGTTCTTCACTATGTGTGACCATTAACTGTCTTCCATGGCCTCCGTAGTAACTATTATGATAAAAACTTCCAGGATTGTTCTCATTTCCTCTCCCAAGTTTTGAATTCAAATTGCTTGGAAATTTCAATCTTTGTGATAAATATATGTACCATTACCAACGGTTTATTCATTGTTTGAACAACTTGTAAATGGATGATTTCAGAATTGCATGTTTTCAACATAAATGAGTTGCATGTTTGCATAGCTATTTTAAACTGAAATTCATGACAATTCATGGGTTTATATGAAATTTACACTATTTGTTGTTGCTTATACCGAAAACCTCAGTTTTAAAAATAATTTGTTTTTTTCCTTCTATTCACATATAATGATCTTGAAATAACGATGTCAACACTCTCACCAAGGAACAATTTTGAAAATAGTATTTTTTTCAGTGACTTTTTAGGTTTGGATGTATCTGTCCCTAAAACATGGAGACATTAGTGTGACTTAGAGTCACCTAGTAAGTAATTTTATGTATCATTATGACACCAACAGAATTGTATTTGCAGGCAATTATTTTATTTTACCTTCCCTTTAGAAATCACGTATTTGTTTACTGAACCTGTTTCCAGACTAGTTTTTCTCTTTCTCCTGATCAGTTATTGGTCTTTGATGGCATCTTCTGCACTCGGGGCCACCAGGCACCTGGGTTGCTACTAAAATGCTTGCTCCACACAGGCTGTAGTCATTAGTGATTTTTGCCCTATCCGTTTAAATGTTTGGCTTGAATATGATGCCTAATCTTCATTTTCATCTTAACTGGATTTAAAATTTCTTAAGACACACACTTCTAGAAATTTTGTTACATAATTTTCTTATAATACTATTTCTTTTTTCAATCTCCCTGTATTACATCATGATATTGGGTTACACTCAAAATTATAACATACATATCCATGATTTCATACTTTTAAATGATGGAAGAAATAAATATCAGAAGAGGTGCAACTCTTCCTTATAGCAGAATTCTTATTAATAAATGTAGAATTCATAACAGAGGAATGAAAAATATCACACTTTGAACAGAAAGTTAATAACTGTGGCAGGTAACACCAATCAGTGCTAAAATTAATATGTAACAATCTGAAAAGAAGCAAAGGAATGATCAGTAACAATGGTTCTTCCCCCCAAGATATTTACTAATTAGGAAGAAAGAAAAAAACTTTTTTCAGATTTTTTAAATTTAAATTAGAAACAAGCTTGTTTTACATCCCAATCCCAGTGCTTTCTCTTCCCCTCTTCCTTTGCCCCCCCCCCCATGTCCTATCCTATCCCTTTTCTGATCCCCAGGGAGGGTGAGGCCCTCCATGGGGGATCTTCAAATTCTGTCATATCACTTAGAGCAGGGCCTAGACCCTCTCCTGTGTGTCTAGGCTGAGAGAGTATCCCTCTACGTGGATTAGTTCCCAAAGTCCATTCGTATATTAGGGATAAATACTGATCCACTGCCAGAGGCCCCATAGATTGCCCAGGTCTCTTCACTGACACCCAGGATCAGGGCATCTAGGTCATTCCTATTCTGGTTTCCCAGCTATCGGTCTGGGGTCCATGAGCCCCGCCCCTCTTGTTCAGGTCAGCTGTCTCTGTGGGTTTCACCAGCCTGGTCTTGACCCCTTTGCTCATCACTCCTCCCTCTCTGCGACTGGATTCCAGGAGTTCCATTCAGCATTTAGCTGTGGGTGTCTGCCTCTGGTTGAGTTGGTAAGAATAAAGGAGATCAAGAAAAGAGACACCATAACAGAGGGAGTCAGGTATGGAGAGAAATCTGGCACTAGGGAAATGTCCAGAGATCTACAAGTATGACCCTAACTACCAATGTAGGCAATAGTGGAGAGGCTACCTTAAATGCCTTTCCCTGATAATGAGATTGATGGCTACCTTATATGCCATCCTAGAGCCTTTAGACAATAGCTGATGGAAGCAGAAATGGTTACTTTTTAATAAATAATTAGATAAACAGACAGCAGCTGTATCAACTGGCTGAGGTTCATATTATTATTACCAAGAAACACATTGTATTTCCATGACATAAAGTGTATATAATTTTGTGGTATTCTATAAGAAATGATTTAAGTCAACCTAATTATGACTAAACCCCAAACAAAGCAAACTGGAGTGGCAGGTTTAAGATCACTGGCTAGTACTCTGCAGCAATATCACGATGTGAACAATGAAAATGAAGACGGACTGCAGAGCTGTCAGTCTGGAGGAAAATGGAGGCTCAGAGCACAGTGACAGAGAGTGGCCCTGACGGAATACTGCTAAGAGTTTCCAACATCAGCCTGTCAGTCAACCACACTCCGTAAAATGTTAGCTTTTTGTTTTTCTGTAATTATATCTATGCAATATGCTAATGCTGGATGAAACTGGGTGAGCTTTATAAGAATTCTCTGCACTGTGGTGGTAACTTCTCAGAGTCTAAAATTATTTTAAAATATAAAAGATTTTTCAATCTAGAATCATATTGATGCCACTATCACCATAAGCTATAGCTACCATTTGTTTTTTTTAACTCAATTAGTATTTCTTTCTCACTTGCATGTGTGCATTCAGCTATTTTAAGACCACATGTTAACTTCTGCGTTGACTTTTCCTGTTATGTTTTTAATTGTGTGTCATTCCCCAATTTGCACCAATTTATCTTTCTGTCTTTCCATAGCAGGCTTTACTTCAGTGATTGAGTGCACTGGTTGTACCTGCAATTTCTTTCTCATGGCATTTGGCTATTGTCTCCAGTCTGCAACCTGGGGTTTATTAAGTCCACACCTCTTTTAAAATTCATGGTAACAAATTGTTTCCCAAATAACAGAATATAGAGGAATTTCCATCTTTCATCTTGTCTCCTGGAGGGTTCGTTGTGTTCTGTGATTTTTATGCATTTCCCAGTATTACGTTTCAGGCCCCCATTTGAATTCCTGAGAGTCTATGTCTCTTCCTTATCCCCAAAGGAAAATCCAGCGGTAGAGGTTCACATCTCCCTCTTACACACTGCTAGCTTCCTGATCATGCTGATCCACTCTCCAGGGCCCTAGGTTAACATTGATGTCACAGCAGCAGAATGTGCAGTCACTGAATATTTATCTTACACTGAGCCTCCAAGTTCCCAAAAGGTCACCTTAGCCTCATCCACACATGGAAACTGTGGCTTTAATTTCTTCCTTAATTTGTGGAGCTTAAGGGTTTTCCTTTATTTTGAGCTGAATGCATTAAAAGAGTGGCATCTTCATTTTCTATTTCAAGCTCTAAGGGAACATTTATTCCATCTGAGTTTTCCATATTGCAGCCCTACCTACATTTTATACATAATATAGGTTCATTAACCTATTAGTATAATTTTAGAAAAAATAGTTTGGTGCATTCCTCAAAACTATAAAAACGTCTTTTTCTTTACTTGTATAAGTAATTTAAACAAGCATGACTAATGTTCAGCAGTGAAAGCCAGATTTCCTTGGAAATTGTTTCCATCATTTACAATCTGTGTTTTGACAGCTCTTGCCTTCAGTTGTACATGATGTATGGATAGTGGTCCTGTGGTCCTCACATCCCTTCCTTTAAGTTAGGAGTGTGAGGGAACATTAGATTCGTTCACCAATGTAATTTCACTCCATATTTAAGGTTCTTTTAAAAACTTAATTGGGTAAAATATATTCCTTTATGTGTGTACAAGTCACCAAATGCATCATTCTCTCCATAAGGTCACATGCTCAGAAGTGGGCTTCCTCAAGACCTTTGTCTAGTAACAATGCCTCTTCTTTATGTGAGTAGAAGTGTGGTCCTCTGAGCATCCAATACTCATGTACCTGCAGGTATTCTGGATAACTCAATTCTCCACAGTGCTGTGTGCAAGAACCAGACTCCTTGAATTAAATGCTAGTCATCAAGTCTGTCAGTTGAGAACAGATGGATTGAAAGGGTATTTTAAGCAACAAGTTCCTGCCCGGTGGATCACATGGTTCTTCTTGCCAGGAGGCAGAGATTTGATGACAGCAGTTTACTCCCCTGTGAGGAGAAGGAATAGTTTCTTTCCTATATCTGGACCTGAATGTTGAGCATACTCATTCATCTCTGGGTGCTGCTCTTCTCATCAGGGGAAACACAAATGTCTCTCAGGCACTAGTAGTTATGTCTGTCTAAGCCAGGTGAAGAAATAAAGATAGTTAGTGGGAAAAGATTTTGACCTTCAAGGAAGATTCACATCATAGGGCCTAAAACTATGTTCTAAGCCCAACAAGATGTTTGAAACAGGCATTGAGGGACAGGAACCGAGAACCATCAGGGCTTTCAAAAGTAGATGCTGCAACAAGTCTATGTTCTTTAATCAACCCAATGAAATATCCCCCGAAAAGCATTCAAACTAGCATAGTTATTTCTGCAATTAAAGCACAATGGATTTCAATTCTTAACTACCTTGGAATAATCCTAAAAAGGAAACATATTTATTCTTAATTGGAAAAGATACAAATTGGAGCAGAGAATAATTTCTGCATTCTTCTCATCCCTAGCTTAAACCAGTAAGTCTGCAAAAGCTTGTGAAAGCTATACATGTGTATGGAAGGTAAAGAAGAGAAACAATCTTGTGATAGCACGTAGTGTGTGTGTGTGTGTGTGTGTGAGAGAGAGAGAGAGAGAGAGAGAGAGAGAGAGAGAGAAAGAGAGACAGAGACAGACAGAGACAGAGACAGAGAGAGAGAAAACCACCTGTCTTTCTGATGCCTACAGAGGCCAGAAGAGGGTATTAAGATTTCCTTGAACTGGATTCACAGATCATTGTGGCCTCTCATGTGGTTGCTGGGAACCAAACCGGGGCCTTCTGAGTATATATTTCTTATGTTGAGCTGAAATTTGTCTCCATAAATTTTCCATTCCATCTGGTGAGCTTTCCTAGGCATTACAGAAGGATGTACTATTGTCATTCCCTAGCAAAATTCTGAACCAGCTATCAAATAGCCTTCGCACGAATCACTTTCTTGCTTTCAGGAGAAGCATCTCAGCTTCTAAAAACTGTTCTTTAATATTATATTTCTCTTACTTGTAACACACACACACACACACACAAAAGAACCAGAGACAGATATTTGGGGTTCAAATTCAAGCTGAAGATCAGAAAAGCAAAGCAACTAAGCCACTAATTCTTACCTCTACCTCAGACTGAAAGGGCTGATCCTGTCTCCAGAAGCTCTCACCAAGCCTCTTGCTGCTGCCTCCCCTCAGTGTGGCTGAAGAGGATCTCAGAATGCAGCCTGAGACACTGGACTCCTGTCTTTTACATACCTCTTTAGGGCTAGGATTAGAGGCATTAGCTCTAATTATCATTCAGACTGATATATGTAGGTAGAGATCTTAGATCTCTGCACCTGTAGCCAAAGTGGCGTGTAGATCTGGGTGGCCTTGGGTGGTCTTGGAATCACAGAGAAATCCATTTACCTCTGTCTCCGGAGTCCTGGGATTAAAGGTGTGTGCCACCACTGCCCAGCTTCTGTGGCTAACTAGTGTGACTGCAGGGACAAAATGGGGGGAATCACCATTGCCTGGTCTCTATAGCTTGTGGCTGGCTTTGCCTTTTGATCTTCAGTGGCTTTATTAGATCACAAATAATATAGCACCACACATACTCTTCTTTCTTCTACATCAATTCAAAATTGCCAGCAGATCTCTAAGCCAATTCTGAGCCACTCTGAGCTTCTGCCCAAGTAACCTAGCCAGCTGAAAAGCACCAAGATAGAACACATCCTGGTCATCTTCCCAGTCAGACACTTTCTTGGCTAGAAGATGCCTGGTTGAATAATTTCTGTAGAAAAGACATATGAAAGAGAGAGTACATGGGCAAACGGTGCTACAGAACTGAATATATTCTTATTAATATGAATCAATATGAAAAAGTTTGTCTTCAGGAAATGAGACTCTAGGACACAAATTTCTGTGATTGCCTCTGAATGAAACTATCCACATCACCCATCCATTCTGCAAACATCTGCTCATCTTTCAAGCCCATCCTGTATCAGGCCAGATCTCTACCTACATACATCAGTAAATTTGCCCGGAATGTGGAGAAGGGGACTGTCTTCATTCTCAGTAGGTGGGATGAGGAGATGGGGCACCTGATATTATGACAAGTCTACTGTGACCCTGCTTATAAAACTTCATGGACTTCTCTTTGGGGACTGCAGGAAAGACAGACTAAGTCCTTACTTTAGGTTCTGTTGCTGTGGGGAGTCACCATCACCATGACAACTCTTGTAAAGGAAAACATTTAGTTGGGGCTGGCTGAAAGTTTCAGGGGTTTAGTTCATTATCATCATTTTAAGAATCATGGTGGTATGAAGGCAGACATGGTGCAGGAGAAGCAGCTGGGAGTTCTACATCTTGATCCACAGGCAGCAGAAGCTGCTTGCATCCCTAGGCCTAGCTTGAACATATAGGACATCAAGTTCTCCACAGTGACACACACTTCCTCCAATAAGGACACATCACCTAATAGTGCCACACCCTATGTGCCTAGCATTCAAACGCACAAATCTGTGGGTGCCATTCCTATTCAAACCACTACGGGTCCATAGCTCTTGGGTTTTTAGATGACAGTGGTTCGTTTGTTGTAGGGACCTTGCAAGCTCAAGATACCCCAAGACCAAGTTCTCAGGACAAAGCAGATTTGTTTGCCCCAGAGCAACAGAGGGCAGGGAATAGACAAAGAAAGGAGATAGATGGAAAGGGAGAAGAGGAAAGGAACAAGGGAGAGGGGATAAAATGGCAAGAGAAAGGGGCAGGGGTATTTGTTCTGGGAGGACAAAGGATGGCCTCTGGGTAGACTTAGCCCATAGGCAAATGGAAGTTTATCAAGATAAATGGGGAAATCTTGTGTTTGGATGAGGTGTTTAATTTTGATTGGACATATTAATTAAGGTGACCAAAAGGGGGTTTCTGATTGCTGGACTTTAGTACTTCAATAGCTGGACCCTGGTAGTCAGCCTCAGGAGGAGGAAGTGGCCAAATTAGGGCCAAATAGACCTCGGTGGCTAGCTTTAGGAATGTCATCTAATGGTTTATAGCAAGGCAGAGAGAAAGAAGGAGAAGGGCGAGACCTACCAGAGCCAAGCTTGCCCTTGTTGGGCTGTCTAGAGTCTCTTCATTTTGTGCCTTGCAAGGTGAAGTTCACAAGACAATAGTCCCTTATCTGAGATGCTGGTTTTGGTTAGGCGTTTTTTGTCACATTCTTTCAGTTTGAGGTCTGCATGTTAAAGTCGAATCCGTATGAATGAGCTCTATATTCTCTTTGGATGGATGGGAATGTAGCTCATTGGCCAAATTCAGAGACTGTTCAGGGCTCCAGTCTTGACCTTGAGCTCAACTTCTGGAGTTGAAAAGTAATTGCAAAGGCAGCAGTGACTGGTGGGTAGGTCCACTATAAAACATAGAAATAGCCTAAAGTGATCATCCCTTCTACTTCGATGGATTTGGGGGACAACGGAGAATTAATACAACATGCACTAATGTGGAGTCACTAAAGGGACCAACCTGAAGAAAATAAGGAGAGAAAGACCAGTGGTTATCACTAGAATAAAATAGGAAACAGAAGGCAGGAAAGTAAAGAGGGAAGATAGATGAAGGTGCAGTAAGATGATGATCGGGTTCCAGAGAAAGGTACAATAGAAGTGAAAGATAAAAATAAATGCTGTCTGATGCCAAAAAAATAAACTTTGTACTAACACTTGGGAGACTGAGATGGGGAAATCTTCAGTTCCAGGCTAAGCCCACCCATCTCAAGAGAGACGTAAAAACAAAACCCACAAAGGAAGAGTGAGAAAACGTCGAGTCGATGTTAGTCAAATACACTGAAGTTAGATATTAAATAAAGGAAGAATGAACATGAAAGAAAGGGGTTGATAAGGCACAGAGCCTCTATCTAGGCTACACCTTAGCCAGATTCAAACACAGTCTGTCTCTCCGTGGCCACTCTGGTAGCTACAAGGGCAGAAACTGTCTCTATCCAGCCCCTCATAAGGGTGTACATTCCCAGGCCTGGCTCTGTGCAGCTCCTTGAATGAACGAAGCACAGAGTCTTTCTATGCTATCTACTGCGGTGGGTGGTTCAGACAGATTTCTTCATCATAGAAATCCAAAGCTTTTAACGTCTACCCGTCAGCATTCTGCGAGCGAGGTCTCTGAGTAGCGAGCCCTGTGACACATGCTTTAGGTTAATGGCGTGAACTGTGAGGGAGCGCCTAGAATCACATTGCTGCAAACTCAGCAAGTGTCTTTTTACAACAGCTTCTTGTCACCACTCTGATCAAATGCTGAGAGTAATGATTATGACTGCCCATCTCTGATTCCACCTCTACCGGCTGCCGCAACTTCCTCTGACTCTCTCTCTTCTTTCCTTTCCTCTCCTCTCCTCTCCGTTTGAATATCTCTTGCTGAAACTACTGAATGTATTTTTTTTGAGATTCCTTCTTTGTTTCCCGCAAAGGCTCCAGGACTCGGCTGTGCACTGACTCCACAGTGGGAGAACATTCCCCAATTGAGGCTGTGTCTTCTGGAACAAACTGTGGACTTTCTGTTAAGATTCTGTTGTTTCTTTGGTGTCAAGCCTAGAGTTTTTCCGTCGTTACCCACCTCGTAGGGCAGCTGCTCTTCTCCTAACCCCATTCCTCAGATAGTTTACTGTTGCGTGCATGGGCATCATCTGCCGTCGCTTCTTACTGGGCCTCCTTCCCTGACGTGATCTGGACACTGGCTCACAAAAGTCCTGGAACAGTCCTTGAACTCACCTCCTTTGGTTCCTACCACCGTGATCACTGTCCTTTGTGTCTTCACGTCTTGTATTTTTTTCCTAAAGACTTAATAAGATGCAGTTTTATGTTCAAATTGGTAGATTTTCTTATATTTTTTCCACTTGGGAGATTCAAAAACTTGGGAGATTTAAATGTTCCCTTTGGGGACTTCAGCAAGGAGACCTTGTGGACTATGACATGATCTAACATGTTAAATCTTTGTTGCTCCCTGTTACTCAAAGTCAGACTAAAGTTTAAAAAAAACATAATGGATTAGGATGGCTTTTATTTATTTATTTTTTTAGAAGGAATTCATTTCAGTAAACTGTTCAGGTAAAAAGTAGCTTCCCCAAAAAAAGTAACTCTGGAAAGATAATGATCCATTTAAGACGCCTGCAATTTTCAATTATGGTTGGTTAGCTTCTGAATTGGGAACAAAAAAAAGTGTCGAAATACTTAGTTGGTGTGTGAGTCACACAATTCCTTTCTAAAGCTCAGGATAGGCAAACTCGTTTTAGAGAAGAACACAGCCAGCATTCACACAAGTTGTTTAAACATAAGCATATGCGGTTCTTTGCCTGGGCCCTGCATCAGAAGTGGTGATGTCTTGGTATCAGGAGGACAGGAAACTTTCCTTAAACACAAGAGGAATGGCAAAAAGGTCCCCACCTTCACGTAAAACTGTCCACATGTCCGTGAGGTCTGGAAGGAATGGAATTATTCCTCCAGCTGTTTGCCTGTGTGTTGGGAATGGCTCTCACAGCCTCACGTGGCTAATCCAATAGAGCAGAAGGAACCAACCAAGCCCTCCCATGTGAGGGCTTGGTTCAGTGTTCCAGTGAAAGCCAAAAAAGCCCCTTCCACTCACAAACTGTGCAGGATTTCCCAGCTCCTTGCAGCCTGAGCTGAAGGAAAGCTGAGAATCCAGGAGAACTGGATCCGATGGGGCACACGGAATCTCCAGCATTCCTTCCAGAAGACTGATCTCAGGCCTCTAAGGAAGAATAGCCCAATGATTGGCAAGTCATAAGTAAAAACTCTTTGTGGAAACAAGGGGCGTATCATTATTACCCCCATGGTTTTTAGTGTGTTTAGGTGTATATGCACATTTGTGATATGATGTGTGTGTGTGTGTGTGTGTGTGTGTGTGTGTGTGTGTATCAATGAATACACATGCCAGGTGTCTTTATCATTCTCCACCTTGCTTCTTTATTTGAAAGTGGAGGGTTTTTTTTCATAGAATATATTCTTATTATAGCTCCCTTATCACAGCTCCTTCTACCCTCTCCCCACTTTTCCTCTCATTTGGACCCCCTTCCTTTCTCTCTCATGTTAGAAAACAAACAGGCATCTAAAGAGTAAATTCCCTTTAAGTGAGTTGCATCCTCAGCCCTACTATTAAGTAGTTTTTATTAAAACATATTTTTATTTAATCAAAATATAATCAGTCATTTCTCCCTTCCTGTCTCCCCTCCAACCTCTCTCATTCTGCCCCCATGTCAAAACACATGGTGTCTTCTTTAGCTATGTTTTTATGTATATATGTAAACTAATAGCCATGTTATGAATTTATTTTTTCTTTATTATTATTTTTTTAAATTTAAATTTAAATTAGAAACAAGGTTGCTTCACAAGTCAAATTCTATTTTACTTATTATGTATACAGTGCTCTGCCTGCATGTGTGCCTGCAGGCCAGAAGAGGGCACCAGGTCTCATTACAGATGGTTGAGAGCCACCATGTGGTTGCTGGGAGCTGAACTCAGGACATTGGCAGAACCGCCAGTGCTCTTAACCACTGAGCCATCTCTCCAGCCCTTGTTCTTTTTTTAAAAAAATCTAATCTGTGCCATTTCTTGTTGTATCTCATCACCGGGATGTGACTTTGGTTGTCACTGATGTTTTATTTTTCTCAATCTTGAAAGATATTTTTTGTTAGACATTTGAAAAGACTAATTTTTGTGTATATTAATTATTTATATTGAATGCTTTCTGTTTTTATGTCTTCAAGCTCCATGTCTTTTTTCTTCTTCTTGTGTTCTTTTCCACTATCTTGATAATATTTTTAATTTGTTAATTGCCAGACTTTCTTCCTTTATGACATCTGCATGAGCTGCTATAATTTTCTATTTTATTTTAGCAAAGTTGGTTCTCACTTTGCTTTGAATGTGTAATAATATCATTAAATATATTCTAAAACAATAGAGTTAAAACATATAAAAAATAAGCCATTAAAATATATTTTAATTAAAGGAAAAACACAAGAATCATATATAGATGCAGAGACACACACATACATATAGCAGCCTGACTTAAATTTTTGTTTTGGTCATCTTATGAAAGAGTCTAAATTGTGACTGAATAAGTAACAAGGAATTTTACTTCCAAATGTGTGAAAATGCTTTGACTGTCCGCTGGTCAGGAAATGATATTGTGTTCTTATTTCTGCCACTTTTAATTGATATTAATGATGATTAAGGGTGAGCATTATGGAACAAACTAAAAAATGGTTTTGAGACTGAAGAAGATGCGTGTGTACTGCATTTGACTTTTGTTGTCTTGGTTGTTAACTCTAGAACTACATTTTTATATTTTGCTTATCTGACATAATCTTAATTTGCATAGCTTTATCAATGCATTTAATTAGTTGCTTTTGGTGGCATGGGATGCACTGCTCTTCTTCAGAGCTCCAGCAGAATCCTTTCCACAAAGTAAAACTTTGCTGATGAATAAAGCAAAGTAAGTCGTATGAAGTTATGGGCTGGGGAACTGCTTCACTTTTTGAAGTTCTTGCTGCATGAGCAAGAAAGTCTGAGTTCTAGTCTCAGTAACCGTGTCAGACAAACAGGCGGTGGATGTGAGGCAAATGAAATCCCCAGGGCTGGGGAGGCAAAGACAGAGGATGCTTGGTGCTTGATAGACAGCTAGTTTTAGCTGAATGGGTGAGCTCTACGTTCAATGAAAATCCTGCCTCACAATAATAAGGACAACTACTGAGAAGACACAAATGTTGACGTCTGAGCTCCATGTGCTCAAGTGTGCGTGTGCATGCACACACACATACATACACACACGCACACATATAATATGTAATATAGCTCTTGTAAACCTCATAACTTCCATGAAAAGTATTTTTTGACATTTGTGCTTAAAATCGGACATACTTTACTCTGACTGCTGTCAGACATTTATTCATTTCAAGGTAGCACATTTCAGAACATGTCTATAAAAAGCAGCAAACTCTGGGCGTTGGTGGCACATGCCTTTAATCCCAGCACTCGGGAGGCAGAGGCAGGCGGATCTCTGTGAGTTCGAGGCCAGCCTGGTCTACTGAGTGAGTTCCAGGACAGGCTCCAAAGCAATACAGAGAAACCCTGTCTCAAAAAAACAAAAAATAAATAAATACATAAATAAAAGGGGGCACATGTACTCATTAGCCTGCAGAATCAGAGCAGATGTTAAGAAGTGGATTGCAGGGTTACCGTTCATCTGAGACATAGCCTATCTAGACAGATCATTGGCCAGTGACTTCATTGTTTCTATTTCCAGAGCCATAAGGTGGTGTAGATTCCTAGTTACCACAACTTCTGAAAGTTCGTACAGAAGCTCCAATGTGAGCTACATCATCTGTGTATCATGTAAGTGCTATGGAACAATAAGGAAAATCTAAATCTCTCTCTGAAAGATGTGTCTGCAAACATCAAATTTTATCCAAAGGAAAGCTCCTTCCTCTACCTCATTATTACTCAGTGCTGTCACCAGATACTCCCTTTTGACCACTTGGCAGCAATCTATGTACAGGGAGGGGTCACACTTCACCTAATGTTTCTATTAAAAATGGAGCTAAGTTTAGTGAGGTTCTAGAACCAAAATTTCTAACTGGGGATAATGTCTGGTGCTTTTTAAAACTCACAACTTGTCCAAATTGATTTTATACAGGAGTTAAATTTTTAAAGAAATATACAGAACCTCATTTCTGCGTTTGTATTCAGTAAAAAACGCATTATTGATCAGAAATAGAACTTTTTTATTTAAAGTATAGGAACAATAAAAATCATGTATTACCTATCAGGAATACTTTTAACTACACATTCTTTTATAAATTCTGGGATGAATTTTGAGCAGCTACTTATTTCATAGCTTCTTTCTTTCGTGGATTTATTAGAGAGGAATCGGTTGGTTGCTAGGGGGAGAAATCCTCACAGTCTAAAATCGAGGGCACCGCTTGTTTCAGTCAGACTCTAAGGCTGAGGTGAGAGGGCTGTCAGAATCCCCACTGCATGGTGCGCCTGTGTCACAGCATATGTGCAGTGTTGGTTTCCTTCCCAGACAGACTCCCCAACCTGTGTACAAGGTGATGTGAAGGAAGGTTGCAGGCTCTCTCAGACCGTGATCTTGGAAGGAAGAGCATGCATTTGAGTAGAAGCTGAGTTGCGTCTTATCCAGGACCATGAGTGATGGACAGCACTGCCAGTCTTCAGTTTACTGAATTTCAGAAGGTCTAATGATTTCCAAAATAACATACGACCTTTTCTAGGGACGTCTGTCTCTTCAGGAAGAATAATTAGGCTTGGAGAGCAGGGATGTCACTGTGTGATTCATTTTCTTTCCCATTGGACTTTTTACTGTGTTTTGAGCTCAGCAGATGGTACAATATGGAATTTTTAGGTTAAAGATGGCTTATGAAAAATGATATGCCTTTTCTCCAAGAGCTCAGAGAGGTTTTTTTGTTTGTTTGTTTTTTGTTTTTGTATTTAAAACCAGGTGCAATTCTCATAGAAATCCCAGAGAAGAGAAGTACCAGGAGGGAAGGATGCTGTTCTATGTTAAATAGGACTGTATGTAGTAGTGTCATTCAAGTAATTTACTTGAGGTCACAGATAAAGATGTAAAGTTTTCCTCACATAATGACTCTCTGAGAGAGGGCATATCAAATGCCATTTTAAAATAAGGGACAAGGAGCACGAAAAGTGTTACTATTGTTAATAATCTTTCCGGTAGTGTTGAGTTTCTGCCAGTGATATACAAAAAGAAAAACAAATGACAACAGAAACCAGGGAGACACAGAGAATCCCTGAATTCAAACATCCAGACGGAAAAGAACTGGACACCGACAACCAGACAAAGTAAAGTAAAGCGTGTTTACCACATCTTTGCTTTGAATATAATTGGGTGTGAAAAATCACAGGAAACACAAACTCATTTCCTACCCAACTGGATGAGTGTGGAAGCTGTGTCGTTTTGACCCCATCTGGAAATAAAGGTACCCAATGCACCATCAGGAACTCTCATTTCGATCAATACCATGCTTCATTTGCACCAAAGCAGGATGCCGTAACACCACCGCCATTATGCTTCCTAATGGCACATCTCAGTACGTGAGAACCGCAATTGTCATTTCTCAAAGCACGGAGCACATTATGTCAGATGTCTTCCGTGCCTCATACTTTACACAACGCAAAACCGTTCTCGTTTGCATAACACACGTGTTTACTTTTAACTTCTTCGGTTGCAATAAAGAAGGGATTTAAAAGAAATGACACACATGTAAGATTTTTTTTCCAACATGATGTTTTCATTGATTGTTGGGGAATTTCACATCATGCACTCTGGTCACGCTCACTTTCTAGTCCTCCCAGGTCTGTACCCAGGCACCTCTGTGACCTTCCCCTCCCACAAAGGAAGGTAAAATCAAAACAAAAAACAAGCAACAACAAAACCCACAAGTCCAATCTGTGTTGCTCGTACACTCACTGGAGCATGATCAGACTCCCAGTGGCCACCAGCCCCATAAGGAAGACAGATTTTCCTTCCTCACCAGCACCCTTGAAACAGATTTTCCTTCCTCACCAGCACACCCTGCCAGAAGCCATCACTTATGGGGAGCTAACTTCAGCATCCTTATCACAGTTTTTAAGAGCTCCCTTTGATGGCCTCTTGTCTAGGCTGTTACTTTTTGAGGCATGGAGTGGGGTAGGAGTTGTCACAGAACCCTTCCGTGTCCCGCCTTCTCATCTGTGACTATGCTGTCATCTTTTACCAATGTAAAAGTAATTTCCTTGCCCTGTACGTCAATGGGAGCCTGGATAATGGGCTTCCACACGGTTTCCAGTTGATAGCATGGACCAGACTTTAAGATTTTATTTATCAAAAAGCAACAAAATTCTAAATTACACACACACACACACACACACGCATACATGCAGGCAACACAAACACACACATATATATACACACACATATACTCACACACATATACCCACACAGATACACACACATATATACACATGCATATATACACAAACACACATATTTATATACACACATATATATACACACATATACACACATGCAGGCAACACATACACACACATATATATACACATACACACACATATATACACACAGATACACACACATATACACACACACATATATATATACAAACACACATATTTATACACACATATATGTATACACACATATTTATATGCACACACATATATACACACATACATTATATATACACACATATATACACCTATATATTCACACACATACACACACACACATATATATTCAAATGCATTCTAGTTGCATATCTTGTGCTATTCATTGCAAACAATAACCTAATCTTGCCAAGTCAACAACGAATCTTATGTAATATTTCAATTGAATTCACTTTTCATTCAATGTGATTAACTAAGGAAAGCAGATGAGTATTTACATAAACAAAAAATTAAAGAAGAAAAATCTTAGTAGAAACGTCAGAAAAAAGAGTTACAGAGACACTTGGTTTAAAATAGGTTAACTTTTGCTGAATGAAGTGGTTTCTAGTCTGACATTTGCAGCACACACTATTAACCGTCTGGGACACTGCCTGCAGCGATCCCTATGCTGGGTTTGGGTGATCACACATTGGGCAAAGTTGGCAGCTGGTGAAAAAGTCACATTACTGAGGACAATGCCCAGCCCTTGCTTTATAAATAGAGTTGGTGAGCGAGGAGCGTTTAGTGCATGAAGAAATGTTCTTTGGGCATTTAGCTACTCTTTACTTAACTTCAAGTATTATTTGTTAACAAGTCTAAATAAAATGGAGGGATCTTTTTTTTTTCTGGTTTCTTCCAATTACTTGGTTTCTCAAATTCTTGGTTTTTCTGCCTGTGAAATTGAGCATGAGATTCTCTCAAGCCCGGAGTGACAAACAGCCACGTGGCATTTTCAATGTTTCCAGTGATCTTTTCTTTCTGCCCATGGAAAGGGTGCTCTCAATGCACCCTGCCTTACACCGATAATGGAGCCGGCACGGGGCACGCCCATTTATGACAAAATGAAAGAGAAAACGCGGTTAGCATTAGAGTCTTCTGAGCTCTGTCCCAGGAACCCTGATGACTTGTGATGTCTCTGCTCTTGGTGAGGACCCTTCCTACTTCGCATTCCCATTCTATCGCATTTATGTTACCAAAGCCCCAGACAGGTGTCTCATCTCCAGATTGGGGCTCATGCCTCAGAACTGAAGTTCTTGTTTTTTTGTTTTTCCTAACTCGTTCTGAAACCTCTCTGGCCCTGCTCTCAGTAAGAAGAAAGCCACTAATTGCCTTTGAATCGGCACGATTCCCACGGTGTGCGAATAGCAAACAGAACCCAATGTATCTCTTCTAATCCAACTTTCAACCACAAGGAGGAAAACCTTTGGAAAGCTGTGACATCGGGTGTGGCGCGCATCTCAGGAAGGACAGTCTGCCATGGTCCTCGAACTAAACAGAGACTGGGGTAGAAACCCTGGCTGTGGCTTTGCCGACAACGAGCAAAGTAGATCTGGAAAGGCAAGGAGTATAAACAAATCTGAAGAAAGTTATCATTTCAGCAAGTGCACCCTGGGCACATGCATTTTGGAACAATGATAGCTGCGTGATTATGGTCTTTTTATTTTAATAATTTGCTTCTTTTTAAAAGCGCAGTAGCAAATGAACTTTCTTGTGTTCTAGGTAACTTTTGTCTTCAAGGACGCACCAGAAGGTAGAGAGGAAACCCCGTAGCAGGTAGCAGGTTGCTGCTCAGCTTAGAACAGATTCTCCCTGTCGCATGTCCCTCCGTCAGACCGTCTCACCTGCCAGATCTCTGCTCCTCTCGCTGCCAGACAGCTTTTCCAACATCTGCTCCTGCCCTGAATCACCCACTGCACTGGGGCCTCATCGAGAGAACATTTTTCTTGGTTACTGCATACTGGTAAATATCTTGGCCTCTGAAACCCAGAACTCCAGGACACTTTCCTAGCAGACGCAGTGACATTAAAGGGCACTAGGAAATGCCTTCCCACAGCTGCACTGAAAGCCAGTTAAACAGCTAGTTTAGCACTTTCTCTGTTAACTTAGGGAAAGTGTCAATTATCGTTTGATTGTCCCAACTCTGTCTCTCATTTTGAAATCTTCGCAAATTCCAATACTTAACCATATAGGAAATGAAACCAACAAAAGCCCTAAACCACCTCACTCATCTTTAGAGTCTTCTTGAATGAACAGTTTGTAATGTACACTGTCTCTCATTAGATGAAATATAATTGTATCTCCTTCTCAGTGTCACGTAGATTATAGGTTATACTCTGAGCCTGGACTTTGATCTTTGACAGGTAGCTACCCTTTCCCAGAGCAGAGAAGCTTCCTGTCCGCAAGATTCAGGTCCATTCCTACCAGGAAGGTTTTGGTCTCCAAATCTTTTGTTTTGTTTTGTTTTGTTTTATCTCTGTGGCTGTTCAAGTCACTACTGAACACAACCATGTTCTTCTGACCAAGGTCGGTCACCTGCTTTTCTGGTGACCTGCTTTCTGCAGGTGCAAATTGCGTTGTAGTAAAAGCTGGGCTATCAATGTCTTGCCTTATAAGAATAGACTCCCCTCTATGAATAAAAAAACTATGTAAAAATATCTTATTGATTTGATATTTACTTTACTCCATTCTTAAATTTCACCGGGCAGTGGTGGCACACGCCTTTAATCCCAGCACTCCGGAAGTCTTGAATCTGTGAGTTCAAGACCAGCCTGGTCTACAAGAGCAAGTTCCAGGACAGCCTCCAAAGCCACAGAGAAACCCTGTCTTGAAACTCCCCACCCCAAAAAAGTATGATTAATCATCACCAGAATGAAATTTCTATACAAAGATATGTGGTATTATTAAGAACTGCACATTTTATAAGGTTTCTTTAGGAAAGAACACTATAAATTGAGCATCTAGCTGGGTGGTGGTGGCGCACGCCTTTAATCCCAGCACTCGGGAGGCAGAGGCAGGGGGATCTCTGTGAGTTCGAGGCCGGGCTGGACTGATAGCCTCGAAACAATACAGAGAAACCCTGTCTCGTAAAAACCATAAAAAAATGAGCATCTATTTTATCCTACCCACTATAAACTTGGGAATTCTCGTGGCCTTCAGTCAGCTGATTCTGACTGTACCTTGCGAGCCAATGCCTGCATGGTATCCCCTACCTGTATGAAAACTTGTGTCAGTGTGTTTTGAATAAATGCGTGCAGAGGGCAGATAGGCAGATATGTGAGAAAGAGAAGTAGGCAACTCTTGAGGCCATCTGGGGAGGGATTAGCACATGTTGCAGGTCGTCATGTGGGCTAGCCAATGGCCTCTGCAGAGTGCTTTGGTTATGCTGAAATGGACCTAGAGAGTCTTGATTAATAAGCACATAAAGTGTTGAGTGAAAGAAATGTATTCGAGTGGAAGCTGCATACACCATAACCATATATGTTTCACCATTAATATTTTAACTACTGGCTATTTTCCCAAAGAAGGTAGAAATATTAAGAAACAATAAAAGCAATAGAAATACAATTTCCTTTAGATAAATTACATGTGTTTGTTTCTTCCACATCACTGGTTGTAGAACTCAAGGTTTTACTTGTACAAGGATGTGCTTTACCACTGAACCATCCTCAATCCAGCTGGATAAATTATCTTTTTAGCACCTCTTGACACTGTTCACTTCTTATTAGTGGCGAGGAATATTTTGGCCTCTACAGAATTTCTATCTGCACTTCAAGCACTTAATTCTTATCATATCTATACATAAATGAAATTTACCATCTACTACATATTTATAACTGGAGTCCTACAGACAGTGTTTCATGGCAGTGTTAGTACTTAAATCTTTCTGTAAAAAATGCAAACATTATAAAAGATTTCATAAAAAAGTCCACAGTAAATCCATGGAGATTCATTTAGTATAATTTAAATTACACATTTTATTATGACTGGAGAGTCTCCCACACTCAACACATAAACCAAGAAATAGAAAAAGACAGCAAAGCTTTCACAATCTTCCAAAAAGCTTAATTGTTTTTAGCCAACTTCCTTTTTATTCAAACAGAAGTTCACTGCATGCCTCAATATGATATTTTACTATATTTACTTATTTACTATGCTACACACTCACCAAAAAATAAAACCATACATAATTCAACATTATAACATTGCATACTTTACACTTGGTTTTTTTGAATGAATAAAAAATTATGTGAATATAATTTTAAGTTTATTTGTTTTGAGGATTTCTAGTGTTTTTATAAATGACATTAAAGCTGTTTGCAGAACTCTATTTTCAGGTAATTTAAAATAGATTCATCGGAAAATAATAGTTTGAAGATCTCTTTTAAAAATTAAGAGATAAATTACTCAAGATACCACATTCTCTGGACACAGGACTTGGAGCAATCAAGCTAGAATTGATGTGGAGACTGCCTCCCTGAAAATTAGCTCTGCATCCAAAGATGCCACGTAAGTGCCCAAGTAACTAGTCGTGCTGCCTACCTGTAAAACCTGTCAACTACAACAATGACTGGCCCAGCAAGATATCCGCAGTCCTGCAATATGGCACTTACACAACAGGGGATAACCACCAGCTGCCTAGTTGTATTTAAGGGCTGTTCAATAGGAGAAGAATATTCCCGACACTGTCAGCCTAGTCAGCTACCTATGGCTGAAGATGTCATAGACCTTAAAGGAGAGCCCACTGTTGCCATATTCCTGAATCAGTATGGCTTCTAAGTCAGTGTTTTTTCAACCTTCCTAATACTATGACCCTTTAATACAGTTCCTCATATTATCGGGACACCCAACCATAAAACTATTTTCATTGCTACTTCATAACTGCAATTTTGCTACTGTTATGAATGTTAGCATTAATGTTTTTGGAGACTGATGATTACCAATGGGGTTGTGACCTGCAGCTTGAGAATCACTATTATAAATACAATATTTATTACCAAGTAAAACTGCCATTAGAGAAGCTTCTTTTTGAAACAAAGTCTGCTACAGAGATCCACAACTGGTCAAATGCAGAGAATAAATGACTGTGGGTGCATATACAAGGCAACCCCTATACCTAGGAGTCAGGAAACATTGTGAAAGAGAAGACAGAAAGATTTAAGGGCCAGGAAATCAGAATGATTTTTTTTAAATTGTGAAATAATGTCTTCTGGGCCAGTCAAGGTAATACATGCATGAACTCTTAACAACAAGGCTACCCAAAGAAGACCTGCATAATGGCCACACTACTTAATATCAAATAAGGTTGAAAAAAACTTCACCAGATCTTACCCCTAGATGGAGATTTAAAAAAAAAATCAATGTCAGCTGAGGGAAGATCGGTTTTCTTCAAAGATGAGCCCTCTTTGATGTTATTCAGTCTCAAGTGGCAAACTCTAAATATGTGCATACAATCAACACTATGTGGACTCGGGAAGGTTTCTGTGTGTACATTTGCTATCCTAAGCCAATGACAGTGACTACAATCTTCTTATCTATGTGTTTATCATCTCATTTAAATTAAATGCCAGAATGTAATAGCTCACATGTGAGTTCCAACACATGATTTCTGGAATCACTAAAACAAGCTTTAACATAACCCATCACAAAATCAAGTACTGTGCTGCAGAGATGGCTCAGTGGTTTTGAGCTCATACTGTTCTTTGAAGACTTTAGTTTAGTCCTGAGCGCTTAAACTGGGTGACGCACAAAGAGTGTGTAACTCTGACTCCAGGAGATCTGACTTCATATTCTGTCTCCCATGGGTGCCTGCACACACATTTGCAAACCCACTCTCAGACAAACACACATAATTAAAAAGACATCTTTTGGGAAAGTCTAATACTTATTTCATTTAATCTTAAGTTTAAAGGAGTCAAACTCAACTTAATCTTTAGTGAAAGAATTTGGCATCATGTCAGACCTAGGTGCTGATTAAAGTTGCTGAACTGGGATCACTGATCTGAGTGAAATACAGATGGAAAAGACAGAAACAGTGTTAGAAAACACGGAGGTAAAAATTTCGACTGTAGATGGAAATAAAGGACAAGAGGAGGGAAGGAAACTGTACCTGTGGAGATACGGAAATTTTGATGCCTAAGGCAGTCTAGAACTAACAAATGGGATGTCTTAAAAATAAGCAATGTAGACCAACAAAGAGCAGAGACTAGGATGGCCTACAGAAGGGACATTACTTCAAGTCTTACCATTATCCATAATCTCATTGCCACATGATGGTGTCTGCATGACGTTACCTGTCAGATACTTAAATGTAATAACCAGATTCCCACCTGACCTGCTCCTTTTTTTTTTTTTTTTTTTTTTTTTTGGTTTTTACAAGACAGGGTTTCTCTGTATTGTTTTGGAGGCTATCGGTCCAGCCTGGCCTCGAACTCACAGAGATCTGCCTGCCTCTGCCTCCCGAGTACTGGGATTAAAGGCGTGCGCCACCACCGCCCGGCCCTGATCTGCTCCTTTTAACAAATGCTGTCAGATCATTAATTCATTCCACAAATAAAGTTTTAAGGATTTCCATCAGTTTGTGACTATCTGTTATTTTTTTTTCTTTTCAGTTCCCAAACAGCTTCAAAGTAAAGTCTGATTAAGGTCAAGATGGATGATCTCTTTTCATTGTTGTAATTCTGTTGTAACCACCAGAGTGTTGAGCTTCTTGTAGCAACCAAATTCTGCTTGTGACACACAGTTAGTTCCCAGCCATTAATGACTTTGTTTATTATCAACATATGCTACTAAGTTCCATTGCTGCTTGGAGAGAGGAATAATTTTGCAGAAGGATGTCACCCCTGATGGACTACCCATCCTCCAGTACCTGGCCATAGAGTCATGTCCACAGTAATGTTTTTTTAAAAAATGAAAAGATGTGAAATTGTGAAAGGAAAGTGGGGGAAGGGTAGAGATAGGAGAGGGATTTGACCAATAGACCTGGTCAAAACGTATTCATTGCATACATCAAATTCTCAGTCAATAAAAGCATATAATTCTAACAATGAATGAATACTCAAATTCAAATAACTTTAAAGGAAGAAAACCTGAAGAGAAAAAAACAATAATAGGAAAAATTTTTTCATGGAGGAGAAGCAAAAAGACCATATATGAAAAGAGTTCCCTAAATCATGCTAATCATTGCATTACTCTGGGCACATGAACTATATTTAGTGAACGGTTAAGTTTTATGTTGCTTAAGTCATCTTATATAATAGTCATTTCTAAAAGGAAGATTATGCTTAAATCTAGTACAATAAATCATACCCATGATTTTAAATGAGAGTTTGGGTTGAAGCCAAGCTGCTCTTTATAGAGACCAAAAGACCTTAATCCTGCATCCTTTGTATTATGATGTAATTGGCTCCCCAACATTGAAAACATTTTTTTTCTCTCCCAGCAACATGTCAGCAGGAAACCTAACCTAAGAAATGCACAATATGGGGAGAGAAAATACCACTGATGCAATTAACTCATGGTGGTCCCCTGTAACACAAATGTTCAAATAACATTTTCATTTATTCTTTAAAATGGTCATATACTTACACAACGTAAAATTTTTTGGCATCTTGGTCAAAGATCAGGTAGCCACAGTTTCATTCTCAGATGTTCTGTTTTCTTGCCAGTATCTGTGTTGCTTTTGTTGTTATAGTTCCAAAGCATAATTTTGAAATCATATGGGGTGTTAGCGCCATGGTATTCTTTCTACTTAAGGTTTCTTTGAATATTCCTGTCATTAGTGCCTCCTGAATATTTTGAGGTTGGTTTTTCTATGTCTATGAAGAATAGATTTGGATTTTTTTCATTGAGATAGCATGTACATTGTGATAAACGTGTACATTGCTTTTGGTAGGTTAGCCATTTTCACAATATTAGTTATGAAGGAGCGTAAACAGTATCTCTGCCTTCTGGTGTCTTCCTCCGTATGACCCACCAGTGCTACACATTCCAGTGTAAAGTTTTCCATTTTCTTAGCTTTATTCTTCAGTATCTCATGTTTTTGTGGCTATTGTGAATGGGACTGTTCTCCTGACTTCTGTTTCAATGCTGTTTTGTTGGTATACACTAAGGTTACTATTTTTGTGTGTTTGTCTTGAGTTCTATCAATTTGTTGGAAGTATTTATCAGATCTAAGTACTGTTGTGTAGAGTATTTCAGGGTTTTTATGTACAGAGGCATATTGTCTGAAAACAGGAATGTTCTGGCTTCTTATTTTTGTATGTGTGTCCCTTTTGTTTCCTCCTATTTTTTTAACACTGTTGCTGAGACTCAGATCACTGTGTGGAAAAGGAATGGAGAGAATGCAAATCTCCATCCTGCTTTGATCTTAGTGGGGATGCTGTGACCATCATTCAGCGTGGTGCTGGCTACAGGCCTATCGGATATTGTCTTTATTGTGTTTGGGATATGTTCCTTTCATACCTAACCTTTCCATGAATATATCATGAAGTGTGAAATCTTGTCAAAGGCCTTTTCTTCATCTGCTGAATTTTCTGTTGTGTGCTTTCTTTCTTTGAGCCTGCTTATGTGATGTATAATACTTGCTGACTTATTTAGGTTGAATCTGTACTTCTGGAATGAAACTAATATAGTCATAATTAATCATCTTAATGTGGTCTTGAACTTTGTTTTCCAGGTGTTTTCTTTATTATTTTTATCTATCATTCTCCAATATAATCTATCCAGACCACAGTTTCCCCTCCCTCCACTCCCCTCAGCTCCTACCCTTCTCACACAGTCCTGCTCTCCCCTCTCTCCCACCATCCCCCCCCTCCCGAGAGAAGGAGCATGACTCCCAATGATATCAGCTGAACATGATACAACAAGGCACACAAATCACAGTAAGACAAGAAACAAATCCCCACACTAAGGCTGGACAAGGCAACCCAGTAGGAGAAAAGAGGTCCTAAGAGCAGGCAGCAGAGTCAGAGACACACCCACTCTCACCTCAGGAGTTCCCCCAAAACACCAAACCAACAACCATAATTTATATGCAGACAGCCTAGCAAGAACTTATGCCTGCCCCAAGATTGCTACTTCAGTCTCTGTGAGCACCCAAAAGACCTGCCTAGTGGATTCTTTGGGTCTTGGACTCCTGGTATCCTCAACCCCTCCGGCTCCCCCTCTTGGCATATTTGATCACCAGGGAGATTTGTGTCTAACTTACTTTTGTTATTGGTGTTGGTGGTGGTATATCTTTTTTTCTTCCTTTTCTATTATTTTCTTAATTAGATTAAAACAATCTTATTTTACATATCAATTCCAGTTCCCTCTCACTTCCATCCTCCCATTCCCCTCACCATCTCCCCATTCCACCCCCATCTACTCCTCAGAGAGGATGAGGCCTCCCATGGGGGAGCATCAAAGTGTGTCACAACATCTGGGGCAGGACTGAGACCCTTCCCCCCACCCCTGTGTCTAGACTGAGAGAGTATCCCTCCCTAGGGAATGGTCTCTGAAAAGCACATTCATGCACTAAGGATAAATACTGGTTCCACTGCCAGAGGCCCCTCAGACTGTCCAAGCTCTCCCAACTGACAGTCATGTTCAGGGGACCTGGTTCCCTAGCTGATAGTTTTGAGTCCCTGAGCTCCCACTTGCTCAGGTCAGTTGTTTCTGTGGTTTTTCCCAGTGTGATCTTAACCCCTCTTTGCAACTGGATTCCAGGAGTTCGGCTCAGTGCTTAGTTAGCTATGAATCTCTGCTTCTGCTCTCATCAGCTACTGGATGAAGGCTCTATGATGGCATTTAAGGTAGTCATCAATCTTATCATAAGGGAAAGGCATTTAAGGTAGCCTCTCCATTATAGCTTAGATTCTTAGCTGGGGTTCATCTTTGTGGATTCCTGGAAATTTTTCCTAGTCCCAGGTTTCTTGTTAAGTCCATAACAGCACCCCCTATCGAGGTATCTCTTTTCTTGCTCTCCTTCTCTTTCCCCAATTCAACCTTCCTGATGGTTCATGGTCTCCTTCCCTCCCCCCCTCTTTCTCTCAAGTCCCACACCACTCCCCGATGCTCCCAATTTACTCAGGAGATCTTGTCCCTTTCCCCTTCTCCAGGGGACCACGTATGTCTCCCTTAGGGTCCTCCTTGTCTCTGGCAGTGTGGATTGTAGGCTGGTGATCCTTTTCTCTATGTCTAAAATCCATATATGAGTGAGTATATACCATGTTTGTCTTTCTGTGTCTGGGTTACCTCACTCAGGATGGTTTCTTCTATGTGAATCTATCTGTCTACAAATTTCAAGATTTCATTTTTTTTCTCCTGAGTAGTACTCCATTGTGTAAATGTACCACACTTTCTCTATCCATTCATCTGTTGAGGGGCATCTAGGTTGCTTCCACATTCTGGCTATTACAAACAATGCTGCTATGAACATAGCTGAACAGATGTCCTTGTGGTGCGAATGTGCATCCTTTGGGTATATGCCTAAGAGTGGAATTGATGCGTCTTAAGGTAGACTGATTCCCATTTTTCTGAGAAAACACCATACTGATTTCTAAAGTGGCTGAACAGGAATTCACTCCCACCAGCAGTGGAGGAGTGTGCCCCTTTCTTCATGTCCTCTCCAACATAAACTGTCATTGGTGTTTTGATTTTAGCCATTCTGACAGATGCAAGATGATATCATGGAGTTGTTTTGATTTGCGTTTTCCTGATGGCTAAGGATTTTGAGCAATTTCTTAAGTGTCTTTCAGCCATTTGAGATTCCTCTGTTGAGAATTCTCCATTTAGAACTGTACCCCATTTTTTAATTGGATTATTTGGCGTTTTGGTGACTCGCTTCTGGAATTCTTTGTATATTTTGGAGATTAGCCCTTTGTCGAATATGGGATTGGTGAAGATCTTTTCCCATCCTATAGGCTTTCTTTTTGCCTTGCTGACCGTGTCCTTTGCCTTTACAGATGCTTTTCAGTTTCAGGAGGTCCCATGTATTAATTGTCAATCTTCGTCACTGTGCTACTGGTGTTATGCTCAGGAAGTAGTCTCCTGTACCAATGCGTTCAAAGGTACTTCCTATTTTTCTCTTCTAAGAGGTTCAGTGTGGCTAGATTTATGTTGAGGTCTTTGATCCATTTGAACTTGAGTTTTGTGCATGGCAATAGGTATGGATCTATCTGCAGTCTTCTACATGCCAGCATCCAGTTATGCCAGCACCATTTGTTGAAGGTGGTTTCCTTTTTCCATTGTGTAATTTTAGCTTCTTTGTCAAAAATCAGGTGTTTATAGGTGTGTGGATAAATATCAGGGTCTTCAATTCGATTCCATTAGTTTGGTGGTATATCTTTATCTGGTTTTGATATTAAAGTAGTGCTAAACACAAAGCCGAACTCCTGGAATCCAGTTGCAGAGAGGGAGGAGTGAGGAGCAAAGGGGTCAAGACCAGGCTGGGGAAACCCACAGAAAGAGCTGACCTGAACAAGGGGGAGCTCATGAACCCCAGACTGATAGCTGGGAAACCAGCAGAGGACTGATCCAGACCCCCTCAACATGGGTGTCAGTTAGGAGGCCTGGACAATCTATGGGTCCTCTGGCAGGATCAGTATTTATCCCTAGTGTACAAATGCACTTTGGGAGCCCATTCCACATAGAGGGATGCTTTCTCAGCCTAGATACACAGGGAAGGGCCTAGGCCCTGCTCTAAATGATATGACAGACTTTGAAGATCCCCCATGGAAGTCCTCACCCTCCCTGGGGAGCAGAAAAGGGATGGGATAGGGAGTAAGTGGGGGGCAGAGGAGGAAGGGGAGGGAGAAGGAACTGGGATTGACATGTAGAACAAGCTTGTTTCTAATTTAAACTTAAAAATAACATTTAAAAAACGTGGAATGTATCCTTCCTTTTCCATTTCATGTAATAACTTTTGTAGTACTGGTTATAATTATTTGATACTCTGCAGTGAACTATTTGAGTACTGGGCTATATTTAATTGGTAGACGTTTTATTACTGCTCCAATCTTGTTGCTGGTTTTGAGTCAGTTTAAAATCATTCATTTCCTGTTATAAATTTGGTATACAGAATTTAATCAAAAAATTTGTCCATTTCTTTTAGAGTTCTCCATTTACTGGAACAAAGGTTTTTAAAGTGAGGACTTATATTTTTTTCTAAAAGTTCATGGGTGCCTGTTGTAATGCCTCCTTTTGCTTTTTAATTTAGGTCTTTCTTCTCTTTTGGAAAAGTCATGTTAGAGTTTGTCGTTCTTGCTCTTCTTTTCCAAGAACCAAAGTTTCATCCTACTGACCCTTTGTATTGATTGTTGCTTTCTGTTTCTGTTTCATTGATTTCTGCTCAGATATTATTCCCATCTATTGTTTTACACCTTAATATTTTCTGGTTTTTTCCCCAAGGCTCAAACCCACATCATTGAGTTAATGATCTCTAGCCCTCTCCCCGACACCAGCTGCAGCACACAAGAGAGAAAATCCAGAAACTCTGCCCAGGGCAGCACACTAGAGCCAGCCCTCTTGTTAGGGGCACAGTTGAGCCTCCCTGGAGGTGTGAGGGCAGGAGAGACGACCCCAGTCCTGCATGCTCCCTAAGACAGTAGGGAGAGTAGACCCTGCACCTCTCCTGGGCAAGGTACTGGCGCTGGCCCTCATGGTATGAGTGGAGTGGCATATTCTGGGCTGTTATAGAGCAGGATAGGTTGGATGGGCTGATCAGGAAAACAGGCGGTGTTGGGTGTGCTGGCCTAGGCAGTGCTGGAGAGCTTGTGGGGGTTGGGGTGTGTGTGACAATAGGGGAAAGCTGTCAGGCTGATGAGTCCAGTTGACACCCAGGCCCAAGACCAGGGCTCCCGAGTTGGCCCACCCCAACAGGCACATCATCTATGAACCCTTAGATCATGAGAAGGGCATAAGCTTATAGATCCCAAACGGCAGGGTCTTCATGAAACAGGACGAAGGTGGGAAGTTGACGTTGGGGAGGTGAGAAGTCATTGTGGGTGGCTTGACAGAGGACAGAGGCACTGGAACCAGACAGATGAATGATGGCAGAGTGAACACTTACAAATGAAGATGAAAGGACTAAAAGGTGAAATGCATGTGTGATTCACCAGGGCCACACCACAGCTTCCAACACTAGATTATTGCGTTTTTTCCTCTTTTTTCTTCTTTCTTGTTCTACTTTTGTTTTGCTTTGTTTATTTATTTAATTTGATTATTGATTTTTCTTTTTAAATTTTGTTTTGCTTAGTGGAGGAGGTTTCAAGGGCAGAGGGCAGATGGGGTGGGGGTGGAGAGATGTATGACATAGGGATGCAGGATGTGAAAACCATAAAGAATCAATAATGTTAATAAAATTAAGAAAGTATAATTTTAGCTCTCTCAGACTTTCTGATATTGTACATTGTGATTAGATGTAAATTTCCTTCTTGTGGTTGCCTTTATTGTATTCCTAAGACTTTGTATTACTATACTAAATTTTGATTCCACTCTAGGAAGTTGATTTTTGTTTATGTGTTTGGTTGGTTGGTTAGATTTTTGCTTGTTTGGTTTTTTGGTAAGCAACACAAACATAGCTATCATCTGATTATACATATTTTGGTCTCCATGAGTTTATATAGAGTCTGTAGTCTCTATTAATGCTAACTGAGAATTTTTCCATTAAAGTTGGATAGAAAACAAAAATATTTCCATTTTCTTCCATTTGTTGATAGTTGATTTGTGTCCTACCATATGGTAAATTTTGGAGAAAATTCCATGAATTGCTGACAAGAACATGTCTTTACCAGTGTTTGAGTTTCTGAAGATAACTGTTAGAGGCATTAGACTTATTATGCCATTTAACACCAATATTTCTCTGTTGCTTCTTGTTTGAATAACCTGACTGTTGGGAAGCATGGGATATTGAAGTAGCCCTCTGTCAGTGTTGGAATTAATTTGTGCTCTTAAGTAAGGTGGTATTTGTTTTATGAAATGGTGTATGCCTGTGTTTGATGTGCCTATGTTCAAAACTCTACTATCCTCTTTGTGTATTGTTCCTTTGATGAGCATGAAGCAGCTTTCTATAGGCCTTCTCATAAATATTTACCTGAAGTCTATTTAGCATGATATTAGAATAGCTACAACTTATTATTGCCTAGTTCCATCTGCTTGTACTGTTTTTCTGTCATTTTACCCTGAGATTCTGTCTACTGTTAATAATGAGGTATATTTCTCAGAGGAAACAAAAAGATGGTTCACATGGAAAAAGCCATTTGTCTGCTTAAATATGTAAGGTATTATTAGTACAAATAGCAAGATACCTTACATAATAACTAGATAAGTGAAATGAAAATCAGTGTGCTTATTTTCTTTGCATTCTAAGGAAAGTATTCTTTCAAAATACTATTATATAAATAATGTCAGGATATGTGTGTGTTTGCATATGTGTTGGGGGAAGTCCTGTGCATTTGTCAATAAAGTACTGTTGAGCCTATAGGGAACCAAGATAGGAGGGACTAGGAGTCCAGGAGAACTCTGGGAAGGAGAAACACAGGAGAGTCAACATGTAGCCGCCATGGGGTAGGAGCCCAGAACTATTCTCCGGTAAGAGACATACTTAGATTAACAATTATGGGGTAATTACTTAAAGTAGAGCTAGCCAGTAAGAGACAAGCAAGGCCAACAGCTTCATAATTAATACAGCGTCTTGTGTGTTTATTTGGGACTGATGCGGATCTAGAACCAGGCTGGCGGAAAGGCTTCTCTCAAGGAAAAAGCTTCTCTTAACACATATGCATACATGTGTGTATGCCACATGTGTGTGGGCATCCAAAAAGTCTGAAAGAGGGTTTTTGGATCCTCTGGAGCTGACATTATAGGTCATTGTGAGCAACCCAACATGGGTGCTGAGAACTGAACCCAGGTACCCTGGAAAAGTAGCATGTGCTAACTGCCCAGCCAACGTTCTGGCCTCAAGCTAATATTATTTTTAAGATATTTGCTTAAGTATACTAAATAAAATTTAGAAGGCATTCTGTTTTTTTTTTTAGCACAGTCCATAAAATGTCAACTCTATCTCTCAGAATTGCTTCTAAATTCTTAAGGAAAATATTCTACACAGAGTTGCACTTTTTTTCTGAACAAGGACTACACAATATATTCATTTTTAGTTCTTATACTCTATAGAATTATTTGGAAAAGTGAAGTCCCCAATGCCTATAGCAATCACCTCTGCTTTTTCATTAGGCAATAAGCGTAAATCACAGTTCCTTTGGGACACATGCAGTTACATCTGCACTGTGTCAGAAAGAGTGGAGTGGTGACTTCAGGGATGTCTTGTTCAAATTATCTGATGCTGGCAGGAATGAGAAGCCATGAGAATGATAGGCAGCTACAAATTGGTATGTTTATTATGATAAATAAGACTTATAAATTAATTTTAGATACTCATTCTATTTTAACAGTCTCAAAAATGTTTAGAAATTACGCTTGATGTTTTAAAATATGGTTAGCTAAAACCTCATGCTATTCTTTTTCTTCTGTTCCATAGGCTAAATGTTGAACCAAATGAAATTGAAAGTCATCAAAGCAATTTTCAATCTTTCTTTGCTTTCTCAATTCTGCTGCTCTACAGCTCTGATGACTGTGACAGGATTGTAGTATAAGTTATCAGTTATTAAAAACAGCTGTCTAAGTTGTTATTCATTTAATCTATTCTAATTCTGACATAGAATTAATAATAGATGTTTCTCAAAAATAATATACTCAAGATTGGAATTCTGGAAAGTAAAAGCAGAAAAATTCATAACTAATGAACATTTTAAAATGATTTACTAATAAATTAATCTCAGACTTAGCAATTTAGATAAATTTATTGAATAAAGCTATAATAGATGATTTTCACATTGGAATTCTGCATTTACTTGCTTTCTGAAGGAAAATTATGGATTTTCTTTAAATTATGGATTTTTAAGTGGCTGTTTTATTGATGAATGCACAGTTGCGCAAGATGAAGATGATGGAGTCACATGGGAAGTCACTTTTCCCTTTCTTCAGGGGACCATGAGTTTTTCTCTTGGAGTCCTCCTTGTTTCCAAGTTTCTCTGGCAGGGTGGATTGTAGACTGGAAATCCTTTGCTTTATGTCTAATACCTATATGTCTAATAACATGCTTGTATTTCTGTAATTGGGTTACCTCACTCCATCCAGTTCCATCCATTTGCCTGCAAATTTCAAGATTTCATCGTTTTTTCCCTCAGATTAGTACTCCATCATGTAAATGTATCACATTTTCTCCATCTATTCTTCATTTCAGGGGAATCTAGGTTGCTTCCAGGTTCTGGCTATTACAAACAAACACTGCTATGAACATAGTTGATCATATGCCCTTGTTGCATGATGTGCATTTTTGGGTATATGCCCAAGAGTGCAATTGCTGGATCTTGAAGTAGATTGATTCTATTTTCCTGAGGAATCTCCATACTGATTTCCAAAGTGGCTGTATGAGTTGGCATTCCCACCAGCAGAGGAGGAGTGCTCCCCTTTCTCCACATCCTCTACAGCATAAACTGTCATTGGTGTTTTTTTATTTTAGCCATTCTTACAGGAGTGAGATGGTAACTCAGAGTTGGTTTGATTTGCATTTCTCTGATGGCTAAGGATGTTAAGCACTTTCTCAAGTGTCTTTCAGTAATTTCAGATTCCTCTATTAAGAATTCACTGTTTAGTTCTGCACCCCACTTCTTAATTGGATTGTTTGGTATTTTGGTGGCTATCATCTTTTTGAAATCGTATTTTTGAAATCAACCTCCTGTTAGATGTGGGGTTGGTTAAGATCATTTCCTATTCTGTGGTCTGCTCTTTTGTCTTGTTGACTGTTCCTTTATCTTACAAAAGCTTCTCAGTTTCAGGAGTTCCCTTTTATTAATTGTCCATCTCAGTGTCTGTGCTACTGGTGTTATGTTCAGGAAGCAGTCTTCTGCACCAATTCATTCAAGGGTACCTCCCACTTTCTCTTCTAAGAAGTTCAGTGTGGCTGGATTTATGTTGAGGTCTTTGATCCATTTGGACTTAAGCTTTGTGCATAGCGATAGGTATGGATCTATCTGCAGTCTTCTGCTTGTCAGCATCCAGTTATGCCAGCACCGTTTGTTAAAGATGCTTTCTTTTTTCCATTGTATAATTTTAGCTTATTCATCAAAAATCAGGTGTTCAAAGGTTTGTGGGTTATTATCAGGGTGTTCAATTCAATTCCATTGGCTTACCTGTCTATTTTAGTGCCAATACAAAGCTGTTTTCAGGACTATAGCTCGATAATAGAGCTTAAAGTCAGAGATGGTGATGAATCTGGACATTGCCTTGTTGAACAGGGTTGCTTTGACTATCCTGGGTTTTTAGTTTTTCCATATAAAGTTGACTGTTGTTCTTTCAAGGTCTGTTAAGAATTGTGTTGGGATTTTGATGGGGATTGCATTGAATCTGTAGAATGCTTTTGGCAAGATTGCCATTTTTACTGTTGGTCCTACCTATCTAAGAGCAGTTTCCATTTTTCTGGTATCTTCTTTAACTTCCTTCTTTAAATATTTACAGTTCTTGTTATACAGGTCTTTCACTTGTTTGGTTAGAGTTAACGCAAGCTATTTTATGTTGTTTGTGACTATTGTGAAGGGTGATGTTTCTCTGATTTCTTTCTCAGCCCATTTATTGTATATACAGTAGGGCTACTGATTTTTTTTAGTTAATCTTGTATGCTGCCACTCTGATGGAGATGTTTATCAGCTGTAGGAGTTCCTGGTAAAGTTTTTCAGGTCACTTATATAAAATATCATATCATCTGTAAAGAGTGAAAATTTGACTTTCTTCCTTTCCAATTTGTATCCCCTTGTTCTCCTTTTTTTTTTTTACAAGACAGGGTTTCTCTGTATTGTTTTGGAGGCTGTCAGTCTAGCCTAGCCTTGAACTCACAGAGATCCGCCTGCCTCTGCCTCCCGGGTGCTGGGATTAAAGGTGTGCGCCACCACCGCCCAGCTCCCTTGTTCTCCTTTTGTTGTTGTATTGCTCTAGCTAGATTTTTGGGTACAATATTTAAGAGATATGGAGAGAGTGGATTGTTCTTGATTTTAGAGGAATCATGTTGAGTTTCTCTCCATTTAGTTTGATACTGGATGTTGGTTTGCTGTATATGGCTTTTATTATGTTTAGGTATGTTCCTGTTTTTCTTGATCTCTCCAAGACCTTTATCATGAAGGAATGTTGGATTTTTGTCAAAGGCTTTTTAAGCTTCTACTTAGATGATCATGTGATTTTTGTTTCTCAGCTTGTTTATATGGTGGATTACATTGATGGGTTTTCATATGTTGAGCCATCCCTGCATCCCTGGGATGAAATCTACTTGATCATGGTGGATGAGTTTTCTGACGTCTTCTTGGATTCGATTTGCCAGTATTTTGTTGAGTATTTTTGCATCAATGTTCATGAGGGATATTGGTCTGTAGTTCTCTTTCTTAGTTGTGTCTTTGTGTGGCTTGGGTACCAAGGTAATTGTAGCCTTGTAAAATGAGTTTGGCAATGAGCCTTCTGCTTCTATTGTGTGGAACACTTTGAGGAGTATTGGAATTAGCTCTTCTTTGAATCTCTGGTAGAATTCTGCACTGAAATCATTTGAACCTGGGCTTTTTCTTGGTTGGGAGACTTATATTGATGACTGCTTCTGTTTCATTGGGGTTATAGTTCTGTTTATATTGCTTATCTGTTTTTGATTTAATTTTGGTAAGTGTTATCTCTCCAAAAATTGTTCATTTCATTTAAATCTTCAAATTTTGTCAAGCATAGAATTTCAAAATATGACCTGATGATTCTCTGAATTTCCTCAAAGTCTGTTTTTATGTCCCCCTTTTCATTTCTGATTTTGTGAGTTTTCTCTCTCTGCCTTTTGGTTAGTTTGGATAAAGGTTTGTCTATCTTTTGGTGATTTTCTGGAAGAACCAATTCTTTGTTACATTGATTCTTTGCATTGTTTTCTTTGTTTCGACTTTATTGATTTCATTTCTCAATTTGATTATTTCCTGGTGTCTACTGCTCAGGACTGAGTTTGCTACTTTTTGTTCTAGAGCTTTCAATTGTGCTGTTAATTCTCTAGTGTGACTATTCTCCAGTTTCTTCATGTGGGCACTTAGTGCTATGAACTTTACTCTTAGTCCTGCCTCCAAAGTGCCCCATAAGTTGGGTGTGCTGTGTGTGTCTTCATTCTCATTAAATTCTAGAAAGTTTTCAATTTTTTTATTTCTTTCTTATCCAGGAACGGTGCAATTGTGCATTGTTCAATTCCCATTAGTTTGTAGTGTTTCTGCAATTTGTGTTGTTGTTGAATTCTAACTTTAAACCATAGTGAAAATATTTTTGAAATCTTTGTTTTCTATAATTATACTATTATGCTTCTTTGTGAGCAGAAATCTTTGCTAGTTCAATAAAACACTGATTCATAAAATGTCATAGTCTAAAATGTGAGGCAACATATTCCAAGCAGAATTTGCATTTCATGGTATGAGAGCAATATGCAATGTCAAATGTGCATGGTATGTGTTCTGAAACCAACACCGTACTGAAGTTCTGTGACAAACAAGGTCTACTAGAAACACCTCAGATTCATTGTGTTTGATTTTTAATTGATTTTAATTAGTGTTCAAACCCTTTTATGGACTCTTCCTTTTTCATGACCCCACATTCAGCCTGTGAGCTTGTGACTCATTATCAGAGAATCTATGTCTCCAAAGTGACTTGGGAAGATTCAACAAAAGATGAATACAGAACACAGGGCATCTAATAATCATTACTTTTTCTACTCTTAAACCTGTCATTGCTGGTATTGCCAATGCTGCTATTACTGCTGTGAATAATTGCTCTTACTCCAGCCTACCTTCTTAGTTGAATGACAGTATTACAAACAGGGCATTTAGTTCAAACAAACTTGGTCCCAATGAAGAATAATTTTAAGTGCATTATGTTAGAGATGTTGCATGGTAAAGTGGGATATGCCTATACTGATACTTTATCCGAAATGTATTTCATCTGTCTTGCCTTATTCATTTGCTAAATCTGGCAACCATACTTCTAAGACATGTATGTAACTGGTCCTAGATGTATATCAGTCACCAAACGTGCAAACAGCATCCAAAAGCAATGCCAGCTGATGAGGACAGCAGCCTGCCCAGCATTTCTGTCAAGAGAACAAGAGCAGCTAGGCTCCATCAGGGCCATTCCATGCACTATATATTTTGTAGGTTAAAAGAACATCTCTTTTAGAATTTGGATTCTCTTTCTGTTTATTGGATCACAATTTCATTATTTTTGGCAATTTTTTTGCTTTATTTTCAAAATTCACATGGAGCTTATTTTATATAAATTTAAATTAGAGATAATCTTATTTTGCATATCAATCTCAGTTCCCTCTCCCTCCCATCCTCCCATGCTCCCCCAACCCCCCACCGTCCCAGCCCCATTCACTCCCCAGGGAGGGTGAGCCCTTCCATTGGGGATCCTCAAAGTCTGTCACTTCATTCGGAGCAGGGCCTAGACCCTTCCCCATGTGTCTAGGCTGAGAGAATTTGGGGAATGGGCTCGCAAAGTTCATTTATGCACTAGGGATAAATACTGGTTCCACTGTCAGATGTTCCATAGACTGCCCAGGCCTCCTAACTGACACCCACATTAAGGGGGCCTGGTTCCATTCTGTCTTGGTTCCCAGCTGTCTGACTGGGGTTCATGAGCTCCAATTCCTCAGGTCAGCTGTCTCTGTAGGTTTCCCCAGCATGGTCTTAACTGCTTTGCTCATCACCCCGGCCTCTCTACAAATGGGTTCCAGGAGTTCAGTTCAGTGTTTAGCTATGGGTCTCTGTTTCTGCTTCCATCAGCTACCGGGTAAAGACTCTAGGATAGCATTTAAGATAGTTATCAATCTCATTATAGGGCAAGGGCATTTAAGGAAGCCTCTCCACTATTCTTAGATTCCTAGTTGAGGATTCTCAGGAAAATGGGAAGCATTCTACCTTAAGATTCAGCAATTCCATTCTTAGGCATATACCCAAAGGATGCACATTCATACCACAAGGACATCTGCTCAACTATATTCATAGCAGCATTATTTGTTATAGGAAGAACCTGGAAGCAACCTAGATGCCACTCAACCAATGAATGGATAAAGAAAATGTGGAATTTACACAAAGGAGTACTACTCAGTGAAAAATGAACACGGAAATCTTGAAATTTGCAGGAAAATGGATGGAACTAGAAGAAATCATCCTGAATGAGGTAGCCCAGACACAGAAAGACAAGCATAATATGTACTCACTAATATATAGATTTTAGACATAGAGAAATGGATTACTAGCCTACAATCACATACCTCAAGAGAAGATAGGAAACAAGGAGGACTCTAAGAGAGACAGACGTGGTCTCCAGGAGAGGGGGAAAGAGACAAGAGCTCCTGGGTAAATTGGGAGCATGGGGAGTGATGGAGGGAGGTAGGAGAAAGAGAAAGGGAGAAAAGGAGGGAGGAGGAGAACATGATGGATCAGGAAGACTGAGTCAGGGGAAGAATAGAGGAGAGCAAGAAAAGAGATAACTTAATAGAGGGAGTCATTATAGGTTTAAAGAGAAATCTGGCACCATGGAAATGTCCAGAGATCTACAAGGATGACCCCAACTAAAAAATAAAGGTAAAGTAAAAGAAGTGCATAGACTTATTTAAGGAGTTGTTTTCTGGGTTCACCAAATATTACACAGGAATGCCCATCTATTTGTATAGCAAATCCAAACTATATGGCTAAACACTTCTTTATTATAAAAGATATTTCTTATTCTAAGGAAGCATAACCTCTGTCTGCCACGTGCTTCATTTTGACATATGAGAATGATGTTTATAGAAAAATTATGTTGTTTCTTTTTTCTGTTGTACCATGTGCACATGAGTGAAAGTGCCTGAGGAAGCCAGAGACACCAGCTGCCTCTGAAGCTGGAGCTACAGGGATTGTGAGCCATTTGATGTGGGTGCTCAGAGCACACTCTGGTTTCCCGAAAGAGCAGTATGTGCCTGTAACTCTTAGGCCATCTCCCCAACTCTGCTGTTTCATGTTTTTTAAATGTATGCTTTTAAATCTATTTTCAATGTCTTCCTTTTAAAAGTGTACTAGTTGTATATTAAGCACAGCATTGATACATTCTCACAGCACGGATGGATACTACACACCTCAAAAGCATTCTGGTATTCACACTTGAGAGACATCTCTGGTCCCCCTTTTACCTCACACATTAATCCAAATGCAGACCTGCCTCTTGTACCATCTGGAAGCTGGTCTTCGAATGTGTTCGAATGAACATTGTGTTCTGTTTTTTTTTTTTAATTAGAAAATCGCTCCTGCAAGTAGGAGCACCCAGTTTAGCAATATGCTTTTTGGCATTACTTTGTATCACATAATTGCTGTTCTAATGGTGCATTACTCTGGCAAAAAAGTAGCTGTAATTCAAATGGAAGACATTTAAGTTTTTAAGCACTGGAAAACTTTTATATACGTAAAATTTGGGGGAAATAAGTAGTATGTGTGCCACCCTCAAGTCAGCTCCTTCATTTGCAGGAGTGAGGGAGGGGCAGCTTCTGCCCACAAGGAGTAAAACTAAACCTCGCCAGGCCTGCATGGCCTGGTTTTTCCTTCCCAACACTTTCTGGAATATTGAGAGAAGAATCAATAAGCGTGTAGTTAGGAATCAGTTGGTTACTACAGAGACTACATGTTTTCAATGGCTGTCAAAAACATACATATATTCCTTGGCTTTGACAGTTGCCCGAAGTACACCAAGGGGGAAAAAACCTAAATATTCATCATGGTCTTAGTTAGTGTTTCTGTTGGGGAGCAAAGGGCGTATTTGGGTCACACTTCCGCAGCACTGTTCATCATTGAAGGAAGTCAGGACAGGAACTCAAGCAGGGCAGGGGCTGATGCAGAGGTCTTGGAGAAGTGCTGCTTACTGGCTTGCTCATCGAGACGTTCTCGGCCTGCTTTCTTATAGTACCCGGGACCATCAGCCCAGCTATGGCACCATCCACAATGGGCTGACCCTCCCGCACCAATCGCTAATATAGAAAATGCCCTAAAGGCTTGCATACAGCCTGATCTTATGGAAACCTTTTGTTAATTGAGGGTCCCTCCTCTCAGTTGACCTTAGCACTTGTGGAGCTGACATAAAACTGTTGAGCACAAACATTACTACAGGTCACCTTTGGAGCCTGATTTTAAAAAAATAAATTAAATTCTCCAAACACTGTCAGAGAGCTTTAGATTTTTCTCATTCATTTCTTATTGCATTTCTATTTGAGGAAGTCCCATAGCAGTGATGGAGACCATAACTACTGTTGGTTTTGAATTTCTTGGTTTAAGACTTAGATAAAATATATTTTGAGCTAATATCGGCCTAACAAAAGAAGACTGCCCGCCCCCTTGATGTGTTCTTCATTGATATGTCTGGTTTTTAGTGAGGTGGGCGAATGAAAACCTGTGGGTTTCTTGGGCCGCATGCCAGCTTAAAATGACTGAAAATGTTTTCATTTACTCTGAGGTTGTGTTGTAAATAATAGACAACCTACAACCTATGCTGGGTTGCTGTGATCTTTCCAGCAGCATGAATAGTGCGAAGTCCTTCTTCTCTCTCACTGAGAAGGGGAGGACCAACCGAGCAAAACACCTGGAAGCATGCTACTGGTATGCTCTCTTTTGATGACACTCGCCAAAAGAAAATCAGCTAAATTTGATGAAATTTAAGTTCTTGGAATGGGGTGGAATTCCAGAGTGAAGATTATTTGGAATCTCTGTCCCAACCACCATGTGCAGTCCCTGATTGGCTAGAATTGGCGAATCATAAGTGGTTGAAGATTAGCTGTTGCAATGGGCGAAGAGCCATGTATTACATGCGTATATGCTCCGAGCTTATGCTATGATTTGTTTACCCATCAAGTTGGAATGTAATTTGCTAGCTACAGCATCCACTTTGGTCCAGACTTTAAGCACCTGAACTTAGCAACAGTGTTAGGCCAAGCTTCTTTCAGCTTAAAACATCTGGCCACTATCTCCAAAGATGGCAAAATTTCATCTAAGACTACTGGCTAGGATTATATCCATCCATAATTTTTTCCTCACTCGAGAGTTATTAAAAGTGGCATCCTTTAAACTCTCTTGCAGGAAAGCTGCAGAGAAGTTCTCAATTCCTCAGCATAAACAGTGATGAATAAATAAAAAGGTAGGTATAGTAGCAGTCATCCACTCTTTTTATTTATAATCAAGAAACATAGTTGCCAGGTCTAGACAGAACTCTTCCATAACATACTAATGATATCTATTGAACTCACTTGTCAAAATTTGAGAAGAATTTGTCATACTGTCCCAAATCACCCCAAACTGATAGCAGAAAAACTGAACTTGTCCGGAGAACAGAAGATAACAAGAGTAAGAGAAAGACAAGACAGGGTGGAAAGGTGAGATCCACAAGAATTCATTAGGTATGTGTAAAATTGCTAAGGAACAAATTTCATCGATAAAATGTCAGGACTTTCTTTGAGTAAGGTGGTGTGTTGTTGCTGGAAGGGGCAGCAGCCACGGTGACAGCGACATCAGCCGCCAGAGACTTGCTAGCAAAACAGGTTTCTTAGTACCAGAGTCATCCCACCCAGACCTTCTGCATCATAAACTGCATTTTAACAACACCCCGTGTGAGTCATAAAGCAAACAACATTGTGGGAAGTGTTGTCCCTGTGAGACAGTCTGAGTACACTATTTTTTTTTTTTTGGTTTTTCGAGACAGGGTTTCTCTGTGGCTTTGGAGGCTGTCCTGGAACTAGCTCTTGTAGACCAGGCTGGCCTCGAACTCACAGAGATCCGCCTGCCTCTGCCTCCCGAGTGCTGGGATTAAAGGCGTGTGCCACCAACGCCCGGCCTGAGTACACTATTAAAACATCGCAACAACAAGTTTACAAGGCTACTACCAGAAGGAAGGTATGGTCACCGCTGTACCACCACCACCACACCTCAAGGGTACGGCTATATGTAGCTTTAGTGCGGCTGAAAGAAACCAAAGGCGTTGAGGTGATGCTGAAAGTTAAAGCTGTCTTTCGCTCAGTTTTAATGGTAGTGTGTGTGACATGTGAGCATGTGTGTGGAGGGTTTAGGGTGTGTATGGGGTCATGTGCATGGAGGGGGAGGGATGCAGACATTCACATGCCATGGTATGCACGCAGAGGCCAGAGAACAACTTCCGGTGCTAAGCTATTTCCTTCCACTGTAGGTTTGGGGATCCGGCTCAGGTCATCAGGTTTGTCTGGAAATTAAGTTTACCTGCTGTCCCCTCTCATCAGACTCAATACAGCCTCTACGATAAATTACTCATGAGAACAGTGTTTGCTAATAACAATTACACTTGTCTAATAATTACTAAGGGTAATGTAATGTGTAAAGCATACGTTGTCAATCACCCTCAGTGAGAGACTGGTCAGATGTCTCAGTTAAGGTACGTGCTTGATACAGGCATGATGACTTCACATAAGCTAGACTGGTCAGATGTCTCAGTTAAGGTACGTGCTTGATACAGGCATGATGACTTCACATAAGCTAGAGTTGGGACCGGGAGGCTGGGTAATCTTACTCGCTGACACCAGATAATGCAGAAATATTAAGATACACAAAATAGGGATGTCCTATGATGTTTTAATTGAGGAAGAAATCACTTATGTGAGAAGCCTAGAAAGCCGAGAACCAAAGGTGTTTATGCTGCTCTCCAGGCAGAAACCAGAACCC
This sequence comes from Mesocricetus auratus, assembly GCF_017639785.1. Lineage (NCBI taxonomy): Eukaryota > Metazoa > Chordata > Mammalia > Rodentia > Cricetidae > Mesocricetus > Mesocricetus auratus. The sequence goes on from NW_024429195.1 coordinate 4,664,575, forward strand.
AAAAGGAAAGAGTCTCCTCCCCCTAGCTCTTGTTATCCAGTGAACACACCCAAATGGGCGTGGTCATCGCTCTGAGTACGCAGACCTCTCCCTACAATAACCTTCCCTTCTTGGCCGGTGAGCAGGACTGTGATACATTTTCTTGATTTGTGGTTGATGTAGCAGGGCTCAGCTCACTGTAGGCAGTGACACTTCGGGGCTAGTGGAACCGGGTATAGTAAAAGAAGCAGCCTGTGCAAGCCATGGGGAGCGAGCTGAGAAGCGACTCTCCTCCACGGCTCTTACTTCATGTTCCCTCCAAGTTCCTGCCTGGAGTGACTGTCCCAGCTTCCTTCAGTGATGAACTGTGATGTGGCAGTGTAACGTGAAATAAACCGTTTCCCTCACAAGTTGCTGTGGTCAAGGCATTTGTCATGGCAATAGAAACCCTAACTAATTCAAGGCACTAAGTACCAAGCCTGATTAACAACAGTCAGTGCAAGGTAAGAAGTGACTATTTATTTTATTTATTTATTTATTTATTTATTTATTTATTTATTTATTTATTTTTGGTTTTTCGAGACAGGGTTTCTCTGTGGCTTTGGAGCCTGTCCTGGAAAGCTTGCTCTGTAGACCAGGCTGGTCTCGAACTCACAGAGATCCGCCTGCCTCTGCCTCCCGAGTGCTGGGATTAAAGGCATGTGCCACCAATGCTGGGCAAGAAGTGACTCCTTACAAGTGATCTGTGACATCTGTATCTGTGTCCTTGTGTGCAACACAGGTGTGTGTGTGTATGTGTGTGTGTGTGTGAACACACATGCACCCATATGTGCATGCAAGCAAAATACAATTTATTTTTAAAAATTTAACTCTTAGATCGACTCTGCTGGCCTCCTGATATCTAAGCCCAACTCCATGTCAAATTGTGGTCAAGTTGCTTAATATCTATTTCTTTGTCCTTTAATATTATTTTTAACATTTAATTTTGTATTTATTGTTATTTTAGGTATTTAATATGTAATTTAATATTATCTCTGTGTGATTAGTATTATTGTGGATATTTTTGGAACAGTTACAGAGCTTTCAAAAGTAGCTGTGGTAGAATCCTGGGGTTGCAGATTAAATGAGTAAGATTAAATAGAAAACCTAGAGAGGTGTGTTGCAGATACCAAGGCCTCCTCTATGGTAGTAGCCACCAGAGCAGGAGTAAGGAGCTTGTCCTGTTCGTACTTTGCTAGCGCTCATAACATTGGCTTCCTGGACTCAGTATCCCAAGTAACGTGTTTAGTTGGGCACAACTGTTGCCTGTGTGCTGTGGTAGGGGTCCTGACAAGATGTGTGGCTTTGCCCGAAGTCTTGCCGCTGGTGCATAAGAGACCGACTTCAAAAGATCCCAGACTCAAGCTGCAGGTCAACGTGGGCTGCTCTCCCAGTCCAGTGCCTCCAGTTGAAGGCTTTTGAATCCAAGTGCTCTATTTTCCGCCAAACTGCACTTCTCTCTAGCCATGAATGAGAAGTGGCGCTTTCAGATGACAGCTGACTCATTAACGCTGTTTGAATCCGAGCACAATGATCAAGCCTTGCGATCTGCTTCTGCGTTTTGCTCCAGGTCTTCTCGTTCATCTCCTGCCTGCTCTAGCCCTAGAGAACACTGTCATTCTTTGCTTGCCTTGCAAGCCAGGAGACTTGGAATCGGCGTCAAAGTACTCTTGACAGGTACTGAAATCCTGAGCTCCGGAGTCCTTAAGATTCTGCCTAACCAATAATAACAAATAATAATAATAATAATAATAATAATAATAATAATAATAATAACCAATAATAACCCTTAGGATGTTTTTCACTGCCCCGTGAGTCCAATTTGCATTTTGATGGGGAGCTTCTGAAGATGAAAACCGTTGTCTTACAGAACGACTATCTAAGGACAATATATCAGATACAGGGAGAGAGTTAACCCTGTGGTAAAGCAGAATTAAAGGTTTTTTTTTTCAGTGTCTCAGATCTCAGCCTCTAGGCAAAGGATGTCCAGGTAATGATGCCCTGCATAAAACAGCAACTTAAAACATGGAATACACGTGTTTTAGGAGATGGGAATTTGGATCTCTAACCTAACCTCACTGGTTTGTTTTCTTAAGACAAATTGTAAAAGACTCAGTGGTTACTTATGGAGATGAAAAACACCTTTTCACATCAGTGTTGGCTGTTTCAAAGATGATCTTGAATGTGATCGTGGGTGGGTAGCACAGGTGATATTTGCTTTTACCCTTTTCTGTTTCAAAGGAAATATTATCAGCATGGAAACTGGCATAGGCAAGTTAGCGTTTAAGGTGCCTAATACTGTCTTAAGGAATTGGTAGTCAAGTTTAGGGAATATGCAATCGTTGGCACAGCGGGCACACATGTACGTAGAGGCTCTCTTTTAATATCTCCCGGTCAGACAGGTTCACAGATCTGTGGAAACGAGGCGTTCGGCTAGCACAAGTGAGTACAGATGTAAAATAGGCCTGATGCCTTGAAGAGCCGCTTGAGGGTTTTTGGAGTGTCGGTCAAGGGTGTCTTATACAGTAAAGTGGTGTAATAGTTAACAAAGGAGAAGGCACCAGTACTCGTGCAAGGTGGGAAAACGTCGTGTGAGTCTTGGGAACGAGAGAAAGGTGGGAAAACGTCGTGTGAGTCTTGGGAACGAGAGCAGTCATCTACTTTCTGGGTCTTCAGCGGGTTTTAAATTGGGAGGGACGGAACTACATGGAAGAGTTATGTTTTGTGATCATCCTTTCTGTGAGCACTGTGAGAGCCTTGCCCTCTCTTGAATCAAGACAGCTGAGATACACCAGGCTGGTTAATTAATAAAGAAATGGCAATTAGGCTGAGGTCACTATCACGGGAGCTTAGAGACGCTGGTGCTCCAGCACAGTACTCAAACAAAGACGTCTGCAAGGCTTCTAAAAATAGTGTGCGTCCAAACAACGAAAAGAAAAGGAAAATGGCCATAACAACCTTACCGAAAAGAAAGCTGTGCAAAGGATTTAAAGGAATACTTAAGAGCTCATTTGCCATCACGTGCCAGCCCAGTGCTAGCTCTAACTCAGAGTCTTTTGTTATTATTTCTTTTGCAGAAGTGAGTGGGATGTGACATACAGGTTGCTATAGTTACTCGTGGTTAACGAGTCTGGAGACTGTTCTCAACCAAACAAATAGCTCTCTCTCTCTCTCTGCCTCCCTCCCTCCCTGTCTCTCTCTCATACACACACATACACACATGCACACAGTTAGTTGATAAAGAGCAATGGGAGATTTGTGACTAAAAATGACTCATCCCAACCCAAATACATTGATATTAAATAATAATAGTTAAGGGATAAAATCACAATTCATTGAGAAGCCTACATTCTTTGTCTTTCTTATCATGCATACGATTTGAGGCTGTTTAAATAATAATGATTGGAATGCAATACAATCCCTTAAAATGTGATTTACTTGTTTCCCAATTTTACAGCACTAAGCAAATATATAAATAATTAGGAAATGGAGCAAAATTCAGATGTAACTTGTAGTAAGTCAAAATGTACTATTACTTTGAACGGAAGTATATTTATCTTCATAATTTACAAACTATAATGCACAATAAAATAAGTGAACAAATAATCTAAGCACACTATATTTATAAAAGGAGATAATACACTTTATAGTATAAAGTGAATGAAGTATGTTCAAAGAAATTATCGAAATCTCCCTATTTGGGAGAACAAGATAAAAGAGTGTACAGATCTAACAGTGAAACCAGGTTCACGCTGGTGATAAAGTTTGGCATTCTGGAGAAATACAGACAAATATCCAGACAGGCCAACCGGAGAATTTTTCCAATTTATATTTGAAATATCTATCATTCTAATCATTAATTGTCTAAGCTGTATTGGCAGGACAACTCAAGAAATGTTTATTTGATTAATGTGAGCTCAGCTACACACAACCAGTGGAGTCTTGATGGCTTAGGGTAAGAAGATTTCTGTGTGTTTATTAGCATGGTTTGGAAATAGTCAGAAGGAAATAGGTGTGTATTGGTGAGTCAACAGATAAAGTCACGGGTGGGGGCAAACAGCTATAACCCCAGCACTCGGGAAGCAAATTCACGCTCAGCAAGTGCGAGTCCATACCAAGCATGTGAGACTTTGCCCCACAACACACACACACACACACACACACACACACACACGCACGCACGCACGCACGCACGCACACACACACACACACACACACACACGCACGCACGCACGCACGCACGCACACACACACACACACACACACACACACACACACGCACACACGCACACACACACGCAAATAAAAAGTGGGCCATTTGTCTGTCTCCACGTAAGAAGTATTAGGAGAAAGCAAGTCTTTACACCACCATTTCGAAGACGCCTGTCAAATATTTCAAGAAGGAAACAATAAGATCCACAGGGCAGGATCATGGGAAAAATGGGTCTACAGCTCCCCTTCCCAGTGTCTGAACATGAATTTATCACTCCTAAACTTATCAAGTGTGAGTTAAAGTCCATCTTCTGAAGGAAAACTACCTAAGTGTTTTAAGCGCACGTGGGAAATTGAAGAATCAATATGTCATTGTGTTAGTTTGATCCTAACATGTCTCCCTGTTTCTGGATGAGAAATTTGGTTCTGTTTCCAGTTCCACAGCACTTTGTAGTAGGGACTGTACAGTCAGCAACACTAACTTCATTCTTCTGTCTGAAGTATCAGAGGAAACTACGTGTTTGGTTTACAATAACGTCTAGCCTGTCTTTGATATGTGCCATCTAGGAAGACGGACATCTCACGTCCCCTACCATTGCTCTTTTATGGTTAGCATTTGTCCTAAATACCATTCCTTCGGCACTTCATCAAATGACAATGGAAGCAAACGATCTGTTAAGTCAGCTGCTAAGAATTATTTCCCCCAAAGAAACAGATTTCTAAATGATGACCAGATAACCAGATACTTTAAGAAAATCTATTTTGGCAACCCTGCTGCTCAGCTGTAAAATCTTGACTGCTAACAAGGTGGTTTACGTGGGCAGTTGCTGTTTTCAGACAGTCGTGTGTGTGGATAAGCATTAACTCAGAAGGGCTGATCCTTCACCACACTGTAGACGGGAAAAAAATTCTTATGGGTACAGATAGGTGCTATGAGAAGTGTTTCTGTTTTTAACTGCCCTACTAGCTGTGAAGCTGGGCAGTCTTCTGTTTTATTTTTAAAACAAGATCATACTCTTCTTGTATGAGGCATGGAGGTTCTTGTGCTCACAGATAAGTACTGTGGGAACCCGGAAAACCTGGAATGTTGGCAGAGAGCTTTTTTCTTCAAGGAAAGAAACAGGTATTGCGCTCCTTTCCTTGGAGGCTGGTAGTGGACAGGAATTCTGGTCTTTGTGTTATCTGTGTGACCAGAGACCACATGGGACCCGCCACCTGGAACCTATCTTTATGGAAGGTTGCACATGAGGTTTCCCAAGAGTTCCAACGCAGCCACGTCTCATCTTTATTGGGCTTACTTTGTTCCTCCAGGAGAAGTTTTATTGTGTACATGGGATTGAGTTAATTATCACCAGAAAAATGTTTGCCAAATTGTTCTGTGATCAACTATATCTGAAATAAACCACTCAGCATCAGACTCTCGAAGTTTGAACCAACATGGGCTACTAAGTCAGTGTTTATCTGAACTACCTTGTTACCTCCCATGGGTCACAAATCTCCTAGCCATAGATTTCAGAGACCTCCCCCACGAACCCATTTTATCATTTTAGATATTTCAAATTAATATATCAAAAATATTTCCCATATAGTTATATAGTTAACTGCATCGTTGCAATAATAGTATTTCAGATAACACTATAGTACCTGAAATTGGAGATTTTCATTTGCTTAGTAAGACACTATTCAAGCTATTTCCAGTTTTTCTCTTTGGTTAAAATGAAATAATAGCATATTTTACACATTAGCATGATTACTTCCTGAATCTGAACTGCTTTAATTGGCATTTGGGGATAAGGATGATGCCTCACATATAGAAGCAGGTGACTTAGCTGAAGGATAGGTTCCTCCACTTTCTGAACTTTGACAAGATTTACATTTCCTGTATCTTATTGATCTATTTCTCTGCTCTCTGTAATGAGTCAACAATGCTTCATAGAAATGTTTCTATGGTTACATTAACTCACATATTAGTTGCTCTTAATAACAATGTGTCTTAGGTAGCTGTTTGCAATAGTATGCTGTTTTATATGCAGTGCTAAAAAGTTGCTTTTAAGGTTATATACTTGTGTCTAGTATTTTGTACTTGTAAATTCCTATTTGCCTATCCATATGGCTGTGTATAGTCATGTGTGCATTCATACATATATATAAGTATATCACCCACTTTCTGTACTAGTATGTTGCCAATATCATACTCTCCTTCACATTCTCCTGGAAACATATCAACCTTCCTCTCCCCAAGAACTAAATGTTGTTCTGAGATTGTCTTTTAATATTTTAATTATGTATAATATACATATATATGAGTCACTGAAGAGGTAGTATTTTGCATACTTTCTATGTTATATGAATAATAATCTGTGTATTCAGTTGGCATTAATATCATTACTAATTAATTAATTTATGGAGTCTATCTACACTGATGTATTTAGCTACCTTATTCCTCCTCCTTGAAGCATAGTACCCCATTATTGAAATATAACATAATTTGTGAAGCCTTTTTTATCACATGGGTTTTTTTAATGAACTTTTGGATTGTTTTGCTATTAAACAATGTCAGCAAAGGGGGCATGTATTTGCGTTACTATAAATTTTATTAACATTATTTTTTGACAATTTCATACATGTGCATAATGCATTCTGGTTGCTCTCTCTTTCCATCCTTTCCCATACCCCCACCCACTGATCTCAGTTTTTTCCCGTAATTCCATTTCTCATGTCCATAGCCTTTTGTTTTGTTTTTATTACCCACTGAATCAAATTGGGATCATTTATGTGGCTACTGGTTTAAAATTTTTCACTAGAGCCTGGTGGGCTCACCTGAGAAAAGACAACTGAAGTTAATGGCTTCATTTCTCCAGAATGCCACTATTTGCCAGTTCTTCAGTAGGGAGAAAAAAATGAATTTGTGAAGTTGCATATAGGCAAGGTTTTGTATAAACAGTATCAGTTCATGTGTTCATAGATTTACTTATAGAAAATTGACCCTTGGAATGCTTTTGCAAAACTTAAGTCTTTAATTGCTTCTCTTATATTTGAGTATTTTCTGGAGAATAGTCTATTCTTATCTTGGACGGGTGAACCAAGTTAGTTATTTTCTGATAACTTGCAGAGCCTTTTATGAGTTATATAAAGATAACCAACAAAAACCTGCCTTTGGCTGGGCGTTGGTGACGCACATCTTTAATCCCAGCACTCGGGAGGCAGAGGCAGGTGGATCAAGGCCAGCCTGGTCTACAGGGCAAGTTCCAGGACAGTCTCCAAAACAAAACAGAGAAACCATGTCTCAAAAAAAACAACAAAAAATACATATATATATACATACATATATATTAGTAATTATGGGTTAATAATTAAGTCAGAACTAGCCAATTAGAAACCATAGAAAATGGCCAACAGCTTCATAATTAATATAGTGTCTTGTGTGTTATTTGGGGGCTAAAGTGACAAGGGGACAGGTGGCTGCCAGGAAGAATGCACATTGCAATCATACTTTTAACACCTTTGTTCTCATTAACCTTGACTTCCAAGTATAGCTGTTGAACACCCAGAAAGATGCAACTACGTTAGTTTTGAGGAATAAAGAGTGGGTTGAAATTTTCCTGCTAAATAACATATGCTTGACAAAAACATATTTTAAAATAAACCTTAATTATAATGAATCTGTTTTCTACATGGTTAAAATGTAACAAACTTCATAGAAAATATGATAATTATCCTGGTAAACATAAGACCTGTGTTTTAAGCCAATTCTTAGAATTGTTACAAAGAGAAGATTAGTCACTCAGTTTATTAATAAAACCTCAAGTTCTTGAGACAGAAAAAAACTTTATATTAGCCATTTAACACTAAAAAGTAGGTTTTAATTTTTTAGATGACTAATCATATAGAATAATCTATACATTAGACATCCTAAAGATTCCACCAAAGCTCTCTGAGAGCTTATAATATATTAAGCAAAGTGGCAGGATAGAAATAGAACTTACAAACCAGGTGTGGTGGTACACACCTTTAATCCCAGAGTTAAGTGGATCTCTGTGAGTTCTAGGCTAGCTTACTACAAAGCAAGTTCAGAACATCCAAAACTATTACACAGAGAAGCCCTAGCTCCAAACACTGGGGGTGGCGGAAGGGTGAAAGGAACATACAAAATCAGTGGCCTTCATATATACCAATGGCAAACATACTAAAAGATAGATCAGGCAAACAATCCCATACACAATGGACACACAAACATACTCATATTTAGCAAAAAAGAATCTAAACAAATGAATTCAAGACCTTTCACTGAAAATTTTAAGACATTAAATAAAGAAACTAAGAAAGACACTAGAACATGAAAAGACATTCCCTCTTCAAGGATTGGAATAATTAACATTGTGAAAATAAGCATGTTTCTGGGTAAGAGTTCAGCAGCACATGATATTGATGCCTACCTTAAATGCCTTTCCCCGTTAATGAGAATGATGACACCTTAAACGCCATCCAAGAGCCTTCACCCAGCAGTTTATGGAATTCCAGAAGCAGAGATCCACAACCAAGCACTGAGCCAAACTCCTGGAATCCAGTTGTAGAGAGGAAGGAGTGACGAGCAAAGGGGCCAAGACCATGCTGGGGAAACCCTCAGAAACAGCTGACCTGAACAAGGGGGAGCTCATGAACCCCAGTCAAACAGCTAGGGAACCAGCATAGGATGGAACCCTGAGCATGGGTGTCGGTTAGAAGGCCTGGCCAGTCTATGGGGCCTCTGACAGTGGAACCAGTATTTATCCCTAGTACATGAATGGACTTTGGGAGCCCATTCCCCATGGCTATTCTCTCAGCCTAGATATAGGGGGCAGGGCCCAGGCCCTGCCCGAAATGATGTTACTGATTTTGATGATCCCCTATGGAAGGCCTCACCCTCGTTGAGGAGTGGATGGGTTTTGGGATAGGGGTTAGTGGGGGGTATGGGAGGGTGGAAGGGAGAGGGAACTGAGATTGGTATGTAAAATAAGAGTGTTTCTAATTTAAATAAAATTTTATTTTAAAAAATGAGTTCAGCAGCACAGGGAAGGAAAGCTCAGATTAATAAAGGAGACACATGAAAGCAGAAGGCTTCTGTACAACAAGAGAAAGGTTGATCAAGCTTAGTGCAGCTCACAGAACAGGAGCAAATCCTTGTAGTTAGCCATCTGATGGAATATTACCATTTGGAATATACGAAGTACTTCACCAAAAAGCTGGACATAAAGAAAATAAACAGCTCCATTTTAAAAATGGGCTATAGAACACCTTTAATCCCAACACTAGGGAAGCAGAGGAGGTGGATCTCTGTGGGTTCGAGGCCAGACTGGACAGCCTCCAAAACAATACAGAGAAACCCTGTCTCAAAAAACAACAACAACAACAACAACAACAAAAAAAAAACTGAACAGAAAATTCTTAAAATATAAAATGTAAATGGATAGGAACCAAATTAAAAGGTTCCGACCATTCTTAGCCACTGGGTAAATGCAAACCAGATCTGCTTCATATTCTATCTCACCTCAGTTTTAAATGACCATGGTTAGAATACAAAAATAACCAAATCCCGGCATGGGTGCGGCTGAAGGGAAAACCACTACAAACGGTTGGTGGGAGTGCATTCTCTTTGGAATCAGGCTCTATGCTTCTCTGTAAGGTAGAAAGGGAACCACCATGGGACCCAACTGAAACCCTCCTGGGATTTACCAGCTGGATTTTTCCTATTTATCTTCGTACAGAGAGAGGTTCTTACACATCCGTGTGCATGCTGCACTATTCATAATAGCTAAGAAATGCAATCAAAGTTGATATCCATCAGCTGATGAATGGATAAGGAAAATGTGATGTATATATGCAATGGGATACTGTACAGTTGCAAAAAAAGGAAATATTGGGGTGAAGGATGGAACTGGAAGAAGTTATACTTTCTCCCCCAGAAGACAAATGCCTTATGTTTTTATTTTCTCTGCCATGTACTTTGTGTGCTTAAATTGGGGCACAAGTCAAAGTCTCCCCCATGGAGCGTGGGGAATGGGAAGGGAAAGGAGACGTTGAGATATAGGCAAAAAGAAATTAAGGATGTGCAATGCCGAGGATGGAAAGGCTTAAACAGGGAGGGGAGAGGGATGTGAGGTAAACTAGGGGAAGAGCTGAAGTTTAACAACAAGGACTAGTGTATGAAAAGTCACATGAGATCCAGGGGTGGTCACATTTGCCTTTATTTCCAGCCCTCGGGAGGCAGAGGCAGGTGGATCTCTATGAGTTCAACGCCAACCTTGTCTACAAAGTGAGTTCCAGGACAGCCAGGTCTATTACATAGAGAAACCTTGTCTAAAAAAAATAGAGGCGGGGGGAGGAAGGATGGGAAGAAAAAAGGAAAGAAGGAAGGAAGGAGGGAAGGAAGGAAGGAAGAAAGGAAGAGAGGAAGGAAGGAGCACATGAAAGCCTACTGTCCCACAACAAAAATATGATTGAAGGGATATAGAACACGTGATTGAAAGAAGAGAAGGGAACACTGATGGTTGAAGAATTAAACGAGCGTGTGGAGTAGGGTGATAGGAAAGCATGTGAGTGCTGAGTGGCTTAGCCAGCACTGAAGATGCACGAAAAATCCCTCATGAAAAACAACTAGTTGTTAAGTTTCACTGTGTGGGTATGAAATGTCACTCCCAAACTACATGGGCGATTAAGTGAAAGTTTCAGTACGAGGCGTAGAACACCTTCCTAGGAATTGTTGGTCAGTGAGTTTCCAGAGCCCTCTCCAAATGGCACAGGCTATTGTCATTGCACGGGGTTTGCCGCGATGCTTACTTGGTAGGACTCCCTTGTGGTTTGAATAAGAATGTCACTCATAGTCTCGTGTATCTGAACGACTAGTCCATAGTTGGTGAAATGCTTAAGTAGTACTGGGAGGTGGGGCCTTGTGGGATGCTGTGTAGCTCTGGGAGTGGACTTTGGGGTTTTGAAAGTCCATACCAGGCCCAGAGTCTGTCTGTCCGTCTGTCTGTCTGTCTGCCTGCCTGCCTGCCTGCCTGTCTGTCTGTCTGTCTGTCTCTCTCTCTCTCTCTCTCTCTCTCTCTCTCTCTCTCTCTCTCTCTCTCTCTCTCCCTCTCCTTGAAGATCATTATGTAACTCTCAGCTACTTATCCAGCACCATGCTTGCCTGTCGCCATGCCCCCTGCTATGACATTAATAGACTAAACCCCTGAAACTGTAGGCAAGCCCTAATTAAGTGTTTTCTTCCATGAGTCACCTTAGTTATGCTTGTCTAGTCACTGCAACAGTGAAGGCAAGAGGAGCGTAAAAGCCAATGGATGAGAAAGTGCTGTAAAATAGTTTCTTTTTTGATATATTTTATTTTTTATTTTTAAATTTAAATTAGAAACAAGGTTGCTTCACATGTCAATTCCAGGTCCCTCTCTCTTTCCCTCCCCTCCTCCCGTGCCCTCCCACAAACCCCTCCAATATCCTCTCATTTCCCCAGGGAGGGTGAGGCCCTTCATGGGGAGTATCCATAGTCTGTCATTTCATCCAGGGCAGGGCCTAGACCCTCCCCCAAGAGTCCAGGGTGAGAGTGCATCTCTCATTGTTGGATGGGTACCCAAAGTCCATTTGTATACCCGGGATAAATACTGATCTACTGCCCAAGGCTCGATAGATTACCTCGGCCTCCTCACTGGGTCTTGATCAGTCCCATACTGGATTCCCAGCCATCAGTCTGGGATTCATGAGCTCCCCTTGTTCAGGTCAGCTGTTTCTGGGGGTTAAACCAGCCCAGTCTTAATCCCTTTGCTCATCAGTCCTCCCTCTCTGTTACTGGATTTCTTGAGTTCAGCTCAGGGTTTAGCTGTGGGAGTCTGACACTGCTTCCATCGGCCACTGAATGAAGGTTCTTTTTCCCAGACTCTCTGGCCATGGGACTGTAGGCTGGCACTCTCCAGATCTATGTCTAAAATCCATATATGAGAGACTACATGCCATGTTTCCCTTTTTTTGTGACGGGTTTCTTCTCATGATGGTTTCTTCTAGTGCCATTCATTTGCCGGCGAATTTCAGAAGTAACTGTGATTACCTGCACAAGACTTATAGAAGATCAAGCCAGCCAAAATTTGTATCTGGCATAGACATGGTAGACAATTTTCAGACCCCACTCCTTACTGAGGAGCTATGGACAGACGAAAGTTGCTGGAAGAGTAAAGAGCTCTCTGTTTTGAGGATGTTGTCACTTGTATGATCCCAAGCTTCTAAAAGATGACTCAACATCTATCTAGACATGTGCAGTACATACTTTACTAAGTATATTAATGAAAATGGAAAAAAATAAATCGGCATGAGGACTTGGTGAAGAATGCATGGGAGGATTTGTAGAAGAGAGACTATGGGTAAGTATATTTAATTGTATACATGAACAAAATTTTCAAGAGTAATAGAAACAACTGAATTAGATTTTATCGAAAATCAGATGTTCATACATGTATGGGTTAATATCAGGGTGTTCAATTAGATTCTAATGGTCTATGGTCTACCTGTCCATTTTTGTGCCAATACCAAGCTGTTTTCAGGACTACAGCTCTATAATAAAGCTTGAAGTCAGGGACGGTCATGCCTCCAAATGTTGCTTTGTTGAATAAGGTTGTTTTGGCTATCCTGGGTCTTTTGATTTTCCATACAAAGTTGATTATTGTTCTTTCAAGGTCTGTGAAGAATTGTGCTGGGATTTTAATGGGGATTGCATTAAATCTGTATATTGCTTTCGATAAGATTGCCATTTTTACTATGTTGATCCTACCATCCAAGAGCATGGGAGATCTTTCTACCTTCTGGTGTCTTCTTTAATTTCTAACAATAATAGCTTAGAGAAAATATTTGAATCATTTTAAAATTTTTTCTTATCAGCAAATTTGAAAGAACCATTAATTTGATTAAATTTACTTAACTTAAAATGTTATATGATAAATAAAAGACCCAGAGTCAGATATTGGGGTACAAGCTTTAAGACAAAGATCAGAAAAGCAAAGCAGCTGGGCACTAGCTATTACTCTACCTCAGACTGAAAGGTGATCCTCATTCCACCCAATCTCAGACTGCTGCCTCTCCTTAGCATGGCTGGAGAATCCTGAGATTTCAATGTCTTCCTATCCTCGATGTGACTGGAGAATGAACTTCAGTTCTGAGACCTTGCTCTTGTCTTATATGCCTCCCTAATGCTGGGATTAAAGGCATGTTATCCCATGAGCTGGGATCAAAGGGATGAGCTCTGTTACTCTTCACTCTTGTGTAGGTTATTGTGGCCTTGAACTAACAGAGGCCCATCTACCTCTTAATCCTGAGTCCTAGGATAAAAGGTGTGTATCACACCTGCCTGATCTCTATACAGCTCTTTGAATCCATGGTCAAGCTTTAATAAATCATAAATAATTTATCACCACAATTCCCGTTTTTGTCTAATACAAAAAGAAGGCTACTTTATTGATTTCAGCCCTCAATTTGATTATTTCCTGGCATCTATTCCTCCAAGGTGAGATTGCTTATTTTGTTCTAGAACTTTCAGCTGTGCTGTTAATTCTCTAGTGTGACTATCCTCTAGTTTTTTCATGTGGGCACTTAGTGCTATGAACTTTCCTCTTAGCACTGCTTTCAGAGTGTTCCATAAGCTTGGGTATGTTGTGTTTTCATTCTCATTGAACTCTAGGAAGTCTTTAATTTCCTTTTTTTATTTCTTCTTTGACCCAGGAATGGTGCAATTGCACATTGTTCAATTTCCATGAGTTTGTAGCGTTTCTGCAGTTTGTGTTGTTGTTGAATTCTAACTTTAAACCTCAGTAATCTGGTAATATACAGGAGGTTATTCCCTTTTTTTTGTATCTGAGGTTTACTATATTGCCAAGTATGTGGTCAGTTTTAGAGAAGGTCACATGTGGGCCTGAGAAGGTATATTCTCTCATGTTTGGATGGAATGTTCTATAGACATCTGTTAAAACCAATTGGGGCATAGTTTCTGTTAGTTTCTTTATTTCAACCAACAGTTGGTTCTTTGAGAAAATCAACAAGATAGACAAACCTTTATCCAAATTAACCAAAAGGCAGAGAGAGAACATGAAAATTACCAAAATCAGAAATGAAAAATAGGATATAACAACAGACATTAAGGAAATTCAGAGACTCATCAGGTCATGTTTGAAAACCTGTACTCAACAAAATTTAAAAATATAAAGAAAATGGACAATTTTCTGGATAGATAACACTTACCAAAATTAAATCAAGAGCAGATAAGCAATTTAAATACATCTAAATGAAATAAAAGCAGTCATCAAAAGTCTCCCAACAAAACAACAATAAAGAAAACCAGTGCCAGATGGTTTCAGTGAAGATTTCTACCAGAAATTCAAAGAGCTAATGCCAGTACTCTGCAAACTGTTCCACACGATAGAAGCAGAAGGGTCATTGCCAGACTCTTTCTACAAGGCTACAATTACCTTGATACCCATGCCACACAAAGACACAATAAGAAATTGAAGAAGACTCCCATGCTCTTGGATAGGTAGGGTCAATGCAGTAAAAATGGCAATCTTACCAAAAGCAATCTACAGATTCACTGCAATCCCCATGAAAATACAGGCACAATTCTTCACAGATCTTGAAAGAACAATAATGAACTTTATATGGAAAAACAAAAGACCCAGGATAACCAAAACAACCCTGTACAATAAAGAATCTTCCAGAGGCATCATCATCCCTGACTTCAAGCTCTATTATAGAGCCATAGTCCTGAAAACAGCTTGGTATTGGCACAGAAATCGACAGGTAGACCAATGGAATGTAATTGAAAACCCTGTTATTAACCCACACACCTACGAACACCTGACTTCTGACAAAGAAGTTAAAGTTATACAATGGAAAAACGGAAGCATCTCCAACAAATGGTGCTGGCATAAGTGGATACTGGCATGTAGAAGATTGCAGATAGATCCATATCTATCTCCATGCACAAAACTTAAGTCCAAATGGATCAAAGACCTCAACACAAATCCAGCCACACTGAACTTTTTAGAAGAGAAAGTGAGAGGTACCCTTGAATGAATTGGTACAGGAGAATGCTTCCTGAACATAACCCCAGTAGCACAGATACTGAGATCATTGATAATTAATAAATGGGACCTCCTGAAAATGAGAAGCTTTTGTAAGGCCAAGGACACTGTCAATAAGACAAAATGGCAGCCCATAGAATAAGAGAAGATCTTTACCAACCCCAAATTAGACAGAGGGCTGATTCCCAAAATATACAATGAACTGAAGAAGCTAGTCACCAAAATACCAAACAATTCAAGTAAAAAGGGGGTACAGAACTAAATAGAGAATTTTCCATAGAGGAATCTTAAATGGCTGAGAGACATTTGCTTGCCATTCCTAGAGCCTTCATTCAATAACTGATCAAAGCAGAAACAGGCTCCCACAGGTAAACATTGAACTATACTCCTGGTATCCAGTTGCAGAGAGGGATCAGGGATAAGCAAAGGAGACAAGACAGTGTTGCATAAACAGTTGACTTGACCTAGTGAGAGCACAGAACCTAGTTGTAAAGCTGGGGAACCAGAATTGGACTGAACCAAGCCCTCTGAATGTGGGTGGCAACTAGGAGGCCAGGGTAGTCTATGGGACCTCTAACATTGGAGCCAGTATTTATCCCTAGAGCACAAATTGATTTTGGGGGCCCATTCCCTATGGAGGGATACTATTACAGCCTTGATACAGGAAGGAGGACCTGGGCCCTTCCCCAAATAATATGACAGACTTTGATGGTAATCCATGGAGGGCCTCTGTATCCTTGGGGTGAGGATTTGAGATGTGTTGGGGGGTCAGTGGGGAGCATGGGAGGATGGGAGCATGAGGAAATAGGGGGATTGATATGTAAATAAGAGTGCTTCTAAAATAAAAAATAAAAAAATAAATTGCTTGACATCCTTAGCCATCAGGGAAATGTGAATCAAAACAACTCTGAGATACCATCTCATTCCTGTCAGAGGAATAAAATCCAAAACATCAAGGTCAGTTTTTTCTGGAGAGGATATGGAGAAAGGGGAACACTCCTCCACTGCTGGTGGGAATGCAAACTTGTGCAGTCACTTTGGAAATCAGTATGGAGATTCCTCAGGAAAATGGGAATCAGTCTACCACAAGATCCAGCAATTCCACTCTGATGCATATACCCACAATATGCACATTCATACAATAAGAACATCTGCCTCAGCATTTTCATAGCAAAATTATTTGTAATAGCTAGAAACTGGAAGCAAACTAGATACCCCTCAAATGAAGAATGAATAAAGAAATTGTGGTACATTTACAGAATGGTGTATTACTTAGCAGAAAAAACTAATGGAATCTTGAAATTTGCAGGCAAATGGATGGATATAGAAGAAACCCAGTCACAAAAAGACAAACATGGTATGTACTCACTCATATATGGTTATTAGACATATTGCAAAGGATTACCGGACTACAATCCACACCTCCAGAGAAGCTAGGAGACAAGGAGGACCCTAAGAGAGACATGCATGGTCCCAGGGTAAAGGGGAAATTGGCAACATTTGGGGAGGGGAGATGGAGTTAGGAGAAAGAGAAGGGTAGAAGAGGAAGGGGGAAGAAAACATCAAGGTAAGAATAGAGAAGAGCAAGGAATGAGATACCATAACAGAGGGAGCCATTATAGGTTGAAAGAGAAATCTGGCACTAGGGCAATGTCCAGAGATCTACAAAGGATGACCCCAATGAAAATTCTAAGCAGTATTGAAAAGGCATCCTAAATGCCCTTCCCCTATAATGCGATTGATGACTACCTCATATGTCATCCTAGAGCCTTCATCCAGTAGCTGATGGAAGCAAGATCAGACACCCACAGCTCAGTCCTGGCCAAATTCCTGAAAGCCAGTTGCAGAGAGGGAGGAGTGATAAGCAACGGGGTCAAGACCAGGTTGGAGAAACCCACAGAAACAGTAGAACCATACAAGGGAGAGCTTATACACCCTAGACTTACAGCCTGAAAACCAACATAAGACAGAACCAGGCTCCCTGAACATGGGAGACTGGGCAGTCTATGGCCCCTCTGGTAGTGGAACAGTATTTATCCCTAGTGTAGGAATGGACTCTGGGATCCCAATTCCCATAGAGGGATTACTCTCTGCCTGGACACAGGGGTGGTGGCGATGGGAGGGGGCGGGAGGGCCTATGCCCTGCCCCAAATGACATGACAAACTTTAACATTCCCCCATGGAAGGCCTCATCCTTTTTATGGAGCAGAAGACAGATGGGATGGAGGTCCAGTGGGTAGTATGGGAGGATCTGAGAGAGAAGGAACTGGGATTGAATATAAAATGAGATTGTTTCTCATTTAAATAATAAAATTTAAAAGGGCTACAACATAAGAAATACTATATACAAAAATGCAATAAGTATATACAATATACACAGTTAAGTTCATCAACAGTGTCTAGTCATTTTGCATTGGACAAATACAGAGAAAATATCTGGTCCATTTGTCTTTGATAAATTCAGAGAAAATACTTCATTATCTATCCTATCTTGCCCTAATTTAATTCTATTCTAATTTGCATTGTCAAATTATCTTTTAATGTCTCTCAACCTTTTATACATTCACTTCCCTAGTGAGTTTCTATTCTGGGTCTGGTAAACAATGAAAGCTATAATTATAACTATCTAGTCTTCAACTCCCTCAGGGACATGAGAAGAAATTAGTAGTAATTGAGTAAACAGGAATTGAAAGCAAGTCACTTCCAAAAAATGTGAGAAATGACAGAAGCAGCTGGCTGCCTGGAAAGTCACCCAAGACTCCTATACAATGCTGGGGTACCTATCTTTGACCTTTAGGCCCAGCATCTCTGACAGACTTTTCTGTGCAGTAGAGTTTTGAAGGACTGTCCTGCCTTGTCTTGTCAAGTTTCCGCAGTTACTCTCTTTGGAGTCCTGCTTGTCCATTTTGGATAGCATACTGTCAGCAGTCAAGTCAAGGACACTTTCTTGCCCAATGGCTTACCTTTTGCTAAAAAGAAAGTAAACTACATATGGAGTTTCTTGGATGTCCATCATCTTCTCTGAAGTAGATTGGTGCTGCCAGGATCAGACATGCCTCATTGCATTGTCATGAAATGTATTTTATTAAAACATTTTAAATGCTATATTCTGTAGATTTCTGAGGTGTTTGACAATAACCTGTCTATCTAAAAAATTACTACCCTTTGCCCTTGAAAACATACCTAATGTGACGACAAGTTCGACAGTACTTGATGACAAATTACTAACCTACATTTCCATACTATTCTATGTAGTTGGATTAAGTTTACATGTATGTTTGCTTAACTCTATGGCAATCTGAACCAAACTCTTTTGGGGGAACTTGCTCATCCAGCTGTGCCCAACTTGTAGCTGAGGCTAGCTCTACCCAACAATATTTATAATTGGGATTCTGGCTAATATGAAAACATAAAATTACTTAAAATGTTATGAGGTTCATTCTAAAAACTGATTTGTATACTTCTCTAGCCTGAACTTTGTATAGACAATGTCTTGTTACAATGTCTAAATCATGGAACTCCCAGATTATAAAACAAACACTTTATATCAAAAGGTAGCATACAGAAGCATATAGTTTGCTGAACCAAGGAGACACAACTAAAAGATATAACACAAAACAATATAATGAAGCAAACTTGTATTTAAATTCATAATAGATTAAAATAAAGCAATATCACCTGTTTTATTTGATCAAACTCAGAAAACATTTGTTTTCAAAGACTTGTTGAACTAACAAGTCTTCGAAAGAATTAGCTGTGGCTCATCATTTAGACCTGAAGAAGTCTCTTGTCCTTTGTGGATACAAGGTAACAGCTAGACCAGCAGAAAAGAATGGCATATGAACATTAACATGAATTCAACAGTTCAATCTAACAAGACACGGAAAGAAGATGCAGCGTAATTACATTTAATCAGCATGCACTCTTAGTGGGTAGAACATTTTCATATCAGAGATGTAGACCTAACTTAAACATTGAGAGTATCCAAGAGAAGTAAAACACAGGTCAAAAGATGAAACATTTTATGTTGAATTAGGTTTCAAATAAAAGCCTGAAGGGACATGTTAGGGAGATCATAGACAGGGAGTGAGAACTTGGCACAGTTATTATAATGAGGAGAGAGTTCATGTTTCTTTCCCAAGGCTGCCAGACAAAGGGCGAAAGTTCACAGAGAAGGAGAGGGGGTAAAGAGGAAGGGAGTTGGTCATGGGGGAACAGGAAGTTGAGGGGGTGGGGGTAAAATAGGGGGAAGAGGGAATCATAGGATCGAAGACAGATCAGGCACCAGAGTGACCTCGAGTGATCTAAAGGTATAACATCAATTGGCAAGCTAAGCAATAGTGGAAGGACCACCTCGAATGCCCATTCCTGATAATGAACTTGATGTCTATAACTATCCGGGAGCCTTCATCCTGGGACTGATGGAAGCAGAGGCAAACACACAACTAAGCACTGAACTGAACCCAAGGAACCCAGTGACAGAGAGAGAGGAGTGATGAGCAAATTGGCAAGGAATGGGCTGGCAAAACCAGCAGAGACGGCTGATCTGAACAGGGGAGTGCTCTTGGACCCCAGACCGACAGTGGGGAGGCCAGAATGGGACTGATCTGGACCCCCCAAATGTGAGTGTCAGTGAGAAGGCCTGGGCAACCTATGGGGCTCTGAGCTGTGGATCAGTGTCTATCCCTGGTATACAATCTGTCTTCATGTGCCTATGGCACAAAGAGAGATGCTCTCTCAGCCTGGACTCTTAGGGGAGTGCCTTGACCCTACCAAGAGTGAAATGATAGACTCTAGACATCCCCTATGTGGAGGGATTTGGCAATAGGGTGGGAGGGAGGGTGGAAGGGGAGTGCGGGAGGAGGGGAGGGAGAGGGAACTGGGATTGACATGTGAAACAAGCTATTTAAAATTAAAATAAAAAAAAATAAATACAAAAAAAAAAAAATGAAAACGGCACAGACAAAAAAAAAAAAAAAAAAAAAAAAAGAAGGATGGGCCACTCACCTTTCAGGGTGGTGGCACGAGTGCACCAGAGCCAAAAGACTTTCTGGCTACAGCAAGATTTCCCCAACCAGAAACCTTCAGGTACCTATAAGTCTACATGAGGGAGGGAAAACAAATGGAAGCAAAGAGACAAAGTTCCTACTATTTGTGTGGGCCACCAAATCTGGGGAGATTTGCATACCGGTGAAAGAATTCACCAATTGGACGAGAGTACGCAATGGTAAGTTTATTTGGTAGACTTCAAGAGCGCTGTAAGCATGATGCCGTGAGACCCACCTCCATCAAACAATGAGCTGTGCTAGGGATTATTGCTATGCTATCTGATTGGGTTAGGGCGTCACCATGCACAAAACTTAAGTCCAAATGGATCAAAGACCTCAACATAAATCCAGCCACACTGAACCTCTTAGAAGAGACTGTGCGAAATACCTTTGAAAGAATCGGTAGAGGAGATGGCTTCCTGAACATAACACAAGTAGCACAGACACTGACATCGACAATTCATAAACGGTTAGGGTGGCCCACCGTGTAACTCTTGCCATGTATTTCCTGTCACATAAAGGACAGCTCTGCTTGGCCAATGTCCAGTTCTAAGCAAAGGCTGTGTAAGAGCAGCATTTCTGTGGCAACGGGTGGTGGTTAATCTTGAATGGCCATGCTGCCATTCCATCCACCACTCAGGTTTGGACTGGAATGGAGTGATGCTAAGAGGTAGTGGTGGTGATTAAAGGCACCTCTGAGTCATTAAACTGGACCTTGGGGGTACAGTTTACACATATGGGCAGTGACTGTCAATCCACAGCAGGCAGAACAAAAGAGAGATACGAGGGAAGCTATCCAACTATGGCAGATGCTTTCTGGACCATTCTTCCATTATGAAGTTCCCTGTTTGGGTCTGGTTCTCAATCATGACCTTTTCTCTACAAAATTTCAGCTCTTAAAAGATGATTTCATTCCAGAGATAAACTAGTCAAGGTCACATACTCATAATATAGTTATTATATTCTTGTGTTCCAGTGTCCATGTGCAGTTTCTGTATCATGATTATACCCATTTTGTAAAAGAAAGTACAAAATTGTACTCTTTCTCTTACCGGAATGTTCTGTTCATGTAATATCAGTCTTTATTAAAGACTTTTCCTTTGAGAAATATTTTAAATAATTGATTTACTGATCTAAAGTCTTTATAGACAGTATTCAAGTTGAACTGGCCATATTTATAAATATATTCCTCTTTGGTATTAAAAAGTGTCTTCTCTTTTCCTTGGTCAATAATTCCATAGTATCATAATTGTCAGTTATTTTCCAACATAACTTTTAGATTTATTGCTTACTCATTTTAACTTTCTATGTAAGTAATTTCTGCTCTGCTCTTTCTTTTTTTATACTTGTGGAGATTATTTGGTTCTTTTTTCTTGGCGTCGTAGTTAGACTTTAACTCATTAATCTTTGTCTTTTCTTTGTAAGTCATTATAGTTAAAACTTTCTAATTATATCGTTGATTACATTTTATGAACTCTGGTATTATTCATCAAAGTAGGCGGCATTCTAAAATCTTTTCTAGCTTCTTTTTGGCATGTGGGTTAAATGGAACCAGCAATTTTTTTAAAAAAATGTGACCATCTTTATTTTATTGGCTTTCTTGTTTTGTTCTCACAGTGATCTATCTGGATCACATTTTAAGCAGTAAATCTTTTGAAATTTTCTGTAGTCATTAGTGGTTCATGGATAATTATTTTATGGTTCTGTAATGGGTAATTTTCAGTGGTAATCTATACCTGATCAAAATTAATGTTTTTTTCTGAAATATTAGCAATGGGATTCTTCATAGGCTCAATAGCGTACAGCAGGAAAGGTCGATGGTCTTTTTGCTTGGATAGAGTAAGACTGAAACAAATTATATAGATGTTTAATTTATCCTGACCATAAACAGAAAATGTCTGGTTAAGACTCAAAGTGATTGTTTACTTACATTGTGCCAAAAGAAACATAAAGTCTAACAACAGTAGTTAAAAATGACAAAATCAATAGCTACTCATGTATCATCAAATAAGGATCTGGCTTAATTCCAATTTGCATAGAGTTTATTGGGTGTTTTAAAGGGAGAACTGGAAAAGGTGTGAGTTCAGACTCGGTCGAATGACTGTACTTGCAATCAGGTCACTGTGTTTAATAGGTGGAAGGTGTAAAGCTGCAATTTTATCCTCCCACAGAGACAAATTGGGAGTCCTAATCATTCCTGGCAATTACATTTCTTTCTCTTTTAGCAATTCCAGTGTATGTACACGTGCGTGGTGTATGCTTACCTATTTTGCTTGTGTAAGAGGGAGTGTACATATCCCACAGCGTGCATTTGGAGGCCAGGGGACAGCCATGGGTATCAGACTTCCCTTCTACCTTGATTGAGGCAAGGTCCCTCTGGTTAAAGCGTATGCCAGACTAACTGCCCTGCGGATGTCTGAAGGTTCTCCTCTGTCTGTCTCTCCGCTCACAAGAGAATGACTGAGGTTACGTCTGGGAATTCAGTCTCAGGGGCTTACACTTGAAAGGCGAGTGACTTACCTACTGAGTCATTCCCAGTGCCGCATGGTCATATTTATATTTATATTTCAGAGAGTGGATTTCAAGTTCTTGAGAAGGATGATTTTCAGTTATAAGAGAAACACTTTCAAATCTCAAGCCTCTTTGAAAGAAAGGGAGGACACAGACTCATACAGGATGTTGCTCAGAACAAACTGATTGTCCCGGAAATGTCAGGCTCTCTCAGGAAAGTGTTTTAATAAGACTACAGCCATCCTAATGAAACAGGTTGTTATGCTTCAAGATGTGATACAGTCCAGTTATTGGTTAAGAAGGTGATCTAAAATCCTGTAACTTTCAGTACTGACCTGAGTGCTGGTGCCTGTGTATCAGCTTTAT
Organism: Mesocricetus auratus; assembly: GCF_017639785.1. NCBI lineage: Eukaryota > Metazoa > Chordata > Mammalia > Rodentia > Cricetidae > Mesocricetus > Mesocricetus auratus. The sequence continues at coordinate 4,687,823 of NW_024429195.1, forward strand.
TTGGAAGCTCTGACAATTAATCTTGATTAGCAACTTGATAGAATTTAGAATCTACTAGGAGACAAACATCTGGGTATACCTGCATTATCAGACAGGCTTAACTGAGATAGGGTGAGTCATTTTGAATGCAAGTGATGACATTCAATGATCCCAAACTGAATAAAAAAGGAAAACATGAACAGAACACCACTGCTGTTGTCTTTTTTGTTGTTGTTGTTTGCATCCTGACCATGGACACAAGGCAACAGACTGCCTTATACTACGTTGCCATAGTGAGACCTGCTTGTCCACCACATCTTCCTTACCATGGGAGACTACAGTCTCAAAGTATGGGGCAGGAAAAACCTCTCCTCTCTTTAAATTCTTCTGATGGGGTATTTTGTCATGTCAGTGAATAAAGTTGGCTAATAAAGGGGCAATATGAGAAAGCCATGTGCCATGGTGCATTTAAGGGAGGAAGAACGTCAGAGAAGACCTAAAATTCTGAATTTTAGAGCCTTTACTGGGACTATAATAGAGATAGTACCCAAAGGAGAAATCCTTGCTCTCTAATGGAAATACAACAGTATGGTCCCCTCCAAGTAGTTACACCCACCAACAACATTAACAGATAACTATAAGAGGAAGATATCTATACATTCTCCTCAAATTCTTTATCATAGTCAGTGTCTATTCTAATTTACACTTCTCTCATTCTTTACCCAAGATTGCCAATGGTATTTACTCAGGAAGCTCAGACTGTACGGACGTCTGGAAATACTAGGTCTGTTACACACACAGAGCCCATCCTGTCAGGACGAATAGTAACACAGTTTAGATGGCTAGCTATGTGCAGCCTCCTGTAGTTGAACATGAGCAGACGGTAGAAAGCCTTGGACCCCCAGGTGTTAGTCCTCTCTGGCCTCTCCACAGTACACTTCTACTCCACCAGAACAAGATGCAGAAGAGACCGGGGGGGGGGGTGAGGACTGCCCTTCCTGCTTTCTCGGGAGTGAGTCTTCTTCACACTCAAAATCCACTTACATCTTTTAATATCAAAATATTCAAAACTTTACAGTAACCAGAACTTTAGAAACTGAAAACAAGAGTCAATGACCCAGCATACTTCTTACAAAGCTAAAATTAATTACTTGAATCTATAAAGCAAGAGTTTATGTTAGCATTTCTTTTTATGATATTTTCAATGTGTCTTTTTCTCTCAGGACAATAGCAAACTAAATGCAAATTCCATAGAACCAGAGTTCAAATGCATAAACTTAAACAGCAAGTACAGAAATATTCAAAGTGAATAATGATTAAGACAAAGAAATTATAACTCACTGATGATAGTAAAACCAATACTTTATTCATTTAATTAAAAGCAACAAAACATTTTATTGTATTATGAGAAAAGGGAAATTCCTTCAGAATCCATATTACTTATAATAGTAAAAACATGAAACTATTTCACCTTCACAGTGTTGTTCCAGGCTACAAGCGTTGACTTGAAAGTTTTCTACTCAACTTAATTTTTAAATTGTATTTTTGTATTTAAAAATGTTCAAAATATTTGAGATTTTTTAACATTGTAATGTTTCTATTATGCAGTTAGCAAGCAAACATTTAAAACAAATACTTTAACATGATAAAGATTTCTAATGTAAGTAACAAAAAGTATTTAATAATGCTTTCTAAAATGCAACAGCTTAATTATTTGGAAGCCTTCCTTAAACTGAATGGTTTGTCTGATTTTGTTTATTTTGAGAGGTTTACGTGATTGTTAAGAATATATAAATATGATATTCTCTTTATTTATACACCAGGTATTTCTGATGGTTCTTGGTGTGACAGTGTCATACTTTATTCTAGATTTTGGCAGAAAGTATGAATGATTTCTCCATTTTTATTTCTGGATCATAGTAGTTTTATTTAAAGTTGGTGGTAATATTTTAATTACTATTATGTTTTGTTTTTCTGTTTTTATTTAAATTAGAAATAAGCTTGTTTTACATGTCAATCCCAGTTCACTCTCCCTCCCCTCCTCGCCTGCCCCCCACTGACTCCCTATCCCATCCCCTTTCTACTCCCCATGGAAGGCCAGACCTTCCATGGGGGATCTTCAAACTTTATGACTACATATAGGTTGTTCAGCACTGTAATTCAGCATTCACGAAACAGAGGCATCCCAGGTTTGAGGTAAGCTCAGGAAACAAAATAAGACCCAGACTCAAACAAAAACACAAAGGAAAAAGAAAGTCAAAAACTATTTTGGATTCAAAAGAATGCAAAGCAAGTAGAGATATGTAATTAAAAGGAGGCATTAGTTCTTTGGTGTATGTGGGTTTCATTGACATTACGGTAAACTCTTTAATACCTTAAGTTAATATGCTGTACACCTACTTGTATTACATTATGTGATAGGTTTCCTATTTTAATTAGAAGCCAGTACAGAATCTTTAAGACTTTCCTTTTTATATCTCCCATTAAAGCATTTCAGGTTAAAATAATTTATTACTTAGGATTGTACTTCAAAGTAAGTTTATAGTGACTTTTGGGAAAGGAGACTTGATATTTATGTCTCCCAGTTGTTTTTGTTTGTACAGTATTGTCTTAATAATATAGTAGGTAATTGTAGCCTTCACATACATTTAGGCTACATGGAAATATTTAAGCTAAATATTCTGGAGATTTAGCTCAGAAAAGCATCATGGTTTTCAACTTTTGGCCTGCATCAGAACCACCTGAAAGGTGACATAGATCTCCTACAAGGTGTTGTCTTCATTAGTAGTTCATGTGTGAAAGAGCCAGATGCACCTGTAGGAAATGTAAAAATCATGCACGTAAATTTATGTAAATTACATGCTAGTCAAAATCTAAAATTACACTTGCTAAAAAGCCAGAATTTACTTAATAAGGTGTAGTAGCAGTTCATACAGATACAGTGCCTGGTTTGTTTCTTCCACTGGCATGTGTGTTTTTGTTTGAGAACCATGCACCTGTTATTGTTGTTAAACTATGATTCTTCTTGAGAAATGTTTCCATTCTGTTCTATTTGATTGACTTGGTACAAAAGAACAAGTGGGAATGAGGGATGGTTGTTATAATCTGATACAGTTTCATTGTTGCGTCAGAGGTCTGCCTCCCGATTAGCTTCATTCTTTAAATGCTTGCCTGTGTACTTACCTGTAAATGTATCTCTGGCTGTTAGATGTGTGCAGAAGCAATCTGACAACTCACATTCTTCTCTCTTGTTGTTTATACTACAAGATAACACAGAGTAAATATATTAATTTTTTAAATAAAAGAAAAATGCCAACTATTATTTTGTAATTAGACTTATGTAATGTCCCATCTATTAATTTGTTTCATGTGAGATATTATGGAGGGAACTGAGCAAGACTAATAATGAGAAAATTAGAAAACCAATGAAAATACAACATAAAAATATTGAACTAATTATGTAAATGGAGTCTCTGTTCTCTTCATATTTTAACAGAAATGTATGGCTGAGATATGTTTAAAAATATGTCTTAAAGTGAATGAAATTACATATCATGGTTGAGAAGGAAGAGAATACCTCCTATGATAAAACCAGGCTAACAGAATTAATGATGACCAAGTCAGTCCTACAGACAACACTAGAAAGAATATTTCTGACTAAAGCAAAAGAGAATCAATGTATGACAGTACAGAGAAATAAAATTCAGTGATGCTAAGATAGCTGTTATACAAAATAGTGCTAAGTAAAAATGCCACAAAATTTATAGTTACATAAATTACCATATACCTCCCAATAATAAATCTGGATGTCAAATGTCTCATTCCACAGTCAAAAGACACGGGATAATGAATAATGAATTGGATTAGAAAGTAAGATTCATCATTTTTTGCTGTCTACAAGAAAAATACTTTACTTCCAAGAATAGACATCCCCTTAAAGTGAAAGGATAGAAAAATATTCCAAGCAAATGGAGACCAGAAAACAAACAGGTGTCAATATTGCAATATAAGATAAAATAGGCTTCAAAATTAAACAAATGAAGTATGTCACTTCATTCTGATCAAGAGACAATCCACCAAGAGAACATTACAATTCTAATCATAGAGGCACCAAATGTGAGCACTTGATTCACAAAACAATTACTACAAGTGTGGGTGAGGTCCTGGGTTAAGCTGCTTTGTGATAGAGTATGTGGTCAATTTGAGAAAGTTCTATGAGTTGGAGAGATGACAGTATTGTCTTTTGTGTTTCAGTGAAATTGTCTATAACTATCTTTTAGGTCCCTTAGGTTTATGATGTTCTTTAGCGCCCAACAATTCTGTTTAGTTTTTATCTTCATGATCAGTCTACTGGTTATAGTGGGGTATTGAAGCCTCCCGTCACCAAGATGAGGCTTTATAAGTGATTTAAACTGTAGTAGTGTTTCTTTTAGAAACATAGGTGGCATTTGGTTTGGAGCATAAAAGTTAAGAACTGAAACGCATATTGGCCTGTCTTTTTTCTAATCGGGTTTTGCATGAAGTCTATTTTATTATATATTAAAATGGCTACTCCAGCTTGCTTCTTAGATTCATTTGCATGGAATATCTTTCTCCATCTATTTACCTTGAGGAAATATCTATAATTGATGTTGATGCATGTTTCTTGGACGAAGTAGAAGGATAGATTTTGTTTCCACAACCATTCTGCTAGTCTGCGTCTTTTTAATTTGGAAATTGAGGCCATTAATACTGAGAGATATTAATAACCAAATATTAATAATTCCTGTTTTTTCACTATTGTTGTTGTGCTCGTGTGTGTGTGTCTGTGTGTGTGTGTTTCTCTTCTTTTGATTTTTCTGGTCTCTAGATCTGCAACAGAACCTGCTGCAGCCGTCCTACCCTCTCCCCACGACTCCTGTGAATCACACAGGCTTAACCCCTAACTCCTAACCCCTACTTGTTGCTTTATTCCACTCCCCAAAACCAGCAGGCAGCCCCTGCTAACCCACTGGCCACTCCTGCTAGGGAAGCAAAGAATGTAGACTGTAGATCTTCCCCTCTCCCCCTGCTCCTCCAGATCCAACTCCCTAGTCTCATTCCCAGTGCTTTGGCAACATTTCTGGGGTAACTTCTCTTCATTATCTAATCCCTTTCCAAAAAAGACTAATTAATGACACACTGGTTGTACACTCTGCCCTCCAGGGAACCCCTTCTAACTTCTAGCCTCCACCCATCCACATGAATCAGCTTCCAATATCCAGAAACAAATTTCATCTGGAAATCCCTGTAGCCACACCTATCAGGTTCATGGAAAATTTCCTGTCGGACAACACACAGCAATCGTCTTCTCTCAAAGGCCAAAGGAAAATCGGTAAAGACAATCCAAACTGAGTGAATTCTGGAATTGAAAAAAATGTAGAAATTTGAACACTGACTACAGAGGCAGGCTTCAGCAGCACAGTACAAGAGATGGAAGAGGGAATCTCAGGCAATGAAGATATGATAGAGGAAAAGGATGCACCAGTCAAAGAAAAAGTTAAATCTAAGAAACTCCTGACAGTGTCTGAGGAAATCTGGGACACTATGAAAATACCAGGTCTAAGAATAACAGGAACAGAAGGAGAAGAAATGCAGGTCAAAGGCACAGAAAATATCTTCAACAGAATCATAGAAGAAAAATTTCCTAACCTAAAGAAGGAGATGCCTATAAAGTACAAGGACACCAAATAGAGTGCCGGAAAAGTAAGTCCCCTTAGCATATAGTAATCAAAACACTACACATACAAAACAAAGAATATTAAAGGCTACAAGGGAAAACAAGCTAATAACATAAAGGCAGACCTTTGAGAATTACACCCAGCTTCTCAACCGAGACTCTAAACAACCTAATAACATAAAGGCAGACCTTTGAGAATTACACCCAGCTTCTCAACGGAGACTCTAAAAGCCAGAAGGGCCTGGAGAGATGTGCTGCAGACCCTAAGAGATCACAGCCCAGACTACTATACCCAGAATAACTTTCAATCACAATAGATGAAGGAAATAAGATATCCATGATGAAGTCAAATGCAATTAATATCTGTCTACAAATCCAGTTCTACAGAAGGCAATAGAAGGAAAAATCTTTAACGAGGTTAACTACAACCATGAAAAAACATAGAAATATCATTTTTCAAGGAAATAATTGCACTCAGAGACAACTAGACAGAAGGACCATCTTACTGAAAAGCTTTCAAGACTACATTTTAGAAGTATTAATATTCCCATAGTCTAGAAAAGCCTGCACTAATGTTCCTTCAGCTTCAAAGTGGTGACAGACTGACTGAAATGAATGAAGTTCATCCATGGAACCCTCATTACTCCTCAGATACCAGGTCAATACTTTACCCTGAATGTTTGCAGTGTTTATTAAATAGTTCTAGGAAAAAGTAGCAATAACTTTTCAGTTATAAATCATTATAACTAGATATGGATGTATTATGATCCAAAATAAATTTATTAATGATCACTCAAAAAGAAATGAGGTGATATTGAATTCTTTGTTTTTTTTCCTATGGCTTTAAAATATGTACATTCTTAGGTTAAACTTTTGAAAACTTGAAATGAAGAGGAAAGAGTTGGATTTTTGAGATACATGTGTAATTTCTAAAACTTTGTCTTTGTTTATCATTAATTTTGCCAAAATAGAAACACATGACGTTGGATTTTTTGAGGTTCATTGCCTGCTTTTACTTAGATTTCACAATGTGTGACAACGAGTAATACTGAATTTTAATGAAACCAACATAAATGGAAATAGCTGGATTTTAATTTTGATGCCACACTGTCCTTAATAATTTCCCTGATTAATACAGCTATGTCATTTATCCTCTTGCTGGAAACAAAACGGCCCTTCCTAGGTCAACGTCATCATTTTCTTGATATCACTTACTTTGCTGCTCCTCCCGTCCATGGGAGTCACCCTTGCCTCTTCAATTGCTGCTTGTCCGCTTGAATAATCAATCACTTTAGGCTCCTTGCTCTCTTACTCAGGATTCTTGTTTTTATTTTATTTTACATCCCAACCACAGTTCTCCCTCCCACCCCTCCTCCCAAGTCCCCCACCACCTCCCAAGTCCACCTCCTATCTACTCCTCCCAAAGGGTAAGGGTTCCCATGGGGAGTCAACAAAGCCCAGCACATTAGCTTGAGGCAGGACAGAGACCCTCCCCACTGCATGAAGGCTGAGCATGGCATCCCACCATAGGGAATGGGCTCCCACAAGCCACCTCATGCACCAGGGGTAGATCCTGACCCCACTGCCAGGAGTCCATCAGACAGAGCAAGCTACACAACTGTTTCCCACATGCAGAGGACCTAGTTCAGCCCCATGGAGGCTCCCCAGATGTCTATCCAGAGCTCATGAGCTCCCACGAGCTTGGTTCAGCTGTCTCTGTAGATTTTCCCTTCATGGTCTTGACCTCCCCTCCTCTCTCTCTTTTGACTGGTTAGCATTCTATGTCTCTTGATTTCTTTTTCCTTTAAAACATCCTACAGATCCTTAGGACAGTAAATGTCCAGAGTGTATCCAGAATTGTACATGCAGCATGATCCACTTAAACTGCAAAGCTTTTTGTGATATTAAAATGCATTCATTGAGAGTGGAAGTCCAACATAGAAAGAACCACAGATCATGTGATTAGTATAAGCAATTCATGTCCTGAGTTACAGAAGACATGAGGGGAGAAAGAAACCTGTGACTGGGATGGTTATAAATTTTGAATAACTAATTTTAGGTGTTTTTTAAGGTTATTAGTACATTTATTATCACTTCCTTTCTTGAATATTATTACATAGCAATGATGAGGGAGATGGTTTCAAGAATAATAACTGACACAGATTGACAGTTATACTGAAAAAATGTGAATAAAAATCTCATTTCAACCTTGCAAAAATGTGCAAGAAATTATAAAGTTCTTATTTCTTCAAGGACCAAAAAAACAATTCACTGGGAAAGTCTAATTTGAATACAAGCACCTTAGCCCCAAAGTTCGTGTACTTAATCACTGCTCACTGGTACCCTGATGGGAAATTAATATGACAGTTCTGCTCTGATGCTCTCTGTTTTCCCTTTCCCCAAGTACTGTGTCATCTTGGCCAATTTCACACAGTCTTATAAATTTGAATTTCATCTATATTTGACAATACCAAGGTCTCCTCTTCCATCTGGATGCCTCTCTCCTTGGACTTTAGACTTCCTTTAACTTTTGATTACTGAACTGGAAATTCACATTAATTTTGAATAAGCGTTTCATATTGATCTTATATAAAACCAAACAACATCTTGTTTATTCCTTTGAACCCAGTCCGGCATCTTCCTCTGTGAAGTGTTGGCCCCATGCATCAATTTCTAGGAGAAAAATATAGAACCATCCTTGGCCAAGCCTTTTTCTTATCCCTACACTCAACATCCTCAGAACACATCTAAGTTGTACCAATTCCCCAATGTCCATTCTTGCTCCATTGGTCTCTGTTCCTACTTCCCTGTAGCTACAGTCTCCTAATAGGCACCTCTGCTCTCCACAATGCACAACTCTAGTTACAAAATCCAAAACTGAACCCTGTAAACTTAGTGTAACATTGTCTCTTAAAATCCCTTTGAAGTATGGACTTCCACATTTCAAGACATGGACCTTGGCACCAAATCTTCCCTCCTTCTACTCAATATGTGTCTTTCCTGTGCTTCATACTGATGGTTTATATCTCCAACATGTAAACTACTACCTGCTGTCGACGTTTTTGCTTGGTTCTCCTCAATAAAGGAAATTATTCAATGTACTTTCCCATTCCCACTGCCTAGGACCATCTCGATAGCTGTTTGTTAACTTAATTATTGAATTTATACTTATAGTACCATTGAGAATATTCTTATCACAGAATTGTCTCCAGAAACATGTGTTTTTATATTCCTTCTTTTCACATGAAAAATAACTCACTGTAGAAAGCAGTTTTCAATCTCAAAGCACAGCTCTGTAAGTACTTAAAATGACTTGCTCTTGCTTTCTACAAAACAGCAAATAAATGTTCATTCTTACAGTTCTCTCAATTAACACACTTACTTAGAATAACATGAAACTGAAGCACGCAGTACTTTCTCTAAATTTAACAACGTTCTTATTAGTTACTAATGACTTTACCTGCTTTTATTCACAGATCTCTGCTCTCAGTTGCCCATGACCTTCACTGCACTAAACTCACACCTGGGTAGATGTTTCCAGTGTAGGTCCATCTGCATGATCTGATTTGTGAAGGAGTCTCTCTCCTCTGGAAGTTTTTTTCTTCTCCTTTGTATGAAAGGAGCCACCCTCCTAATGACGCAGAGAAATGAAGAGCCCAGCACAAATGATGCATACATCTTGATGCTCACTGCTAACTTTATCCATATTCAACTCTGTGCCTGGGAAAGATCAGATATGTTTTTTGTTAGCTTCTTGGGAGGTTTCCCAGTTTCTCAGTTTTAAGGCAGAATGGACATTGTGAGTCATAAGAAAAACAGAACCTAACACCCAAAGAGTTAGGATGCAATGTAAAAATACTGATCAGAAATATGAGATGCTAATAACTGTGGTGTTGTTAGCATTCATCGTAGAAACTTCTTTTGTCTAGCTCATTAAAAGAAACGACTTGCACGAAGCCCTCTCCCAGAAATGCTGCTTGAGGAAGTGGAGTTAGATGCGGTTAGATGGACTTCTTTGTTCACACAGCTGAGAGTCTACCAGGGGAGACAATCAAAGCACAATGGGTGTCTTATAGTAACTGGTTAAATCAAATCACAGTCAGAAGTGCGGGAGTGTATATCCTCTTCACCATACATTATGAAAATCTGAACTGAAAAGTCTTGGATTATGCAGTTTGAGACTTACAGTTGACAAGTTGGTAATCAGATGTTCAAATATGATGCATGTAAAAACAGTCTTCAAATCAACCTCTTTATCTCTACTAGAGTAATGATTATCTCAGAGCAAGAATCTAATTAGGTAAAGCCATAAACGTTGCCCTTTAAAAAAAATAGCATCTTTTTCCTCTGAGAGACATTTTCTCATCGTGAGCCTTCCATTTTTCTTTATCATAGTTGTCTTTGTGTATGACACACACACACACACAGAGAGAGAGAGAGAGAGAGAGAGAGAGAGAAGAGAGAGAGAGAGAGCTATCTCCTAAGTGTTTGCAACACCCACAAAGATTTTCTGCCATGTATTGGATTCTCCCCCTTCTTCCTGCCAGAACACTGGTCACCCCTTGAATACCCAGTGAAAGAATGAAGGTTGTCATGTAGTTAATAGTTAAGTTAAATTATAGGTGGATTGTAATAAAATTATGAGGCAAGCATATTTTGTAAGATTCTATTGTTTTATGGATTCCTACCAAATACTAAGTATTCGATGAATTCATATTATTCTCTTACAAAACATGATGCACAAGAAGAACTCACCAGTGTCTTCCAGAGCTCATCTCTCCTGTTCAGCCAGCCATGCACATCAGTGCATGCATTAGCAGGCTCTGATAATCCTTTGTGTCTTAAATAGGACATAAAACAAACATCTACCGCTATGACATTATCAGCCATGGCTTTATAATATACTTTATTTTATTTTGTGTGCATGAGTGTTTTGTTTGCGTGTATGCCTGACGCCTGCAGATGCCAGAAGAGAGTATCAGGTCTCCTAGGACTCCTTAAGACATGGTTGTGAACCACCACCATGTGAGTACTGGGAGTTGAAGCTGGGTCCTTTGGAACAGCAGGTGGTGATCCTAATTACTGAACTATCTCTCCAGCCCCTATTAGCCACTGCTTTTAAAAAACAGATTTCATGATTATCAAATTACATTTTTATTTAAAAATTTAAAGTCACCTTGAGCATATACATTTGATTACCTCACTCTTTAAATGAGGACACACAAGTGAGACACACACACACACACACAGAGAGAGAGAGAGAGAGAGAGAGAGAGAGAGAGAGAGAGAGAGAGAGAGAGAGAGAGAGAGAGAGAGAGAGAGAGAGAGATGATTCCGGTTTCCCTCTTCTTATAGAGAATTTTAGATATAAAACAAATAGTGAAAATAGCCATGCCACACCATATAAGCATCCCTTGAAGATGCTGTGGAGAAAGAAGGTGCACTTTTTGTGTGTATTCAGATTAAACAAAGATGTGGATGCCACTGACCTTGTGGGCTTTGGCAAGCTTGGGAGGAAAAGTGTCTCTCACAGGTGTGCCCTTGACAAAGCATTTTCAAGCTGCGTGTGAGCACAGACAGCTGTTGGGAACTAGGCTTCCAAAAGACATAACAGGCACCCATATCTCAGGGATATTGGGGCAGGGTCTCAGTAAATGAGGTATCAGGTGGGGGGATGTAAAGAAGACTTCTGTCATTTAACCACAGATAAGTAAGTTTTCTTCTATGACCTTTGATGCAGCTCCAAATATTGCTTCTAAACCGGGATTGTTCCTTTTCATAAGTAATTATCCTTTAGAAATATATAAGTAAAGTCATGAGGACTCCTTAGCTTATGTTTAAAGAAACACTCAGCCACGTTAGAGGAAGATGTATTCTTGTGAATTTCCAGGGATAACATTATGTAAAGTTGAGTCTGAGTGTGAAGAAGAACTACACTAGTTTTGGATGGCACAGAGCTAATTATATTCCCAACAGCAAATAGCTTTGTGAACATTTTTCCTAAAAACACTCTGTTTTTAAAACAGAATTTACAAAGGATATCCATGTATCACGAGAGGCAAAAAAACAAAGTACCCCATGCTTGAAAACTTTGAAATGCTAGAGTAATGGCAATCAAACCACTGCTTATATGTATGATGCATGGTATTGACAAGACTATAGAAGGAAAAGATAATTACCACAATTTCAGGACAGTGGCCCCACAGGGGTTTGTGCCCTTTCTATTGTCTGATGTCCTAAACTAGATGGTGCAAGGGTTTTTACTCCAGTACTACATTTGATGTTGTGCTTTTCTCTCCTACTTGACAAGGCTTAACAAATAATGGGGTTTGGGAAAGGGATGAATTTATAATTGGACAGCGTATGTTGAGATGACAGAAACTTAGGTGGTAGGGTTCTGTAAAATGGAGTGAGATCTCAGGAGAATGCCCTTCAGGACCACATCTTGTCCTTTTCTCTGACTCCCTCCGTTCCTCACTCCATTCATCCAGCCTCTTCTCTCCCCCTTTCCTTGTTGCCATGATAAAATCAGCTCTGTTGTTTCACACACCAGTGGCTCAAATATGGGGCCGATTAATCACATACTGAAAATCATCAAACCATGAGCTGAAATACGTATTTTCTCCTTTAGATGTATTTTTTTCTAAGATATTTTGACTCAGGGGCAGCAATCTTAGAAACGAGATATTATATTCCTACTGACAGATGTTACAATTCTCAACAAGAAGCAAAAAATCTGGAAAAGAGGAGAACTTTTCAGGAACAGCAACTTAAATCATGAAGAAGCAAGAACTTCACACCACCTGCGATCTTCGAGCATAAGCAGCAGTATCCTTGATTTCTGTTTGGATAGTTACAATGAAGGAGGGTGCTGGGTACAGACCGTATGATACTGGGGTGCCATCTGGCAGTGTCATCATTTTCCAGTCCTCCATCGTTGCCAGTTCTCTTAGCAAGCTAGCCTACAAATGGATTGTGATGACACGGTGCAAAAATTTTTTATCTCTACAGTAAGAGTGTAAGCCGCTTGGAGTTTGGTTCCGTTCAGTAAGCCATTATGTTTAAAGATCACATAAGTAAGAAACTTGCTTTAGTAAGACACTTGCTTTAACTTTTGGTTTTTTAGCACAAGCAAAAATGATGATCACATCCAGTTTGCTCCTTCAGGTCTATAATGTTACTTGGCAGTGGAAAGCACAGTTCATTTTTTTTTCAAGTCATCAACAAGACCTTTTTTTCTGTCAAGTTTCCAAATGAGTTGCATTCAAATCATATTTACTGTTTGAATCTTCTCTCTTTTTAAATCATTTTTCTTCTTTCTTTTTCCAGTGGGCTCAACAACTTGTCTTTCCACACATCAGAAAGACAGAGAAAGCCCTTGAGATGAGGGAAGGAAGTGCATCCTGCCTTCAGATACCAGATCTTGCTCAGGGCTATGCGCATGATACCTTGACAATAAGTGCTGGTGTACGTGAATGGAATATATTTTAAATCTATAAAAGAGAATGTCGTATTCAGAACTTAAGAGAAAAAATCCAGAAATTGCTGTTTTGCATTAAATTTTTCTCTTTTTTTGTCAATCTCAAAACCTCATTATCACAGGAAATTTAAAGGATACTGTTATTCAGTGGTATCCAACACAAAAAGTAACAACTGTAGAGAGTAGCAAACATATACAATTAACTAAAAGTGTAAGCAGTTTTGGAGGCTCTGAAGTTAAAAGTTTCTGGGTTCAGTTTTAGGTCTTTCACTTCTGGTCTTTCATTTGTGACAGGATCGATGCCTTTTTTTTTTTTTTTTTTTTTTTTGGTTTTACGAGACAGGGTTTCTCTGTTAAAGCCATATTTTCACCATTCATTAGATATGGCAAAGAGCAACAGATTACTTCAAAGTGTTTCTGAAGCAAGGTACCCTTTATATCATTAGACCACTGGTGTAGCAAATAAACTCTGACATTACAAAGCAATTCAGAGGCTTTTTTTCCACCCTTTTGAACAAGCTGTCATTTTTGCTTCATTGTGAAATAACTACACTTTCTTTAATAAATTACACTTTTTTAATCTCTCATGAAAATTATGTTGGCTATGATGAGAATCGATTCATGAATATTAGATGCGATTTAAAAAAATACTTGCAATGTGGGGACCCCCTTTACGATAGAGCCGTGAATGAATGCTCGCAGATTATGTTTTCCATTAACAGGAAGTGTGGGGTTACCTGAGGGAAACAAACCTTGTGTGTAAGGCAAAGCAAGCACTAACTACAAGCACCTTCATGAGCACTCGACGCTCGAAATGCCTGGTTCCTTGTGAGACGCTGAAGTTTTTCTATTTGCTATTGCCTTCTCTGCCTTTCTTGGTCTTAGACATGGAGTTAAGATACTCGGAGTGATGCTTTCCTACGTTGGCACCCTTCCCTGCTTCTTCCCAAGGAAGGTGGCCTGCCTGTAAAGCCAGAGAAGGCCAACAGACACTAGTAAAGTTTTAGTCAGTCGGGTACTGTGTCTACTCAATACAGATCTTTCCATTGTAAATTTCTTCTCCCAGCAAGATACAAATATGAATGGAATGCCTTATCTGAATATATTTCAGAGGTTTGTGAGATCCGTTGAATTTCTAGTTAATTTTTGGCTTAACTCCTATGGTGGTACTAATTTTGTGTGTTAGTGTCACTATGCAGTGGAATCCCCGTTACTGGCTCATTGTGTGTCTGGGATATTTCTGAGTGAGCTTAGAATTTTCTGCGGGGATTCAAGGAAGCATGTTGTTCTCCCTGATGTGGGTGGGCCTCACCCAATCAATTAAAGACCTCGCTGGAAAAGAAGATGGAGTCCGCGGTAGCACGGAGGCTCGGCTGCTTGACCAGGGGCACCAGACCGCTGCTCCCAGTAGCATTTGCATAGCCTTTCCTCTGCTTCTAAGAGTGGAAGGTAAAAACCTCACTACACCGCAGGCCATCCTGGCATCCCAGCTTGTAGGAAATAGGGTGCAGTGGGAATTCTCAGCCTCCATAGTCTTTTGATCCAATTCCTTGATTCTATTTCTGTTTTCCCCCAAGAAAACTTGATTAACCCGACGCTTAACCCTCAAGCCGTGGAGAAAGCTTGCTTTCCTATTCTCTGCCTGGCGGCTCAGCACCGTGGCTTTGAAGAAAACTCAACGCCTTTCAAAGAATTACCTGCCATGTCTTTCATGGGATGACCTCTTTTCTCAAACAGTGCATCAAACGGCCAACCTATTTCCGTTAGCCCAGGAAAGAGCACAGTTGCATACTGGTGGTAGAGAGAAGAAAATGGTGGCGTTACCAATTTCACGAGAGTCATTTTCAGGCAGGTTGTGTCTTCTGTATCCCTTCCTCTGTCTCCACCTCTGACCCCTACTGCTGTTATTCCGATAACCGTGACTTTTTTCTTTCTCTTATTCAGACACATAGGCCTTGCTTTCCTCTATGACCATTTGTACCTACTGACTTGATGCACAGCTTCCTTTTTTACTCTTCATTTGCAAGTGAAAACTGTGTGTCTGTGTGTCTGTGTGTCTGTCTGTCTGTCTGTCGCCACACACTACATATGCTTGTGTAGTCATCCAATCTTGGAAATGACTCCGTAGTAAATGAGGACCCCTGAGAGTTCTTTGTATGGTTCTAGGTCGAGTCTGAGGTCGGTAAACCCAGAAAGCCAACAGAGAAAGTGTGATTGGGAGAAGTAATATGCTTAGTTCTAAGAAGAGCCAATGTTTGGGCTGAGTCTAAGGTCAGGAAAGCAGGCACGTACCCATGTTCAGCTATCCAAGAGTGCAACACTACTTTGCTTTCCCTTCTGCTGTGTCTGCTGTTGATTGGATGAGTTCACCTGTTATGGGATAATCTTTCCCTCCACTGTCAGGATGTGTCTTTACCGAAGCACCTTCTGATTGGTTTAATGAAAGAGCTGACTGGCCTGTAGCTAGGCAGGAGGCAAAGGCTGGACAGCCAGCCAAAGGACACTGGGAGGAAGAAGGGCAAGGTATGCGGAGTCCAGAGAGAAGCAAAATGAACATGGCTTATTGAAAAAGGGTACAGCCATGTGTCAGAAGGCAGATAAAAAAATGTGGGTTAAATTAAAATATATCAGTTAGTTAGTAACCAGCCTGAGTTATCATTTATAGTTAACATTGAGCCTCTGAATGTTTGTTTGGAAGCAGCTGCACAGAGAAACTCCACCTATAGTCACCCATAGTAAAGGCAACAATTTGCTTCATTTGTCGTCCAGATTCTAAAGTTGGCATCCAAAAACATCCTCGACAACACTCGCAAATGCTCTTCCAAATGCCTGTATTACCCAAACCCAGGCACACAGTTAACCATTACAACCTCTCCGTCAAACATCCACTGAGGGAAATCTTCCCTCTCCCTGCAATTTAACTGTGACCATTTTCTCCCTTTACATCACTTGGGAGCACATTTTTCAGCCTGTCATTTTCCAGATCTCTTATCGTTTATTTCCAAACTGATGCATCGAGTTGTATTGATTCAGGAAATGCCAATGACAAAATTCTAAGTGTGAGAGCCTGTTGCCAAAGACCACACAATATGTGGTCCTGATTATCCCATGTGATAACTAATCTCTGTGTGCACAGAAATAGAAACAGTGTCAAAGAAAACATGATAAAATCAGAATTTTATCTCTATGGTGATGTTTCCGGCAATTATGTTTTCATTAGACTTTTTTATAATAAACTATTCTTATTAACAAAACAGTTAATTTTTTGTTTTGTGTTGTTTGAAATAAATCCAGGTTTAATTTGAGCACAGCACAGCACCTCCCAAATGGCTCCAGGGAAGGCCAGGGAGACAACTTGAGAACATGTGGCAGGTATGGTAGCTGTGTCTTAAGTGGCCTGCAGAAGTGGTCTTGACCAGCCCCTGGGAAGGGCTGACACTTGCTGGACTTTCTGAAGGGAGGGGCTGCTGCTTGGATGGCTTCCGTGAGGGAGTAGGGTCTGGGGAGAAGGAGAGAGGTAGGGTTTCCACCTAAGCATCCCAGACTCCTTGGGTATAGAGGTGCAGGCTCACTCTGGCTGCTTCCTGTGGGCGTGGAACTGCGTGGGGAGCGAGAAGTTGGGAGTCAGTGGGGTTACAGTCAGTGGGAGGTGTGGGGGAAGGACCATTTGGTTTGCTGCCATCCTGGGAATCTCAGGCATCTGTTTCTCCAGGAAGAGGAGAAGTCAGGTTGTTGGTTGGTGTCCTCAGAGCTGGGGCAGGGGCTGGCTGGTGTATCTGGAGGGCCCCCTGTGGGTTGACCTTTGGAGTCTGGCAGGAAGGGTGAACCCGTGCAGAAATCTGCAGGTGTCTGTAAACAACTGTTACCTGCAGCATCATCCTTGGCTCAGAGAGGGGAATGGGAGTCGCCCGTTTTTTTAAGGCTTGCTGTGTTAATATGAGTTTTCTCACCAGGAATGTTCATATGAAGCAAAACTTAGGAAGTTTATAATGGGCTGCGTCTTTGAATAAAGGTGAAAGAACAAAGAAAAGCAAAATCTGACTCAAATACCTGCTTTTTTTCTAAACAGACAAGAGGTTTAAAAGGCACAATTATAGTACTAAATTTAGAGTTCAGTAAGCAGTTTTGAGAATATTACAAAGAATAAAAACTGTGATTGAATGAATCATTAAAGCATTCAGACTTCTTTAATACTTCTTTTGCAGCCTTTGGTTTCAGAAACATTTGCCTTATTGACCTGCAGCTTTTTAAAACTTTTAAAGCAAAGATTTATATTTGTACTTTAAAAAACTAATTGGCCAGAACTTTGTGACACCTGCCTTTACTCCCAGCACTCACAAGCAGAGGCAGGTGGATCACAGGGTTAAAAGCCAACCTGGTCTATGCATCACAGGCTCAGTTAAGACTGTGGCTCAAAATAAATAAAGAAAATATTAATTAAATAACATGGTAACAATTATTTTATGATACACAAATTGATTAAAGTAAAATTTAAAATAAATAAAAATAAGATGTTAGGACAATAAAAATCTCTAAATAAGATCATCAGGAAATGAAGAATTAAGGCACTCAGATTTAGAGGTATAGGTTCTTTAGCATTATAATTCACCTATCAGCAGAATACTCCAACTTTCACACCTAAGTATTGTTTTGAACAGTTAATGCTACAAAATATTAATTTGATTTTCAAAATGTTTTGGCATGAATAAAAATATTCATGAGAAAATGTTTCTGCAGACACCATCCTCTCAGTTGCTATTTTGGGTTCTTGATGAAAAATGAGTGTTGAAAAAGGACCAGGTATTAATGTATGAGACTTCAAGGTTTCCTCTCAGTCCCCAGCCTTTAAGGCCAAGGTGGCTTTGATCCTGTGTTGAGTACTGTCAGATGCTGCTGTTGCAGGGAGCAGGCGATAGGCAGGGAGAAGGAATAAAAAGTTACCAGAAAGGCCCCTTGACCCACCTTCAGAGAAGCTAAGAGTGTGCGTCTCAATTCATCAGGACCGTGATGAAGGTGAGCTCAGATTTCCAGAGAAAAGAGGGACAGATGAGCTGATGCAGCCCGAACTAGCAGAGCTGATATGAGAGTGTGGAGCAGCTGATTAATCAATCACACCAGAGAAAGGAAAGATACAGAAGTAAAACGGGAGCCAGAAACCGATAATGTCCTGTGTTTCCATCTGAGAGAACTCAACAGGAGTTTTAATAAGAGCTTGAATGTCTTGCAACACATTTTAAAACAATGCATTTATTTACTTATTGTGGCGGTGCAATAAAACCAAAGATGTAACATAATACTGAAATTATGGCGCAAAATTACGTTTCATATTTATCTCACCCACCCA
Source organism: Mesocricetus auratus (assembly GCF_017639785.1). NCBI lineage: Eukaryota > Metazoa > Chordata > Mammalia > Rodentia > Cricetidae > Mesocricetus > Mesocricetus auratus. Next base: position 4,706,324 of record NW_024429195.1, read on the forward strand.
TCCCCAGTCTTCAAAGAAGAATGCCTCATACACAGCTCTGAGCCCACTGCCAGACCTTTCATTCAGAGGCCAATGAATAAATGAGCGACTAATACACACTTAAGAAAACCTTCTGTCCACACACACTCATAAGCCCATTGTAATCTAAACGAGGTGGTGAGAACCAAGCAGGTGACAAATAAGGCGGAGCCTACCAGAAAGCCCCAAGTAAAAGATGCCACATGATCAGTCACAGATCATGTGCATCGGAAGCGCTAAAAAAAGTGTCTAAGAAAAGAAGACGCGAATTAAACTCTTCCTTTAAACGTCAAAGTTGCTATTCACCAGGCTTGGCTGGCACCTGTCCTTTTGTGTCTTCAGCATGCCATTTTGGAAATGAAAACAATGAATATGCGGAGCGGGGAGAGAAAGGCTCGCACAGAAAAGCGAGAGCTTAAAGAACCAACACTTTCTGTGCAGGCGCGTGGCTCCCCGACCACAGGTTCCCCAGAAAAATGTTTGTGCGGCTCCCGTGTTAGCCTCAAAATTGGTCATCACGGACCTGCTGACGAATGACTTCAAAAACAGTAAGCTAACGATGAATGTTTAGTCATTTCAGATGTCTCAGAATATTTAACGTAACCGTGACGGAGATTAATCTCAGGTGGTTCTTCAGATGTTAAAACAAAACAAAACAAACAAACAAACAAACAAACAAAAAAAAAACGGTACACGAAAGCGTATTTATACAACTTCTGTGCTTAGGTTTCTCTCGATTTTGATCAGCCCTCCTTTTCCTCGACTTTCATTTTGAATTAGATACTCTTCCTCCACTGCTTTTCCTATCGCCCAATGGTTCACTAAAAATAAATAATAATAATAATAATAACAATAATAATAATAATCAGCTATCAGAATTTTTAAGTAGAGCTTTTTTAAAAAAAAGACAAATGTCTGTTCAAGAATACTTGTGCATTATAAATTATACAGTAGTCGTTAATTACTGAGGTACGACATCTAATTTAATTTGATCGCCAATTCTTCACGAATTCCAGCAACACTTTTCTGTGACAGCGCGGTCCGGCTCTGGTTCTGCTTCTGGATCTGCAGAGGGAAGGGCCCAGCAGACTTGTCATTGACTCTACGGTCCTTGCTGACCCTGGGGCTTTCCTTCTCTTCCTGTAATACCTCCTAAGTTTACCTTCCCTTATCCTGCCTTTGCCTTGGCAAGCTGCTCTCCCCCGTCCATTTTTACTCAGAAGCTGGTCGTAGCCCTGAAGGTCTTTGCTTAATGCTCAAGTCCTCTGCATGTGGCCCTCGGCTCCACACTTAACTTTCCCTGTGCTCTCGAAGAACCTTCCCTTCCGGTTGAATCCCTGGCTTACTTTCCCTGTGCTCTCGAAGAACCTTCCCTTCCGGTTGAATCCCTGGCTTACTTTCCCTGTGCTCTCTGAAGAACCTTCCCTTCAGGTTGAATCTCCGTACCTGGAGGCGCCTGCTCCCACCCTGCCTTCGAAGGATGCCCCAGTGTGGTGGGCTCACTGTCTATGCCAGCTAGTTTCTTATTTCTTTCTGAGAGTGAACTTTCCCAATCAACTCCCACTACAATCCTTTTATATAAGCATTGTTATCGGAATTTACGAATAATTAATTTGCCTCTGTTCTCTGCTTGGATGGAAAGTAGTAAGAATGTAACAACGATTTGAGTGACTGATCTCAAAAGCCACATGAAAACGCTCATCACCTTTTACCACTCTCTTTTGATAAGGTAATTTTTAGCGGGATTTTCTAAATTCCCAGACAAGGATCTGAAGAACTCTAAAACTTCAAACTAAAAGTACTTTTGACCAATGGGATAAACATTTGCAGATGTTTTTTGACATTTTATTCTACTGTTGAATACGTTCTCATTACTTTAGAAGGGTATTCATTGAGACCACAGCAAATTACAAGCTCAAATTTGCTATTAAAGTCACTGCTTAATAAAAATTAAATATATTTGCAATATTAGGCATCTGCACAGTCAGACTTACTGACATACTAATTACAAATACTTTTCACTTTTGTATCCAAGAAATGCACGATTAAAAAGAAACACAGTCACATACAGAAAATCTGTCTTCAGTACTGTGTGGTTTTGACTGCAGGTGGGAGAAGCTGAAAGCTTTTAAATGTACTAAGTTAATGCCTTCCAGATGCTAAAAGGATTAGTTTTAATTGACCAGAATTATTTTTGCTGCAGCATTGATTAACGAAGATTAAAACTATAATAGAAACAACCAGAATAAGCCACATGCATTGCAGAACTGTTCTGACATAGTGCCCACTACTTTTTTCTGTGCTTTTAATTTTCCTGCCCAGTCAAGTGGTAAGAAGCAATAGGACACACAGTACTCAATGTCCCACTGGAAAAGGATGATGTGGGAGAAATGATATCAGGTCAAGTAAAATCTTGACTTTTGAATAGAAAAAGTCAAGGATACAAAGAAGATATGTAAAAGAAGGTGAAAGAAATGTATGAGTTATTCAAGCCTGTTTTGTTTTTAACAAATCCTGAGACCTTGGGAAACTTGCTAAGTGGATGGTGAAGGGAGGAGTCAAAGAGTTACAAAGTGGGTCAGAGAGTTCCTGTTTCTGTCCACCAGGACATCATGAAAGTTGAGGTCACAGAAACTAAAATGAGTTGGACCCCCATGTCTCACATCCAGAATAAGGTCAAGTCTCACAGCATCTCTGAGGTAAAACCACCCAGGGAAATCAGAGTGTAGATGACTGGATTTTCCATTCAGAAAGCCTCTGACATAATTTCAAGCCAACATGATAGCGACAAAGGCTCAGTGTGTGCCCATGGCCATAGCATTCAGTAAGGACGAGATGTGATCGTGAAGACGCATAAGAGTCGTTTCTGCAAGCTACCTACATAAGAGTCATCTGTGCACACTGCCTACATAAGAGTCGTTTGTGCACACTAGTAGAGCCAGGCCACTCTCTGTTGAAAGCTCTGGTACTGTATATATTTTTGAAATGTGTATTTCAACAGGAAACCAGACAAAACATTTCTGTGTGCTGTTAAGTCTCTCACTACCAAGCCCTATCTCCCACAATGTCTTCAAACCTCTAACTCTAATATGATTTAATTCGGAAACTCAAAGGTTACCGACTAGCTCAGAGATCCAGAAAGTTTGCATGAAATATTCATAGCTGTGTGAAAAAATAAAATAAAACCCCAGAGAGGGCTTACATACTATTTTGTCTAATATAGACAACGTTAGAAAGTAATACAGTATAATGTTAGATAAAATTTACATTATATTAAAAAGTAGGTTTCACAACACAGCTCACAACATGTGTCATGCTTCAGTCAAGTGGGTTTAAATTTAACCCTTGGGAGAAGTAGGTGGTTGGAAAATACAGTTGTGAATATGTTCATGTAAACATGAACCACACACTCCATATATGCACTTAATATTTATTTGTAGGATGTTTTAAAGTTATTAGTTTCTATTTGCTTAATCTATGCCTTCCAAAATGCTATTGTTTTATCACTTAGATGAATTAATAATAATGACAGGCTACATAAAGATTCTATGTATCTTAAGGGAGCAAGCAAGACGGCTAATCAGTAACGATCCTGCTGCCAAGCCTAACAACCCGAGCTTCTAAAAACCTGGCTGGTGGAAAGGGAGAACTACCTCTGACCTCCGAATGCAAATGCATATGCAAAAATCAACAAATGTACTAAAGTCATGCATAAAAATTGATTTGCATTCACCCACTCAAAAGTTGCACTTAAAAGTCACTGAAGGCTTACCTGCTCAACCACAAAGAACTTCGGCTAATTACAAGTCCTGTGAGGCCACTCCAAATACTTTATGTCAAGTCATCTGCATGAAGATGACCTGGAATAGTTTTTAAAGTGTAAAATTCAAAAGGCTAATAAGTTGGAAAAATCCATTCAAAAGGATCTCATTTACATAAGTAAATATTAAATTTATACACACCTGTAACAGAACTGTGGTATACTAATGATTCTAAGTGAATTTAAAAGGTTCTGCACATCAAAAGTAATTGTAAAAAGGGGGGAAAAACCTTTCCATCCATTCATTCTAACAGGTTATAAATAGCTGGGGCCTACAAATAACTCGAAGATTAAGCATTACCAAAAAAAGTCACCAAATCAGTAAATGGACTAATGACCTGTATAGACAGTTCACAAAAGAAAACACACAGGTGGCTATTGAACATTTGAAGTCAGCCTTCAGGGAAATACAAATTATTACAGTAAGATAACGTCCCTCCGCAGTCAGAATGGCTAGCATCAAGAAAACAAATGTAAGATGTAAGCAAATGCAGGCAAAGATGCAGAGAAAAAAGGAATCCTTATACACCTCGTGAAGAAACCCCCTTGGAAGTAAGTATAGCTTCTTCCAAAGGTATTGCTTGAATTGTTGCATAATTCAGATGTACTGCCTCTGGGTATTATGCCCAAAAGAAGCTAGTCGACAAACCAAAAAAGCTGCAGACCAAATGCTTTCCATCCGTAGATACGTGGATAAAGAAGAGGCAGTGTTTACACACAGGGGAGCTTCGTCCAGCTATAAGGAGGGCAAATATACAATCTGTAGGAAAATGGGAGAAAGTGAGCCAGCCCCAGAAAATATATTTCACATTTTCTTTGCAAATGAAGACTCCAGGTTTATGTATAAATTCACGCATATTTGAGGCATGAAATTAGAAGGGGAAAATGACAGCAGATAAAAATTTCTACGAGGAGGGAAAGGGAAAAGAAAGGATAATGGGTGTGGAAAAAGACAAACTATTTCGCTTTTCCTTCATAGGCAAACTACAGATCCAGTGTCCTGCGTATGTGATATGAAGTCACAAGGGACACTGGTGAGGAAGCTCCCAGGAGGGTTGTTGGCAGGAACTAATAAATGCATTGTGCAATAATGTATCTGTATGAAAATGTTACAATGAAAGGATCATCTCATATGCTCAATTTTAAAGAATAATTACATTTTTGTTTTGTTTTAATGTTTTTATTTAGAAACACTCTTATTTTACATATCAATTCCCCCTCCCCATTCCCTCTCCCTCCCATCCTCCCATGGCCCCCCACCAACATCCCCAGCCCCTACTCACTCCCCAAGGATAGTGAGGGCTTCCATGGGGGAATCCTTTGGTGGAGGGCCTAGGCCCTCCTCCGTGTATCTGGGCTGAAATAGTAACCCTCCATAGGGAATGGGCTCCCAAAGTCCATTTGTGTTCTAGGGATAAATGCTAGTTCCACTGTTAGAGGTCCCATAGACTTCTCAGGCCTCCTGACTGGCACCCACATTCAGAGGTCTCTTGGTTCGGTGCAATGCTGGTTTCCCAGCTTTATGACTGGGGTCCCTGTGCTCTCAAATGGTCAAGTCAGCTGTTTTCTGTGGGTTTCACCAGCCTGGTCTTGACTCCTTTGCTCATCACTCCTCCCTCTCTACAACTGGATTCCAGGAGTTTGGTTCAGTGTTTAGCTGTGGGTGTCTGCTTCTGCTTCCATCAGCTACTGGCTGAAGGGTCTAGGACGGCATATAAGGTAGACATCAATCTCATTATAGGGGAAGGGCATTAAAGGTAGCCTGTTGACTATTGATTAGATTCTTAGTGGGGACCATCTGAACATTTCCCTAGTGCCAGATTTCTCTTTAAAGCTATATTGGCTCCCTCTATTAAGTTATCTCTTTTCTTGCTCTCCTCTATTCCTCCCCTGTCTCAGTCTTCCCGATCCCTCTTGTTCTCCCCCCACCTCCTCTTTTCCCTTTCTCTTTTTCCTACTTCTCCCACCCCCAAATCACAATTTGCTCATGAGATCTTGTCCCTTTCCCCGTCTGGGGGGGGGCATGTATGTCTGTCTTAGGGTCCTCCTTGTTTGCTAGTTTCTCTGGAGGTGTGGATTGTAAACTGGTAATCCTATGCTCTAGGTCTAATATCCATATATGAGTGAGTACATACCATGCTTCTCTTTCTATGACTGGGCTACCTCAATCAGGACGATTTCTTCCAATTCCATCGATTTGCCTGTGAATTTCAAGATTCCATTTTTTTTCCCACTGAGTAGTACCACATTTTCTTGATCCATTCTTCGGTTGAGGGGTATCTAGGTTGCTTCCAGGTTTTCGCTATTACAAACAATGCTGTTATGAACATAGATAAACAGATGTCCTTATTGTATGAATGTGCATTCTTTGGGTATATGCTCAAGGGTGGAATTGCTGGAGCTTGAGGTAGACCGATCCTCAATTTCCTGAGACACTGCCATACTGATTTCCAAAGTGACTGTATGATTCGGCACTCCCACCAGCAATGAAGGAGTGTTCCCCTTTCTCCACATCCTCTCCAGTATAAACTGTCATTGGTGTTTTTGATTTTAGCCATTCTAGCTGGTGTAAGATGGTATCTCAGAGTTGTTTCGATTTGCATTTCCCTGATGGCTAAGGATGTTGAGCGATTTCTTAAGTGTGTTTCAGCCATTTGAAATTCCTCTGCTGAGAATTCTCTATTTAGTTCAAGAATAATAAAATTCTAACCAAAAAAAAATCTAGAGGATTACTAGATGCATGGCTTAAAGAACATCTCAGAACCTTGATCTTTGCCTAAATAGGTGCTCTATTTATGAAAGGGGAAGAATTTCTGTAATATCCACTCTAGTCCATAGCTTTGCAGATTAAATTATTAAATAAACCTCTGAACAGTTGAAAACTGTTAGCTAATAATAGTACATGAAACAGCATGGAATTACCACTTTAAGAGTGGAAAGACCATTCTCAGATTTGCATGCAATTAGATAGTTATCAGTGAATGAGTCAAATGGCTTTTCCTATTTCCTAATTATCAGACCCACCCATCATAAATTCATCGTTTCATCTTGGATGATTAAGACTAGTGCCCCATAATCTGGGGATTGGTAAATTGGCCACAGTCCAGTGGAAGACCACGTATCCCAGAATGTATGGGCAGCACTAATGGGACCCAGTAGGTAGAAAGGAAAAAACACGAAGTTGGGTGGCTAGTAAATAGGTAAATATGATCAAAGCATATTGTGTGAGTTCTCAAATGACTAGTAAAACAGTTATTGGAATATCATTTCAAAATTATATGCACAATTTCCTGTAAACCTATTTTTTTAAGTGGAGGAGGTAAGATTATATTATTTTTTGGTGTGAAATTACAAAAATACCCTGACAATTCTCCATAATTGTGTAGAATAATGTCACTTGTATTAGCACCATTGAGACGGTTCAGCTATGTTGGTTGGAGGAGGAGAAGCCCACTATACCAGCTAATCTCAGGCACTTTACGTATCTAAGTAATTATGATCTCAATTGGAGTCTTTGTTCATCCATTTGCCATCTGGTTCCTTGAAGCTGTCGTCAAAGAAATTGCATTATGGGATGCAAAGCATGGACCCAGCACAGAAAAATTAAGTTGACTTGAAACACCCTACCTCATGGTGTTATTTATATGCAAAGGCAAAAGTAAATGTTTGTACTGTTGTTCTAGCAAGCTGACCATTTCAGCATGATCGCCACTAAAAGTGTTCTGTGTAATAAAACGTGCAAGTTTAAACTTCTATTCAGAGAAATGATCAAATAATTCAAAATCTGGACTGAATAGCTCATTTTTATCTTGTCTCTGTCATCAGATGAATGGTGTAGCTGGAGTTCCAGCACTCATGGTCTCAGCTTCAGATGTGTTCACGTTATTACAGAAAATACCTATGGCACCTGATGCTTTGTTAGGTTTTTAGGAGAGATGACAATGTTTTTGTGTGCAACATAAAAAGCTAAGGCTAGGATTCATATAAAACACTTAATGGGTATTTGGCTTCTGAAATGGAATTAATGGCAGTTCTTCCTACAAATATAAGGTTAACATTTTGGAAAGCTGAAATAAAATATTCTTCTGTTAATTCATCTTTTGAGGATTTGATACTCTATCTCTGTTCACACACACACACACACACACACACACACACACACACACTTGCCTTGGTGCAAGAGTGGAGACATAGGGATGATTTTCAGGACTTGTCTCTCTGTACAATGTGAGCTCAAGAAGCTAAACTTAGGCCATCAGGCATGGTAGCCAGCACCTTTACAAGTTGAGCCATCTCCTAGCTCCCTGTTCATTTTTTTCCTGAACAACTTTAGTAAATTTGTTTTTCCTATAAAAGAACGACAGTCCCTTCTTTGTGGCCCTCATATTGTTTATTATTTGCTTTGTTAGTTGGGTTCAGTTTTCAAACCGTCATTCTCAAAGCAAAGTACAGAAAGTTATAGTTAAAATTTGAAGGAGGCAAATTATTTTTTCCATGAAGCATAAAACCTTATTTCTTCAGTCATTAGCAATTTTTGGCAACGTGCAAAAATATTTGGGAAGCAGAACTGGAAATTCTCTAACATGAATGTATTAGTTGTAGTAATTTTCTGATATAGTATGATTTATTTTGTGAAGTGTACACATGGATTACCCTTTTTATTATGAATTTTCCAGATACATTTTATAAGACTAGAACTGTTTTAAAAGAGCAATGGTCTTTAAAATCTTACATGCAGTAAGCTTTATTGCATGTTGTATGCTTGCACTGAACGCTTACTTCTGTGTTATAACTAAAGTTGACGAAGTTTTCTTCTCTGGATAAGGTAAAGTAGCTACATTAACTCTGTAGAAAATATGATACTTAATCAAGGCTGTCTAATATCCACTATAGTTAAATACAGAAGACGGAGGGTTGCTGTGAGCATTGTTGACCAGTATTATCCTAGAAGATAAAGTACAGTAGCCAGGGGAAAGCTGGTGAGAAATACAAGCCACAGAAGGCTAAACACTGAGAGTAATTTGAGTTGAAAAAAAAGACAAACTTGAGTTTTTGTCTTAAATGAGACAAACGTTTCTCATTAGCGGAGAGAAAGAGAATGAAACTCTAAATGACAGGTAAGTAGAAGCATGTGGCTACTTGACATCAGACAGGTGTAAAAACCCTGTTGCAGATGGCCTATGCCATGTCTTAGTTTGATGTCCCGGCGTTTGGATTTCACTCAAGATAAGGGTAATGAAGAAGTAAGGTATAAAGTTTGCCTCTTCCCATCAAGGATGCTATCCCGAAGTACCACGGGAGGTTTGCTTCCCTATAATTGGCAAAATTGACATCACATGGTCACACCTACTATCAACGTCGCCTAAGGTTTTACAATAAGCCCAGATACAAGTTGGTATCTTAGTTAAATAAGTAGAGATCTCATTGAAAGAAATAAAAAGCACCCACTTTCATATATTATTGCCAATATTAGAGTTGTTGAAAGTGATGTATTAAAAAGAGACACTAGGATCGTGGGGCGGTGGTGGCGCACGCCTTTAATCCCAGCACTTGGGAGGCAGAGGCAGGCGGATCTCTGTGAGTTCGAGACCAGCCTGGTCTACTGAGCGAGTTCCAGGACATGGTCCAAAAAACAATACAGAGAAACCCTGTCTCAAAAAACCAAAAAAAAAAAAAAAAAGAGAGAGACACTAGGAAGGGTGGTAAGTTTAATATTATACACACATAGGTTTAAGATCCTTCCTTCTACAGATATAAAGTGTGATCTGGAACAACTTCTCCCATATCTGTCATTTATGTTTTGTATGTGTACCTGGAGAAGAGTCCTAGAAAGGATGAGAATTCTGAGCTGGTTCTTACAAACCTAGACAACAGTACTAGCCTCATCACACCTCTGCCGCTTAGGCTTAATAACACTACGTCACTGGAAATGTTATAGCCTTGGTTCTCCATCAAAAAGTTTGCCATTAAAGTCAGCCAGGATGCCCACATACTGATTTGTAGATAATGAAAAGATGGTTCATATACATAATGGCATATTACTCATCTATAAAAATAAATGCAGCTATGAAGTTTTCAGGGAAATGGATGGGTCTGGAAAAAAATTGTGCTGAGAGAAGTCATCCGGACACAGAACAACTACTACCTGTTCTCTCTCACACATGGATTGTAGCTTTGACTCTCCAGTTCTTTTTGTTTGACATGTAAAACTGTGGAAGCCAAGAAGCCAGGAGGAGGGCACGAAGAGGGCTAACTTCCGAGAAGGGCTAAAAGTAGAACAAAGACAAAGAAGAGAGGGGGTATACAAGGGGCTTCGGTCACAGTACTTTGAGCAGAGAGACCTAGCCTAGGGTATAACCGTTTGAGCATGCCAACCTAGGGAAATAATTAACTAAAAGGCAGGCAGATCCCTGTGAGTTCGAGACCAGCCTGGTGTACAAGAGCTAGTTCCAGGACAGCCTCCATAAGCGACAGAGAAACCCTGTCTTGAAAAAAAAAAAGAAGAAAGGTATATTTTAAAATAGTAGACAACAACATAGTACAGTTGACATTTTGAAAGGAATTTAGCCATTTGACCTGAGTTTAGAAAGAAGAGCAGACAAAGTTGTCCGCTGCCAGAGCAGACGCCTTTCTGTCCAGATGCCGTCCTTTAGGTTGATGGAGCTTCAGTGTAAAATGGAGAAAATGACACAACTCAGCCCACGCAGAGAAAACAGACTAAGCAAGTGATCCCAGGACTGCTTCCACTTTGGTATTGCATCTCAGCCCTGACATCTCGTGTACTGTGTGTGGCTAAGAATTATTCCCTTTGTCGGTCCCCCTTTGAAACAGAAGGAACTGGGAGAGATTAGTGAATTTTCTCCAGAATGTTCAGGGACCAAACACTGAGAATCAAATCCTTCTCTGGCTTCTGTAGCAGAAGCCCTAGTAGCAGCAACAGAATGAGTAGGACTTGGTTTCACCAGCAGCCCTGGGCCTTCTGTGTCCACTGAGGCCACCTAATGCAGCATGGATTTAAAACTGGTCCCAGTGCTTTAAGTGGTAGATAAAACTGGAGGCAAGATTAGCTGAGTAAAACTTTGTAAGGGTTAACATGCTCTTTAATTTATGAGTAATTATGGTAAAAATGTTATCTTGGCTAGACAGTGTGTGATTGTTCAGAGAATATCATTAAATGGGAAAATCATTCATAAAGAATGGGATGAGTATGAAGTTGTCTGCCAGCTGGAATTGCACAGGAAGTCTAGGTTGAAAGTACACGCTTTACCTTGGATAGCAAGTACCCATGTCTTAGATGAAAACTATGAAGGCAAGTAAAGGGGAATGAAGTGGATGCTGCTGCAGATCAGACATGCCTGCACTCTCTTCTGTCTTCTCTGAACCTGCTGGAGGGGCGCTCTGAGACATTCCCCCAGGCTTCCCTAAAGCCAGCAAGGCAGACACAGACTCCCAAGATCATGAATCTTGCTAGAACAGGGACACTATTTTTGTTTCTCTAATGCCTTGTTCAGTGCCAGCCATCTAGTAAGGGTTTGGTGGACAACTGAGTGGGCCTGTAACCCAAGAAATTTTTTACATCCTCAGAGCTTACCAACTGCCCGTTATCCAGTGGGACCACTGGTCAACTGGTGTCCCTCTTGTCTACAAGAGTTGGCCACTGAAGGTTATTCCTAACTGTCTGTTGTACTTCAAGTCTTACAACTAATATCCACAGCCTGTTAAATCCTTTCAAATCATTCCTCTTCCAAGGTTTCTCATAGGTTACAACTTCTTCCCTTCTGCTCATGGTAGATGGAGTATTAAATATGAACCTCAACGACACCCAGTGTCTACTGAACACTTTTCTTCTGAGTGTGGCTATGCTCAGTTGGTGCTCATTTTTCTGGCACATGAGACTTCAACTTTACACCTGTTGATCCTGCTTCTCCAGCTAGAAAATCCAGTCTTCAGTATTCAACACAGGTCTTTTCATCCAATCTCTTCTAATCCTCCGAAGACGGTAATTTCTTGTCCTCATGATTGCTTTATCTATACTTCTATTTTAAAGGGGGTCATATTGTTAATAGGAAGTCATTCGTTGCTTTGGTTAGACCAAAAGTTAGGAGGTGTCTATTTCCCTGTCATTACATATGGACTGAACATGATGCTTTCTGACCATCTGGTGGAGGGATACTGGCTCTGTACCAGTTTTGGCTCAACAGCAGGGAGATAGCAATTTTCACTTTAGTATTTTGGAGTCCTAATAAATCCTATAAGATGTTTTGTTTCTATTATATCAGCATGTTGTGAGGGATTTGAAACTACCATGTTGAAAGACTAGAAAGAAAACCAATACCTCATTTGTAAGACATCACAGCTAAGATCACAGACCTAGCAACAAATTCTACACTCTTCTGCTTGGATAGCTAACTCATAGCATGTATAAACTTATAATATGGCTGTTGTTCCATAACTCTTAGTCCTAATGCTGTGTTACACTTTAATACAGTTCCAATGTTCTGGTGACCCCCAACCATAAAATTATATCGTTGCTACTTCATAACCACAATTTTGCTACCGTTATTAATCATAACATAAATACCTGATATGCAGGATAGTCTTGAGTGACCCCTGTGAAACTGTCATTCAGTTCCCAAAGGCGCCTTGACCCACAGGTTGAGTAATATAAGTGTTTATATTACTATGTAGCAATAGGTAATCATAACGGTCATTAGCACCCACAGATATTTTCTTAGCTCTCCTCCTATTTCATTACCTGCTACAGACTCACATTTCCTTCCCATTTTCTAAATATCAAACTTACTCCACTTCCTGGAGAAATTTCTGCCCGCATTAAAGCGTGAAAATCTTTTTAGAGTCTGACCTTGTAGTTCAGTGGTATAGTTCTTATTTAGTATATACAGTGCCTGGAGTACTACCACATACACACATACATACATACGTAATACACACACACACACGCTAAATACAGTTCTTTGTCTTATGATCCCTGATTTCTACCTGTAGTTCTATAGACATCCAAACTTAAGATGTCCTTCTAGATATTTTAAAGTCTGACTGGCACCCCAAGAATCAGACCAAAACTGCACTCCCAGTCTCTGCCACAAAGGGAGCAACTCTTGGTCTTGGTACCCATTTCAATGTGTAAACTCAGCACCATTACCCTGGTTTTTGTCTTCCCAATTCTTGCCATCGGTAAACTGTGACTCTACATTACAATGCACTCAAAGCTGAGTGATTTTACAAAATACAAATCTCATCACATCAGTCTGTGAATGTATCTGCTAAAAGGCCTTTCGGCATCACAGCGGCTGTGTGTGGCAACCTCCTCAGATCCCAGATTCCCTGTCTCCATCCTAAACTGTCCTTCTCTTATGCTTGACCTTCCTACGCTTGACTTCAGAAGGCACCACCTTAGAGCTGGTGTTCTCTTCCTACCTTATTCCCCATGGGGCGATAACACCTGAGTGAGAACAAGGTTTCTACCTGCCAGCCACATTTACACACAGGCTCCTCTGCCCCTGCCATAATCCAATCCCGGATCATGCTCAAATTTCTCCACCCACAGCATTGAATATTTCTCATTACAGAACACATACTGGGGAATATTTGTGTGCGGCAATCAGCTCTGAAAACCATAACTAAAATCTGCTAAAGACATCTTCTCTTGAGGAAAGCCTGTAATCGGGTGGTCTATGAAAATCGCATTTCATAATTTCTGTGTAGCAATGGCTCTGAGGTCCACTTTCTTGAGTGCTCTCTGATTTGAAAGCTCCAAATCATTGTTGCTGGTGGGCTTCTTTAAAAAAGACTTGCTTTGTTCTGATAAGTTTATAAAAAAATGTGATATTTGACTACCGTGCTCTACCGTGATTACCGTTTTGCTGAGTCATTTGGAAGGATGGAAAATAACACAGAAAAGTATTCTGAGCTAATCATTTCTCACATGTAAGTCAAACATGATGAAACAATGAGCAGCAATGTGTTTTCCAGACATATTTTCAGGGTTGCATTTAAATGATAACACAAGGTGTATTACACATGTATTTAATTTTTTAATATATCAAAACACTCAAACACACTGCATGTCTCTTTATGTGGGGTATCCACTAGCTTTGAGTAAATGCTTTCTTTTTTAGGGATATCATAAAATTCACCGGACTCTGGACTCTCGGCAGATGATGGCAGACTGTGAGATAAGAACACCCGGCATGTGCAGAACCTCACTGCTCCTGCCGAGGTGCTCTGTGTTAACCATCTCTGCATTCTCTCCTGTTCTTTAATTCTATGCAATTTTAAACACCCCAGAAACAGCAATGCTAGCTCGCACGTCCCTCTTTCATGTGGTCTCCCGATTTTGTCATGTATAGCATTTGCTAAGTTTTGCAACGGCTCATTAATCCTCAGGCCTGCAGTATTATTATTTTTTCCATTTCCAAGGTAATAATGTGCAGTTCTGTATTTCTAAATAAAGCCCTTCCTTAGCTATTCTGTGTGCCCTTTCCCTGAGGTGTATAATTGGAATCTCCAGTCACACGTCTCAAAATATGCATGGCCACCTAAGTTGGAGAAACTATAACACTACTAAGTTTAAATGTAACAATCCTGTGCATTCAGATAAAATACATACGAGATGTTTTATCTTACTTTGCCAGAAAGCCACTTTACTGCTTTAGACAAATTACTCAGGGAACATTTTATGCTCCAGCATATCCCGGAACGGAAGGAAAATAAAAGGCACAATTTTGATTGCTATCACTAGCAATTTAATTCTTTTTTATGGACCATTTTAGATTTTCTTAATATAGGTGATTTAATTTCACAAAGAAAGTACATTTTATCTTATTGTCTCATACACTTGCCCATTGTGTTTCTCAGCTATGAAATGATCAGGTGCCAAGTATAGAACCTCACATGCATTAAGCCCTGAATCATAGTGAATTATGACTTACGCTTCTTCAAGACAGCAGTGTAGTGCTAGGGGCAGAAGCTTTGAAATTAGACTGCTCAGATTCCCATTTCAGCTCTACCCTGGCCAGGCTTGGATACTATGTATCCAACTACCTGTACACCTCAGTTTCTTCATCAGTAAAATCAAGAGATGTTATAGGGCCATGTTGATAGTTACATGAGCAATATGGATAAAACTGTGAGACCACAAAAATAGGTAAAAAGTAGCTAATATCATTTCTAGTGGCCCATTCACATAAAAAATATACTTAATTGTATCAGTCAGGGATCTTTTAGAGTAACAAAACTTACAGAATGGATCTCTCTAGAAAGGAGATTTGCTGAAGTGACTTAAAGGCTGTAGTCCAGCTAGTCCAACAATGACTGCCTACAAATAAAATGGTCAAGAATCCAGTTCAGTCCATGAGGAGGGATATCTCAGCCAGTCTTCGGTATGGGCTGGAATCTTGAAGAAGAAGGAGCTAATGCTGTAGGCATTTTGGGCGGAACGGGCTGGACAGGTATTCTGGCACTTGGGAGCCACAGAATACTGAGTGTTACACAGCTCAGATGGAAAGGTATCCTGGAGCTTGGGAGCTAAGGACTACCACAGGTTGTAGTAAGCTTCGCAGCTTACAGCCCTGCCTCAGGGAAAGGCTTCGCTAGTGTATCAGCTCTGCTCAGGCAGGAGAGAGAGGGTTTTCCAGCTGGGGATGTTTGCCCAGTGTAGCAGTTTTGCTCCAGCAGGAGAAGGTTTCCCTGAGCAAGTTGCTACAGTTCAGCTCTGCTCCAGAGAGAGTGGACAGCAGAGTGTAATAACTCACCTCTGCCAAGGAAACGCTTCCCCTGCAGAAGTGTTACAGCCCTACTTGCTCTGCTCTGCCCAGGGTCGTCTCTGCTCCGGTACAAAAGATCTTCACCCAAAGCTCATGGAAGGGGTTTATTGGGAGGGATGAATCCAGGAAATTCCACAGTGGCAGAGGACAGCCAGGTAGCATGAACAGCCACAAGCTGACACAGGGTTTATATAGGGCTTCCAGGGTGGGGATTGGTCGGATTTCAATGCTGAGCTCACATTGGGTCAGATTAGGCTCTTGTTTTAGGGCCAAAGTGTGTTTCTTTCATTGGTCCTTTTTAGCCTTTTGGTTCTAGTGTGTTCCTTTGGCTCTGCTCAGTGTGTGTTTCTTTGGCTCTGCTCAGTGTGTGTTTCTTTGGCTGGTCCTTTTTCCCTACCAATGCCAGTGAAGGAATGGACTTGCTACTGCGACAAGAGTGAGCAGAAAAATGGCAAGATCTTCCTTCTTCCATATCCTTATACAGACCTCCAGCAGAAGGTGTGGCCCAGATAAAAGGTGGGTTTTCCAGCTCAAAGGATCCGGATTGAAATTTCGTCTCCTCCCTCAAGAGCCAGATTAAAGGTGTGACTGCCTACCTCCAAAATCTGGATTAGAAGCAAATCTTCCCACTTCAAATTAAGGAGAGGAGAAAAGAAAAAAAAAAACACTGGACGGGGGTCCCCTCCGTTTTATGGTTTTAATTAATTCCAGATGTGATGAAGTTGACAACCAAGAATAGCGCTCACACTTATGGAACATTTGCTGCTCTTAAACCAAGGGCTCAGGCATGTGACCGCCTTCAAGACAGACACCCAGAGGTTGACTTCTAAGTGAGTGGTTTTGAAACTAGCTTTGCAGGAAGGTGGGGCGTCCTAACCACCACTGTCCCTGCTCCATCACCTCAAGCCGCCAGACCTGTTCCTTCACTTCATTCCCTGGGCAGCCGTCAGGAGCACACCGCATGAAAGATGAGTGATGCTCATCTTTGTGCACACAGAACAATGCCTTCCAGGAAACTCACAACGAGAACTGATTTCCCAGGTGGGTAGGGAGGGCTGCTTTATCAGTCCTTTCCTCTCTGCTTTTGCATGGGACTCTCTACGGTCTTGCTTGCCCTGTTTCAGCTACACTGGCTTCCCTGTGGCATCTCAACCCACCAGCCTTGCTACAGCTGCTTTTGTTAACTCCTGAGGACCTTGTCTTCCAGATACCCTGTGGGTAATTTCACAATTGCCTTCAAATTTCCAAAAAAAAAAGTTTTAATGAAGCCTGTCACAGCCATTCTGATATACGCCTGCTCCTCCTCGCCCCCTCACCTCTAACACCTTCTCGCATTGCATTTACACTTAGTCTCCCCCCTCACCACCCTCCAATAAAAATGGAAGAAGTGTCACAGGGTGGAGTGTCATCGCTTCTGTGGCTTGTGGATATATCCCCAAAGCTCAAGACAAAAAGGTCATGAATTTGAGAGGGATCAAGCTTGGGAGGTAGTAGAAGGAATTGGAGAGGGAAAAAATGAGAATAAGGGAAATGATGTAATTAATTTTAATTTAAAAATAACAGAAGGCTTCAGAATGCTGTCTGTGAGCTATCAGACATCTAACGGAACACCAAGTATGTGAGGGAGGCCAAGTCAAGGCAAAGAAGGCATCATTGCAGAGCTTAATAACCAGGCTGCCAAGAGGTCACTTGCTATGGTGGTTTATTTTGTACGTGTTTATGATTTGCATTCTCAGTAAGATAATAAATACGTCTTAAAAGAGGTATCCAATAAGTATTTGTTGAAACCATTTACATTTTCGACATATACATTAAATTGCTAAATTAGAGCATTTAAATCCAACAATATGGTGGTTTTGTTTCAAATCCAATATAGGGGGCAGAAAAATAAAAGGGGAAGAAGGAAATTTTAAACATTTATTACAAAGTATTCACCTAGACAAGCTTTCAAGCTTGTATTTTTGTGTGTGTGTGTTTGTTTTGTTTTGTGTCATTATAGTCAATGAGTAATGACCCTTTTGGAGGTGATTTAATTCTTTTGGAGTGGCCAGGAATTAAGTAACCAAGTATTTAAAAAGAAAAATAAAAAACAGTATTACAAAGAAGGAAGAGATGTATCTAAATGAGGCTAAGTGATTTGGGTCACAGATGGAATGTATAAACCCCGTATAGAGGAAGGAGATCCGTGCAGGGAATCACTTTGAAACCTGATGGTCACCGCAACCACACTGAGAACAGTACCGAAAGAAATTCAGTCGATTTTTAAAATCTAAATAAAATGTAGTTAGTTTCTCTGCTTAAAAAAGTCAGTAATAGAATTCAACCACGTAAAATCCAATATCTCTGCATTCAAATTGTAGCCCATGGAGGAAACAGCATAATAGAGATAGAGCAGAAAAAAATTCAGTGCTTAAGGCCTTATAGATGTGACGCACACACCTACCTTGTCCGCATTGTGTTATAAGTCATTACCAACAGTAGCTCAGCCTCCCTAGGTCTTAGTATCTTTCTCCTTATAAGATAAGTATAAGAATTCCCATTCAACGACGTGGTTCAAAATATATATGCAGCAACTATAGCAGTTAGCATCAAGGTCACCTAGTGATGCTAAGTCATTATGCACTCCAGATAAGAAGGCGACATCTGGTGTGTGTATTTAGTCCTTGTAACAAGCTCACAAAGTAGGTAGTAGTATTATTTTATTATTTTTTATCTTACAGAAAACTAAATTGAGATTAAAGAAAATTTTAAACTGTTTTCCATCTCCCTTTCACAATGATATACATTATATTTTCCTGGAGTCTGTCCATCACTCTTCCAGAGCAGACTTTGTTGGGCCCCAACCCCATGGGGTCTCTGTGAGTTGCTGGTCAGCCTACAAGGGCAACTTGTTTTCCAGTCCAAGTGCTTTCTGTTTTCTAGTCCTGGCTTACTGCTCTGGCCTTGACCCTCTGACATCAACATCTAGCAGGAAGAAAACAACGATCTCTTCTACCTGGGGTTTTTTCCACTGTGCTGTAAACTTGTATAAAAAGCTCCTCCCTCCTACAAGGGAGACCTCTTAGCACTTGCAATGAAGACACACACACACACACACACACACACACACTCTCTCTCTACTCTCTCTCTCTCTCTCTCTCTCTCTCTCTCTCTCTCTCTCTCTCTCTCTCTCTCTCTCTCCTGGCAATAAAGGCAGCACATGCATTCTCTTAAGACAAACAAATGGACGTCTGGTCTTTCTTTTCCTGATACCTTGGAGTTGCTTGTGGCGCTGGTGCCGCAGACTTCAGGACATCCATTGTTTTCTCAAAAACAAACAACAACCAAAAAAAAAAAGCTAAATAAAGTGTTGTTATGAGATGAATGAGAGAGCCTAGACCAAAAGTTTAACTTGTTGCTATTTAAACATAGTTCCAATAGATCAAAGGGCTGGTTTTCTTTTCCTTTTTATGCTAGGAATCTTGGGGGAAAGGAACTATGAGATTTCTTCTTGTCAAATAACCACATAATGCATTGGGTGAAATTTTCTCCTCCATTCTGTCCCTGTTGAAGGAATGACTTCAGAAGAGACGCAAGATCTTTTAAGCAGAAGACATTTAACAAATCAAAATATGCATCCTTTAGAGTTGGCTCTCTCTAAGAAAGGTAGTAACAGTGGGGGTTCTCTGTGGTGAATTTTCAATACGTTTTGGTGAAAATAAATGATATAGGTGACACACCTTGGGGAAAGTGACCCACTGTCTTCCCAAATAATTATGAGCCAAATATCTTATTTTTTTTAAACCGTGATCCTCTAGAAAAAAACTACAAAGTAGAGGGAATATAAAACACCACAATGTATTAGCCCCTTCATTTTTTATACACACGTGGGAATAAGTACTGGCACCTGAGTCTTTGCACTAAGGTGAATGATTTACTCCCAGCTTCAAGTATGTTTAACATCCAGGCATTGCCTATGACACCCTACACAGGTGTGGACTGTGTTGGAAGTAGTCCCTCAAATGGCAGCATTACAGCTTTGGATGGGACCACAGTACACTTTTAGCTATCATATCATTGGATGCTGACCTTCTCCTAAGAGAATAAGGTGCATCTCATTACCGAGGTGCTTCTGGGCTGTGCTCGTTTGACTGTCAATCGATGTCCTGCTACAAGAAGAGGAAAAAAGCCAAGATCTTTCCAATTCCAACCCCTTCTAAAGTTGTCAATAACAATAAATGATAGCAGGGTCACTGGGGGGCATGGGAGGGAGAGGGAACTGGGATTGATAATGCAAAACGAGACCGTTTCTAAGTTAAATAAAATTTATATTAAAAATGATAGCATATCGAATTCTTAACTCTGAAATAATGAATTGTGGGTGGCAGTGAAAGCAATTGCTTTTTGCCAGGTGATTTCTGAATGAATTTAATGTGACAGTTTCGTGAATCAGAGCAGCTCACCTCCCCAAGGCAGGTTCCAGAAGAACTTTAGGTCTGCACTTTGGCTAGGCACTCAGATGGGACAGTTGTCACCTTCTGTATGTATCCAGTCATGTGTGAGCCAGCCCATGCACCTTTAGAGAGGTACCTGTTGCAGAAAACAATTATTATTTCCACCTTGCCATTCCGTAGTATCACGCCTTCTTCTATCATCCCAAGCTCTCTTCTTTGACAACACACTAAAAGACAGTTAAAATGTACTGTTAGCTGTTTGGTTTCAGAATGTGAAATGTGAGAGTTTTAAGTGTAATTTTGCAAGGTAAGAAAGAAAAGTACTTGTAATAAGGTTTCCATCTAAAGAATTGTCAGAAGATAAGTGTGACGACACAATCCTGCTATCCCAATACTAAGGGACTGGAAGCAGCAGGAACAAGAGAGTTCATGTTCACCTTTATTTACATATTCAGTGCCAGACCAGGTGGAGCTACGCCAAATGCCCAAATACAAAAACAAAATAAAATGGTCATCAGAGACAACTGACCTTGGAAATCAAAGCGTTACAATTGTAACCTGACACAGATGGTCAGAATAAGAGTAACAAAGGAATAAGTTGAGGTCTATGAGCTTTTCCCTGTGTGAAAACCATGAAACAGGAGGCAGAATTTTTACTGTGAGAGGATAGTAGAGATCGGTCTGCATACAGCAGAGTTAAGTCATTTTCTCTGACCATCAAGACCCGATTTACATGTTAGTCACAAGCAAATTCTCTGGGGGTGGTCTTCATACAAAGGTTTTATTCTTTATAGTATCTGTCTTGAGATGGAGAAAAACCCAGGCTAAGCAAAGAAATCACAACCTGGTGCTTTGCTGGTTTTTGGCTATTTCTGATGGTTTTTCATGTCTTAAGAACCCCCTTTCTTACTCTATTCTTGGTCACTCGAGATAAGCTGTAGGATTTTTATAACTCTAGGGTAAATAAAGCATTGCCTGTCTTTTATGAATATGAAATATAACCCTGAAGAAAAATGTAAAAAGCGAAAAAATACAATTGAGTTCCAGTAAAAATAATGACATTGGAATAAATTCCACTGTTACTTAGTAACAATCATAACATAAACAAGTATTTCATGAAAAACAAGATAATGCAGTTGGCATCAATCCTAAGTAAAATTCTTCAGTAGACTTCTTAAAAAAAAACATGGTTTTAAAGAAAAAATGTTTATTAGGACACAGCAGAGAACTCACACATGTGACTGGTATTTTCCATGTTTGTTTTGGTTACTAATATCAGAGTCAAAATAAGAGGAAGACAATAACTAAAGACTACCACTATTTCTTTTTGTTATTTAAATTAGAAATGAGCTTGCTTCACAATGTCAATCCTAGATCCTTCTCCCTCCCCTCCTGTTCTGCCCCTCAGCAACTGCCCTAAGCCCCTACCCCAGGCCCCCTCCCCTCGCCAGGAAGGGTGAGGCCCTCCATGCGAGATCTCCAAGGTCTGTCATATCATCCACAGCAGGACCTAGGCCCTCCCCCATGTGTCCAGGATGAGAGAGCATCCCTCCACGTGGAATGGGCTTCCCAAGTCCATTTGTACACCAGGAATAAATACTGCTTTACTACCTGAGGCTCCTCGATGACACCCAAATTTAAGGGGTCTGGATCAGTCCCATACTGGCCTCTCAGCCATCAGTCTGGGGTCCATGAGCTCCCCCTTGTTCAGGTCAGCTGTTTCTCTGGGTTTCACCAGCCCAGTCTTGACCCCCTTGCCCATCACTCCTCCCTCTCTGCAGCTGGGTTCCAGGAGTTCAGTTCAGTGTGTAGATGTGGGTGTAGACCTCTGCTTCCATCAGTCACTGGATAAAGGTTCTAGGATGGCATATAAGTTATTCCTCAATCTCATTATTGGGGAAGGGCATTTAAGGTGGTCTCTCTACTATTACTTAGATTCCCAGTTGATATCATCCTTATAGATCTCTGGAAATCTCACTAGTGCCAGATCTCTCCTCAAATGTATAATGGCTCCCTCTATTATGATATCTCTCATCCTGCTCTCCTCTATTCTTTCCCCAACTCAAACTTCCTGCTCCCCCATGTCCTCCTCTCACCTCCTCTGCTCCCTCTCCCCTGCCCCCATGCTCCCCAATCCACTCAGAGTACCACTATTTCAACTTGAAAATATTATCTATTTATCTGAACTTGAACAACGATTGGTAATGGCAATATTATATACATTACGATTCATAATTATGCCTGGCAGTGGTGGCACACTCCTTTAATCCTAGCACTTAGAAGCCAGAGCAGGCTTATCTCTGTGAGTTCAGGCTCAGCCTGGTCTACAGAGTGAGTTGCAGAACAGCCAAGACCATTATACAGAAAAACCCTATCTCAAAAAAACAAAAACAAGCTGGGCGGTGGTGGTGCACGCCTTTAATCCCAGCACTCGGGAGGCAGAGGCAGGTGGATCTCTGTGAGTTCGAGGCCAGGCTGGACCGACAGCCTCCAAAACAATACAGCAAAACCCTGTCTCGTAAAACCAAAAACAGAAAAAAAAAAAACAAAAACAAACAAAAAAGGATTCATAATTAAATGAACTGCAAAAATGTTCATATTTCTAGCAACTATCAACATACAAGGAAGTATATCAAACTCATATTTGTTACTCTCCCTTGAAATACAATGGATATTAGTAAAAGTAAAACATTTATTTGGAAAGCTATCAAACCAAAGAAGGTAGAGGTTATTTTCTAAAAGACTGTCTTGTTTAGGAGTTGAAGGAGAAAGCTTTACATACATGGAGACTTAGGGGAAGACAAATAACACACACAGTTGCCAGGGTATTTAGAAATTTGGGGTTGTCTTTCATTTATGACACAGGATTAATTGTAGCTTTTGACTATCTGATGCCTTAATTTCTAAATAGCTAAAGAAGACTCATTGATTAGGATGGATCTTTTTCTAGTACTAGCTAACTTTGTGACTACTGATAAATATTCAAAGACTCTCTTTTCTACAGGAGACATAGCTCAGAGGAATAATATTTGTTAATTATACAGGTAACACTGCCTTCACTGCCGGTGTTCAAAGGCAGCATCTTTGACAGCAAAACAAAAATGACAGTGAAACATGGATTTGCCGGAAACAGAGAAGACAAGATGTTTCACAGATTCAGTCCGAGGTATCATCTACATCAAAGATAAGGGGAGACTGAGAATACACTGCTCATCACATGGCCATTAAAATTAGTGGTTCTTAAAATCAACGAATACAACTGAGACTAGAATGTTTCTTCAGATTTATCATCTTCTCTAGGAAGTTTCTACAAGCAGACCTTTCATCTCTAACTTGGACTTTCCCCCAGAAAAATTTTAATTGACAAACCAGTGAGTACAAGTGATTATATCATCTACTGACTGGCGGAAACCGAGACCAACAATTCATCACAGTCTGAAACTGGCCCTGTATGCTAACGAGAGACATACAGACGAGTACAGAAAGTTTTATCTGACCCCACCTGGAGAACAGCGTCCACAAGGGGCAGGAGAGCTTGAACACAGAATTTCACAAAAGATATGATAGATTCAGAAAAGCACACGGAAGTGGATTGCCTTTGTTCAGTGATGAGCACCAATCCCCAGGAAGCAGCCTGCAGATGGAAGGGGCCCGGGAAGTAGGGACACTCAAGGGTTTCACACTGTAAGCACCTAGAGGGATGAGAGAGCTCAGAATGATGTAACCCATGGGATGTGACTTCTTTTAGTTCATTCCAGCATCACGTAGAAGCAGACATCATGGATGAATCCAACTCAGCACAGGGCAGACTTTTTCTGATTATTTAAATTTTTATTAATTTTTTTTGCTTTTCATGGGATCTTTTTATTTATTTTTTATTTTGTATTTTGGTTTGGGAATTTTTTATTTGAATTAGAAACAGGCTTGCTTCACATGTCAATCCCAGCTCCCTATCACCCTCCCTTCCTCCCCTGATCCCTACTACCCTCCCAAGACCCTTCACCAGTCCCCATTCTGCTCCCCAGGGAGAGTGAGGCCTTCCATGGGGATCCCCAAAATCTGCCTTATCATCCAGGGCTGGGCCTAGGCCTTCCCCCATGTGTCTAGGTTGAGAAAGCATCCCTCAATGTGGAATGGGCTCCCAAAGTCCATTTGCACACCAGGGATAAATACTGATCTATTACCCATTACCTGAGGCCCCATAGATTTCTGAGACCTCACTGACACCCAAATGTTAATTTAAATGAAAAACAATCTTATTTTACATACCAATCCCAGTTCCCTCTCCCTCATGTCCTCCCATTCACCCCCCCATCTCCCCATCCCACATCCCATCTACTCCTCAGAGAGGGTGAGGCCTCCCGTGTGGGATCATCAGAGTCTGTCACATCATTTGGGACAGGACTGAACTCTTTTCCCAGCAACTAGGGTGAGAAAGTATCCCTCCATAAGGAATGTGCTCCAAGAAGCCTACTTCGTGCACTAGGAATAAATAGTGGTTCCACTGCAGGGCAGACTTTTTAAGGATTTGATAGGTGCAATTGAAGTGATATAAGGAGGTAAAAAATGAAGACGGAGACAATGATGGCACTTACGTATCACATCAGGTAGTTTGTAGCTTTGGTTGTGGGACACTGAGGCTCATGGAATGGAGAGGATAGGAAATATGAATTGGATGGATGTCTGCATCCATCAACCACTTGTGTTTGTTTGGCACTGGGTGTTTTATGAATTTGTTTTTCTTCAGGATAACATGTCAGTGCCAAAAAATTAATCACTTATGAATGATTTCCCCTAAAGAGATTTTCTCTTTAAGATGACTTCAGGAAATCACAGTCCTAAGTTTGTATATACACCTATGTACCTGATTCATTTATACGCAATATGCATGCATTTTAAGGAGATTCGGCTGAATGGTTCATTCAGAACAATTTGTTGATTCATCTCATATGCAAGATAGTCCGTCATTCATCTGATTTTCCTAATTTAAAAGACTAGTAGAATTTTTCCAATATTTAAGTGGACATTATGCATATAATAATCTAAATATACTAAATATCCAGCCATCCCTTCAGACTCCTAGAGAACTTCATCTCTACGGTAGTCAGTCTAGCTCCAAGTTTCCAATGTCAAGCCCACCCCAGGAAGCACTCAAGTGAGCCCGAAACTCAGAAAAATTTCTAATATGAAGACAGCTACAGACACACATTTTTATATTTCTAAACAAAATACTATATCTAATGAGATACTTTTAATAGTATATGTGTAATTCAGTATTATGGATTATGATACAATAAGCAATATTAAGAAATAGAATTAGAGGAAAGGCCTATCAGGACCAAATGTGCGTATTCCCTACAAATGCAACCGAAATGTGTCAGACATGGTTCTGGCCACAAGGGACACAGGAGTTGACTCTAAACTTATTGGGATAAAGAGAGGAAATTTGAGCACGGGGAGAATAGATGTATGTCAAGTGGTGACAAATGGTATCGGGAAAGATGAAGCAGGGTCATTGGGCAGAGCACAGTGAAGCTGTTGGGAAAACCCATCACCTTGGGCCTGAAAAGCAAAGTTTAGGAAAACAGGCGACCTGTTTGCATAGCGCCCAGCGTGTGGAACGTCTGCTGAACCAGAGTCAACAGCCTGCGTTCACCCCTCTCTTCTCTTAGGATAGATCTTTTCTTCTTCCGCTTGCGTGGATTCCTTTGGACTCCGTCGAGATGGGTATGTTCTCTGCAGGGCTGTGTTACTCGCCACTTTACTGCACTAAAGACTCTTCGGCTAAAAATAAGATTTCTGAAACAGTTTTACGTCTATTTACACACTTCTTTTTCACTTTATGTATACTTTTTTCCCATTTAGCAGTATTCATGTCTGTCTTCCCACTTTTTAGGCACGTTAATGGGGTCTCTGCCGTATGACCTTATTCATCCCTCCTCTGCCTAAAATCACAGTGATGATCAGACAAAGACACTCGTGCGTCTAAGACAGCGATGGACGGATGAAACCCGCGTGTGCTCTCTCTGTGTTGCCTGACGGTAGCGTTTATTTAATTTTTAAATGACAGATTAAACAAAATTTTTTCTGCTTCCCTTAGACAAATGAATCAATACAGATTTTTTTTTCCAGTGTTAACCGACAGTTTCCTATACTGATTAAGAAATCGTATGAAAGGGCTGGAGGGATGGCTCAGCCGTTAAAGCCTAGGTTCACAACCAAAAAATATAAGATCGTATAAAAAAAAAAAGATTGTGCATTTAGAGAGAATGTAAGCATAGAACCAAGCTAAGCAATGGAACCATGTAAACTGTGAGATGAAAATCACGGCAAGATTTCTCCTATATGTGAGGTAGACCCCAAGGTTTACGCACAAACCCCTGTGTTTAAATGAGTTATAGTCTCCCATCTCTCACTCCCCATTTCTCTTTTGCCCCATTTCTTATGCGTGCACGCACCCACTCTTACACTGCTTTTTGCTGTCTCTGCCAAGCAAGCATAAGTTATGTTGATTATTGACCAATCAGAGAAGAGACAAAGTGACAGCTTGGAAACCTTTTTTTTTTTTTTTTTTTGGATTTGTCAGGCTCTTCCTTCCGTTTCTAAGCATGGTTAAGGAATGTGTCATACTGAATTGATGATTTTAGAGTTTCACACTAAATATTTCATTCCTGTTAACCTTTTAGTAAGGTTATTAACTGTTACTGACACGTGAGTATTACAAGCTATTCCTGTCTTCCCGTGAAGATTCTTTCCGGGGGCAGGGGAGTTAGTGTGCCAAATTGCATACGCTTCCTCCACTATAAACAATGGTATGAACAGTATATGTGGAGAAAGTACTTCGCAAATAGCCCCGTGACAGCTGTGGTCTTGTCTTGGGCTTTCACTGAAGTGCCCTTGGAACCTGTGTACCACGGGGTCTCAATCTAGCTTCATATCTACAAAAGGCCATAGGCGCTAAGGAGTCATAGAAGCATCCAGATCCACAAAATGTGATGGGGACTGTTGTATTGTTGATACCGTATCTTTCTGGGAGGCATTTCTGCCTCGGAACACTAAACATGATAGCTAACTGCCCGATCAAAAAAAGATCTAGGAGCTTGAGCACTCAAAATCAACATGTATTATTTGGTATCTACAACAACAACAACAACAACAAAACCCTGTCACAACTTGAGAGAGACAACATAACTATATGAGAAATGGCTTCTGCCGTTAAAGCATTTAATTCAGCTAAGGAAAACAGATAGAAAAGATGACGTGTGAAGAGCTGATACTTCAAATGACATGGAAATCACATGTCAATTGCTTCACACAAGTAGTTTGGATCCTTCTACAAAGCTCTGTTCTGGGACATCAAGTGT
The DNA here is from genome assembly GCF_017639785.1 of Mesocricetus auratus. Lineage (NCBI taxonomy): Eukaryota > Metazoa > Chordata > Mammalia > Rodentia > Cricetidae > Mesocricetus > Mesocricetus auratus. The sequence goes on from NW_024429195.1 coordinate 4,733,745, forward strand.
GGTATAGCTTAGAGAATGGCAAGGGGTCACCAGCAAAAGGGACGGAGAAAAGATTTTTCTGGTGGGGTAAATCTAAAGTCCATAATTCAAGTATAAGACCTGTGCAACAAAACCAGGCACAAGTAAGGATTTTCATTGCTGGGAGAGAGAAGCCAGACTTTCTGACATTTGTTTCTTAGTTGTTGTTAGTGGGTGATTCTTGCTAGGAACATTAGTGGTAGAAGTGGCATTTAAACTCATTGAAGTGTTTTTGACACCTTCTAATGCCAACCTAACATTTATTTGCAGTATATACATTTCAATGTTGAAGTTGAAAACTCTTGCACAGATTTTTCTCGGTGAGCAAATGTTTTCATGTGATCACAACAAAGTAAATTTGTCACCATTGTATTTGCATTTTAGCCTTCCAAGCATATGTTCCCCCAGACTATTATCTCTAGTTATCTTCTTTAGCAAAGTAGCTTCCACCAATGTCTCCAAATGTTAGCAAGTAATATAGAATGATCAATAAGGACAGATCCATTTGGGTGCCTTATATCCACTAACACGAATATTGCTCTTTCAATTTTGCAAGTGTATTCTGTATATTTGAAGCAGTTACTCCTTGAATTCCATAGAATAGGACTGCTGTTTAACAGTATATAATAAAATGTTCCAAAGGAAAAGTTGTTTCGCTGTCTATAATATATGCTTTACCGCATCATCCCCATAGTAGGACCACACAAACCATTATAATTACTTTGTGTCCTTCACTCAATAATTTACTCAGTAATCATTAAGCATATGGAATGTGCTAACTTTGTTGTAGGCAAACAGTGAGAAACAAGGCAGGCAGTATACTTTCTCTCTACTGCAAAGGAGAATTGCCCATGGTTCACAGCTCTAACACCCAAATCTTCTGATATCCAGCCTGTTGTTTTCACTATGTTGACCAGATCTACACATGTATTAGGTTGGATACTTTATTGATAACTCTGAAGACGTTTGATCTAGAACAGAAGAAAACATGATTCCAGAGTAAATCAATGTCTCTGAAACGTGTCTTCAATGTAAATAAAATCATCAACATGCTATGACAGCAGACATTGCCCAGGACAGTTCTGGTTTCCAAGAATTAAAAGAATATTCCTGCATGGTTGTATGGCTGAAACCAAACCAAACCAAACTAAAAAACGTCATACACAAATGCATCATTATCTTAGCCTTTCATTTGTGTTCATTATTAAAATAAAAATCCTAGACTGCAAGAGTGATGGGGTATAGTGTCAATGATTCTGGAAGTGTCTTTGTGACTATTTCATTCCAATAATACACTGGTAGATAGACATTATTTAAAACTAAATGATGCTAGCATCTTAAATAATACTGATGTTCACAGATTATTCCTGCTGAATAAATTCATTGGATTAAAAAAAAAAAGTCTATTGCTTCAATTAGTCTAGCAAATCACACCTGGTTCGGAACCTAAGTGTATCAGCATAGCTGTTGAGTTATTAATCATGGGTGTCAAGTCTTTTTTGCTAATTAAGCTTAATTGAGCTCTGTGTGATAGAAGCACCATTTACAATGACAAAGCTTACCAATGATACCAAAATAGCCGAGCCCAGCAAAGCCCAGAATTAACTTCACCTGTTATATTTAAACACCAACTCCTAGTATATTGTGTCACAATACAAAATCTCTTCCCTTCTATTAAATTGTAAAGTTGCATACATCCAAATTAGTGGACTGTGTAGAAAATTTACACAATAAAATTATTTAGTAAAGTAGTTTTGACAAAACATGCATGTACCAATTTCATATTTATTTAAAAACAACCAGAATTGTCCATTTTTGATAGAAATGTGATGGATTTTAAAGACTCAAAATTGTAATGTATTATCTATTGGTTAACCTGACCAGAAACTAGTCATTCTGAAAAGAAAGTCATATATATATATATATATATATATATATATGCATATATATACATTTAATTTATATGTAATTCAAATTAGAAACAAGCTTGCTTCACATTTCAATCCCAGCTCCCTCTCCCTCCCCTCCTCCCCTGCTCCCCAACCCCCAACCCAATCCCCATTCTCTGCTCCCCAGAGAGGGTGAGGCCCTTCATGGGAATTCTCCAAAGTCTATCCTATCATCCAGGCCAGGGCCTAGGCCCTCCTCCATGTGTCCAGGCTGAGAGAGCATCCCTTCATGTGGAATGGGCTCCCCAAGTCCATTTGTACACCAGGGATAAATATTGATCTACTACCCAAGGTCCCATAGATTACCTAGGCCTCCTCTCTGGCACTCAAATTTAGTAAGTCTGGATAAGTCCCATGCTGGTCTCTCAGGCATCAACCTGGGGTCCATGAGCTCCCCCTTGTTCAGGTCAGCTGTCTCTGTGGGTTTCACCAGCCAGATATTGACCCCTTTGCTCATCACTACTCCCTGTCTGCAACTGGGTTCCAGGAGTTAATTTCAGTGTTTAGCTGTGGGTGTCTGCCTCTGCTTCCATCAGCCACTGGATGAATGCTCCAGAATGACATATAAGGTAGTGGTCAATCTCATTATTGGGGAAGGGCATTTAAGGTAGCCTCTCCACTATTGCTTAGATTGCCAGTTGGTGTCATCCTTGTATATCTCTGGAAGTCTCACTAGTGTCAGATCTCTCCTCAAACCTATAATGACTCCCTCTATTATGGTATCTCTCATCCTGCTCACCTCTATTCTTCCCCAGACTCAACCTTCCTGCTTCCCCATGTCCTCCTCTCCCCCCTCTTCTTCTCTCTTTCTCTCTGCTCCCTCTCCCTTCCCACCATGCTCCCAATCTGCTCAGGAGATCCTGTCCCATTCCCCTTCTCTCGGGAAACCATGCATATCTCTCTTAGGGCCGAAAACAAAGTCTTTACTTCACTTATGTCCAATATCATTTCCAATAATATTATAAAACATCCATTAGGAGTACCATTTTCTAAAAGAAGTATCTCTATTAATCTGCCTGAAGAAACATAGAACTATTATTTTGGAAGCTGGTAACCAGCAAAGACTTCAAATGTTCAGTCGGCTACTTACTTAAAAATAAATCAAGAAGAAATAAGTTTTACTGCCAATGAAGAAATGAATTTTAAAATGACCAGTGGTCTTCAGGTATTAGAAAGCTTTGTCAAAGTCATTTCAGTCATGCATGAAGGAGTTTGCACTATTTTTTTCTGTTTATGCCACAGTTTCTGTCAAGAAGAGAGGTCAGATACCTAGGGGAATGCTTCTGGACATGCAGGCATGTGAAAATTTTAAAAAGGCAAAGATAGACATTTAGTAGATCCACAAGGGAAAAGGAAATTCCTGAAGAGTCTTGAGACACAGTCAAGCAGAGACAGTGAGGATATTAGAAAAAAAATCTTGTGAACAAATACAAATACTGGCAAGAAAAGTACTGGAACTTTGGGTTTAAATAAGTGTAAGTGAGGATTTGCCTGGCATAAATAAGGCAATGGGCCCTGGAAAGGATGTGTTTGTCTACAAAATGAACTGTTCTACTTCAAATCATTTAAAGACATGTTTTGTCCTGACGGCAAAAATGAATGACTATGGCCTGAAAACACAATTTCGGTCTCCCCAAACACCACGCTCCAATGAGGCAGCAACTCTTTGAACGTCTTATAGTAATGGAACACTTGAGCAGAAAGTCACAGAATGGCACATTTGCAAATACACAGGTAGAAACATAAGGTGTACTGGTCACATCAAAGTAGAGGAAACTGCTGCGTGGTTGTTAGACGCAGACAGTTCTTAACCATTGATGCTAGGGAGTCCATTTGTACACTCCAAACGCTTCACTGAATGTCGTAAAGATGTGCAGAGGAGGGCAATACATGGCTGTTACGCAAGCTAAAGGTGCGTCATGAGAATTTCTTTGCGGCCTTTGCCGCATTCCAAATCCTTTATAAAACTGAGGTTCTGGTCCATCCGTCTTTTTGGTCATAACTTCTTCCCAAGAATTCGTGTTCACTTGTCTTAGGGAACCATTTATTTTCAAAGCATCCGAAGAGCCCAAATATGTGCCTGGCGCAAACGGCTCCACTCTATTAGATAATAAACGAGCAGGCTCTGCCATTGCAGTGGCTCACCTGGAGTGGAATGGCCTAATGCATGCAAAGAGCATTCCTCTAGGTATTTTGAAAGGGTGTTTAAACAATAGTTCTGACAATTAGTAACTGTGTGACTGTGGGTGTGTTACTGAAGATCTCTCCTCGCTGGACTGTCTTATGAACAAATGTTTTAGGCATGAACCTCCCTCTCATAAGTCGGTCACTACTTACATGCGCCCACTCAGCATTTGTCTAGTGGAAACGAATTTCTAATTTTAGTTATTCTCGTTGATGTAAACGGCAGTGTGCAGATTCCATGCTATACAATGCAGTGCAGCCTCCGTTAAGCTTGTCCCCTATGATTTTAGTTTTGTAGGAGAGACAACCAAACTCATTACTACAAATCAAAAAGAAATACATCGGCTCATCTTACTGAAAAATTAAGGCATAAGCAGTGCTGAACATGGTTCAATATGGGCCTCCATTGTTCTGTTGTTTGATTTTTTTTCCTATACCCATTCTTGTTCTGCGGTTTTGTACCTGGATTTTTGTCCTTATGCCGATTTATCCAGTGGTGCAGCCTGAAGCAGTCAATGGGGCCGGAGAAGCCTGTGACCACCTGCTTTGTGCCTCGATTCCAGTGTTTCCCCAAACTAACTGTGTTGGTGGAAAGAGGATTTTGATGGTTGGTGAATCTTTCAAATTGAGTCTCAGCAGGAATTTTTTTTCCTCAAGGGAAAGGCTGGAAGTCGTTGGGAAATAGAAAGATCAGAAGCAAATATTAGAATGTTAATTACTCTAGTCAAGAGATCGCTTCGATATAGACACTGGTGTTTGTGCAGGAAACAACCAGCTGGGTCCCATGCGCTACATCCCTTCTCCCTCCAAGACCCTACCCTCTTTGCATACAGGAGGACCCGCTTATTAGTCCCAGGCTCACAGGAGAATGTTAAGTTCTTAAAGCTATTTCCAGCACTGAGGATCTATTAATTAGTAACACCATGCAACCTCAGGGCACAGAAATAGCAGAGTCAAAGGCGGGATAGCTGTGCTTGAATGCAGTGGGTTCCTGAAGCTCGCAAACACTATGGTGTTTCTCTGTGGGGAGTGTGGAGGTGGCCTTTCAGTGAATGGAGAAGAAAAGAAACTCTGTGCTGATTCCTCAGTATCAGCTTAGCATGGTACCAGCTGCCCTGAACTGATCACTGTGGTAATCAGACAGATGAGCAGATAATAAAAAAAACAATTATATTGAAACTTTTAACTCAAAATCATAAAGCCGCACAATTATCATTCAATCATTTTTTATCTTTTCGAAACCAGTTTCAATGTGTAGCAATGGTTGGAAAGTAATATTCTAATGCTTTCAATAAAGCAGGAAGGAGGATGAGAATATATGACATTATTTAATATCAAACTGCAGATTATAAAAAAAGAGGCCAAATAAGATGGTCAACATTAAAGCAATGAAACAAACAAAAACATACGGAGACACAACATTTCAATAACCGCTTATTTGTTTTAAAGAGACCTTAAAGCACCATCCATGCATTCTATGAGAAAGTTGCAATGATATTCTTCAGCAGAGGCTATGAAACCACGGGAGGAAACCACGTGTCAGATCTACTGATTAGAAAATTAAGTTAACAAGATGCAATTAGTGAGCTGCTGGCACTAATCGCAGAGCCTCATACATGTGAGACAAGCACTGGGCCCAAGGAAGTGATTCGGAACCTTGGAGACAGACATGAGGGGACATACTGTGTCTTCCCGGCACACAGATAGCTAAAGCAGGAGCAGAAAGGAATTAGGTATAGACTCTTTTTTCCGTTCCTATAATATGGAAGACAGGGTTCCAGACAGCTTCCAGAGGTGTTGAACTTTGCTGTAGAGGGAAAAATAGATGACATAAGTCTTAGCAGGACAGTTGACAGTAAGTGTTCCAGAACTGTACTGTGACCTTGGCAAAGAAAACATACACTCTTAGTCAAAAGCATTTGTTGTAGGTGAAGAGAAACACAGGACAAAAATTTAAAATACAAACAGTATTTGCAAATCTCTGGATTATACTGTGCCAAGTATCCTGTGGGCCTTTTGCATGCGTTACATCATTTAATTGATCATGATGGTAACCCTAGGCTGACGGCAATAATTCTAGAAGCAGCCAGAGATTAACATAAAAACATCGTAATCACATCTTCAGTCACCCCATGTCTATGTAATCTCAGTAAAATAAGCTACATTTTTATTTTTTCCTCTTTTCTTTCCCTTTTTAATTGCTAACTTAATTTCCAGCCCATCACCCATATGAAGCACCCATTGTCCCCACATTCCAATAATTTATCCCATGTCCAATAATTAGTACCATCCAATTTTGGAAGATAGATAACTAGATAGCTTTTTTCCCCAAACCAGTAACACTACATGAACTCAGCAGACTATATTTTTATACATGGTGACAATAATGATTGAAGAATAAGAGATCCCGAAGTTTTTATTATTAATTTATTTTTTACATTCCAATCCCAGTTCCCCCATCCGCCCCTCCCCTCCCTCACCCTCTACTTCCCATCTGCTCCTCAGAGAGGGTATGATCCTCCACTATGAAATCTACTAAGTCTGGTCCATCATCTTCATGAGGCAAAGCCAAGGTACCCTGAACACCCCATACCCCTGCGTCTAAGTTAAGCATGGTATCTCTCCATACAGAATGGGCTCCACTAAGTCAGTTTGTGCATTATAGTTAGATCTTGTCCCCATTGCCAGTGGCCTCATATATTGTCCCAGTCACACCACTGTCATCTATATTAAGGGAGTCTAGTTTGGTCTTATGCTGGTTCCCCATTTGTCAGGCCTGAGTCAGTGATCTCTCAGTAGCTCGGGTCATCTGTTTCAATGGGTTTCTCCATCATGGTCTTGACTCCTTTGTTCATATTATCTCTCCTCCCTCACTTTGATAATACACCAGGAGCTTGGCCAATTGGTTAGTAGTAAATTTCTGCATCTGCTACCAGTTAACTTTTTATGTACATATTACTATTAACAGTTAAATTTTATTTTTATTTAAATTAGAAACAATTTATTTTACCTGTCATTCCCAGTTCCCTCTCTCTCCCATCCTCCAATGCCCCACATCCCATTCCCTTTCTGCTCCCCAGGGAGGGTGAGGCCCTCCTTGGCAGATATTCAAACTCTGTCACTTCATTTGGGGCAGGGCCTAGGCCTCTCTCCCTGTGTCTAGGCTGACAGAGTAGCCCTGTATATGGAATGGGTTCCCAAAGTCTATTTGTGCACTAGGGATAAATACTGGTTCCACTGCAAGAGGCCGCAGAGACTGACCAGGACTTCTAACTGACACTCATGTTGAGGGGGCCTAGTTTGGTCCTATGCTGGTTTCCCAGCTGTCAGTCTGGGGTCCATGAGCTCCCCTTTGTTCAGGTCAGCTGTTTCTGTGGGTTTCTCCAACCTGGTCTTGACTTCTTTGTTCTTCCCTCCTCCCTATCTACAACTGGATTCCAGGAGTTCGGCTCAATGCTGAGCTGTGAATCTTGGATTCTGCTTCCATCAGCTACAGGATGAAGGCTCTAGGATGGCATATAAGGTAGTCATCAATCTCATTTTGGTGAAGGGTGTTTAAGGCAGCCTCTCCACTACTGCTTAGATTGTTACTTGGGGTCATCCTTGTAGATCTCTGAACATTTCCCTAGTGCCAGATTTCTCTTTAAACCTCTAATGGCTCCCTCTGTTAAGGTATGTCTTTTCTTGCTCTCCTCTATTCTTACCCTGACTCAGTCTTGTCCCTCATGTCCTTATCCTCCTCCTATTCTTCCTATCTCTCTTTCTCCTAACTCCCTCTCCTCTCCCCCATGCTCCAAATTACCTCAGGAGATCTTGTCCCTTTCCCCTTCTCCAGGGGACCATGTATGTCTCTCTTAAGGTTATCCTTGTTCCTAGCTTCTCTGGCAGTGTGGATTGTAGGCTGATAATCCTTTGTTCTATGTCTAATATCCATATATGAGTGAGTACATATTATGTTTGTCTTTTTGTGACTGGGTTACCTTGTTCAGCATGGTTTCTTCTAGTTCTATCCATTTGCTTGTGAATTTCAAGATTCCATTAATTTTTTTCTGCTGAATAATACTCTATTGTGTAAATGTACCACATTTTCTTTATCCATACTTCAGATGAGGGACATCTAGGTTGCTTCCAGATTCTGGCTATTACAAATAATTCTGCTATGGACATAATTGAACAGATGTCTGATATAGAGCTATAGTCCTTAAAACAGCTTGGTAGTGGCACAAAAACAGACAGGTAGATCAATGGAATCAAATTGAAAATCATGATATTAACCGACACACATACAAACACCTGATTTTGACAAAGAAGATAAAATTATACATGGAAAAAAGAATGCTGGCATAACTGGATGCTGGAATTGTAAAGGACTACAGATAGATCTATATCTATCACCATGCACAAAACTTAAGTCCAAATGGATCAAATCCAGCCACACTGAACCTCTTAGAAGAGAAAGTGGGAGGTACCCTCGAACGAATTGGTACAGAAGACCACTTCCTGAATATAACACCAGTAGCACAGACACTGAGGTCAACAATTAATACATGGGACCTCCTGAAACTGATAAGCTTCTGTAAGGCAAAGGACACAGTCAACAAGACAAAACGGAAGCCCACAGAATGGGAAAAGATCTTCACCAACCCCACATCTGACAGAGGGCTGATTTCCAAATACACAAAGAACACAAGAAGCAAGTCTCCCAAACACCAAACAATCCAAATAAAAAGTGGGATGCAGAACTAGAGATTTCTCAATAGATGAATCTAAAATGGCTGAGAGACACTTAAGAAAGTGCTGAACATTCTTAGCCATCAGGGAAAGACAAATCAAAACAACTCTGAGATACCATCTTTCACCTGTCAGAATGAATCAAAAACACCAATGACAGTTGATGCTGGAGAGGATGTGGAGAAAGGGGAACACTCCTCCACTGCTGGTGGGAGTGCAAACTTTAAGACCACTTTGAAAATCAGTATGGTGGGTCCTCAGGAAAATGGGAATCAGTCTACCTCAAGATCCAGCATTTCCACTCCAAGGCCTATACCCAAAGATCCACATTCATACAGTTTAATATTTGAAAGGCATATTCTCACGACATACTTTTCCACTTAACAGTGAAACTCTGGTCACATAATCTTTTTTAACTTGATGACAACTATTTCATTAGGCCGACTCCTTGTGGCTGGGCGATGAGGGTGTTGTTTTTCACTGCAGTAAACAAGTCTAATAGAAAGTGCCATTGCACACACACCCTTGTGGACGTGTAGTTATAATCCCATGAGACCCTCTTCTGCAAACATCAATGCCGAAAGTACTGAGCAAGAGGTCATTCACGCACTACACACAGTGTCACGCTGCCCTACAAAATACTGCCAATTCCCCTAATATTTATGCATGTCTCGGCAACATCTGACAATATAAATCACTATCTACCTTTTGAAAGACTTACCTTGCATTTTTCTTATCTCCAATATACATATGTATGCTAGTGTGCTTTTCTGAAGTACGTTCACATTTGATTATCCCAACAGAAAACATATTGGGAATATTTTTCTATTGAGTGTTTTCTGAATAATTTATTAGAGTTTCTAATGTGTTTTGGATTTGGGTCCTGTATGTGTTGAATATAAATTAAAAATTGATTCATTAGCCTTTACCGTTTCTCAGTTTTCTATCTCTTATAAAAAGGATTTTACCACAGAAAAGCAATAAAATTAAAAATATTTTTTAGCCGGGCTTTGGTGGCAAACGCCTTTAATCCCAGCACTCGGGAGGCAGAGGCAGGTAGATCTCTGGGAGTTCCAAGCCAGCCTGGCCTACAGAGCGAGCTTCAGGACAGACTCCAAAGGAATACAGAGAAACCCTGTCTCAGAAAAAAAAAAAACAAAAAAGAAAAATGGCGACCAAATATTTTTTCACCAACAAAATTTGGTGTTGTTTTAAGTATTGTACCTGCTTTTCTAAAATAATTCAAAACAATTTAACAAGTGGACTGGTTGTTCTTTTCCTACTTGTCTGAAATTGACTTCATTATAAACTAAAAGTTCATTCATGGGAGCCCATATCACACATTCTGTTCTGTACTGTAAAAGGAGTTTCTTAATTGATCTAGATAATAAAAGGCTGGAGGGAAATGCTAAGAGATCACAGAGAAGGAGCAAGCCACAACACACCTTACCTCATAAATGTCTCAGCAGAGAAGAGCGATTTCTGTTTCTCCCTGCTCATATCCTGTTTCTGCCCAGCCATGTCACTTCCTGTCTGTCTGCACAGACCTCCACACCTCTATGGTTAGCTAGTGGCAAGCTCCATTCTCTGACCCCAGACAAGCCACGCTGTACCATTGCTTTATCTGGCTGATCCTTCACAGATGACAGTAACTTTGGTGTTTCCCAAAAGAAGACTTGCCCCCTCTACTTAATCCCACTATTTCCTTAAGACTTTCTCTACTGCCCCCAAGTCTTTTCCTTTTTTATTTACTTGCATTCCCTTTCAATATATCCTATAAAATTCCATTATGAAACCACTTCATTCTGATTTTTGAAGGAATGCATAACCTGCATAACTTGGAGAGAGCTATATTCTTACATTAGCACTCCCTCATAAAACTATAGTAGTATAAAATTCCTCCTTTAAATTTGTTATATGTCCTTCAGTAAAGATATGTGATTTACATTCGTGCCTTTTTTCACCTTTCTTGTTAGTGTTATTACCTAATTATGTATGTAGTTTTATTGTTTAGTGCTGATGACTTTATTGTTATCATTAGCACTTAACTTTAATGAGCTACTCATTTCTCCCCATTTAATTTCAAACTGTCTATTGCCTGTATGAGGGCAGCTCTTCTTCTGTTTACTTAACTTATTAGCACTAATAGCTCTTTATTGCTATCCTCTCGAACTTTAAAATGAGTTATTATATGAAAATATCATCAGCTTTGTCTCCTTTGAGCTATTTAGATGCATCTTTGCTTTGCCCCGGCTCCCCAGTAGTAACTAGTCTCCACTGTTGACAAGCACCTATGGCACAAACTCCTCATCATGTCCTCATCACATTTGCTGACTCAAAGGAATGGTTATGAGGTGTCAATTCATTGAAATCAAAATTCAGACTTATATTCTAATATAAATGTTTATACATCGAAATTGAACATGTTCTTTCTTTTGATTTTTGTTTTAGAAAACACCAGTATCAAATGAAATTTTATATATAACCATGACTTCATTAGGCAAATTTATTAATTAATAATACGGTGTTTATTTTTACTGAATGCATACTGTTTGATTGTTATGTGTTTTCTCTCTTATAACCTAATACAATAAATTATAGAAATATTTCCTAAGGCTAAATTGCCTTAATTCAATTATAATCTATATTTCCTAATGAACTACATTCATTCCTGTAGACTATTTGCTGCTTTGGTAGACTGTTACGTTAATGCCTACCTAGGGTTGATTTAATTTTATCATCTTTTGTTAGTTGTTTTCAGAGTTACAATGAAATCGCAATAATGGTTTCCACTTTGTTTACTCTATTGGGGCATGTGAAGACCTCAATTGCATAGAACAGACTTCATGTTACTTCTTGGTATTTGGAAGGATGTTGGTTTTCAATGATATTAATATGCTTTGTCTTTCAATCTCATACTTCCTTACTTAGTCAAACTCAATACTCAAACAATGAATTGTGAACCACTTTCAAATTTTGAGGGCTACATTTTCCTGAGCCTTTACTGTATTTCTTACTGAGTGTATGGTGTTGTGGATGTTAAGGACTAATGTGACTTTGTGCAAAACTTACTGTCTTCTGGGTCTCTGGCCACTCTATCTCATTCCTTTTTGAATTTCATAGTTTATATTGCTTGCATTGCTTTTTGCTTAATTTTATCAGAATGGAGATGGATCTACATCAGGTCTGCCCCCTTGGTAGTTGAAACAGTGTTGCACCTATGCTTACACTGTGTTCAGAAGTATTCCTGTGATGCTCACTTAGAAATCAATTGTTTTGGTTTGTTACCATGTTATAAATTACTAAAAATTGGTCATTTGGAGCACAGGAATTTTGATACAAATAGTGGTCTTTGTTGGTATCAGCGTTTCTTTGGGTCTGGAACCTTACAGCTGGTTTAGGAGGCTTTCAGTCCAAGATTTCTAAGAAATTGCCTTCTATCATCTGGGGCCACAGTCACCTTAGATCAGTGGTTCTCCACCTTCCTAAGGCTGTGACCCTTTAATACAGTTCCTCATGTTGTGGTAGCCTTAGAATTATAATGTAAATATCTGATGTACAAGATCATCTTAAAGGACCCCTGTGAAAGGGTCATTTGACACCCCTCAAAGAGATCATGATTCATTGGTTGAGAGCCTTAGATCTGCCTTAGATCAGGTGGGGGCGGGTTTCCAAGCTCGCTCACACAGCTGAAATCCGGAAGTGTTGATTCTTGCCCTACCTGCCCGTCCTAAGGTTTGCTCTCCACCACAGATGTGTTCCCACAGAGAGAGCAGTGATCAGAAGAGGGGGCACGGGGTCACCCCTAACACAGAAGTCAGCTGCCTCTGTCCTCTCACGAGTGACATACTGTCACTCGCCGCATCACGCTGGTCGTGAACCACCATGTGACAACAGAAACGGATGCATTGGGTTTCAGACGTGACTTTTGAAACAACTGGGCAGTTCTCAACGTACATGGGAAGTTGGCATCTTATCTGAAACCTACCTATTTCCAAAGCATAATATAGACAATCTTTTGCTATTATTTTACAAGCCAAACAGCCTGAATATAAGCGAATGGAAAGCTGTGTGGTGGCACATACTTGTAATCCTAGGTCATGACTCTTCCCAATGACCATCTTATAGAAGAAACATCTGTGTTTTCTGTCAACAGATCACTAGGATTGGGCTGGGCGGGGTTGTGACTCCTTTGTAGCAACCTCGTGTGCTTGCCTTGGTCAGTTTGTGTTCAACAGTCAGACTTGATGCAATTAAGGAGGAGTCTCCCACCTCACTCCCCTTCCCTTCTCCTCTCTTTTAGTCCATCCCCTCACTGAGTTTGACATGATTTATTAACATGGTCAGATCTATATTTAAGAGATGCAAATAAATGCTTCGACTGTCTACAAAATGGAAGCAGGCAACAGGTTATAATTAAATAAATAGGATGTTACGGGATTCTGATAGGACTGGACACATAGTTACAACAACCACCTGAGAAAATAAAATTCTGTAGGAAGCATTGTGGCCAGGTGAGGCGGCCAGGTGAGAGTCTGGGATGGAAGGACAGCAAGAGTCTAGCCTGCGGTTTGTCAAAAGAGCCTGTCTCATAAGAAGGGATTTCATCGGTTTCCATTTTGGTGAAAGATGATGGCATTTTAAAACTGTGGTGATTTGAACTCCTTTGCCCATCTTCAGTGTTTCTCCTGAGAGAAGCATCAGGCGGCAAAGACGCTCAGCCCCACGGGTCACATCAGCTTTTCCCCTGCCTCTGTCTGTGAAAAACTCTTGGCACACTTGCTCTTCTGCATGGCTTGATGTGCAAGCAAAGGGAGGCTGGGAAATAGGAGGCTTGAGTACAGTAAAGCAGAACAGATAGGGGAGAAAGGACGTACACGCTGCCTGTTGTAATACTGCGATACAGGGTCTGGAATAGACAGCTCAATGAAGATGTTTTCCTTTTAGGAAAAAAACATAATTTATATCTTTTTTTTCCAGAAATTGGATTAGGTTGTTGTAATACTGCGATGCAGGTTCTGGATAACACAGCTCAATGATGATGTTTTCCTTTTAGAAAAAAACCCACAATTTATATCTTTGTTTTTTTCCAGAAACTGGATTAGGTTCTTTGCAACACTGTTTTTTGTTTTTTCTGTGAATGTACAAGTTTGAAAATGGAAATTTACAGAGTGTCAGTTTCTTTTAACTTCAGGGGGGAATGACTGCATGAAACCACCCACCCCTCGCAACGTGCTTCTGGTGCAAGCATTTTAAATAATTCCTCAGAGGGAAGCAATGGGTTCTGACGAATAGCATGGCGTTGTGAACTACATCCAGCATAAGACTTTGCTCCTGCAGGCCTTTCAGCAGCGCTCCTCAGTGCCACCACAATGAAGTGGAAATCATGTAAGCTCAGAGGAAACACTCTCCTTACCCTGATGCTCTATATTAAATGTAGAATTGTACTATTTTCCTCACCATGGCAACAAGAGCCACTGACTATAGTTAGCAACGACCTTTCCTGCAGAAGGTGGCAGGGGAAAAAACCACAGCAACAAAGAAAAGGGAAGCAGATGAGGGCTTCAGAAACAGGAGGTTAAGAGAAAGCTCAACGTCCAGCATCAAGGGCGCTTCCCAAACACAATGTATCAGAAGATACAACAGGACTCAGGGAAAATACTTTTAATGTATCCATGATTGCATCTCAGAATAGCTAGTTTTTAATGTTACACCAGGCATCCCAGAAGTCCATGCAAATAATTGCACTCTCCAGCAAAGTTAATGTCAGAAAAAAAAGTAAAAGCATAGATTGGCCGATAATCTTAAAAAGACCCTGAATTGCTCACCTACACCATCATAAAAGCCAAACAGTATTATCCTCCTCAGCACAGATGGTTCTTCTACTAATTTTCTACGCATTGATGCTGTTTTGGATCACGAAATGCTTTATTCATATTTCTTTTCCCATAAATTAGTTTAAGATGTCAGACATTCTATATTCCTTCAGTTTACATTATTCAAGGCCATTATCTTGCTTCGACATTCTGTTGTTGGTGATAGGTTGTCCTTTGGTAGAACACACTAGCCAAGTAAAAATAACCAGAAATGAGACTAGTGGATTAATATCTTTCAGGAAAAAAGAATAAAATCACAGCAGAGTTTTACTCTGGAAACTCAGAAACCATATAAAATTATTTAAAAATTTAGTATTCATCTAAAGAGAGCTCAAGTCATTTCATTATAACCAATTTAAAATGTTCCAATCATGGGGTTCAAGCTGTGTGAGATTTTTTTCAAGATTAGAAACAAGAAGAAAAGAGAAAAAACTATTTTGTTGTCTGTTTTAAATAAAATATACAACAAATGCTGATATTCATTTGTTCTCAAGTCCCAGGTAACTTTGATATCATGTTTTATTAAAAGTAAAGTTAATATCTGTGTTCAGACAACAGATTTAAAATAGTATTGAGAGAGCCTAGAAAAATATTTTTGGGGGGAGCCTTTCGAGAACGGTAATGGAACGTATGCCAGTTTAAATTTAGCTGCCTTGATTCACGGTAAAATTAAATTAACTCAAGATAGTTTAAAAAAACAACAACAAAAACATAGTGCCAGTGTGAATGACCGTGTTAAACATACAGTGTGCATACCAGGTTGAAGAACAGAGTTTGCCCAGCTGGTGTTTGGTTTTCCGTTTGGACTCAGGTAGAGAAAACACTTGCCCATCGACCTTGAGCCCTTCAGGCATCCCAGATTCCTTCGCAAAGTCTTTCTTTGCCTGTATTTGTGTTCTCGATTCTGGTCCATAAGCTTGCTTTATTTCGTTTATTTATTTATTTTGTGTTTTCGAGACAGGGTTTCTCTGTATTGTTTAGGAGGCTGTCCTGGGACTCCCTCTGTAGACCAGGCTGGCCTCGAACTCACAGAGATCCACCTGCCTCTGCCTCCCGAGTGCTGGGATTAAAGGTGTGCGCCACCAACGCCCAGCAAGCTTGTTTATTTTTAACCAGGCATTCTCCTTTTACTTTAAAAGCTATCCATGAGTAGCTAAGCTACCTAATCTCTGGCCCTCCAAGGAGCCATTTTCAGAGGGCCCTGTTTGCTGTCCTTCAGGTCAGGAGTTCTGTATCCTGAGTAATGAACAGCTCAGCGGGAAAGGAGAGACTTGGAAAGCAAGCAAGCCTGGGTGTGGAGGGAGGGGCTGGCCATCAGCACCGGGGAGGTGAAGAGAGGGAACTCTGCGTCTCTTTCTTCCATTAGTATTGACTGCTGAAAAAGCAGAGACCAGGATTGCAGCCAAGCCTGGGTGACAGAGAAGTGCAGGAAAATAGACCAGGGCTCACTTTCTAAGCCGCAGGAAAAGAGACCTGTACAGAGAAAACATACCCCGAGCTAGTGGGTATGAGACTGCTAAGATACATTAAGGCGATGTGGCCACTTAGCCTGCTCAGGGCCTTCCCAACTGCTGCGAGCCCTGGAGGCTAGGGTACATTCCCTAATGTCCTTAGCAGCGGAGTTTGAGGCAAATGGGGATGGCATAGAGAGATTTTCTTTTGACTGTTGTGTGCATTCAGATTCCGGTCTGGAAGGCACTAGGAATCTCCTGCAGGGTTTTTTTTTTTTTTTTTAATGAAGCCTGTGTTGTTTTATTATTTCCGAGACACACACGGGGTTTTCTGCCCAGAGTCACGGTGCCGACGACTCATTACTTCCAACCCTCCTGTTCCACTTTGCTTTCGGTTGCTGTGGTAAAACACTGGCCATCACCCACGTGTAAGAAGAAAGGGCGTATCTGACTTGCACTTTCACACCACAGAGTCCTGTGTTGGGTGAAGTTAGGGAAGGGGATCAAGCTGGAGCCTGACCTGGAGGCAGAGGCCCCAGAAAGGTACTGCTTACTGGTACACTCTCTCTGACCCCACACTTGTTCAGCCTTTTTTGTCTCGTGCAACCGAGGCCCACGTGAACAGGTCTGACACTGCCATGGAGGGATGGGTCGGGGTACATCAACCAGCAATCCTGAATATGACCCACAGGTTGGCCAATGGCTCCATCTGATGGAGGCAATGTCTCAGTCAAGGTTCCCTCTTCCCTGCCGTGTCAAGTTGGCAACCAAGGTAGCAATCACTCCCAGATCTCTAACCCAGGCACCATTTCCCCAGTAATAGTGTGTGTAAATACGTTTAAGCATTGAGGTCCCATTCTCCTCAATGTCTAGGATGTCTTTGTCACTGCTACGGTATTTGTTAGAAGAATGGGTAGGCCTGGGATGGAGATATGGTGATGTAACAAATAGTTACAATTAGAAATACAGCTTAAAAATATAATAAATAATTAAAATTAAAAAAAGTATGACTTAAGTGACACAATGATTCCAATTCCTCATTCTACAAGACATCTTTAAATTTGATGAGGATCAGCTGTACCCAGAAGTTTACTGTAGCTTGGTGTTGAATCGCACCAATGTCATAAAGAGATGTTACAAATGTTTCTATTTGTAACATTAAAATGTTTAAAAAATCACACTGGGTTAAAATAAATTATTCAGTAGTATCTCCCTACAAACAGAATGTTTTGGACTTATTTCTCTTTAGTATTTGTGTTTTCTGATTTTTCTAACTGAACAGCAGTCTCTTGCAGGGATTTCACATATTTTGTCTTGATTTGCTGAGCTTGGTATAAGTGAAGGGTTAATAAATATAGACTTCTTCATGCAGTGACTTGGCATTAAGTATTCAGTGGACGTAGAACTTTCCGTGTAACAACAAGGTATTGATTTTTGAAAAGTTTTGGTATATCTTAATATGGCCAGTTTTCTCCTGAAATAAAATTGTATCATATAAGTAAATATAAGAACTAACATTAAGCTTTAGGGTTCAGACGTGATATTATTTTTACCACATTTGGGTTCCAAGTGCCCTAATTTAAATGATCATACCACAGACTCATTAAGCACACCATCCAAGTTAATCATAATAAATTAATTAATATACATAACTATTGCTGTATCAACTAAATATGAAAAACATTTTCTAGACTGGAGTTTGATGTACTTCTTTGAAGACTTATAAGCATTATTCTTGTAGTACTATTTGCCCTTTTGCAAGGACTTCCTTCTGTGCCCCCAATTCCATCCCAGCTGCAGGACTGTCCCTTCATACCCTGTGAATAAGTAAGAAGGCTGTGAGTGTCATATGTTTTCTATCAATGAAGAGTCAGTATGCTGGCATGGAAAGCATCAGAATTTATTCCATTAGGTTTCACAACACTGTGCTTAAGGTAACGGGATGGCTTTTCACTTAAAAAATGGCTTTTTCAGGAATAGATAGAGATAGATTGATGGATTCTTGAATTAGTGAATTAAATCTGAAAGTCACTGGCTAATCTAAGATTTGGGCAGGTAAGTACTGACAGACTGACTGTACCCATGTGTAACTGGAATCTCCTACAGAACAGAGAGCCAAAAAAGGAGGAAGTTTTGAGTGGGACTGTCCAATTCAGAAATACACTGTAGTAGACAGAGATAAAACCCAGCCTGATCCTGTAATGCCATTAGGGTTCTCATCATGGAGTGATGCCCCCCCCTGTGTGTGTGTGTGTGTGTGTGTGTGTGTGTGTATGTGCATGTGTCTCCCTCTCTCTGACTCTCTTCCTTGTCTCCCTCTGTCTCCATCTCTGTCTCCCTGTCTCCCTGTCTCTCTCTCTGTCTCTCTGTGTGTCTGTCTGTCTGTCTGTCTGTCTCTCTGTCTATCTGTATTATGTCTCAGTTCACCTCTGGGGTTCTTATACGTTGACTTCTGGCCAGTGGTAATTTGTACTGACAGCTCAGCAGCCTCATTGTCTGGCAGACAGCCTGTGCAGTGTGTTGATTAACAACCCTTCAAACAATTGCGTTGTAGCTCATGGGAACTGAAATTTATCTTAAATAGCATCTTAAATAACAAAGATTCTCTGCAGGTGTGTCTTAGTTCCGTTTCTTGAGTTGGGGAGGCGACCTAGCTTTCCCAAAAGGATCTATATAACCAAAAGCATCTTCTAATGATGAAAGTAAAGATGCTAGAATCAGGAAAACCTTTGACAACGTGATAATGAAAGCAGAAGCAGAGAGGTGTTCTGAGCTGAAGATGGAGGGAGGGTCTCAGAGCCCAGGTGTGTAGGGAAAAGGGACCAGTCAAAGAAACACACCCTGAGCAGAGCCAAAGAAACACACTTTGGCCCTGCAACCACAACCAAAGAAATGTACCCTGACCCTAAAACCAGTGCCAAAGGAACACACTTTGTCTCTGGAATCAGAGTCAGTGAAAGAAATGTACCCTGGCCCCAAAATTGGAGCCAAAAGGCTAAAAAGGACCAGAGAAAGAAACACACTTTGGCACTGAAACCAGACCCAAATCTGACCCTAATCCTGTGTAAAAAAGTAACCAATCCTGGAGCAGAGCTCTAGCCAATCTGAGCTCAGCACTGAAGTCGGACCAATCCCTACTCTGGAAAAGCTTCCCCAACCCCAAGAATCCCTATATAAACCCTGTGTATGTTCAGCTTGGCTGGTCCAGCTGCCTTCCAATAAACCCCTTTGGATGAGCTTCGGGTGAAGATCTTCTTTTGCTGCGACGACAGAACAGAGGCGACCCTGGGCAGAGCAGAGCAGAGCAGAGCAAGCAGCGCTGTAACACTTGCCCGGGGTAACCTTCCTTGGCAGAGCAGAGTTGTTACACTCTGCTCCAGGCTCCCTGCTCTCTGCTCTCCGCTCTCCAGGAGCAGAGCTGAACTGTAGCAACTTTGCCCGAGAAACCTCCTGCCTAGCAAAACTGCTACACTAGGTGAACATCCCCAGCTGGAAGACCCTGTCCTGCCGGAGCTGAGCGGAGCTGATACACCGGAGAAGCCTTTCTCTGAGGCAAGGCTGTAAGCTGCCAAGCTTACTGCAACCTGTGGTGGTCCTTGGCTCCCGAGCTCCAGGATACCTTTCCACCTGAGCTGTGTAACACTCAGTATTCTGTGACTCCGGAGTGCCAGAATACCTGACCCACTCCTGTTCCATCCTGTCCCAACCCGTCCTGAAACGCTTACAAGGCGTGCATGGAACCGCAACCGTAAAAGACAAAGCCACAGCTTCCCCCTCAGAACTCCAGAAGGAACTGTCCCTGCCAACGCCCTGAGCGTGGGTTTAGCCATCCTTCCACACTTCCACAAAATTATAAAGAAAAAAAATCGGGGGGGATAATTTTAAATAACCAGGTTGGTGGTGATGTGTTAGCCATCTCAGGAAAAGTGACCTCTCTTACAACAGGCATAGGTAGAGGGTAGCGAGAGCACAGAAAGAACCCAGTACAGCTGGGTTGGTAGCAAGCAGAGTTTCCTTGTTGGAGACCATATATAGAACCCATTCAGGGACTCCTGGGAGGCACTTTGCAGAGGCTAGAGACCCTGTGTGGTAGTCAGCAGGGGGGCGGGGGGAGGGTAGTCACCACCACCTGGATTGTTTTAGCAATGAAAAACAACCGGACTGTTTGCAATAACGAGGTGAGGTCTCATTCTGGGGGACATTCGCTTCTAAAAATTGATCTTAGCGATTTGACTCTGAATAAACTAAGCCATCCAGCCGCGGTTTGAAAAGCTCATGGATCTTCTGAGAAGACCATGTCACTGAAACATCTGTGTTCCATCCTCTCTCTCCTCTTCCATCCCCTACCCAGACTTCCCTTTTATATCTTCTATCAGGCAAAAGAGGTCAGAAAAGCTCAAAGTTCGGGTTCAGACAAAGCCCTACAAAAGGCATACTGATTTTCTGACACCGTTGTTTGCAGAAATGTTGCGTAACTGAAGGTTCTGACCCATGGGGCGCTCCAGTGTGTGAACCAAAGAACAGATTTGTCCCCTGGACTCAGCTGCTAAGCGGAGGAGCATCACCTAGACTACATTGATAAATACAATTCTGGCTTCTGGTGGTAACAGCAACTCAAAAAATAGTGCAATTACAACATCTTCCCATGGTAACTACATAACTCAGAGACGACTTCTTACTTGACGTGCCATCATTTTCAAAGGATAAGGTTGTAAGTGCAAGAGACCTTCTAAATTATGAAATGTTGCAGATGTTCCACTATTCTGCTTAACTTATGGATAACTGAATAAACATCATTAATGTGCCACTGGAAAATAAATTAATGTGGTTTTCTGGTTGTACTTTGTTATAAAATCCCAGGCCAAAGTAAGTCAATCATATTGCCTCATTGGCTTGAAGCTAGCACACACACACATATATATATATACCCCCAGAATACTTAGGACTAATAAAAATGTTAGCTATTAGTCATGCGAACTGTTTTTATAGCATTGCAGTAAACATCTCTTATGTATTCTATATTGTAGCCTGTTCTAATAGCACACCACAACAATCAGTGACTCTTTGCTTTGTAAGCTATAAATTCTTCCCATTTGTCCACATAATTCCTAAAGTAACATATCAGAAGGAGAATTTCATTTCTGCAGGTCTCTTAAATAATAGACTAAATAGTAGATCAAATGTTAACATGTTGCTGCAATTGTATCTTAATAGAGTTAGTATGGAATTTCCACATACACAAAAGCAGGGACAAGTCAGCTGCAGCTTCTGCTCTGTCTTAGTTATTATGGTTGTTGGAATAGGCTCATATATTTAAATGCCTGGCCCCCAGTTGGGGAGCTGTGTAGGAAGGAGTAAGATGTGTTGGAGGAGGTGTGTCATTGGAGGTGGGCTTTGAAGTTTCAAAAACCCATGACTGGTGCGCTCTCTCTCTCTCTCTCTCTCTCTCTCTCTCTCTCTCTCTCTCTCTCTCCGTCTCTCTCTGTCTCTCTCTGTCTCTCTTTGTCTCTCTCTCAGTCTATCTCTCTCTGTCAGTCTCTCTCTCTCAGTCTGTCTTTCTCTCTGTGTCTCTCTGTCTCTGTCTCTTTCTCCCTGCTTCCGACTTGTGGATCAGACTTGAGTTCTTAGCTACTTCTTTAGCCCCTGTCCACCTGCTTGCCATCCCAGTCCCCCAACTATGATGATAAAACTATAAGCAAGCTCCCAATTGAATGGCTCCCTTTATAAGCTGGCCTCGGTTGTGGTGCCTCCTCTCAGCAATAGAACAGTAACTAAAAACCGTTATTGAGACTAGAAGTACAATGGACACCGGCACACAGATATCTCTTATTCTTTTGTTGTGTACCAAGGAGCGTAAAACCTGGATCTATTTTTCACATTTTGAGGAACTGCCACAGTTTGCTTTGGTAGCTAATGGATGTTCTGACGTATGCTCAATAGCAGGTGTTTATCCCTTTGTCTTCACAGCCTCCTCCAGTGCTGGTTATTATCAGTTTTGATCACACCCAGTTCTGAGAGTCGATCATAGCCATTAGAGATCTGACTTGCATTTCCTTCATACATGATGATATAAAACATTTTTACGTTCTTGTTGGCTGTTAGTATTTTCTTCATTTGAGAGATGGTTATCTGCCTATTTTTTGTTTATTTTTTCCTTTTGCTGAAAATACGTTTTTCCTCATATAATATATCCTGATTATGGTTTCTCCTCCCTCTACAGTTCCTATGTCCTCTCCACCTCTCCTATATGCATCCGCCCTGCATTTTGTCCCATTAAAAAAAAGAACAACCAGGCTTCTAAGAGATAATACTGAGATAAAAATAAAAAATTAATATACATGCAATAGCATGAAACAAAAACTAACACAGGGATAGGACAAAGCAGAAAGCACCAGAGAAAAGGGACAAGAAGCAGACACAGGTGCAGAGACACACTCACTTTACATTCAAGAATCCCGTGAGACATTAAACTGGAAACCTTAATATATACCCAAAGGACATGTAGGGATAAATAAAATTAAATTAAAATTGAAAAATGAGACAGGACTGTTTTTTTTTAAACCCTGATACAACATTATGAGATGCCACTGAGTTCAGTTTCTATTGCCCATCTGCTGCTGGGCGTGAGATCTACCAGTAAGATCCATTTGCTTCCTCCGGTGAAACACCCTTGCATAAAACTTAGTTTTAATTTGCAAGTGGCTGGCAACCGGAGGGAGATTCTGGGTTAGACATGGGCTCGTGGGTCTACTTCTCCTGTCAGCTCTGCAGATCCATGCAGGCCCTGTGAGTGCTGCCTCAGCCTCTTGGAGCTCATGTGTGCCTCCATCCTGTTGACTTAGAGGGACATGTTTTCTTTAGTGCCCTCCATCCCCTCCGGCTCCTACACTCTTCCTGCCTCCTCTTCTATAGGGTTCCCTGAGCCCTCAGGGGGAGGTAATTGATGGAGACATTCCACTCAGGCATGAGTGTTATGAGGTCTCTCACTCTCGGCAGACTGTCTGGATATGGGTCTCTGTATTTGTTCCCGTCTGCTGCAAGAGGAAGCTTCTCTGATGGTGGCTGAGAAGGCACTGATCTGTGAGTACAGCAGGGTGTCACTGAGAGTCATTTTATTGCTAAGTTCTTTTAGTACAAGAGTAGTCTTTGGTTTTGTTCTAGGTCTCTGGGACATCTAGTGTCAGGTTCTCGGTCACCCAGGCAGTGTCAGGTATGGGTTCTGTCCGGTAGAGTGGGCCTTAAGTCAAATCTGGTATTGGCGGCTCATTACTCCCATAGGCTTTATGTTACCCCTGGCCTAGCACTTCCTGGAGATAGGACACCTGCAAGGAATCATGGGGTTGGCCAGGTCTAACTACCTTGAGGGGCTTGGGTCACAGGCTTTTCAGGTTAGAGTCCATGGCTTCTGGGGTACAGCTGGCCACCTGCCTCCCTGGACAGGGTGGTTTTGGGTTCCCAGAGAATGCCTATTGGCGTTGGGGACTTGGATAAAGTGATAAGCTGGGGAAAGGAATGTTGAAGGGGTACATAGATGGAGCCAGGCAGGGGTGGGAGGCCACAGCAGGCGGTCTGCCACAGAGCTTTGGAAGTGATTTGGAAGACAGGAAGGAGAGGAAAGATCCCAATTAGCAAAAGGTGGTGGCTGAGATGTTCCCAGGAAATTCCAGTTGATGCTGGGAGCTGGGATGATAGGGTGGGTAGGGGGAAGGGAGGTTGGAGGGTAGGATCTAACTAATCACTGGAGATGGGGGCTAGGTGGGGAGAAGGGAGTCTGCAGCAGGTGTTCTGCCGAGGTGTTAGGAGATTGGGGGATTGGATACAGAAGAGAGGGGGGACCCTGAAAATCTGCAGGAAGTCTATCACTATTCACCTGCTTTTATTTCAATTATTATTTTCTGAAATTTCTTTTACATATTTTGTTACTTAGATATTCTGAATATGCATCTGCAATCAGGAAAACTGTTGGCAAGTGTTTTCTGGCTTGCCATGGCTTCTCTCACCAGTGAAGACTGCTTTGATTGAGTGTCCATTTTATTCTGTGTAATCCCATTTTCCAGTTGTTGCTTTGACTTTCCATGCTTTTTGAATCCTGCCCAGGTTCCTGGTGTCAGCAGCATTGTCCTGAAGCATGATCTCTTTCACTGTGATTGTTCTATATCAGGTTAGGTTTCTCATGAAGTTATGTGGACTAGCTTTACCATGAACGTCCATGATATCAAGTAAAGGTCAAGTAAGATAAGCACATGTCTCCAGTTTACCATTCTTGTCCTCTTTCCATGAAATATGTGGCCAAAAACAAACAGAGGACATGTGACACTGTGGCTAAAGAAACTCTTTAATATCCGTATAACTACTCCCAAAGAGCATAGAGATGGCTATTCTGTCAGCAGTATATAAAATCCATGTGATAACACTATCCCCGCACACGTACATTTCTAAGGCTGTTAGAAGATTTATTTCCCTCTTCTCCTGAGCGACAGCACACCCAAGGTTTGGTCATCTTTCTTTTTCCTCCTCTCATACCCTGTACGGGCTCTGCCAGTGTTATGCAGACACCACGATGGTCCCATGAAATTAAAAGGGAGATAACAACTTCCCATCCCTTAGCGCCCTTGTGGCTATCCTAACATCTTTACTAGCCTTGCTACTCTTGTGAGCTGATGTAAACCAGCCTGCCATGTTTCTGCCTATAAATGTGTAGCATGAGCTAATAATGTACAGCATTAATCCTTGATAATAAACAGGCATATGACATCTTTATGCACTTACTATACTGCGTTTTGCATTGGCATTTTAGGGTTTACTCCCATGCATAACAAGAAAAAGTTATCATAAAATAGAATGCTATAACATACCCACAGCAGCTACACAGTATAAACATGTTTTGTTTAATCCCACTGTGAAATTGTGTCATTTGATTTAATCTCATGTTGTCTTATTCTTTATTGCCTTAGAAGCAATAGACTATAGCATACATTCAGCATGCATATGTGTATACACATGTGCATATATACATCCTGCTACATAGCTTAAGTATACTATACCATTCATCCTTGTGTAAGTATAATCTAAGATGCCCACATAATGAAAAAATCATCAATGACACATTTCTCAGACTGAATCCCTGTTGCTAAGCAACAGGTGGGTTTCATGACCCATCTGAGACCCCATTTGGGTTTTCTCATAAGCTCAGTCTGTGTAGCTTCTACAATGAAAATAAGAGCTATGCCAATCAATAATACTTCAATTACCACACATACTTGGCTAAATATGCTTATGCTGAATTAATGAATAGATATATGGATACATGAATAGAAAATGAATAGATTTCCTTTCCAAATATTAAGTGACACTTTGGATTCTTTTCGTTCCTGCTTTTCCCTTTATGCATTCAAATTCAGTATTATTCTACTGCCTATCAACTAATGAGCATACCGTTGATGAAAATACATCATAGGGGTGTGCATTTGTGTGCTACATGCAAAATTGTTGCCTAAATATATCAGCTGCATAAATGTGAGTGAAAAGCTGGTGTTACATTCATAGCAAAGACCACAATGAAATGGTAAAACTGTAGAACAAAAGAACACGAACTTTGGATTTGGATGCCAGCTGTGGCCCAAATCTATTACTTTTATCTCGGTGTCTCAACTTTCTCGTCTATATCTGGCAGAATTAATAACATACCTTCAAGACCCTACTTACTCATCGACCCTAAATATGGCAATTTGTCTTGTCATAAAAGCAGGTAAACACATCCTTCCCTTGAATCATGGGAGAAGGGACCGAATCTGCAAATGCATTTGTCAGGACATAATGAAGGAAGGGGCCATGTCAGCATGAGCAACTTACGTTGTCAAGCAGCTGAGGGCAGGAGCCTTGAGTCTCATCCTAGGAACAAGAAAACGATTCCTGTAGCAATAACAGTGTGAGAGATCCTGAATAATACAAGCAATGGAATTCCGACAAAAATGGCAAGAAAAAATAACAATTGCTGGTAACTTTGTAACATCAGTTTCTACCTAGATAGACTCCAAGGCAGCACTCACTACTACTTTGCACTGAGAGTTGCTACTATGTAGGAAGTTTTGAGAGTTCCTCTGGGATTACTTCACTAAGTATTGTTTTTTACCCACAGTTACAAAAGGAATATTCCTTTTCTAGTGCTCTCACTTGGCCGTAGTTTCAGTATCTGATGGTGCCAGTCATTGCTAAGGCACAACAGTGTTCTGTGTCTTAAACAGGCTTACCTTTTTTCTTGTCAAGATTAGGTTTACTGGAAAGGGTCATGAAGGGGAGCTGTTGTCACATCACCAAGTCCCATTTTTACTAAGGTACTGGACACCTCGTTCTAGCCTTACCCTCCAGATTCTGTTGCCAGCACCATGTTGGAGGAAAAGCAACAGACTTTCACCTGTCCACAGTTTAATTCCCCTGGGCAGAGAAGCAAATTACAAGAGAGATTAATAATGAGAACTGCTTTTGCTCTTATCTCTTAAGCACTACCAGCAATATTTGAAAACACTTTTCACTCTGTACTATGGGGGTATTCATTGCTACATAAATCTAAAGGCTAAGCTGATACTAAGCATCTTGCAATCCATAGAACTGTTCCCCACATCACAGAATCATCTGTTCCAAGATACCAAAGTGCCCAACTGGGAAACCATTCACTACGGTGGTATGGGATGCATTTACTCTAGTTTCGTAATCCATGAGAAATAGCTACCTTGAAGTATAGAGTAAGGGCTAGAAGAATAGCTCAGTGGTAAAGATCTTGCTAGGATGTGTGAGGTACTGAGTTCAATGCACTTAAAAATGTAGTGCTTAGGAAGGTTATCTTCCTGATTCTTCACAAGGATGTCACAAGTACGATTTTATAGCAAGTCTCAAAGCCTGTTTACCGTGAAGGAGTCATCAACGTTGGAAATTTGCTTATTATAAATGCATTCTGTGGTACAGTAGGCTTTAAAAGATCTTTTAAATTTGCAATTACTATGCTGATTTGTTGTTATAGTTTTCAGAATGCTGAATCTCAAAACGTACAGTGCAGTCCTACTTGGCAATGTGATCAGCTCTGACTATGGAAATATCCTTAGCATCCATGAACTTTAATACTATGAGCTTGTGAGTACATATTATGAATGCATCTCCTTCTATGCTCACCTCATGTGAATTTTTTAGAATACATCAGTTGTAGGACATGGGTTTCATTATGATATTTTTATTGAAAATAACATATTTTCATTAAATTTATTCTTATCGAGTTTCTTCTCTCATCACCTCCCAGATCTTCCCCACCTCCTCACCCATCCAACTTCGGGTTCTCTTTCTCTCTCTTAAGAAAAAACAATTGGCAATTTAAAAAAAGAATAAAAAGAACCACACAAACACATAAAAGCAATAAAGCAACAAAAGAAGAGTATGTGAGCCGCACACACACACACAAAGAAAACAAAAATCAGAAACTGCATTTATACAAACAAAAGACCACCAGTAAGGTGCAAAAAGTACTGCCCAACCAAAACAATGAAACAAAACAAAAACAAAAACAAAAACAAAAAACCCTCCAAAAATACCATTGAGTTAGTTTTGTATTGGCTAGGCACGAGACCTGCCATAAAAATGTGGTTTGCACCTCCCTAGGAAAAACTGCTTTTTCTTTCCTGAGTGGATGTCACTTGGAAATAGCGTCTTGGTTTGGGGTGGGAGTTCAAGTCCACTTCTCCATCTCAGTGTTGAGGACTGCCCCGCCCCCAGCCTGATTTAGACCTGTGCAGGCCCACAGCGTGCAGTCTAGGTGAGCTCCTAAGTGCGCATCCGTCCTGTGTGTCTAGAATATGCCGTTTTTCCGTGGTGTCAATTATCCCCTCTGGCTCTTGCTATCTTTCCGTCTCCTCTTCTGCACCGTTCCCTGAGCCTTGAGGGCAGGGTCTTGATGAAGGAATCCCGATGAGGACTGCGTGCTCCAAGTGCACAGACTTAGTCTTTCCAACTGTCTCCATCTACCGCAGGAGGAAGCTTCTGCGGTGATGGACGAGCAGGACACTGGCAGGTAAGTATAGCAGAATGTCATTAGGACTTATTTTCTTGTCGTGTTTTGTAGAGAGCTGTGAAGTGCCGCACCCTTCTGCTAGCCCGACAGCAAGTGCTCTCTGTGATAAACAACTCCTTATTTGGTCAAGGCTGGATATCAGGCTTGCTTCCTCGTATGTGGACCTATCTGCTGTTGCCACATGGCTTACCGGGGTTGGCTGCCCAAGGGCCTTTTTAAGCTGTGGGCAGGCTCTCCCTCGGGTCAGAAGATTTGTTCAAGGTTCCTGAATAAACTGCTTGGAGAAGAGTCCAAGTGTTGCGTCTTCCTTGCTGGTCCAGGCGGTAGCAACAGTGTTTCTCTGCTAACCCCGTGTTTACTAAGGTTCAGGAAACCTCATTCCAACCTTATCCTTCACAGCATAAGTACCAAAGTGGTGGAGGAAATGGTAATGGGACTTTGCTTTCTGCAACTTAATTTGCACGGCTGCAAGATCAGTTCCAAGTACGGCATCTCTGTGATGGTACCATAGTGCTTATATTCCCAATTCCACACCACCATGTTCGCATTACTGAAAGATCAGCAAAGAGACAAATTTTAGATGACATCTAATTCATTTTAAGAACATTGTAATTTAAATAAGCACGTAGAAACATGTTGTATTCGTTTAACTCTTTTGAAACCTGGATACTCAAATCATGCAAAGCTTAGTTTTTCCAAAGAAAGTTTTTTCTCTCTAAAGACATGGTCTTAAGGGTTAGTTTATGTCATAGAATCACAAATGCCAGCTAGAGAATTGATTTTTTTTTTCAAAAACAATCTTTTTTATTTTAGGTACAAATCCCAGTTCCCCCTCCCTACCCACCTCCCACTCTTCCCACCCCACCCACATCCGCCCCTTAGAGAGAGTGAGGCCTCCCATGAGGAGACAACAAATATCTCTGTGGGTTTGAGGCCAGCCTGGTTAACAGAGTGAGCACCAGAATAGCCAGGATTGTGTCAAAAACAAAACAAATGAACAAACAAAAGTTGGCTAGAGGATTAACTTTTTTTAATCATGACACTGTGTTAAAAAAAAAAAGTAACACCAAGGTAATGTTATATGCTGAAAAGAAGTACAAAATAAGAAGCTGCGTATCTGTGATCAGACCCAGAGAGCAAAGCCAGTCGGATACCGGCTCCGCATGAAACCTAAAGCTACCCTTTCTGGAGTCCAGTTGAGAATGTGCTCATAGACTGTAAGCATTCTCCATTCTTGACGTAGATCCCGGGAACCAAGGAAAAGCGAAGGCTGAACTTCCAGTGTGCGTGGGTGGCAGGAGGGATGGGTGTGTCTGTGTACAAGTTCTGTCAAAGGAGGTGTTATCCAGGGGCTGTGCACTTTGGTTTTCAAGACAAAGCCTCTCGTCAGCCTGTGCTTTGCTGATGATGCCTGCCGGAGTAGCAGGCTACTGAGTCCCATTGCTCTGTGTCTGTCTGCCTAATTCTGGGATTGCAGTCCTGTGCAGTAGGTCCCGCTTTTCCACATGGGGTCTGACGATCAGCCTAGATCTTCATGCTTGCAAAGCAAGTGCTTACCAACTGAGCTACCTCCCCAGCCCCCAAAGTGGAAAGTTTTGGAGAGCTCTTGTAGCATGATAAATAAAAGACCCAGTGACATAAGCTTCCAGCTGAAGATCAGAGAAGCAAAGCAGCCAAGCCAGTACGTCTTGCCTCTACCCAGCTGAAATGGCAATCCTGTCTCCACAAATCCTCAGAGGCAAAAGTCTCTCAGATCCTGTCTCCTCCTTTTACTCCTTTCTCTGCCCAGCCATATCACTCCTGTCTCCATCTCCATAGTGCTGGGATTAAAGGCATGCGATTCCAGGTGCTGAGATCACCTTCGTGTGCTCTGTTTCTTTTAGGACTGGATCAATTTCGTGCAGTCAGTGTGGCCTTGAACTAACAGAGATTAATTTACCTTTTCATCCTGAGTCCTGGGATTAAGGTGAGTACTACCACCATGTAGCTTCTATAGCTAACTAGAGTGTCTACTTTGCTATTTTGAGCTTCAGTGGCTTTAATAAATCATAAACAATACATCACCACAAGTTCATGCTCTGGTTGCTTTCTGCTCTCAGAAACTCAGTTTGCTGTAAACCATCCCCAAATGAGCTTGGATCAGAAAATCTGTAGTTTAAACTAACCTGATGATCTGCTCTCCAGGGAGGTGGCCTCTCGTGGTCATGTAGTGAGTTCCACTAGTTTTAACAAAGCAGTAAGTGGCGTGCACAGCAGGAGCTACAGAGACCCTGTGAGAGTTCTAATATTACACGGCAGCCCGACATGCGAAGCACGGATATTGTCTATCAACAGCTCCGGAGCAGCTTGCTATTGGCCAACACCGCAGAGACAAGTGGGGGTCTGATGAATGTGGGGGAAGGTGATGAGTCTTAATGGCACATCACTTGCCTAGCATGCGCAAGTTTCTCAGTACTGGGGGAGGGGCTTGAAAAACAAATAACAAAAAAATATAAAGGAGCAACAACAAAATTAGATGGTGAGAGATAGACAAAAGCTAGATAGACAGATAGATGATAGATAATAGACGTTTAGATAGACAGATGACAGATAGATGATGAACAGACAGATGGATGGATAGATAGATGATAGATGATAGATGATAGATGATAGATAGATAGATAGATAGATAGATAGATAGATAGACAGATAGACAGATAGATGATAGTTAGCACTAGGAACCTAGTTGCAGAAGACTATAAGGATTAATGGAAAGTGACTCATGGTTGCATGATGAGCCCTGTTTTAATCTGCACTCACTGACAAACGCAAGAGGTCCTCTTTTTCCGAGACTGACCATCTCCATAAACAATAGTTCACAGAAACTCTAAGAGGAATGAATGCAAAGAAGGTCTCCCGGGTCCCCAAAACACTCTCTTAGAAACAGAAAATGAAAAAAAAGAAGATGGCCATGATGATTCTTGAAAAGAAAAAATTCATGTGCATAGCAGTATTGTTTGTCAGTGAAACCAAAGAGATTCTCTGCTTGACCTCTTGTCAATATGTCCAGGATTTCTTTCCAGCACAAACCCATCTCACCTCCTGGGCTTGCCTTTACCCATCAGAGCCACAAAAGAAATGTGTGAGGAATAGCAGCAAAAGGGTTCCTGTGGCACACCAACTCCGTGTAAATGTAAAGACTGCCCCAAGATTTTTTTATTATTATTATTTCTCCCTCCTCAGCCAACCCACAGGATTAGAGGCCATTTGCCTATGCCGAGTGTCACAAAGTTCTCTCTCATGCATCAGATCTACAAAGACATCAGATAAAACACAGGAGAGGTGCTCTTCACCCACAACAGGTGTGAAAGTCCTTCCGCCACAGCACAGATCCTTGGGCTTATGAGAGGGTGGAGCAGCGAGGAGAAAAGCCCTGCGCATTGTCCCTTTGCCCGAGATCAGCCTGTCACGCACCACTGTCCCCTGAGGGGCCACCGGGAAATCAGCCTTCAAAGTGCACATTCACCACTGAAAGTTTGTTCATCTACCCTCGGTGTCATGTACATAGTAAAATGAGGTATATGAGTATGGCGCTTGTTTATTGAGAATATACCACACAGTTTCTTCATTATGCCAGCTATAATCCCACTCTACTAAAATGCAAGGCTAATGGAGGCCATGAAATCTGTCAGTTTCGTTCATTTAGGTATTCTAAATGCCCCCAAACTTTGGCTGAATAAATATCAACAAACTTCTAAAGGCCTACTCACAGGTCTTGTCTATGTACTATGAGGAAGACTTTCTTAAGGTAAGCAGGTAGAAAGCTGTAGAGCTCAGCACTGTACATGCCATTTTCTGTAAGCATATGCTAGCATATACTGCTGTGGGGTAGACACCTGAACAGCTGAGTGTTCCAAGGACAAGCCAGAAAATGTGACATTTCCATATTTCAAAGCATCTATACAGCAAAATTTGCCCATCGAACTCTCTGCTACCTCTATCTGACACTATTAAAAGCAGAGGGCTCTTCGATACAAAGATGTCAAATTTTATATAAAGAAACAAAAATGTGCATCCAGTGATTACTTCCCTCGTCTCTGGACGGATCCTGTTTGCAGACCATGGAGTACAGAAAGCATAAAACAGAGCTGTGCTATGAGCGTGATCCAGAATGCTTCTCAACACCTAATCACCTCCTCTTTTCTTACCTGCCGCCCCTCCAACTCTTAGCAGGGAAGTCAGACTCAAGGAGATGAGGTGCTGGATCTCCATGGTAGTCAGAGCAGCTCCAGGACACGGTTTCATGTCAAACCATTCAAACCTCAGCTGAGGAATGCAACACTTGCTGCTGAGGCATGAGATGAAACATGGCAAATTGGAGATATTAGCCAAAGACATTCGGGCTCACAAGAATACAGTCTCTTAAGCTATATGCCCCTATGTCTAATTTTTATAACTTATGCGTATTTTAATAAGAGTATTTTTTCTGTGTAATGTCTTCCATTCCACTTTCAGCACCTCTAAAAGCTCAGTGATAGAATATTGATTTACCTGACTCCCAAAACGTCAGAATAGTAGACATTATCTTGACTTTAATAATGTGGACATTCCCTGTCTGTAGTCACAGCTATTAAGTTCTTTTTTCATCTACCAATATTGACAGGAATTTTCCTTTAGCATAATACCCAGGCAGCCTTTGAAACAGAGAAACAGAATCATCACTTTATTCACTGCTTGGCTTTCAGAGTTTCCCACAACGATCTTTCGATTTAGAAGTACCTTAGCTTACACATGGTCCTCCTGCTTCAGACTCTCGAGTGTGCCAGCACCAACGGGCCTATATCCTTCATGAAATACGTTCGATGGTATCCATACTCCTTTCAAAATCTACTTGAGGCTACCATATTCAAAAGCCAGAAAAATAAAGATTTAGAAAAACAAAAAGTCAGTGATCCTCTATCTTAACCTTTTCATCTTAGAGTTAGAGAAATGGAGAGTCGGGAAATTAAAAATTTAGTCAAAGCCATTACTAACTAATAGAAAATTCAAACTAGCAGCATTGTATCAACTGACTCCACAAAGTTCAGCTCTCCTGTAGACTGAAAGGTGGTGGCATGGGGCTCATGATGGTTCTTTACTCTGAAATATTACTCGGTGTCCAGTGTTCCTCTAGATAAGAGGGGTTAGTAAACAGTTGTTGCCAAAGCTTGCTGTTCCCCACCCTTTACCGCACAAGGGAATAAGAAAGCATCTGCAGGAGGGCACGTAGGTGGGAGAGTGTTCTTTACAGATATTTCAGTGTTTCCCCTTCTTTCTGTTTCACTGGAGACTGCCTGTTATGTATTCATGTGTCATACAGGGTGCTTAAACTTAAAGGCATTCAATAAATGTTAAATGAGCTAGAAAATTAAATAATTTTTTCTCTCTCTAACATTAGGTGTCAAGGAAACCAGCTGCCCGGTTATAGTACGGAAGCTTCTGCATTCTGAGAAATCTGTTAGTGAGGGACACATCTCAGTCTTAAAAAAAAAAAAGGATAACTGGAAAACGAGGGTATCTGGAGTTCCATGTATACATGTCACTTAACAGCTCTCTGTGAATAAGCTGAAATCACCTTATCCCTTCTGCTAAACACGCCCTGCCTACCCCATAGTCTAGTCTCATGTCACCAGAACCTGATGGCACTTTTCTAAGTCAGACTCGCTTCCTATAGAGTGTCCCTTGGGCTTTAAGCTGAACTTTTTGGGCAAACAGCAGGTTAACTTCTGGTTTGTTAATTTTCTCCCAGGTTAGGGGCAGTGATTCTAGCACAGCAACTTCTCCCTCAGAATTCCATAATTTAAGGTACTTGTGGGTTGTTCATGAACCTGTGCCGTAGACACCCACTCTGCAGCTTCTCCTGCCTCTCCTCACCCCTCCCTGCCCTTTCTCCAGGCTCCTGCAAGTCCTTATGAAGCTTTCACTCAGTCTGTCTGTCCTACTCCCCTCCTCCTCTGCCTCCTCCTGTTTGTTCCTCTTCCTCCCCACGTTCCCTCTCTTTCAAACACATTAAACACTTAAATTAAAAGGACAATTTGCTTTTACCATTAAGACTGCCAAAGATTTTTCACTGCAGAGGGAGAGAGGTTTGAAAGAATGAGCTGACTTACAGGGAATACACAAGCAGGAGGAAGTTAGGAGGAGGAAGACGGAGGGGAGGGGAGGGAGACACAGAAAACAAGACTGGATGAGAAAAGGCAAAAGCTCTCTTGTCTTTCCCACCTGTACTGCTCTCTGGAATCCGTGTCCCTTCTCCTGTTTACAATCTCACCCTCACAGTCACATGTGACCATAGCAATTTAGCATATCCGATACAAGGTAAAACCATACTTTTAAGTAGGATCTATGTTCTCTGCACTTGACTATTAGGAGGAGACACAAGAGTAAAACAATTCATTAAACCTCTGAAAGTATGTGCAGTTAGGGCTTACAAATACTGAAGCAAATTTACACGAAATAGGTAAAATGTAAGCGCTTTAGTTTTGATGTGATAAAATGGCTCCTCTTACAATAAGCTACCACACTATCTCCACCAGCGCCATCGAAAGATGAACATGCCAAACATTGTCTCTTTCCAGGGCCTCCCCTTGGAATTCCTGTCACTCTTATTTAGCATACCTTATTCCCTCAAAGAAATCGCACTATTTGGTTTATTAAAAATTCATGGAACACAATTTTCTCTTGAGTACATAAAGCCTAAGGCTTTCAACCATGTCTATATTATTGCCTAAAAACTTACCTATATTTAAAAGATTCATGAATTTATCATTACTACTGCCAGAATGTCTACAATAACTTTTTTTGAGTTATAGAAACACCGGATTAGGCACAACCAGAAAAGGTCATTTTTCCTCTCTGCTTGTGGCAAGCTTGCCTTACATAAATAAAAACTATTAAATAATTTATCTTGTTCTTAAAAAATAAAATGTCACCACCCACTGCTGTGTATAGATCTTTCAGTAAAGAGATTTAATACTTGTAGAACAGTGCCTTTTGTTTCAATGGTACTCATACATCATTAAAGTTGCCTCCATGCCCCAAATTCAGATTTCGCAACTACTCATGACTATGTTCTTCCAAATTCCTCTGTAAAATTTCTGTCCCTCACTTAGACCCAGAACCTGCATAGTATCTGATCCTATAACTTTGTTATGTTTCATCAAGTTTGTTCTGCTTTCTCCTGTATATCGTTAGCATGAACTACAGGGCTGCAAGTCCCAAAATATCAAAGGTCAAGGACTTCAACAAGCTGAAGATTCACAAAAGCTTGTCAGTATTTGGAGCTTATTGTGTGGGGTGTAAAGAGTCAAAGGGCTCTGTCAGGAGTTACGTTTGACACAGCTCTCATCTGTTGTTGGTACTGTCCAAGACCCAAGTATTTCATTTGGTGTGTTCTACTCAGTGGTTCTTATTATCCTTATTGATAATGATCTGCTTATCATTGCTTCTATCAAGACAGAACTTTTTGGAATCTTGTACTTAGATTATTTTCTCATTAATCCTCCTCAGAACTATAAGCTACCTAGAAATTATATTAAGACGGGAGGTTTTTGTGAAGTTATGAAAAATATTCTAAGTAACTCTTAGGCATTGTCACCTTGACATGTCTAATATTATTAGCATTTTGTCAGACAAACCCTGTGTTCTGAGCATTATACTGGAAATCTCCTTTCCTATCTTGTCTTATTTCTTCCTAACAGTGTCATCAAGCACTTCCATTCACACCTGAGAATGCCTTAGAAAGGTCAAATGGTTTATCTAGTTTCAGAGCTAAGAACTGAAGGAAACAAGGTTGGGTTCAGACTGCCTAAATTCCCAAACCTTGCTTGTCATACTCTGTCAATATTTCCTACATTGATGACCTGAAACTCTCTTGTTAGTATCAATGACGTTTAAAGCTTTATAAAAAGCATTACAACTAAAGCTAAAAACTCCTTTTCAAAAAAAATTGTAAGCACATAAAGGCAGTGGATACATTGTGATGAATCATTTGGACGATAGAAACACTGCAGCCTAATGACCACCCTCATGATACAGAGGACCCATATAAATGAAACCGAATAGTTTTGTTTTTGTGATCAGCATATTTCACTTAGCATAAAATCCTCAAGATATATATATATATATATGTATATATATATATATGGCATATGCCCAAATTTATTTCCTTTCTTCATTCCCTTCTCTTCTTTTCCTCCTCCTCCTCCTCCTCCTCCTCATCATCATCCTTTTCTTTGTGTGACACTTAAAGAACACAGGTGCACAAATTACCTCTTCAAAAATTTTTGCCAGTTATTCCATGGATATACTCAGGAGAAAAATTTCTGGATGATGTGCTAATTGCCTTTTTTTTCAATCTTTGAGGAATCACTGAACAGTATGGCTATGCAATTTTTACATTCCCAACACAATGCAAGTTAGTTTGCCCTTTTATTTTTCCCATAATCGTGCCAATACTTACTTTCCATTTTGTTGTAGCTTTTAAGCAGTAGTATCCCAATGGGGGTGAAGTCACAGCTCGATTTAGGTTTTCCTCAGTGATTTGTGATGTTGGGCATCTTTTCATTTTGGTTGTTGGGTGTATGCATGCACCCTGTGGAGAAATGTCTATTCGTAGTCTTTGCCTATATCCAGGCAAGTTAACTAACTGGGTTACAGAGCCCAACTTCGTCCTTGCTACCCAGCTTCCACTCCAGCCTCTGACCATCAGCAAACGTGAGCAGCAAGCGGTACACAGTCTCAAACAAAATACCAAAGCTCAGACCAGAACTGCAGGTCAATTTGTTTACCCTATCCTCATGAAACCTGAACACAAGCAAGTTTCTAAATTTACAAATATCACACAAGAACCTTTCAAGATAACCGAATAGCTTTACTTTACTTGACAGTGGCTTGTAACATATTCTTCAAGTCTCATGACTTAATGTCACAATATGCAAACTGGGGTAGAGTTTAGACACCACCTAATCCAATTCCCTCTTTTTTGTAGATAAAAGAACATCAAAGGAGAGCAGGTATCTGTTACACAGATAACAGTGGACCAGCACAGCCTGGAAATCATGCAGTCATGTGCCAGGGGCCTCCAGACAGCATTTCCTTTTCAGCTTCTGCACTGTTTTCTTTTTACCCCCCCCAAGGCAAGTAAATAGGAGGACATTGTTTCAAAATTTACTGCAATAGGAATTGAAACACCAAAATGCTCATTCCACTCCTCCAGTCAATTTCCACTGTGATTTCCACTCTCCGGCATCAATAAACACATACAAAAGTGAGTGCGAGTTTTAGAGGAAATGAGGCATGATAGAGTAATGTGAACACGGATAGATCTGTGCAGACACAAGGTGGTACTGCTGGCAACGTGTACGTATACTGCAGGCACACACAGGAAGGACAGGAGAGTCTGGTAACAAGTACAGCTTTGATCCTAAAGTGCTCAACACCTACAAAGGAGCTCACCGGCAAGCCTTCAACAATCCGTCCCTTGTTTGTTTCTGGATCTCACTTACCTCTTGCAGTAAGAGGAGACTTGCTCGAAGATACTCAGACCAGTCTGGTCTAAATTCTTGTGACGTTGGGTATGTGTGAACTGTGCTTCCAGGTTGCATTCTAACTGAAGGAATCTCTAAGCTACTCTGTACCATATTGCCAAGACCTCCACCGCTGCTGTGGTTCAG
This sequence comes from Mesocricetus auratus, assembly GCF_017639785.1. Classification (NCBI taxonomy): domain Eukaryota; kingdom Metazoa; phylum Chordata; class Mammalia; order Rodentia; family Cricetidae; genus Mesocricetus; species Mesocricetus auratus. The sequence continues at coordinate 4,771,701 of NW_024429195.1, forward strand.
ATCCGGGGAAAACGAATGAATAAAGCTCTCCGTTTTAGGGAATGAGAGAAGTCACTCAGTGGTTACGAGACCCAGCTGCTCCTACAGAGGATCAGGGTTTGGTGCTCGGTACCCACATGGCAGCTGACCAGTCTGTAACTATAGGTCCAAGAAATGCATCTCCCCTCTTCTGGGTTTTTCCAGGCACTCTACTCGTGTGCATAGACAAACATGCAGAAAAAAACACCCATGCACACAAGATAAAATACATCTCTGAAGGGAAAATAACCTTTTTATATATCCCTGAATACTTTGCTCTCTGGCCATCAATCTCAGTTTTCCTCAAAGAACAACTTACAACATACCAGCGAAGTACCTTTTTAAGGAACATCCACTGAGGAGATCCTTTGCTTGCTGCCAAATAAGGGGATGAGGGTGTGTTAATCTTTTAAGATCGCAGTCCTAGAGACTAATAGATCAGGTGGATCAGTTCCTATTTGTCTACAACCACAGGCAGGACTGCATGCAATTATCTATAAAACTTTCCTCTTCACTAATGCATAAGTGTTTAGCTCAGACTGCTTTTTATTTAGAAAATAAGTCACCCTACAGTCTGTTTGGATTGAATTGGGTGCAAGACACTTGAATTTGTGACTAATTCTCATGAACCTGGATAGGGCAAAACAGGGTTGCTGGGTACTTCCACTCTCTGCTCTAGGGGAGACTTCCAAATTCACTTTTCTCTCAGGACAGTGGTAATTTTCACAGTAAATGGATGTTTCTCAGCCTCAGCTCTGTAAGATTTGAGGTTGTGTAGTTCTTTGTTGGGAATGTCCTATCAACTTTTGGATGCTCAGTAACATTCACGATCTAGACCCACAAGATGTCAGTAGTACCCTTCCCCCTAACTGTCTACAGACACCATTATGTATGTCCTAGAAACAAAATCGTTCTGGATTGATACTACTTATCTATGTGAAATGAAAGATGTGCTCATATTGGGCCATAAAAGCTATGTACTTAAGTATGTATTGCCCTACACATAGTGGTTAAAATACTGTACATACAAATAAAAACAAGAAATCTGAAATATAGGGGAAAACACTTAGAAAAGGAAAAAAATGAGTATCAGAGCCATATTTCAATATGATGTGGATATTGGGAAGTTGAGACTGTTTCTTTGTCGTATACAAGTACTTTCATAAACATCAGTAATTTATTGATCATATTTGTGGAGATTAGGAAGTTCAAGACCAAGAAAATACAGCAGGTTCTGCTTTCAAACTAGCACTAGGAAGTCCATCCAAGCAGAGCAGTGCTCCATGCTTCTCTGTGGAAGGACCCAGGGAAAAAGTAGCAAATGCTGCCCGAAACCACCATTGTGAGGACAATCCTCTATTCATGAGAGTGGAGCCTTCCTGAGTCCAGCATCTCCTGAAGACCCCGACCTGTAAATAATTCTCCTATGAAGGTTTGCATTTTAACATGGTCTTTGCAAGGGACACCTTGCAAGTAAGCAACAATTTAAAATAAATTTAACTAGAACGTTAACAAGTTTTGGTGGAAAAGGTGGACGGCATATGTAATTTCATCAGAAAGAGGAAACCATATGAAAATACTAGAAAACAAAACAGAAGTGAAGAATGTCATCAACGAGCAATGGTATTAGAGAAGTCAACACCACCAGGGGAAGTTTCTGTGATCCTGGCAGTGTATCAGTTGGGGTTACCTACGATAGAAACTCACTTCAGGTTTTTTCAGTTTACAAACAAGTTTCCATGTTAAGTGGTAGTGGACTTTTTCATCGTGGTTTTATTTTCTCTCTCTCTCTCTCTCTCTCTCTCTCTCTCTCTCTCTCTCTGTGTGTGTGTGTGTGTGTGTGTGTGTGTGTGTGTGTGTTTCTGGTCACATATAGCTATTTATTTAATTGCTGCATTTCTTTCTATAGCATTTTAAAATATATTTTGCATGTTGAAATACTTTATTTTGTATGCTAATGCTCCTTTTAGTTTACCTCTGGACTTGACTGATAACACATGTGCGCTCAAAGTTTTAAAGGCCTTTGTTCACTGCCTTTCAATTTTAAATAATTGTTCATGGTAGAACTTCAGTCATCCCCGCTGTCTTTTTTTTTCTCCTTTTTTGCCCTCCTCTATTCCTCCCCTGTCTCAGTCCTCCTGTTCTCCTCCCCCTCCCCTTCTCCCCCTCTTCCCTTCCAACATCCTCCCCACTTCCAATTTACTCAAGAGTTCATGTCCCCCATCCTTTCTTCAGGAATCCTTCTTCTCTCTTCTTCATTTGTTCTTCTCTTGGGGTCCTCCTTGTTTCCTATTTTTTCTGTTAGTATGGATTGTAGGCTGTTAGTCCTTTGATCTATGTCTAATATCCATATATGAGCGAGTACATACTCTGCTTGTCTTTTTGTGGTTGGGTTACCTCACTCTGGATGTTCCATCCATTTGCCTGCGAATTTCAAAACTTCATTGTCATTTTTCCACAGAGTAATACTCCATTGTGTAAATGTAACACATGTTTTCCATCCATTCTTGGGTTGAGGGGCATCTAGGATGCTTCCAGATTCTAGCTATGACACTGCTATTACACTGCTATGAAAAGAGTTGAACATATGTCCTTGTCGTATGAATGTGCATGCTTTGGATATATGCCCAAAAAAGGCATTGCTGGATCTTGAGGTAGACTGATTCCCATTTTCCTGAGAAAGTTCCATACAGATTTCCAAAATGGTCATACAAGTTTGCACTCCCACCTGCAATAGAGGAGTGTTTCTCTTTCTCCACATCCTCTCCAGCATAGACTGTCGTTGGTGTTTTTGATTTTAGCCATTTTGATTGGTGTAAGATGGTGTCTCATAGTTGTTTTGAGTTGCATTTTCATGATGGCTAAGGATATTGAGCACTTTCTTAAGTGTCTCTCAGCCATTTTAGATTTCTCTATTGAGAATTCTCTATTTAGTTCTGCACCCCACTTTTTAATTGGATTGTTTGGTGTTTTGGAGACTAGCTTCTTGAGTTGTATATTTTGGAAATCAGCCCTCTGTCAGATGTGGGGTTGTTGAAGATCTTTGCCCATTCTGTGGACTGCCTTTTTGTCTTGTTGGCTGTGTCCTTTGCCTTGCAGAAGCTTCTCAGTTTCAGGAGGTCCCATTTATTAACTGTCGATCTCAGTGTGATACTGGTGTAATGTTCAGGAAGCAGTCTCCTGTACCAATTCGTTCAATGGTACCTCCCACTTTCTCTTCTAACAGGTTCAGTGTGGCTGCATTTATGTTGAGGTCTTTGATCCATTTGGACTTAAGTTTTGTGCATGGTGATAGACATGGATGCATTTATGTTGAGGTCTTTGATCCATTTGGACTTAAGTTTTGTGCATGGTGATAGACATGGATGGATCCACATTCTTCTACATGCCAGCCTCCAGTTATGCCAGCACTATTGAAGATGCCTTCTTTTTCTCCATTGTATAGTTTTAGTTTCTTTGTCAAAAACCAAGTATTCATACATGTGTAGGTTAATATCAGGGTTTTCAATTTGATTCCATTGTTCTACCTGTCTATTTTTGTGCCAATACCAAGCTGTTTTCAGGACTATAGCTCTATAATAGAGCTTGAAGTCAGAGATGGTGATGCATCTGGACGTTGCCTTGTTGAACAAGGTTGTTTTGACTATCCTGGGTCTTTTATTTTTCCATATAAAGTTGAGAATTGTTCTTTCAAGGTCTGTGAAGAATTATGCTTGGATTTTAGTGGGGATTGCATTGAATTTGTAGATTGCTTTTGACAAAATTACCATTTTTACTACATTGATCCTACCTGTCCAAGAGCATGGGTGATTTTCCATTTTCTGGTTTCTTCTTTAATTTCTTTCTTTAAAGACTCAAAGTTCTTGTAATACAGGTCTTTCACTTGTTTGGTTAGCATTACCCCGAGGTATTTTATGCTGTTTGTGGCAATTGTAAAGGGTGATGTTTCTCTGATTTCTTTTTCAGCCCTTTTATCATCTGTATAGAGTAGGGCTACTGATTTTCTTGAGTTGATCTTGTATCCTGTCACTTTGCTGAAAGTATTTATCAGCTGTAAGTGTTCCCTAGCAGAGTTTTTCGGGTCACTTATGTAATCTATCACATCATCTGCAAATAGTGAAAGTTTGACTTCTTCCTTTCCAATTTGTGTCCCATCTCCTTTTGTTGTCTTATTGCTCCGGCTAGAACTTCAAGTACAATATCGAAGAGGTATGGAGAGAGTGGGCAGCCTTCTCTTGTTCCTGACTTTAGAGGAATTGCTCTGAGTTTCTCTCCATTTAATTTGATATTGACTGTTGGTTTGCTGTATATAGCTTTTATTATGTTTAAGTATGTTCTTGTTATCCCGGATCTCTCCAAGACGTTTTTCATGAAGGGGTGCTGGATTTTTGTCAAAGGCTTTTTCTTCATCTAGTGAGATGATCATGTGATTTTTGTTTCTCAACTTGTTTATATGGTGGATTACATCGATGGATTTTCATATGTTGAACCATCCCTGAATCCCTGGGATGAAACCTACTTGATCATGGTTGATGATTTTTCTGATGTGTTCTTGGATCTCATTTGCCTTTATTTTATTGAGTATTTTTGCATCAATGCTCATGAGAGATATTGGTCTGTAGTTCTCTTTCTTAGTTATGTCTTTGTGTAGCTTGGGTAAGGTAATTGAAGCCTTGTAAGAAGAGTTTGACAAAGACACTTCTGCTTCTATTGTGTGGAATACTTTGAGAAGAATTGGTATAAGCTGATCTTTGAGTTTCTGGTAGAATTCTGCATTGAAACCTTCCAGCCCTGGGCTTTTTTTTTTTTTTCGTTGAGAGAGTTTCGATGTCTTCTTCTATTTCATTAGGATTATAGGTCTATTTAAAATGCTTATCTGTTCTTGATTTAATTTTGGTAAGGGATATCTATCCAGAAAAATGTCCATTTCCTTTAGAGTTTTGAATTTTGTGGAGTACAGATTTTCAAAATATGACCTGAAGATTCTCTGATTTTCCTCAGTGTCTGATATAATGTCCCCCTATTCATTTCTGATTTTGTTAATTTGCATGGTCTCTCTGCCTTTTGGTTAATTTGGATAAAGGTTTGTCTATCCTGTTGGTTTTCTCAAAGAACCAACTCTCTGTTTCATTGATTCTTTGAAATGGTTTCATAGTTTCTACTTTATTGATTTCAGGCCTCAATTTGATTGTTTCCTGGCATCTATTCCTCCAGGGTAAGTTTGCTTCTTTTTGTTCTAAAACTTGAGTTGTGCTGTTAATTCTCTAGTGTGACTATTCTCCAGTTTCTTCATGTGGGCACTTAGTGCTATGAACTTTCCTCTTAGCACTGTTTTCAAAGTGTCCCATAAGTTTGGGTCTGTTGTGTCTTCATTCTGTTTGAATTCTAGGAAATCTTTAATTTCTCTTTTTTATATATTTTTTAACCCAGAAATGCTGAAATTGTGCATTGTTCAATTTCCATGAGTTAGTAGGTTTTTGGCAATTTGTGTTGTTGTTGAATTCTATCTTTAAAACATTGTTATCTGATAGTGTTCAGAGTGTTATTCTAATATTTTGTATCTGGGGAAGTTTGCTATGTTGTTGAGTATGTGGTCGATTTTAGAAAAGGTTTCATGTGGCACTGAGAAGAGGGTATATTATTTGGTGTTTGGATGGAATGTTCTACAGATGTGTGTTAATCCCAATTTGTTCAATACTTCAGTTAGTTCCTTTGTTTCTTTGTTAAGTTCCTGTCTTGTGGTCCTGTCTAATCTTGGGAGTGGGGTGTTGAAGTCTTCCACTATAAGTGTGTAAGGTTTTATGTGTGATTTGAGCTTTAACAATATTTCTTTCATGAATATCAGCACCTTCGTATTGGAGCATAGATGTTCAGAACTTAGATGTCATCTTGATGAACTTTACTTGTGATGAATATGAAATACCCTTCTTCATCTCTTTTGACTGATTTTTGTTTGAAGTCTAAGTTGTTAGATACTAGGACTACTACACCAGCTTGTTTCTTATGTCCATTTGATTGGTAATGTCTCCCTTTGATGTTGAGATGCATTTCCTGTATGCAGCAAAAGGATGTATTCTGTCTTCGTTTCCATTCTGTTATCCTGTGTCTTTTTGTAAGCAAGTTAAGACCATTGACATTGAGGGATGTTAATGACCATTGATTGTTGATTCTTGTTTGTTTTGGATTTGTTGTTGGCGGTGTTATTGTGTGTGGATTCCCCTCCCCCTTTTTTGTTAAGTGAGAGTATCTGTTGGCTATGTTTTGCAAGTGTAGTTATCTACGTTGGGTTGGAATTTTCCTTCCAGTACTTTTAGAGGGCTGGGTTTGTCCATGGTTTTGTCATGGAACATCTATAGTGATTGAAAGTTTTGCTGAGTACAGTAGTCGTGGCTGGCATCCATGTTCCCTTATTGTTTGTAGAACATCTATCCAGGATCTTCGGGCTTTCAAAATATTCATTGAGAAGTCAGATGTGATTCGGATAGGTCTGCCTTTATATGTTACTTGGCCTTTTTCTTTTGCTGCTCTTAATATTTTTTCTTTATTCTGTATGTTTGGTGTTTTGATTACTATGTGACAAGGGGACTTCGCTTTGTGGTCCAGTCTGTTTGGTGTTCTGTAAGTTTCTTGTACTTTCATAGGGATATCCTTCTTTAGGTTGGTGAAGTTTTCTTCTATGATTCTGTTGAATATGTACATTTGAGCTGTGTTTCTTTGTCTTCTTCTATACCTATTATCCTTAGATTTGTCCATTTCACGGTATCCGATATTTCCTGGATATTTTGTGTTATGGGTTGTTTGGACCTAAGATTTTCTTTGGTCGATGACGGTATATTCTCTAGTGAGTCTTCAACACCAGAGATTCTCTCTTCCATCTCTTGTATTCTATTGGTTATAATTATATCAGTAGTTCCTGATCATTTATCCAGCTTTTCTATTTCTAGCATCCCCTCATTCTATGTTTTCTTTATTGTTTCTATTTCAGTTTTCAAGCCTTAAATTGTTTAAATTGTTTTCTTCCCTAGTTTGGTTGTTTTTTCTTGGCTTTCTTTAGATTCTTTAAGAGATTTGTCTATTTCTTGAATTTTTTGTTTTGTCTTTTCCTCCATTTCATGTATTTTTTGGTTTGTTTTTTCTTCTATTTCCTTAAGGGATTTTCTCGTTTCCTCCTGAAGGGTCTCTGTCATCTTTGCAAATCAGTTTTTAAGGTCCTTCTCTTCTGCTTCATCTGCATTGGGCTTTTCATGTCTTGTTGGTGTGGAGTCCCTAGATTCTGGTGGTGTCATATTGGTCTTTCCGTTGTTGAGTGTGTTCTTATACTGCTGTCTTCCCATCTCTTCTTTGAGTGGTTGCAGGAGGAATCTCTCCTTCTCTTCTAGTCTCCTGGTGGCATATGTGGGCCAAGACTTCACAGTGTCTGTCACTCTGGATGATCTGGCCTCTCCTGGTATCCTCCTTACTCAAGCGGAGGGCACTGGGGGGCCAAGACTCAAGTGGAGGTTGGGGGCTGAGGGTGGGCCAAGAGTGAGCTGTGACCAGACTCAGGGTAGTCCTTCCTGCTGGAGCGGGTCCACTCTACACTTGGAGCAAGCCCAGGAAGATCCAAGGAGGGGGAGGTAGGGTGGCGGGAGTCAGGGCCTGAGCAGAGCCCACACTCACCTCAAGCAGAGGGCAAAGGAAGGAAGAGGGGCCATGAGTCACACTCCGATGTCTTACACTGTAATTTTTTTCCTTGAACGATTCCACTGTTAATTAATTTCATGCACTTTTCTGTAAGTGCCTTAAAAATATATGGAGCTGTAACATTAATTCTTTTTCAGAACTGACATACTTTCTCATCATCATTGTCATCATCTACATTTTTTTTTTGTATTTCCAAAAAGACTTAGGAGAGAATCGAGATAGATGGTCTTAGTCACCATCTGGTTTTGCTTCAATGTGAAATTTCTATCCTTTGCTTACACTCCTAAGCATTATTCTCAGTCTTGGCAGTACCTCGAGTGCTCTTATAAAATACTAATGCCTGGGCCTCAGTCCAAAAGGATGATGATTTATTTAGTCTATAATGGATCCCGGACCTCAGAACTCTTTAAGGCTCTCTGGGTGATTGTAATGTGGCATCGCTTTGAAATGATTCTCCTATGGAAATATATTAACACTTAAACAGAGGAGTCAACTCTCAGATTTCAGTGTCTCTAAAATTACTCAGAGGAGACCCTGAGTCTTCACAGGCGCTGAGTAAGAGGACTTGGGAAATAAACAATCTTGCTGCAAGCCTGGCAGCCCGACTTCTATCCCCAGGACTCGTACGGTTGAAGGAGGGAGCCAACTCCAGTAAATTGTCCTCTGACCTCCACATGGCTGCTGTAGCACATGTACACCCTACACCCCAGCCCCACAGAGAGTAGGGTGATTGTTTTCATCTTTTTTAAAAAATCAAATATGTTGATTCTACCTGAAATTTTCTCTGTGGCATTGGAAACCCTTGCTATGGCTTAATGAAATGCCTCTCAAATGCTAATATTATCACAGATATTAATTGGGGTTCCCTTGTGAAGTCCAGATGGGGACTGTAGGTAGATGAAGACTGACTGACCTGAGCTCAGGGTATCACAAGCTGAACTTCCAACCCCAGTGGCTTACAAGTCTAGACCCCCATGACTAGTGGATTAGGGCTCCAAGCTTTCAAACTAGAGGCAGAGACTGGTGGCTCAGGTCTCAGGGTCTCACCGTCTAGTGTCTAGATGTAAAAGTCTTCAGCCAAGGCTCCTTAACTCTGGCAGCTCCTGGTGACTGGGATATGCTGACATCCTTTCGTCTCTTCTCTGCTCCTTTTCTTCTACAATCTAAGTTTCTTTTCCATTTCTTGCCTTCTCAAAATGTCTATAGTCCTTTGCAGTGTCCCTGTGGGCAGTTCCTATCCCCTGTATCCCTCTGGACTTCTTCAATCATTTCTTAGCTGCTGTTGCCATTGCTGGAGTCCTTGTGTTTTGTCTGTTTTTTTTTTTTTATAAACACAATCCGTTCAGCCTGCTCTATTCATGACAAAGACTGCAAATTGAGTATCAGGTCTGATGATGAAGCGCCAGGGGAGAGGCAAGGTAGGCAAACCTCCTAGACTAGCTAAAAATAGATTAAAGCAGGCTGCTTCCATAGCCAGAAGAGGGAAGGACGTAATTATGCATGGGTCCTAATTCTACCAGTCACAGCCAAACGCGTTCATGGCTCCTACTTTCTCCAAGCCGAGTCTTGTGTATGCACACTTTTTTATATGAGCCTTTATGTGAACCAGTCATAAGCTTCCCACGGTCTAAACCACAGGCTTCTCATCAGTCACTGGTCAGGTGATCCTCCTCTTACTCTGGCTGAGAATGGCTCCTGAATGGCAGGGTCATCCGGAGTTCCCTTAGTCTTGTGTGCAGCACAAACTCCCTGGGGTGGCTGTGACTGGAGCTCAGGCTCACGAGAAGCAGTATTAGCATCAGTCATGGGTAAGGTGCTCTTTGCAGCTGTCCTACAGTTTCTCCAAGGGATCTGTGTGTTAGTCAATGCTGGCAGACTTTTCCTAGCCACACTTAACATTTCTGTAGAACTAAAATGGACACGCAAGTCTCGGAGACTCTCAGAGGACCTCACAGGGCACCGCGAAGACTCTATCCTCTGCTGGTGATGATGACTTGGCATAGAAGCTAATTGCTTCTGAACAGACTGTCACATGAGAAAGTTAAATACTGCAAATTTTATGAAGATGCAGAGAAGCGTTAAACGAAGTGCCCACTGTCTAAGAAAGTATTTCTATGAACTATCTTCGTCTAAGGCAATTTTAATCAAATGAGGAAAAAACTGGAGGAAATAAATATTTTTTAATTTAAAGCAAAGTTATTCTTCAGTGTTTACAGCAGCATTGTTATGAAAAGTGGAATATATCTCATCCATTCTAACATGTGCATTTATGTTTCACAAAAATATGTGTAGGCCTTTCAAATTATAATCTAGTTAACTTAACAGTACAACTAATTTATTAACTCCTAATTACATATCATAGAATGAAGAGAGGTTATGCTTGCCTGGTTTTTTATTTACTTTTGTTTGTTTAGTGAAAATGTGTTATGGAGAGAAATTAAATACAGACTGTTTGGGATGCATATAATTAAGAAATCAGAACCTAAATTTCACTTAAAATATGGGGCAAAAGCATGTGATTATATTGTTTTCTGTGAGATATATAAACTCTTGTCTGGAAATCACTCTCTGTACATTAAAAGTGGAAAATCAAGGTAACTCCAATTTGCAACATAATAGACAAAAATAACATGCCAGAAGAAGGCAATAGTGATAAAGAAGAAGGAGGAGGAGGAGGAGGAGGAGGAGGAGGAGGAGGAGGAGGAGGAGAAGAAGAAGAAGAAGAAGAAGAAGAAGAAGAAGAAGAAGAAGAAGAAGAAGAAGAAGAGGAGGAGGAGGAGGAGGAAGAAGAAGAAGAAGAAGAAGAAGAAGAAGAAGAAGAGGAGGAGGAGGAGGAGGAGGAGGAGGAGGAGGAGGAGGAGGAGGAGGAGGAGGAGGAGGAGGAGGAGGAGGAGGAGGAGGAGGAGGAGGAGGAAGAAGAAGAAGAAGAAGAAGAAGAAGAAGAAGAAGAAGAAGAAGAAGAAGAAGAAGAAGAAGAAGAAGAGGAGGAGGAGGAGGAGGAGGAGGAGGAGGAGGAGGAAGAAGGCTGGAATCTGCAAGCATGATGGAAAGCATGCTATGGTCTCCAAGACAGCTCATGTTTACGTTGTAAATCCCTTTTGGGTGACAAATTGAACACAAAGCAGTCATTCTTTGACTGACAAATGTTCTTCATGCCAGGTATTGACCAGATGTGGTAGGTGCCACTGAGTACTAATAGCTAAGCTCTCTGCTCTTGTAGCACCTGTCCACCAAAACACGCACACGTGGATTCAAAATTAAATGGTAAGTTATTAATACAAGCTGTGCTAAATTCATGAAGAATCAGATGCTGTGAAAACATAGAACCAGTTGGTCTATAAAGCAAGGACTCTGAAAAACATTAATATTTTTGGTAAAAAGAAATAATTCAGGAAAAAAGTTTGCATTCATCAAGATCCGTGAACATATGAACACATTCTGGAATAAAAAAAATTTTAAAAAACCTCGCAGTTCATTGGAACTAAGGGGAGACATGTCAGTGAAAATTGTCTAGAACTTTACCACGACAAACTCTGGTTAGCAGCTGTAAGTGAGTCTGCAGCTGACTTCCCGAGAGAATTTCTACATCCGAAGGTGAGACTTGTAGACATATCTCAATTCAAAGAAGGAACTGTTAAGAGCTTGACAAGGATATGACAATGGGAAGCTTGGTATCGTCTTAAGTAGGAACTGTGAAAATCAAGGAGAATGACAGTAATAGACTGATTATAGTGTTAGCCAGACGGATGTATTTCTAATAAACAACATAAAGCTTCATTAAACTGTGTGACTCTTTGTCCCAGGATAGTAAGAAAAAATGCCAAGTACAAAAATCCACCATTAGTTTTGTTATAATCAGTTAAATTACTAGTGGAATTTGTCAGCATGAACTATGTGTTCTCTTCTAATGAAACTTACTAAAAATCAAGCCTTTGGTTGTACTAAAGAACAAGATGCAATTCAGTAATGAATGTAAGTATTCTTTGAAATACAGTATTCTCTGGACTTATTTCTAGAATTCAGAAGAAATCAATGAACAGATCCTGTAATTAGATATACTAATCATCTAAACTTTTTAAAAATACAAAAAGAAAATGTTTGTTTTGTATTTTTCTTAACCAAATCCTTGAAACACCCACAGTTCTTTAGTTGTCCAGACAATGAACCTTCTTACTCTAAAATATAAACCTTTTCCACATAAATTGTTAAAAAGCTCATGATGCAGATTCTCAGGAAGCTACAAGAGAAGCCAAGCAAATCCATCTTCCAGAATTTTCAGTATCTGTTAGCTCGTGTAGCTAATAAAGACAGAAAACCTCACATTTCCCCATTCTGCCTCTGGTTCTCTAACCATTCACAGACTTTATTCCCATTCCTTGTTTACTATACTCAAAGTTACGGGGTTTTGATGTGCAAATACCCTGTAAATTACAGAGCTTTTCCTACTTACAAGAAAGGAGTCTGATCTATGGATATTCGTGGGTTATTGCATTTATGCAATTTGTTTTAATCCCAGGTTAATAAGCAGAGAGAGAGAAAGCATGTGTTTCAATGCTGTAACTTTCCTACATTCAAATGTATAAGAGTACAAAGTTTAGAAGAGATTTTAGATGAATACAAAAGCACAGAGTGAACATCACTACAAACTCAACAGGCTTGGTAATATCCTATCACAGAAAGGGAAGCAAATTCAAATTCAATGCTTTCCAGTTAATTGAAATAAGTTATATTATAATTGTGATTTATAATGTAGAAATAGCAACTATGATCTAACTTTAAATATTTGTTTCATATAAATTCAAAATTTAAAATGGATTTAACAACTCAGACATTTTTCTCATTTAAAGTTTTATATAAATAGTTTTGAAAATTATTTAGAGGACAGCAATAAATTCTCAATGAATCCTGATATTCAGGCATAAATATTATGTTGCATATAGAGTAAAACAACTCTCATAAGCTGGACATTTATTAATTCTACCTGTTTATCCTAATGAAGAAAGGAAATCAAAACATGCCTGTCTTTCAGAAAAGCTGATAAAACTAACCTTGAAAGTCAGACTGAAGGAATAGAGCTTGATGTCTTCCTCTATATTTATAGTTAATAGAAAAGTTCTGGAAAACTAAAAGCATAGCCCATCATCAATAGTAATTGTGGTTTGAAAAAAATGAAAACATCAATTTTGAGTTGCAATGAAAAGCGAAACTGAGCAGTTCATTTATTATAACACAGAGTGAATTAAAAGGGGCTATGCATGGAAATAGTCTGATAATGAAATCTTATGACACAAAACAATGGCCACCAAAATAAAATACTCAAACAGAAACATTCTCGTTGGAAATTATGTAGCATTATGCACGTAATGATTCATACAGGAAACATTCAGATGAAAATTTGTGGATTTCAATGCCTTACAAAAAAAGCCAGAGCCTGGAGAGGTGGATCTGTGATTAAGAGTGTCTCTTGCCCTTGAAAAGGACTGGAGCATGGCTCCCACTACATACATAGACCGGTAACTCAAGCTCCAGTGTCCCACATCTCCTTCCAGCCTCTCTGGGTACCCACATACATGTGCGCACACACACACACACACACACACACACACACACACACACATACATTTTTTAATTATATACGTGTCATTAAAAATACACGAACACAAAATTAAAATGGTTAAATGGACAAACTACAAAGCTTCTACCTCAAACATTGTAAGCTGAAAATAAAACATAAAATTGTTTAAAAATGAAATTGATGAATTGAAAACAAAGAAAACTCATAATGAGTCTAAGCACAGCTAAATGCCAATTACTATTTTTAGAAAAAAAGAATCTCACCAGAATGTGTCAAAGCAAAGAAAACTACATACATGTGAAGAGACAGAGACAGCCAACTGGGTTCCTGGGTGCTGCTTTTGTTTTCTTCTTTCCTTTTTTTTTAGGTTCATTTACTTTCTCAATTGTCTTAGAACACGTGGAATCAAATCCTGTGACTTTGGCAGATTCGTAAGTTCATAAGGTTTATTACATAAAAGCACTTTCAGTTTTAGGGTGCCGAGTCTCTACCAGACCACAATCTTTGGGTGGTGCTGTGACTTTTCTCAGCAAGCAGTAAGGCCAAGCTTACTAAGCAAGTTGCAAATATATTAGTTATTGATGCTCAGCTCCTTCCTTGGGTGTTGGCCATCGTGTGCCAAGTCTACGATGACATTAAAATTAAACTGAATTTCTAACAGTCCAGGGAACCACAAGCCAACATCAACCAAAAGGATTCACTGCTAATTAAGTAAGCAAACATTGTCCCACCTCCATGTTCACCGCAGGAGTTCTGAGAGCCAGAGCTGAGCTGCTCTTTGTGGGTGGGTGGGTGGGTGCTCATCTGCTTCATGACTCGTCGCCTAGGCAAGGCCATCTGAGGACTTCACAAGGAAACAGGGAAACAGGGAAAGGTCTCGCCCGTTCCTGAGCACAGATCCAGCTCCCCCTTGTTTAACTTAACCCTTCGCCCTGTTATGTCCTTGTTGGTTCCCCGTTGGAAACCTGGCCACCTTGATTTTGAAGCAGAGGGTTAATTTTTATCTGTTTCCTTTTAGTTTTTCCAACATCCCTTACTTCTCTTTCTTGTCTGTAGTCTTGGTCTAAAGCAAACATTACATACTGTTTCTCTACAGACCAACACTGTTGTCACAATAAAGTCCTTGCAGTGAGAAATCTGGGACTCCTGTGCTATTTTTTAAAATACTATTAACATTTACGGAGAATATCATTTTGATTTTTCATCGTTTACTAATATTTCTTTTGTTTCTTTTAAAAATTATTTTCATCTCCCTCTTGCAATTTAGTTTAACAAAAATCACACTTTAAAGAATTTCTCTACAAATCATTTTTCTATTTTTTTTTTTGGTGAAACTTAGCTGTTAATGGCATGGAAAGTCAGAATGTAGCAGAACATTTTAGACACATGTCCATGTCAGTCACAATGAGTGCAGTTCATTAAATGGATAATGTCTGAAGTTTTGATGTTTAGCCAAACTATTTGTTGCTACCAGTAACATTTGCGTGAAAGTCATATGGGAGATTAGAGCTTTGCAGCCACCTCATTATGTCACATTTCTGTGACAGGAACATCTTTTTTATAACTTTTTATCTAAGAAAATATATTATAAAATAAGTCCACATATTTCACATTTTATTCACACCTCTGTGCAAAATATAATCCCTGTTAGTAGGAACATGTTATTTAACAGAACAGGAAGAATCCTTGTGTAAATGAGATAACCTTTGTCCTAGTAGTCATTGTAATTATCTTCAAGGGAAAGGAAAACAAAGGAATAAATTGGTCTCACGGAGCTGGTACTTCTGTGTGTTGTCTCTATGTTCCATTCACTCACATGAAGAAGATAAAATATTTAGGCAAGTATTTAATTATAAGGACAGTTTGGGTTCAATAATATCTTTCAACAAGGCTAGAATTTCTATAAGAAATATTACTTCCTCGTTATCACAAAAATCTGTAGTGTATAGCGTATCTTATATTATTGTCTTGCTGCTGCCTTGGACATCTCAGAAACACAACCTATGAATTAACAAAGAACAACATGTTAAAAACTGTCATCTTCAGGATGAAGTCGATGAAAATAGATGATCAGACTGCAGGCAGCAAGACTATATGCTCAAGGAGAACAGGAATCTTTGCTTCACA
Source organism: Mesocricetus auratus (assembly GCF_017639785.1). NCBI lineage: Eukaryota > Metazoa > Chordata > Mammalia > Rodentia > Cricetidae > Mesocricetus > Mesocricetus auratus. Next base: position 4,787,104 of record NW_024429195.1, read on the forward strand.
CCCGAAAGTGTACAAACCCTCCAGAAGTGACCCTCAATGGATATTGAAACCAAGTGGCAAGAAAGACATGCTTCCTTCCTTATGATAGCAATGAAAGCTGAGCCACTCAACACAAGCTGGAAATAGGAAAACGGTGGACAACCAAGGAAAAGAAGCTACAAAAATAATCACAATCGAGGAAGAAGTATACTCGTCAAAGGACAAATGGTATTGGGATATTACAGTATTCCCATTACAAGATGCCACCAACGGTGAAGACACATAAGTGTGCATCTGTTGCAAGAAGCATGTGTAGACTGAAGACACCAACAGAAGCCTGTATTTTATAAATGAATACACATGTCTGTTTTAACTGGGACAGACAGTGAAGAGTCTGAGGGAAAAAACTTAAGAAAGTTCTACCAAACATCCCAGAGAATAACAATCTGAAAAGTGAAAAACTTAACCAAGGAAAATGATTAATCTGAACAGACTGTATACGGTCCTTGATACTAGACGTTGGACAAGTGTTACTGAATGGTTTTATAATACCGAAGTCCTAAGATACATAGTAGTACTTGTGCGTTTCCTTGAATGTTGTAGAAAAATATTCAGAATTTAAACAATTCACCTACTTTGAGCATGGGGTGGTGAGACGTTAGCTAATAATGTTCTAGACAACTCCAAACTGTTTTGTCTTGGCAAGTAATGAACCTGGTTAAATTCAGGCTTCAAGGCTCGACCTGCCATTTGTGGGTTATAATTCCAAAGCCAGTTTAGTGTTTAAAGTCTTCCTGGGGCTACTCCTGTTGGCATCTTATAAATATCACTCAGCAGCAAATTCTAAACCTAGGTGGGGGTCTGTGATTTAGTTTTCAATACATTTGTGCTGTAATTCCCATCAGCTGTGAACATAGGCAAATTACAGGTACCTAAGATCCCTTTTGTGTGTGGATTCTGTCACTTTTTTTCAGGTCTCAGAACCCTCTTTCCTAATACTCCAATCTTTAAGGACTGTCTATCTCTGTTGAGAATAAAAAGGGACAAGCTATAAGCAGAAATGGCTAAGTAATTTGCAAGACCCACTTCAAAATGAGTATCTAGGGAACAGTCTTCAAAAACTGTTTAGAATTTCAAGAAAGAGTCAACTGAGCATTTAAACCACCACGGAGCCATTTTGAGCAAGAGCCTTGGGAAATTTTATTGATTGCACTCCATGAAGTGGGAACCTGTCACAACCCTGCTGAGACTCACAGACTAAGCAGCAGAATGGGCTAAAGAGCATTCTGTTATGGATGCTTAAGCATTTAGTATAAGCATCTTCGGGTGGCGTCAGTATTCACAGGTATTCAGAAGAGAAAGGGAGCTTTACTTGGCATGATATCATTGATGTCTTTACAAAGACAGTAAGTCAGTTCTCATTATTTGTGAAGTCTGCTTACATGAACTGACCTACTCCCTGATGTTTATTCACAGACCAAAAAGCCATGCACACATGATACCCTTTTAGTCGTTTGTAGTAATGTGTAGGGTGGTACACCGCACATATGCGTGAATAATACAGTTATGAAATCCTAAAAAGATAAAACATGTTTGAGGAAGTGTTTTTTGCTAATGACAGCATCCATTACGTATTTTGCTTTTAGGTATTTTATATCAGTCTTTGCTTATTGCCTTTATCAGGCTACCAACTCCTTACAAAACTATCAAGATGCAAGAATTGGTTTGCCTACTTCACAACTGAAGAAAAATCTCTAAGATCTCATTAATACCATGTAACCAGTCACTGATGCAGCAAGCATCTAAATGCATGTGTATTGTGGGTCATGCATGGAGAATGCATACATGATACATGGCTTTTCATCACGAGCTCTCTTATTTCAGTGTATCCCCTTGCCCATAAATACTGTGATGCAAAGTTCTTTATAGTAGGCTTAACCGGAGGATGGGGAGGGATGAAGAACATTTGGGATCAATTTGACTAGGAAATCGATGCTCTAGGAACCCCCCCCTCCCCATGCACATGGTGGAGCTTTTATGCAGTATTCACGTCCTGTGTGAAAAACCCATCACGCACTCTATTGGCCCTTTCAGTTATGGGATAAAATGTAGGCTGGCTTCAGGAAATTTTATCTTAATATGATGTGACCAAATAGATGGAGGTGCCACTCCAGTGAGACACAGAACAACGGGGAAGAGAGTCTCTCTCGTAAAAATATGTTGGAGTTTAGAACATATGACCAAGAAAACCTAATACGAAACTGTTCACGGGGTGAGACATAGAATGAGGACGAATGACTGTGACTACGTGTGACTACATAAACAAGCCATACTTTGTGCTTTCTGTGTGCCAGGCCAATTCCCAACTCTTCCTAGTAGCTAGAATTAATACTTGTGCACACACACACACACACACACACACACACACGCATGCATATGAACACATACGGGCTTCATTAAGATTTATAATGGTAGCCGGGAGGTGGTAGTGCATGCCTTTAATCCCAGCACTCGGGAGGCAGAGGCAGGCGGATCTCTGTGAGTCCGAGGCCAGGCTGGACCAACAGCCTCCAAAACAATACAGAGAATTCCTGTCTCGTAAAAACAAACAAACAAACAAAAACAAAAAAAGATTTATAATGAATGTTGATAGTAATGTATGGCAGGCTTACCAATTTAAAGCCTTTGTCCTTCTTAGATTAAAAGGGCATGAGGTAAAAATAGCCTTCTGGACCACAGACTGTTATAATATCCAAGATTCATATTTTGTGAGGTAAGAACACCACTTTAGTTAACACTAAGTAAATTAAGGCAGAAAACGTGACACCGTGAATGCAGTCATATGAAGTTGATGCAGAGGTGTTATCTCATTACTGACGGGGCCTTTTAATCTGCAACAGCATCTTCGTAGTTATAAAAGTGACCAGGATCTCACCGAAAGTGAAAAGTGAAAGGCTGCTTAGAAAACACGAACGGAGTAGGCCCCTCTGCTTCCCCGTGGAGGGCGGGGCAGAGTCAGCACAGACAGGTACTCCTCTATCTCTCTTGGAGGCTGCTGCAGTCAGAGAGTCCTCAGAGCAGCGCTGGGACCTTCAGGCTGAGACCCCATTTTCGCGCCTTCAGTTTCCAGTCACACTCGTCACACTCGTCGCTTCGTGACTCTTCACACGCAAAAATGAAGTTAAGAGTCTGCATGACCCCCTATGGTCTGTTTAAAAGTATATATGCAAGAGACGGAGTACTGTGTGCTAGTTCCCAGCTGCCAATGCAACACAGATGGGCTTGGGAACACAGAGGGATCCAGATGGCAGGACCAGTGCCGTTCCTCTTGGGGTAGGGTTCTTTGCACCCAGTAGGAAAGGATGGCTGCGTGTCCCATGTGGGACGGGCTTCCTCCCTTAACCACACGCCGTCGATCCACAAAGCCAGCCTTCAAAGCATTCATTTGGTCTGGCTCTGAAAGAAGAGCCTTGCTACCCAAACAGTGACTCAAGATGTAAAAACCCCATTTCCACCCGGCCGACTATGTCTCAACACAGTGAAGTAACTGGGCATGCTGTGGTAAACCTACGGATTCATACGGGAACGCATCCTTTCCAAAGAAAAGAAAGAAACTTTAAATATTAGCTTCTTTTTTTTTTTTTTTGTCCACCTCACCTCCATCGTCATTCCCAAACTGCATCCACACACTCGCTTGGCATTCTGCTCTCTCCGTTGCAATTTTCACTTGTTATTTTCCTGGGCTCGGTCCTCCTATTTGAACTTTTCTTTTGCCTCTCTGCTCCAGGGCTCAACTTGTCTCTCCAATGGATAAAGTCACTCAGATTCTGAGAGACCAGATACACAAACGGGCAGCATAAGACCATGCATAAAAATACATCTCCCATGTACACTCATCATACCGTCCAGGAAGCAAAGCCACAGCCTCTGCAGCAATCAGACACCAGTGGTCAGGACCTGAATAATCTTAGCTTCTTTGGTTTCTGACTCCACTCCTACGCTGCTTGTAAACTGCGGGCGACGGAGAAAAGCTGCTCCACTAACCATACTCATAGGAAACCACACTAGTAGTCAGCCAGCCTCGGGCTTTTCCCCCCTGTAGCCTCAGCCCATGTGTACCCAAATAAAACCTTGGCCTCTTCCCACTGAAGGTTCCCCAGTCTTCTGCCTGCCTTTAAGTCAAGGCCAAAGGCAGCTAATGCAGACTAAACAAATTCACTAGATTACTTTTCACTTGAGTGGCCCCTTTATGACATATCGGTTTTCTCATTACATAAGTTTGCCATAAACAACGGAAAAGTTAATACATTCCAAGGATGTTTTAGCTATTTTTCATTTTTGATGTGACTGAGTTACCAGCAGTTTAAAGGAAGAACAGAGAGTTCTCTGTCCTTAGTTAAACCTTTGTGGAAAGTGTGTTACCATGGTGATTCTAAATCCCGTCAATTTGACTTTAAAGAAACCACCACATATCTACCTGTTATCAACCTGACAACCAAAACACTGCGTTAAATCATAACTATCCCCTCCAAGCCCCTAAAGACTCATGTTTACATCAGAATGCAGAATGTATTCAGTCCATCACACACAGTAAATAGATAACAAAGCAAGTTATATATTGTGACACAGAGTAAACATTCTTGTCTGAAAACAAACAAATAAAAAACCTGGAGAAGACATTGTATCAACTTTCTCTACATTAAAACATTCCCTCCAGGAAGGAGTTGGGAGGCTTTTTAGACAGAGTAAACAAACTTCTCATATCTGTCAAAGAAAAACTTTGTAAGATCCACAAGGACTTCTCCCCGTAGATACAGAAACAGCAAACAGCTTTCGTGGGAGGGTGCAGGCCAGGCTGTGTAGAGGAGACTCTTGGACCAGCTGAACGGTTTGCCGTTTGTGCAGAGAGCTCCAGGGCTGTAGCTTTCATGAGTCATTGCTGACGCTGGGGTGAACTTTTTGGTTATGTGCTGCCATGGACTCATCCCTATTCCTATGTGTAATCCTCACCCATAATCCTGTAAGGAACCCAATGAAAGCTCAGTGGCTCACCAAGTTGGATTTTGGTAACAGAATCATTGCTTAGGTTCCCTACCTAAGTGAGGAGACGTATGTGTCATGCATCTTTGGCAAAGCTTCACACAGTAGGCATAGTAAAACAAGATTAGCCCCAGTCAAAGCCTAATCCAGCAAGGCAAACATAAAACCCTGCAGCTCTATGTCAGACATTTGGTGTTCATGAAGGAAAAATCTGAGCTCCAAAGGGCGTGGGGACTCTCAATCCTCCGGCTCTCTCTTAGGAGAGGCCCACTTCTACGCAGGCGTCTTTCCTTGGCTGTCATTTCATAGTCTTCTCATCTACAATATTTTGGGATCACCGTTACAGTGAGAGTTCTCTTCATGTTTTGCAATTGCCTTGAGCCTCTTTGCAGGAATACTGACCCTGCCACACACTTAACTGTCCTTACAGGGTCTCTAGAACTTTGGCACAGGCTTCTGTTACCCTCTCTGTCTTTCATCTTTCCTGACTTCATAGATAGTATCAGGGGATGAATGGTGCTGCCAAGTTCTGTTTCCATCTTGTGATACAGTCTAGTCTCTTTGGAATACATCACAATTGCTTCTGCTTGCCTATTTTTGAGTAGAGAATCCCTTCAGCAACATTCTCAGTTCTGGCTCTCTTAATACATGAGTTTGTAGTTGCACAAATTAGAGCCTCCTGTCTGGATGGATGTTTCCTTGCCTGTCCACTTGGGAACCTTTCTGATTTTCCCAGTTTCTATGTGATGGAATGCGTACAACTATACCACCTTGTCACAACTTTAAACTTATTCTTTTTCCAATAAATATCATTTTAATGTATTTCTGTTTTACTTACTATCTATCTGACTGTAAATCTGCATACAAGAAATCAACAATAACCACAGCATGACCTAAATTTTATCCTGTCTTTGAATTTCATCTACCAAACAAAAATTAACTCAAACTTTTTAAATTCAGTTTCACCAAGGTCCTTAATACACAACAAGTATATACATACTCTTTGCAAGAATATGTTATGAATGGCATCTAGCCATATTCCCAGAAAATTACAGACCCCCTCTGAAACTTCAGCTGAGTTTCCAGATCTCCTACCAGAACAAATATATATGTATATATACATAAAAGCTATTTAGGGCTTTTTCAAGTCCGCAACTTCAAATGCTTCCATGTTCCTCCCGCCAACAAAATCAAGGTTTACCACTGCAACAGCTGCACTCATTGGCACCAGTTTCCTGTGGAAGTCACTCTTCTTGTTGTGATCAAACATCAGAGAAGGAGCAGTTTCCTATCTTGTTTTAGTTTAAACCTCAGAAGCCTACAGTTTCTCCTTTTGGAGAAGATGTGGCAACAGGAAAGAAAATCAGCTGCCCATATTGTTTGTGAAGTCAGGAAGAAGAGAGAAAGCTGGGAAGTATGGATGGATGGATGGGTGGAGGGAGGGAGGGAGGGAGGGAGGGAGACTTGGGGTGGAGGAGACCAATGCCAGTGTTCAACTTTCTTTCTACTGTATGCAGCACAAGAATTCAGCCTACATGATAGTAGAGCCCACATTCATAGTGGGTCTTCTCTCTTCATAAACGTTTCTGGAAATGTAGAGATGTATTTTCTGTGGTGACTTAAAATCTAATTAAGTTTACAGTGAATATTGCCTGACAAAGGCGTCCTTGACTTTGCTGGAGTTCTTAATTCTTGTTTCTTCTGCCTTCTGCTTCGCACTTTAACCAGAGGTAATTCAGTTTTTAGGAAGCTTTAAGAGGAAAATTCCATTTTCTTTATTACAGATATTGCGTTGAACTAACAAAAAAAAACCCAGAAAATGTTAATTATCATGTATGTACACCCACTATGGCATCTAAACAAAAATAATAAAATCATTCACATAGACACAATTGAACATTTAATAATTCTTGCTGTAACTATTAATGAACATACTCTATACAATCATTTGTTCTTGTGCCAAGTAGAAACTACTAAAATATAATGGCTTTGTGCTTAAAATTCTTATGTAAGGCTTCAAATGCCTCAGATGTCTCCTGCAGCTCAATGCTTTTCAGTCTCTTCACGTTCTTTGCTGGAATAAAATGTGAAAGAAAATAACCTTGTATATGCATATTAGAACTTCAAACAGGTAAGGGTTTCCATGGATACTTTTATGCGGTGAAGAGTTTGTGTGTGGAGAGCCGCATTCATTTCTAGGCCTGAAAGATTCTGTTCTGATTTGAAAAAAAAAAGAGGAAAAAAGAGGGGGTAAAAAAGAACTCCTGCCAATCATTTCTTGACTTCCTGAGATAATAAAAGTAATACCTGTCCCTGTGTGTTTATGTTGTGAATGATATAGTTCTTTCTAAACAACCTTTCCAGAATCTCACTTATTCTACTCATACCGATATTTAATTGAAATCTCTGAAGGATTTATAAGAAAGTTTTAATTATCTTAAAATATTGAGCATTTTCTTCTTCAGATATCATTTAGGAAATTAAATATGAAAATTACTCATCTACTGATGCTAGTACAAGGTTTGTTTATTACTTAAAATAGCTTTCAGAGAGGTTGTAGCTTTAATTGCATCTTGACCTGATAATATGTCAAAGCGTCTTTGATTGGATGCTATTTCCTACGAGGCACCAAAATTAAACTCTACATGTTTTCTTTTGATCTTTTCCTGGAATGTGGTAAAGTGTACAAGATATCAGGCCATGGTCAAATTTTAATCAATGGGTTTATGAGGAGTCTAAAGAGGTCCTGTGACATATTGGTGAATGAATTCATTTACATGTTATTTATTTATTTATTTATTTCTAATGTAGCTTTGCTTTACACTGACATGTGACTAACCAGTTGTAACTTAAATAATTTGAAAAACAAAATGACTTCATTCTGATTTAAGGTAACTCCCAAACATATTCTTCTTTTTCGTGTTTACCTGTGCCTATTTGGGTAGTGTCAAAGTGAAACCCCTGTTAATTGTAATGGTAGTATTTAAGGACTGGAGATATGGCTCACTTGGCAAAGGGTAGTATGAAGACCCAAGTTCAAATACTCAGAACTCACACAGAAAGTCAGACAAGCCCGTCATATCTCTGTAACATCCCCATCCCCATAAGTGTGAAAGAACTGGAGCCAGGCAGGTCCCTGAAACTCATGGACTAGCTATCCCACTCAGTTCAATGAAGGCTCAGTAAGAGACCCTTTCTTAATAAATATTTTTAGGTGTAGAAAAATCAAGACACTGCAACATGATGCTGCTGCTGCCTCTACATGTACACACATATACATGCACAACACACATGGTTTTTTCAAAACAATCAAAATACCATGCCTCCAAGAGATCAAACAACATAATTTTCATATCCAATGTTCTATTACGTCATTAATGAACTGTTTTTTCCCCTGAAACACAGTATCATTTTGTTACTTTAAATGATTATAGGAAAAGTGAATGTCAAAATTAAAGAATAATAGACAGGAGAAGATGGGTTTATATAGCCGTGGGGTTGGCTTGATCCTGAAGTATTGCAATAATTATGAGGATTATAACTTTGTAGAGGTTATTGTTACAAATGAAAACAATTATGATATTGTTACAGAAAGATGCTTTTCTGACAGAAACTATTTGAAATAATTAGTATTTCTTTATTTGTTTTGAAGGTGGAGATCACGATGATGATAGAGAAATCTACAGAGACAGCTGAGCCAAGATCCTGGAAACTCATGAACTCTGGACCGACAGTTGTAGAGCCTCCATGGGATAGAACTAGATGCTCTGTGTGAAAGAGACAGTTGTGAAGCTTGGGCCATCTGAGAAACTCCTGGCAGTAGGACCAGGATCTATCCCTGTTGCATGACTAGCTTGTTGGAACCCATTCCCTATGAGAGATTGCCAAGCTCAACCTTAACAAAGGGGGCAGGGCCTTGGTCCTACCCCAACTTAATGTGCCAGACTTTGTTGTGTCACTATGGGAGACCTTACCTGTTGGGAGGAATGGATGTTGCTGGGCTCTGGGGGAGGGGGTGGGAGGAGGGGTGGAAGGGGAACTTTGGTTGGAGTGTAAACTGAAATTTAAAAAGAAAGACTACACAGGGATTATTGCAATGCCATTCTTATACTCTACATTTATGTAAACTCCTGGCCTAGGATGTCATAAAGCTACATTTGATAAGGATTTAATTGATTAGCATTAAAAAATCTTATCTGTGCTTTCTTCCTCTACCATATAAGTGATTGCTGATATTTTAAAAGTAAGTCATGGATCAATCACCTTCTTGATTTTATACTCTCCTTTAACAACTCATCCATTCATTGAACTAGAAACAGTTCTTCTGTGCGGTAACACAAGCAAGAAACGACAAGTATTGCGTGGTTTCCCTTCTAGGTGGGTGCTAGCGTTTAAGCTTTTGGTATGTATAGTTCTATCAGAATTACTACAGAGGTTTGGCACTTAGTAAGAGACCAGTCGGGGAAGAGTGGGTCTTCCAAGGAAGGGGAAATAGAATATAGTAGTATAGAAAAAAAGGGGAAGCTAGAATCAGAGGGGAATGGGAAGACAAAGTAAAGGAAGAAATATGGATGGGGTCAACCAACACTCTACGCCATTTGAGAAGCTTTATGGAAACCGACGACTGTAGAAACTTCCTAAAATATGTACACATAAGAAAGTAATCAAATTTGGAGTTAACATATATTGGGGAAACAATATCCCCAACTAGACATTTTATGCCACCAAATAAAGCCTCATATGCTAGGACTGCATTTTGTTGATTTATTGAACACAGGGGTCCTATAGACCCTTCTCAAACACCACAAGCTATTACCGAGGATAGCGACTTCTCTCCAAAACCTGGTAGCAAGACATCATTGCTGAAGAAAACGTTTATGTTACTGAGCTTGGAGAAATCAAGCTTCATCCATATGGACTAGCTTGCACGGTGCGCAAAGGTATTCTGAAGGCTGTTAGAGGGGAAAAGAAACCATGAGTATCACCCAGGCAGAAACCCTGCGACCCACAACAGTGATTTCCCTGTAAAATATACTGGTGCAGCAGCGGTACAAGTATAACGAGAGCAACCAACCACTTTTGATGGATTTAAAGGCCACTCCATGAGATGGAAACCATATTTGACATGACTACAGCGGCCGGGAACTTAAGACTAGATAGGTCTTAGTCATTAGGAGAAAACCTATCACTGTGATTCTGTTCAAGAAACATAGCCATAAAATGATTCCCAATGGCATATTGCTATACCCATAGAACACAGCATTACTCAGCCATCGTCAAAGAAGCTTCTTCCAATACACAGTAATTAACACAGAGGCCCACAATGGAAAATGTGCAGGGAGTGAGAGACGTTGGATTAGTCAGTGGCAATAGGGATGTCTTTATCAAACCCCTCCCCTCTGTATGGAAGAGGAGACAGAAAGACTGTAAGATCCAGAGACAGTGAATGACTCCAAGGAAACGGCATCTTCCGTACACACAGGACTGGTACACACATAAAATTGCAAAACTAAGACAGCACACACAAAATCCAACAGCACAGGATCAAACCAGCCAAATCCTAGCACTGAGAAGAGGAAGGGGATACAAAGCTCCCAACCAAGAAACTGTTTACAACTGTAGTAGTTGTCCAAGACAAAATAGACTTCATTTATGTGTATGGGAGGGGTGGTTGTTTCTTTTTTCATGTAGGTATTTTTATATCATTTTCTAAATTTGATTTTCATTATTCTATGTTTGTTCTGAGAGAGAAAAAACATGACGCTATGTGGATAGGGAGATGGGGAAGATCTGGGAGGATTTGGCAGAGGGGAAAGAATATAATCAAAATATATTGTATGGAAGAATTAAGAAAAGAAAATAAATATTATCCATTCCATGACTTAAACTGCATTTCACTTGAAAAACAAGATCAACATTTCTGCTGGTGTTGAAGACCTCTTTCCTGACCACATATGCTAAATGCCCAGCCCACCTCTGGATGCATAAAGAGGCACAGTGAGACAGACAGTAAGAACTAACTGTGTCCCACAGGGATCTGAACCAAGCATACATTTTTCTAGTATTATAATGTGTGTGTGTGTGTGTGTGTGTGTGTGTGTTTTCTAGTAGCCACATTAAAATGGTTAAAAGTACCAGGTGGTAATTTGTTTTTTGAGCGTTTCATAGATATGTACTATAGATCATTCCTCCTTCAAGATCTTCTCATGTCCTTCACAGATACATAGAAAAATAGATAGATAGATAGATAGATAGATAGATAGATAGATAGATAGATAGATAGATGGATGGATGGATGGATGGATGGATGGATGGATGGATGGATGGATGGATGGATGGATGGACAGACAATCTACTGAGTGCATTAGTGTCACTCATATATGTTTAAGGGTGACCTCTTGGGAGTGGCTAACTTTAGTGGGGCTGGTGCCTGAAGATCGATACTCCCTCTCTCAGCAGCCATTGTTTGCCTTAGTACTTCTTCTAGAATTGAAGCCTGGTGAGAACTGCCCCCAATCCATGTTGGCATGACAGTTCCCGCCATTTTTAGATCTTGTTTAGGCATTCATATTGTTGAGATTTCCCGGGGAATACCTTCTCTGTCATATGGAAAACACTTTCTCAAAAGACGTCTTGTCCTAATCTTTTTACAATCTTTGTGACCCTTCCTCCATGATGTCCCCCAAGCCTTAGGATGGGGTGCTTGTTGTTGTAGCACATGTATCAGTTAAAGCTGAGCATTCCATGGTCGGTTGTTCCCTGCCTGTTGACCAGTTGTGGCCTTCTATATCGGTTTCTATATACTGCTAAAGCAAACTTCTTTGATAAGAGCTACAGCTACATTTATCTCAGTGTGTGTAAGTATCTTACAATGCAGTCAGACAGGTATCCTGTTTCAGAAAAGTTGCAGCAGTAGGCTCTCTTTTTGGAGTTCAAGGCCTCACCAGGAAAGTCGTCCAGGACACTGGGCTACATTGGCAGTACCGGGCATTGATTCTTCAAGGCCGTAAGTCTAGTTACATGACTACTGGTTAGCTCCCTCCTCAATAGAAGTGTCAGTCTTGCTGCTTTAGAGACACCTTGTCGTTTTCATCATTGTTATTCACAGGCATTAGGCGTGGGTTGTCCTTGAAGGAGCTATACAAGTTTTTCTACCTTACCAGCTTGTGTAGCTCCTTCTAGTAGGTTACCACTAGTCTCCTTCAATGAAACCTAGCCCTCACTGAGGAGGATTCCAAGCCAGTTCCACCTTGTCCCCTCCAAGTCCCCACTCTGAAGTATACGGTGTCTTCATTAATAAAGTTTCGCCTTCAGTTTTTGAGAAGAAATCAAGGGCAAAATCAACAGCCAATGTTGTTTTCAGAGTCTCTTGGACCCCCTGACCAACAATTCAAGAGGAGTTTTCACATGCCTGGCACTAGGGTTTTTGTTGGTCTGGCTCTTGGGGGAACTTTAATAACACTTATTTATATGACATCACCTCTAAACATTTACCATTGCAGCACATAAACACCATCACATTAAAAGTTTTAATAAAGTTTCACAGAGACACATGAAACTGAAATCCAAATGAGGGAGAAGAAAAGGGTACAGAAAATTAGTTGAAAAATATAACAAAGAACTGCATTGTCAAGGACAGGGCGAGCTGTAGTCACCATGGAGAGAGCAGGTGATTGCTGTGGCCTAGCTAATGTGATACAGCTCTGGCTGGTCTGGCGGGATTTGGGAGTGGCTGCTAGGAAAAAAGTATGGATTGCAGAGATCCTGGCAAGGTTGCTAGCTACCATGTGACCCTGTGGGCTAGTATGAAACTGACATTTCATGGAAAATAAGATATAGCTCAAGACAGAATGAATAAGTCTGCCTAGGGTTAAGAATATGGTGTAATGAGAAGGAAGACACCAAAGGACGATAGTGCCATTTACTATGAGATAGGAGATACGGGAATGACAGCTTCCTTTTGCTTCACATTCAATATAAAATTTTATTTTTAATATTTGTTCTTTCTGTATTCATAGAGGTGTATTTACATAAACCACAGATGTAAATCTTGACCTAGTGAAAACTAATCACAGCCCATGGTTCCATTCAGTCCTGACATTAGACTATAGTTAATCTTCCTTTGCTATTTATCCTCAAAAATAAATTTACACGTCTGATCTTCTAGTGCAAAATCTATCCATCCCATTCACCCTTGTGCTTCATTCATGGCTTTTACGGTGATCTCCCTAGGTAGGAGCCCCGCCTCTTCTCTGTCTACTTTGCCCAGATTACCAATTCAATGAATTCTTGCCTGGATGTTTGAATGCTTTAACTCTCTTCCTTCCAGCTAATCTGTGTCTTGTCCCTAACCTATGATTAATCCCACCATCTGCTTCCTCAACAGAAATCACTAATCTTCCAAACACACGGTTAGAGAAAAATTATATAACTGTACTGCTTAGAGTTATTCACAGAACATCTCCAACTTTGATTCAGTCCTTAGTACTGTTGGCAGTTCTTTTTATCTCTGCTCAGACATATTTCCCTTTGCCAAGGTAACCAATTTATGTTTTAACGCTCCCACCCAGCTTTCACTTTCATATCCAAACAAAATTAACGTTGTAGGTGATTAATTTATTCAAATTTCCTCCCCCATACTTCATCATTATGCATAGTAACACTGGTCTGTACCCACTGCTTTTAACCACTCTTGCTTTAGTTCCAAACATCTCTTTCAGATTTTGCTCCATTATTAATGTCTCCCTCACTGATTTATTTCTCTTTCCTCGACAGGAATGCAGAGGAATCCTATTCTGATGACGAACTTATTTTTTTCCGCTGGTACCTTTTAAGCAATTACTCATGTCACTGTTGTTTCACATATATTCTTTAAAAAAAAAAAACTTCATGACCCGCAATACTCACACTCCTCTGCTCAGTTTCCTATTTTAGAGATCCACCAATAGGCTTTCAAGTCTCCAATGTAGCAATTTATGCCACATTTCTGTCCAACTGATCATCTTAGTAGCATTCTAATATGCTTGACTACAGTTTTCTTCTTGAATCTCCTCCTTATTAAATCCTGGGCCAAATTCTCCTGACCACTTAACAGTTTTTCTTAACTGACTCATCTTCTGTTTTAGACACACACAACTTGTGTTACTCGTAGGAGCCATAAACAATTTGCAGTGCAAATACCTATCCTTAAGAGAGCACCCCTTCTCAAGCAAATCCTTCACTGCCTAATGATTGCTTAAGCTGGTGATTTAAGGTAGTGGAAATTTCACTGCAAACCAATTCTTTAAAGCTCAAAACTCAAGAGGCAGGTGGATGTCTGTGAGTTTGAGGCCAGTCTGTCTACAGAGCGAGTTCCCTGTCTTGAAAAACAAACAAACAAAAAAAGCTCAAGACTCCTCTGATGAGTGGCTTGCCTCTTTGAGAATCATTCTTTGAACTGTGCAATGGTGAGACATTTCTCATGCACTCCATCTTTCTCCTCTCATGTTAAAAGTACCAGACCTACCCAGTGCTCCCATTCTGCTCTGTTGTCATTTTTCTCGTGGGTAATGTCCACAGTAGGGATTTTATGTATTTGCTCCCATCTTGAGAGCTACTTATTGGATCACAATTTTTTTAACACAGCTACATACTAACAACTAACCAAATATTATCTCCAATAATATTTCTTTTCCCAAACTGTGTGCCCAATTCAACATTCCTGGTATAGACCTCTTATTGATCATCTTCAGTCATTTCCAGAAATTCTTATGTAATAGCTTTATTATTCATCTGGCTTTTCTTCCCTGGCTGCCATTCTGTTTTCCACGTCCCTGGTTTAGGAGTTCAGTAAACATGTGGGGATTTATATGAATCGGTTATGATGAACTTTCTTTTGTTAGTGTTCCTTTCCAATGAACCCCGAGTTCAGGAAAGACTCTGCCAGCCCAGCTCCATCACAGCTCCTCCTGCTTCCTCACTGTTACACCTCCATATGCCTTGTGATTCAAAACTCCCTCTTAGTCATTAAATAAACCCTGCGCTCTCTCGTTGCAGAGAATTTGCATATGCTGTGCCATGTTCAAGTTTTAAGCTACTTTATCAATACGCGTTTATCAAAGTACATCTTCAGATGTTATTAACCAGGTAAAGCCTCATTGCCAAACCAGAAACCGGAGGCAGAAAAGGACAAGAAACTGCTCTTAACTTTCGTAGTAAACTGGGCAACTCCAAATCAGTGTTTCTTAAATGCTTGGAAATGTTTTAAAAGGTTTTGCTGAACTCACCAAAAACAGATATGAAGGCAGCATGTGTTGAGACAGCCACTCAAACAAAACCAGGACTAACAACATTTTCTTTCCTTACCCACGACCCTTTACCACTTTATAGATTTGTTAAAGAGGAGACATGTGGAGACAAGGACATGGTGAAGCCGTTCTTAAAATACATTTTGTGTTACAAACAAAGAAGCACACAGAATTAATGTCAGAAGTAGAACTCTGTCAGCCCCTGAAGTGTGTTTACTCAGTGCGGCTTAGAGAAAGTCTGGCAAGGGTCAGGTGACTTTCACAGCATGCCTTTGTCACTGGTTGGTAGATTCATCCTCACTGAGCTCATATCAGCGTAGCATAAGTGTCATTTCTTGGTGTACACGGTCTCCTGTGCAAGGTTTCCTTTTAACTTTGAAGAGTAAGCATTAATGCACAGAACGCTCTGAACTGGGGACTATTCCATCGAGCTGCTTCTGCATTTCAGAGCTTTGAAGTAATGTCCCATTACTGCTGAGGGTTCCGACACAGAGACTAATGTTTGCTAGAGCAGCTTCCTTTGAAACTCATCCCAGATGAAGTGCAGGAGCAGAAAGGTAAGCAAGCATGCATAATTTTAACTGGTGTATCACACTCCATATATTATTAATCTCCAAGACAACCAAAAGAGGCAGATATGCTTATGTTCAACTATGGGAAAACATTGGAATTCAACAGCATAAAGTGAAATTTTCAGTGTCAATGAAACTAGAAAGTGAGAAAGTCAGGGCTAAAAAAATCAAGTCATGTCCAAAGAATTCTTTTTCTTTTACCTGCTGTTGGTTCTGAGGGAAAATGAAGAATCTAGTTTGGAGAAATCAACCTGAAGACAGAGTACAATGGAAATAGGTGGCAGGCCCTTCTGTAATTCCTGTCTGAGAAAATATTTTGCACTCAAATTTGTTAAACTCTGACCTCTTCTGCATCGAGTGGTGGTTTTTATGATTAGCCATAAAGCAAACATGAAAATATTTTCACACTTTAGAAATTTAAATGTTTCTCATAATCCTACCCATTCTCATATAGACATCTGGCATACTGAAAAAAAAAGTAGAAAATGAATGGAATAAGAGTCTGATAGGTACCTGTAAACAATTTTGTGACATATTTGCAAAAAGAGTGAATGACTCAATAATTGTTTGTATTTTAGCATACATTTTATTTAAAATTCTATATAAATTTACTTAATTGAATTAATAAAGGTAAATGGAGAGAAGACTCCCATTAATAAAATTAGAATTCTACAAAAAGGAAAACATTACAATGGGTACCAACAAAATTTGGGAAATTGTCCTCTGTAGCTTTTATTGTTCTTGATATCTAATTGTGCTCTGCTATGGTCATATAGAACAATGGTTTGTTATTTTAGTATTCCATTGTTGAGACTTGTTTTGTGTGCTAATATGTAGTTAATTTTGTAGAAATTTCCATGGGATCCTAAGAAGAAAGTATATTCTTTAGTGTTTGGATTTTATTTGTGCTGGTATTTAACTCTAGAGTTTGTCTATTCATTGTTGTTTGCATGACATATCTATGGGTACACGTGGAGTATTGAAGAGATAACCCAGACCCAGAAAGACAAATATAGTGTGTACTCACTCGTAAGTGGACACCATACATAAAGTAAAAGATGCCCAGCCTACAGTCCACATCCCCAGAGAAGCTAGACCCCTCTTCCAGAAACAGATGGAAGCAGATGCAGAGCTCTACAACTAAACATTGGGCCAAGATCGTGGAGTTCGATCGGAGTGAAGGAGGAGCGATGATATGGACAAAGGAATCAAGACCATGATAGGGGGAAACCCACAGAATCAGCTGACCCGACTAGTGAGAGTCACTGATGCCAGTCCGAACTAGACTCCCTTAAAACAGGTGACAGTGGTGTGACTGGGACAATATATGAGGCCACTGGCAGTGGGTCCAAAATCTAACTCTAATGCACAAACTGACTTAGTGGAGCCCATTCTATATGGAGAGACACCTTGCTCAGCGTAGACACAGGAGTTGGGGGTGGGGTGGGGAGGTGCCTTGGTCCTGTCTCAACTAGATGATGGGACAGACTTGGTAGACCCCTAGGGAGGCCTCACCCTCTCCCAGGAACAGATGGGAAGTAGGGTGTGAGGAGTAGGAGGAAAGGAGGGAGGGGGAACTGGGATTGGGACGTAAAAAGTAAATTAAGGAAAAACGTGATGGAGTATTGAAGTTACCCACAATCAATCTGTGCCCTCTGATCTAATACTATTTATTTTCTGAAGCTGTATGCCTCTGTGATTGGTGAATAAATGTTTAGAATTTTAATATTCACTCTTCGAAATGTCCTTCCCTGTTTCTTCTAAATAGCTTTAGTCTGAAGTGTATTTTGTCAGAATTAGGAAAGTTACATCTTTTTTTCTAAATCAATTTATTTGGAATACGTTTTCCATCCTTTTGCCCTTAGATTCTCTCAATGATGATAAAGCATGTTTCTGGGAAGCAGCAAGAAGATGGACCCTCCTTTCTGATACAATTTGCTAGTCTATGTCTTCTAATTGGGGAATTGAGATCATTAATACTACGAGTTATCAGTGAAATATGTGTGTTATTCCTGGAATTTTGTTGATTTTTGTATTTTTTTAGACCATTTGATCAGCTATCCCACTATTGTTTATTTATTCCCTGTGACTGACTTTGGGGTTTGTTTGCCCTGTTCCTCAGACTCTGTTCCTCCTTTCAATATCCTCTGTAGGCATAATTGCCGTAAATCCTTTTAATATTACTTTACAATGAAAACCTTTATTTCTCCTTAATTTTAATAGGTTGGGTTTTTTTTTCTGGATAGACGTCTGGTTGTCTCTCAGAGCTTAGAATCTTTCTCTATGGGATCTCCTGGCTTTAAACATTTCTGGCAAATAACACAGTGCAAAGCTCTTCCTCTACTATTGACTTGATCTTTTTGTTCTGGTAGCCTTCAATACCCTTTGTTTATTCTGTTAGTTTTTAACCAGAATACGTTTGTGGAAGTTTCTGTTATGGTCCTGTATTGGTGTTCTATGCCAGGGTGGACATCTCTTTCCCTAGGTGTGGAAAGTTTTCTTCTATGATTTTATTTTTTTAAAAAAAACATACTCAATTTCTTGTATTCTTCCCCTTGTTCTTAGGTCTTTTCTTGGTGTCCCGAAGTTCTGTCACTTCCTGTCCATGTGCATGTATTTTTATTTCTCATCAACTTTCGCTGGATGGTGCAGTTCTTCTCCGTTGTCTTCCAGCCCTGAGTCTGTGTTCCCCATAACCCATTCTGTTGGTGACACTTAGCACTGCATTTTTTTTAATTTGGATTATTGAGTTTTTCCGTTTTCATAAAAATTTCAGTTTGGCTTTTCTTCAATCAATCATTTTATGCCTTTGGTGAATTCTGTTTTCGCATCTTGCAGTGACGCCCTTACCTCATTCTTCTGCTTGCTTTATCTTCTCCGAGTCTTTTGAACATAACTGTACCTCGTTGCCTCTGTTATTGTGCTAGGGTTTGAATGTTTGGAGATAGTTTGCCAAGTGGGAGTGTAGGCCCGGGGTTGCTGGTGTGGGAATTGCTTACCTGTCAGCGTGAGGGCCTATGGGAACTGCAGAAGTGTGAGCACAGCATCTGGGTGGAAAGGAGGAAGTGTGGGTCAGGTAGCCGGGATTTGGGGGCGCTTCCCTGTCCAGTGTGGGAGCTAGGCAGATCAGTGAAATACGGGCCCAGTGTCCTAAACCTTGAAGTTCTTACTCGTCAACTATGGGGATTGGGTTGACTCTTTGTGATATACTTTCTTTTTATGTTTGTGTTTGTAGTGTATGCATGTGTGCGTGTGTGCATGCGTGTGTGTGTGTGTGTGTGTGTGTTGAACTTCCCTGTGCCTGTACATATGGAGGCCAGAGGTCAATATCCGACGCCTTCCTCTTTAACTTTCCACCCTACAAATTGAAACAGGGTCTGGGCTGAACCTGGAGTGGTTTGTTGGCATCTAGACTAACTGACCAACAGGCCCTGGGGATCTGTCATTCTCTCCTTTCCCATGCTGGAGTTATGCCCTATACCACCACACTTGGCCTTAATGTAGTGGTTGTCAGTCCAAATTCAGGTCCTTATGCCTCTGTTAAAAGTACTTTACACATTGAGCCTCCTTCCCAGCCTGTTATGCACTTGCAATAGCTTTTTATGTAAGATAGGAGGTAAGGATCCAGCTTCAGTCTTCTACATGTGGGTGCTCAGTTTACCGGCATCACTTATCGACATAGTTTGTGTGTGTGCGTGATTTTTTTGTCTGTTTGTTTTGTTTTGTTTTTTCAATTTTTGCAGAAAGGTTTGGTGACTGTAGCTGTGGGTTTATGTCTATTGTCTACTCTGTTGCATTGGTTTGTATTTTTGCATCAGTGCTAGTATAATGAGTTTTGTTGTCATGACTGTCTGGTATAAGTTGAGATCAAGTATTGTGACATCTCCAACATTACTTTCTCTATTCATGATTACTTCAGATGCTTGAGGTGTTTCAATAATTTTGGAGGTTTCCTTTCTAATTATTTAATTGGGAGATAGTGACAGTTCTCCATAGGAATGACTGCTCTGTGCCAATCCTGAGGACCTGACATTATCATGTGGTAGGACTCATGTGGTAGAAGAAGACAACTCATCTCGTCTCCGCATGTATATTCCATGGCATGCCCATGGCCACCAATGCACATGCAAATCAGTTAATCAATCACCAAGCAATAAAATACTTTGAGAGGCAGTCTATTGAATCTGTAAATCACGTTTTGTTAATGGAGCTATTGTTGTCATATTAATTCTGATAACCCAAGAGCATGGCAGGTCATATCATTTTCTTGTGTGTTTGGTTTCTTTCCATGGCACTAGAGTTTTAATTGTAGAGATTTTTCATCCACTTAGATAACTGTTTCTAGGTTTTCCTATGCTTTTGAGAATGAGATTTGTTTTCCCCTGATTTCTTTCTTGGCAGAGTTCTTTCTGGTAGACAGAAATATTATTGACTTTTATATGTTGGTGCTTATATCCTGATATTTTGCTAAAACTATTTTATCACATGTAAGAGTTTTCTAGCAGAGTCTACAGGACCTTTTAAGAAAATGATCAAACTGCCTGCAATTAGGGATAATTAGAATCTTCTTCTTTGTATCTTTTATATTATTTATTTTTGAGTTTTATTGATTTTTGTTAAGATTTAAAACACTACCTTGAATAAGAGAGAAGAGAGTGGTCATACTTGTTCAATATTTAGCAAAAATATTTTTTATCTTTCCCATTTAGTAATAATGTTTTAAAATTTGATTTGGGAGTATTTTGTTGAGAAATTTTGCATCTGTGTTCCTCAGAAAAACTGACCTACAATTCTCTCTCTCTATGTCTCTCTCTTGTGCAAGCACGTATGCATACGTGAGTGTGTGTGTGTGTGTGTGTGTGTGTGTGTGTGTGTGTGTGTCCTTGTCTGGCTTTGGTGTGAAGATTACACTGACCTTATGATGCACATCTGGCATGTTACTCCTTTGAAGGTCACTTTCAACACTCTTGATGACAGCTTTTCCTTTACTGTGTGATCGACTTCAGCAGTAAAGTCCACGCCATCTTGCGTGTTCCTTTATTAAAATACGATTTATTTATTGTTATTTTATGTGTGTGAGTGTTTTGCCTGCCTGTCTTTGTGTGCACCATGTGTGTGATGTGCCCACAGAGGCCAGAAGGGGGTGTTGGATCCCCTGGACACAGTTACAGATGGCTATAAACAACTGTGTGTGTGTGCTGGAAACCAAATCTAGATTTTCTTAAGAAGCAGCAAGTGCTCTAAATTGCTGAGGTATTTCTCCAGCCCCAGCCCTGAGATTTTCCATGTACGGAGACTTCTATTACTACTTTAGTCTCATGGTCTGCTGTAGATCTGTTTTACGTGTTTACATCTTTTCTGATTTAATTGTTATTAAACTCCTGCAAATATGAATTAATAATGGTTGAATCATTTTCATTTTCAAAATAATTTTTGTTGATTCTTTTTGAGACATGGTTTTATGTAGTTCAGGCTAGGCTACAACTTGCTTTTTAGTAGATATAATAATCTGAAAATGCCTTGGAACTGCCCTCAACACTTCTGGTTGATATCATGGATGTGAACCACCATGTCCAGTTTATATGGTGCTGGAGATCAAATCTATGGCTTCATGTTTGCTCAGCATTTATTGTATCAACTGAGCTGCAACCCCAGGCCAGAGTTACTCATACCATCACTCTTGCTTATTTTATTAATTTGAGTCTTCTCTTTCCTTTTGGTTAGTTTGGGTGTTGCCTTGTCTATCATGCTTATTTTTTTCTATATCCAATTTTTAGATAAATTGATTCTATATTTTGTCTTTTAGTCTCTGATTCACAAATTTCTGCATACGCATGTCATTACTTCTGCCTGCTGCTTTTAGGTTTTACTTGTTCATGCTTTTGGTGAATTAATGGTGTATCATTAATTTATTTATTTGAGATCACTGTGGTTTTTAATCTAATGAAAAGATCTACAGACTTCCCTCCTCAAACTGCTCTAGCTGTATCGCAAGGGTTCTGGTTAGTTATCCTTTCTTTTCCACTTGTTTCTGGAAGTTTTAGTTTTCTCCCTGATTTTTTTCAATGATCCAGGGAACATTTAAAGGTGTTCAGTTCAATCTCTGAATATCTGTATAGTTTTTGTAATTTCTTTTTCTACTGGTTTCTAGTTTTATTCTGCTGTCATATGATAAGACGAAAATATATTTATATTCTTTTGTATGTGTTAAGACTTGCTTTGTGACCTAGAGTGTGTTTTAGTTTAGAAAAGTCTCCACGTGCTGCTAAGAAGAATGTATGTTCTAAGTTCTGTAGATTATTGTACATGTATATGTTAAATCCATTTAATCAGTGATGTCATTTATCTCTGAAGTGTCTACATTAGTTTTCAGTTTTAGTTAATAGTGAGAGGGGTCTATTAAAGCCATTGCTAGTATTGTATCAGTACTTATAAGACATTTTTTGCATATTAATATATTTGTTTTGTGAAATTGGGAGCCAAAGATTTGACATATATATCTGTTTATCTTCTTGTCTGGTATTGATTTATTTTCATTTTCTCTGTGTGTGTATTTGCCTTCATGTGTGTGGGGTGTGTGTGTGTGTGTGTGTGAGAGAGAGAGAGAGAGAGAGAGAGAGAGAGAGAGAGAGAGAGAGAGAGAGAGAGAAAACATACACATTCATTCATTCCTGGCACTCATGGAGACAAGAATATGGCATTGGAGTTGTGGATGGATGTGAGCCACCTAACACATGGGCACTAGGAACTGAACCCAAGTCCTTTGAAAGAATAACAAGTGCTCGTAATGTCAGCCTTCTCTCCAGCACTTGTTTTGTCTTCTTAATGTTTAGTACTTCTCAATAAAGCATTCCCTTTATCAATATGAATGGTCTTTGTTACGCCTGAGTAATGAGCCCCCAGAGACCACCAGGATTCCAAGTTCATGTGTAAAAGCAAAGAGATCTTGGGTCTTCCGTCCATTCCGACACAGCAGTTGGATTATGGAGAACGTCAAGCTCAATCGAGGCAGGGTTTTCAAGGAGTAAAGGATGGGGCCTGGGGTAGGAGAATTCTGGCTTCAAATGTAGGTAGAACTCCTGATTGGGCGGGAGTGGGATAGCAGGAGTCTTGTCAAATGGGAATTGGTACTGGCGTTGCTGCAAGGAAATTGACAGCCTACATACAAGTTAGGTAAGCTATTTTTAATGTTCTAGAGCATCTCGTACTTGTTCGTCTCAATTCTGATTGGTCCCCTGTAGGGTACAGTTTGTGGCTTTTCCTAGTTGTTGTAAGGGTGAAGCCTGGTCCCAGTACTGTTAGTCTGCAGCCTGTCATGGCTACATGGATGTTAAGTTGAGCTCTTTGGTCTTCTTTATTCTTCCTACTAATGTTAATTTGAAGTATCCTTAATCAGAAATCAGAAAATCTTTGCATATTAGTTTTTGGCCCTCTTGTGCCTCATAAACATTTCCTTCCTTTCACTGTCTAACTGTGGGTAACTTTTCCAGTGGGACGTGTTTCCTGAAACTGTTAGGCTGGAAGCTCCACCCCAGCCCCTGGCATCCATACACCCACAGAGTCTGGAATGTTAATGGTGGAGGTTCCACTCAAGCCCCTCCCCCATCTCCCTCCAAACTCTGCGGCATCTCAGAAAGCCCTCCAAACTCCAGACCGCTCTCACAGGGTATTTAAACTGTCCTCCAGAGAACAGACTCGTGGTTTTTCCCATCTCTCTTTCCCAATTCCTGTCTGGGGGCGGGGGCTGGAAGACCATTCGGGAACGTTGCATCCGTTAAATATGGGCTTTTCCTAATTCAGTTTGATTTGGATTGCTGCTGCGGTGGAGAGGCTTATCAGGGTGTAGGAACGTTTCAAAGACAACACAGGTTGATGCACAGCTGATCTCAGACCCAGGCTCTCAACCTCTAGTCTTTTCTCAGTGGTGAGATCTGTTTCCATCTTTGTGTGCAAGCCAAGATTCCTAGAACTTCAACTTTTTAGCTTATCACTCAATAATTCTATATCATATGCTTTTAAAAAATAACAAATATATATATAGTTATTCTAAAATATATGTTATAAAGCCCTGTTCACTTAGATTGACTAGAACAAAAATTGGACTCATGTCATTTTAAATTCTCTTTAAGACAAAATATTTCACATTGCTCCTAATTTTGCATTAATAATTCACCATGATTTTTTATATTGTAGCTGCTGACAGAGAGACATAATGATGAGGGCACAGTTTCAGTGAGTTGAAAGGAAATCATATTGCCAAATGAATGAGTTTCCTTGATAGTAAGGTAATCAATAGATCAGAAAGACAGCATTGATCTGTGAGTCTTATTGGAGATCCAGTGTGCACATTTACTAGACTACTTTCTATAACATCTACCCGACATCCAGATATTTTTGCTATTTGAAAATAGCTTTATTATTTAATAACTAGTATCATATAATATATTCTACAATGCTTCTAATAGGAGCTAGGTTTTCAGCTAATTATTTTACCCATTTTTGAATTGGTGACATAGTACAACATACAAAGTGCAGAAATGCAGAGTAGGAGTGCCCCCTGACTCTGTCCTCTAATAAACACATCCCAGGGGGAAGAATCTACCAAGAAAAGTTACATGGAAGTCAAAAAATGTGGATCTATATGTTCATGGGATCTATCTTTTATTTTTCAAAAGAAAAAAAGAAAAATCTATCCAGAACAGTCGACTGCGAGACATTTTTGTGTAAAGCTATTGAACTTTAAAAGTTAGAAACAGAATCCCTCTGGGTTTCAAGGCAGAAACAAAATGTTGTTTGCAAGGGGAAAAAATCAGGCTGGCATCTGACTTCTTGTGAACAGCAGTCAAAGCAAGAAGCCAGTGCGATGTTTTCCAAAATAAAGGAAGGCTGGGGGGAGCAGTCATCTCCCATAAGCTGTTTTGCACATGCTAAGACTACCCAGGAGTCTCTTCTGAGGAAGTTAATAAGGAAGGAAGCTCATTTAACCAAGAGACAGTTAAGGAAACTAACAAAAGATCTAGGGAAAGACTTAAATACATGCAGTTATAGACCCAGGGCTATTAAATCTGTAGACACTAGAGAAAATTAGTATATACAAGTGTCTTTTGCTCTGTCACAGTCAATGTAATAAAACAAAATGCCAGGAATAGAAATGAGAAAATATGACATGCTTGTGCACTAATTCAGAGCACCAGGTAAAAATCATTTGAAGTTGACAAATTAGCTGACATAAAGCTATTTAAACTAGTAAATGAAAGTAATAAAATTAGGTGATCATTCTAAGTGCACATTTTCCTAAGCACAAAACCCTCACAAAATGAGACATTTAATAAGAAATAGAAGAAAATACACTTCTAAATTAATGATAAACAGTAAATGTTATTCTCTATATAAAGAAACAAATCTTAACCACCAATTTGATAGTTATAATTAGATCCAACTGAACTATCTTAAAAGTTCGTAATTACTTATAAATCAAAACAAAACACTCTACAAGACAGCTGATTTAGTTTCTTTCAAAAGTTAGGCTATTTCTTGGATTACCTGATCTACCCTATTGCTGATGGCAGCCTTGCTTTAAAAAGTCTGCTTCATGCTCATCAAAGGAGTTTTATACTTGAAATCTTGCTCTTTGCAAATTATGACCTTCCAATGCATTTTAACGTTAGTTTATTCAAAAGGAGAAAAATATGAGCAAGTTTTGTTATTATTTTTGAAAACAGCAAGCCCATCATACACTGCGTATTATTTTTAAATGTTAAGTGGTACCAAGTGTTCCATTTCCATTTTTAATTACAGCAGCTTTTAGAGACTAAATACAACAGACTAAATAATTGACGATTTCAAGTAACATCATTTATCTAATGAAAATAATTTTAAGTCAATTTCCTTGTTACATTTAAGCATAGCTAAATCGTTAATATTAGTATCTAAAAATTTGCATCTTTTCTACATTGCAGATAATAGACTTTAATTGAGAGATATTTGCAAGTAAGAGAAAATGCAGTTTAGTGTCTCTTCATGGCTTTTGAATTATATGGTTGTACGTAAGGAAAGCTAACACATACAGATTAGAAAAAATAACCAACTGCCACATTAACTGCGGATGCAGGACATTACCAACAGAAGAAATGGACCACAACCCGTTATTACAGTCCCTCATCCTCTCTCCCTGTATATACCTAAATACATATATATATATATACATATATATAATTTAAATTAAAATTAGAAACAAGGTTGCTTCCCATGTCAATCCCAGGTCCCTCTCCCTTTCCCTCCCCTCCTCCCATGCCCCCACACCCTCCCACCAACCCCCCAATACTCCCTCCTTTCCCCAGGGAGGATGAGGCCCTCCCTGGGGGTGTCCGTAGTCTGTCATTTCATCCAGGACAGTGCCTAGACCTTCCCCCAAGAGTCCAGGGTGAGAGTGCATCTCTCATTGTTGGATGGGAATCCAAAGTCCATTTGTATACCCGGGATAAATACTGACCCAAGGCCCCATAGATTACCTAGGCCTCCTCACTGACACCCACATTCAGGGGTTCTAGATCAGTCCCATGCTGGATTCCCAGCCATCAGTCTGGAATTCAAGAGCTAACCCTTGTCACAGCTTAGTCACAATTATATTGAGTGACATCTAAGAGTCTCGAGATTTAATTGCTGAATGTTTAAAAACACTGGTTGATACAAAAATCAATGAAAGTACTACATGCCAGAACTTCATGATTGCCAAATTGTCCTTACCTCCATGTTTCAGCCTGTGTTGTGTTGGATGACTCTCCAGTTTCCTTGTAACACCAAACTGTGACAGTTCCCCGAAAAATAATGCAGGGAGAAGCTAAATATTGAATTTATGCTATGTGAGGTCTTGAAATTACCAGAAAAATCAATTCAGACCAAACTGTCTCTATTAATGCACTTTGACATTTGCCATTCAGCATGAAGTTAGTTTCCATGCAAAATGGGCTGAATAATTTATGCTGTTTACTTTGAGTGAGATTTCTCACAGGAGGCTGGAGAAATGAATCAATACTCTCTTAGCTTCTCCAAAATAAATTGGAGGTAATTGTTGAAGTAATGCACATTAATTTAGGCTGCCAAATTAATTTCCCAACACTCCTTACACTACAAGAGTCTTAATTAAGAAACAATGAAGTTAGCCTTCTCTTATTAAACATACTGCTGAGTTACTGGTTCTGAGCAGTCATTTAACCCTTTTGATATATGTGAGGTAAGGAACAGGAATAAAAGCCATGAAATTGTTACACCTTGCATTTGTAAGAAGGCTTTCTAGTTTCCAAAATGATTTCTTGATCTATACCGAGAATTATAGTCTGTTCTGCAAGATGCCTTTGAGACTCCCTGTGAAGCTGCTTCAATACAGAGGCAAGCTTCATGTTTTAAGGGGATCACTGCCATGTCTCTGTGTGCCTGTGCAGACACACGTAGAGAATTCTTATGCTTTTTCTTTGTTTTTGTTTAGTTTGGCTTGGGTTCTGGAATGTTTGTTTTTACTGAGCTGTTTGTCCTCTAAAGCAAGAAAGGTGGTGTGCAGCTGGGTGGTTGGGGAGGTGAATAGGATCTGGGAGGAGATGGAAAGAGGAAATATGGGTCGAAATACGTTATAGGAAAAAATATTTTCAACGACAAAAAAGAAGGAGGACGATCAGTGATAGAGTGATTTAAGGAAGAGAAGGTAGATGATAAAGGCTGTCAAAATTGAGATTTTTGTAGATTTTAATAAAAATCCAAGAACTTGCAGCAGGTATAATAATTTGAGAAATCAATCTAAATTTTTGGTTAATTTGTAGTTACTCTACCTACACGGTGTTCTTTTAATTAATTTAAAGAATGGGAGCAGAGGGATGTTTTCTTGCTAGAAATTTTTGTTAAAAACACACACAAAACACAGGTTTTTTTATTAACAAGAAACAGAAATTGGGGGGCATCAGAATTTAATTGTGGTCATTTTCTCTGCATATTCATTGAATTCAAACTGCTACATTTATATTGAGAATAACAACAAGTACTCATATCATGTTAATTACCCACGGAACATACGTTAATAGAATAAATATGTTGATTATGATGTCGGTACCTTTATTATTCTATTATAGACTACGAGGGAAGTCAGAGGCTATCACTAGCCCTGTCTAGCCAACAGAAAGAAGAAAACTTTGACAGATTAGCACTGAATCCACACTCGTAAGCCAGACTGAGTCCTCTTATACTGATGACAGAAAAGTTCTTCTTACACTGTAGTATGATTCCCTTTCCAGGTGCCCATGAATTAATAGCAGTGAATCATAACTTCTCTTTCTGACGCGGTAGAGAGAAGCATTCAGGAGATTTGAGAAGAGTTCTGGAGACGGTATAAAGGAAGGCAGTGGCCGGTATTCTAGCCTTTATCCATTTCTTCCTGGTTCATTCATTCCAAGTGGCTGCTGTCCCCTGTAGCCCGTCCCACATGGTTAGTTACAGAAAAAAAGTCTCAGTTATTTTAGATAAGGAATTGATTGCTTCATCAAATAGAGAAGAGTTCACTCTTCACAGTCGCATGTCTGCAAAGAACAGTCGAGTGTTTTTCTAAACAGTTTGACTTACTGAGAATTAAAAGCTTGCTCTAAATGAGCAAGGTAAATTTTTTAATTTGTCATTGAATGGTCTTTCACTTGGTTTCACATACTCCTTTTTGGTGGCTATTTTTATACTTTTTCCCAAAGTAGTTAACTGATGGGGAGTATTTAACAGATGGTAGGTGTTGCTGTTGGAAGGGGTTTCAAGCCATCGGTAGCTGAAAGCGTTTTAACATAATTTCTATTGCCCCATGGTTTGCTGGAGAGCAGCTTTGCCCCCTCCCCAGATGGATGCAGATAGGCTGAAGCTGAAGAGCTCTGAACTGGAGGAAATGCATTCATTCTTTGTAAACAAATCCATGGAGAGTTGCCAGTGTGTTTTTATCCTACAAAATCACCTTAGCAACGTGGATATGAAAACAGCATGAACTTTCCCTCAGAGCCTCTCATCGTTGCAAGCAAAGAGGATCCAATAACAA
Organism: Mesocricetus auratus; assembly: GCF_017639785.1. Classification (NCBI taxonomy): domain Eukaryota; kingdom Metazoa; phylum Chordata; class Mammalia; order Rodentia; family Cricetidae; genus Mesocricetus; species Mesocricetus auratus. The sequence continues at coordinate 4,816,038 of NW_024429195.1, forward strand.
AACAGGGATTTAAAAAAAAAAAGTCACAAGCTAGCCTAATCCTCAAATTAATTGATCGAAAATAAAGATGGACTTTAAACTGATCTGGACATGATCATTTGGATTGAGGGACCAGTGGTCCAAATCATACCTAAGTTTTTCTGTTTGATGACTGATGCCTGGAAAATGAAGGAAGCCAAAACCTTAGCCACACACTTCATGGGAATGGTGCTGACCAGCATTCTCCAGAGTGTGTCCTGCACCACCGAAAACTTTGTTGTTCAGAGCAAACGAATGTCTTTCTTCCATGGCTGTAGTATTATTCTCACATTCAGGGCAGTATCTACGACCACTTCACTTAAATGGCATCATTTTCATCTACAGATCTGGTACTCAGTATTGGGGTTTTGTACACAGTCCTTGTATATTTACTAGATGGTTCATTTAGGGACTGATGAATTTTCCAGAGAGCACCTGTTTCTACTGTGGGAATCAACCCTGTGGTAGGATTGAGTATTTAAACATCTTGATGCCCCTGCCCTAACATCAAAAACACTGTGCTATTCATGTCGCTGGATGTTAATGCTAACTCAGATTCCAGGTTCACGCATCATTAAAATGCCTGTATTCTCCCTTTCTGTAACTATGAGATTGCCTAAGTCAATGTGGAGATCACTTGCCACGTCTACTTGTAGGGTTCTTTCTTCTTTATGAAAAGTCAGTTTCTCCTTTAGGCAACAACTCCTGGGTCAGAAAACTGGCTCCAGTTTGAAAACACGCTAAAACAGAGAACAACGGGGAGAATGAATTCTTCCTGAGACTGCCTCAAGCTTGCTGCTCGTGGTCACTGAAATGTGACTCTGTGTGCACGTGTGTGTGTGTGTACATGTATGTGTGTGCATGTGTGTGTCTACATGTGCATGCGTGTACGTGCATGAGTGTGTGTGTGTGCATGTGTAGGGGTACACATATATGTGCAGGTGTACATGTATATGTCTGCACATTCATGTGGAGGTCAGAAATCCACCTCAGGAGTCATTCTTCAGCATCCTTGTTTTTGTTTTTACTTATTTACTTGTTTTGGGTTTTTTTTTTTGAGACAGGGTTTCTCTGTGTAACAACCTTGGCTGTCCTGGAACTCACTCTGTAGACCAGGCAGGCCTCAAATTCACACAGATCCGTTGGCCTCTGCCTCCCTAGAGCCGGGATTAAAGGTGTGCTCAGCCTTGGTTTTAGAGACAGAGTCTCTCACTGTCTTGAGATTTGGTGCGGGAGGGGGCTAGTCCAGCCAGTGAGCCCAAAAGACCCACCAGTCTCCATCTCACTATTTCTGGGATTATAAGTACATACACCCTAATAATGATAAATAGTGATGATAATAATAATAGTAATAATAATAATTGCAGCTAAATATTCTAGTAATAGTAATAGCTTAGTATTCTAAGGAGGATTCTGGGAGTTTAACTCACTTCTTTCCTCTTTATGGAGCAAGTACTTTACTAGGTGAACTAACTCACCAGCCCCAAACCTTGGGTTTTTTTGGTGGGGGGGGTTATTAGGAGTGCACACTCCAAGTGTTGTTTTGTTCTCTGCCTCTCTATCTTGTCCCTAGAGATGCATGTTGTATTTACCAGCTCTGTAACTGTTCACTAGCCAGGCCTCTGGCTGTCACCTATGATAATATTGTATTTACCATGGACTGGCCACAGGCCTTTATTCATGCATGTTGGGACGCCATCATCCCTAAAGCTTTAAGGCATCTGCCATTAGTATGGTCCCATGTTAAAGACACTGCTGAGTTTCTTAGTGATGCTGAAGACCCTATCACCAGCACATCTCTCAACGCAATTCACCTAAGCCACTATATTCATAGGAGTCCACCCTAGAATTTCTGACTCGGTAAGGGTAAACATTTCTTGCAGATTACAAAAAGCAAACAGCTGTTTGGCAGTGATGAGGACCGAACTCCAAGTCTCACACATGCTGGGAAAGTGGTCTGCCGCGAAGTTACATTGTTAGTCTGTGTCTAAGCTTAGTTACTTAGCACAACGCACTACATACTCAAGCAGAATTCTTCAAACGTCAAAGACTCTTGTTCAAAGACGAGAAATTTTCAATGTGTGCATACGCTGCACTTTCTTTTCCATTCACCCATTACTAAACTTTTAATTAGCTTGTGTCTCTCGATTGTTATAAAAAATACTGTAATTAACATAAGACTGTGGTGAACTCTTTGAGAACCCAATTTCAATTCCATCAAATGCACAACCAGAGGATCATAGAGTAATTCTTCTACTTCATTTTTTTTAATGAATTGTCAACTGGTTTCCTTGGTGACTGTCACATCTCACACTCCTTCCTCCTTATCCCCCAAACCTATACAGCATATACTGTGACTGTTATTATCATTGTTATTAACACAAATCTTAGTGAGGGTGAGGTGATAGCTCACTGTGATTCTGAGTTTCCCTTTTTTGATTATTTGTAACAATACACTCTTTGTTATATCATTACTACCAAATTCTACGTTTGTTAACTTGTTTTTGTTTTTCTAGTAACGTCTATTTATTGACATGCATTTTTCTATTTTTCTTTTATTTAAGTATATTTTTCATACAGTATATTCTAATTACAGTTTCCCCTCCTGCAACTCCTATATGATCCTCCTCAATACCTCTCCTCTTTTGCTTTTAATTCTTGCTCCTGGCTGCTCGAAGTTCTTTATTTTTTAATGTTTGGGGATAAAACAGCATCAGTCAATTCCTCCTTCATACAATTTGTATTCTCCTCCCCTGGAGTCAACATTTCAAGACCTTGCCCCACCCACCCCATGCTAACAACTCATCGTCCATGGTTTTTTGGGCCCTACAGTTGTCTTTCTCTTAGCGGGCTTAGTGCAGTCAAGATGCAGTTCTCTTGTCCGATGGCTAAGAGAGAAGACAGAGGGAGGCCCTGAGCGGGAACTTTATGATGCTCTGTAAGACGAAGTTTCTGAACTGCAGCTTAGTATCATCGTGCTGATTATTTAATGATGAGAACTCAGTTATCTTTATAGTAGGGAAAGAGTGCAGAAAAGCTATTATTCTCAAATAACAGTCAGTCCCCTGGATAAAGGAGCTGAGAAGAGGACTTGTAGACGTGAAGATCAGGGTAGCTTGGTGGGGATAAAGAAACAGAAAGTGGTATGCACAGAGAGATTATCAATGAAAACAGCCATTCCGGTTCCTAAGGTTATGATGCTTGCTATATTTGAACACCACCTGCCATGAAGCCCAGGCAAGGTAAGGAAGACGGTAAAACGACAAACAGTTGATGGACTGGAAGAAGTGAGGCAGGAACTGGGCATACCTTCTGAGGCTGATGATTTCCAGTGGGCAGATGGAGTAAACTCTGGGGTGACAAGACACTGCGGTTTGAGGGGGAGTTGTTAAAACTTGTATTTCAAAGCAGGAGCCTGCGGTGTGAAAACTAAGAGATCTACAGTAACCAGTAGACTATGAGGAGGAAATCTGAGTCTACCCTTTTGCAACTGGAAGCAGACAGAATGGAAAGGAAGTCTGGAATACAGACAGAGAGCTGACTAGCTACTCCCAGAAGAATGGCCACCACCCAGGAGCTCAGGACTGCCTCAGAACTGCACTAGTGGGCATTTCCCCAATGGCACAGACAGAAGGTGATGTTGAGCATACAGTTGACCTTTAAAATGCCCAGTTTCATGTGGATCTCTATCGTTCCTGCTGGAAAGACTTAAGATCTTTCAATGTGAGTTTGGAAGAGGTCATTTACCTCTCAGCACAAGACTGTGTAATTTGAAGGAAGTTTTTACTCGACGGTGTTAATTCTTTCTTTAAAATAATGTTCTGCCTGGCTGCTTCATAATAAGAAGGATGTAGGATAACAGAGGACTCATTCTTCTGAGCCTCAAAATCTTTATTGACTCGGTTTTATATACTAAGTTAGTTGTGGCGAAGATATATCCAGGAAGATATTTGGAAATTAATCAGAGTTAGCAAGGAATAGACTGTACTGCATGACTTTAAGAAATAAGTACTGGAGACTGGGTGGTGGTGGCGCACGCCTTTAATCCCAGCACTCGGGAGGCAAAGGCAGGTGGATCTCTGTGAGTTCGAGGCCGGGCTGGACCGACAGCCTCCAAAACAATACAGAGAACCCCTGTCTCATAAAACCAAAAAAAAAAAAAAAAAAGAAAGAAAGAAAAAAAGAAATAAGTACTGAAGTCAGATGGATAGATTGGAAGAAGCTCAGAGAGTGTCTAAGGTGATCGAATGGGTAAGGGAAATAAAATAATATCAATATCTTCCCAGACAGACCAGAGACTATGCTTGCGCTGCTGTAGTGGTGGTGGTGGTTTGTTGATTTGCTTTTTCTGAGAGGCAAGATGTTGAGAGTTCCTGTCATTCGGAGTGCTGCCAAGAAAATGACTACTTTGTGAAAAACATGGATTTGGTTACACAGCCCACTTAGAAACGACAGCTTGAGGTGAGGATTTGTGGACATCAAGAGAGTTTCCTCTTGGGCAGGGCTTCTTACAGAGAAAAAAAAAGCAAGACTGGGCCTCAAGGAAAGCCCAATACTTTGCTTAGTCCAAAGTTATTAGGGAAATAATATGCATCAGAAAGCTGTCCCATCTCTACAGGAGAGAGAGCCAGCTCTTTATACTTGCACAGCATCATTGGCAACGAATGCCCTGTGAGACAAATCATAAAGATGGCGGCCATTTCTGGAGGCTAAATCTACCCTGCCAGAGTCTACACAGGGGCTAGCACTTATTACCCTGCATTAACTGATGGAGGAGAAGGAAAGAAAAGATGGGGAGTACCCAGCGTTTCCAAAAGCAGGAAGTAGCTAGCACACCTAGGCATTGGAGAGACAGACCAAAGTGGCGCTACCAGATCAGGTACTGGCCAGCTTCTGTACAAGACAGGTACTGATCAGAGCCTACAGAAGGCAGGTACTGACCAGATTCAGCTGGACCACAGGAACAGGGATTTGACCAGTGGGGAAAATGTTCTGCAGACACTGCCGTAAACATGGAACCCAATGAGGAAGAAAGTCAAAATCACTATCAGAGTGCAACAGACTGGAGACAGCTTTCTGTAAATTAGATCAAATGAGAAGTCAACCAAGTGTCCCATTGGGCCAATTGACTCTATCTGAGAGCAAAATTCAGATATTTGCACTGTTGTCTGTTCAGTGACTCCTAGGACATGAGAACAGACAGGTGGTTAGGGCACTGTGTCTCCAACATGGCAGCTCCCTGAAACCTTTCCAATCTAAGGCTCTGGAGCTGGGTTGTATCCTAAAAAGTTACTATGTATGAAGGAATTGCTCTTGATCCCAACTTAAAATAAAGAATAATTCTCTTTATTAATACCCAATTGGTTTCACAGGTGGTATAAGTTATGTCTTATCAAATCTTTACATTCTAAAAATATGCTCACAGTCAACTGGACTCATAGTATTCAGCCTTCTTTTTTTTTTAAAAAAAAAACAAAAGGGCACTGGACAGTGCCACTTGATCTTGAAAAGTGACATAAGGAATACACCTTGGCCAACAGTACACGTGAATGGGAAATGGTAAACCAAGATAATGGGTGAAAATATGTAGGTTTTGGTGGGGAACAAAGTATATTACCCGTTTGAAATTGATTTTTGTATTTTAAATCTAATGTGTAAATTACCTCATATCAATTACACTGACATTTCCCACAAAGCACAAGCATATGTATACATAAATACTATTGGATTTATCACGATTGCAATGTCATATCTCTATTCAGTGAAGTCATCAGAATGCACACAGTGGGTAAGCGGAGGCCACTCACTCACCTGCAGGGATTCTGGTAAAAATGCCTCTACCCAAACTCATGCTGGCTTTGTATTATTTCATTGGTTTATTTGGAAAGGACTTCATTTTTTAATGTACTTTCCATTGTGAGAAATTGTCTCTTTTATTTATTTTTATTTAAATTAGAAATAAGTTTGCTTCACATGTCAATCCCAGCTCCCTCTCACTCCCCTCTGCCCCTGCCTCCCAACCCCCCAAACTCCTCACCCAATCCCCACTCCACTCTCCAGGGAGAGTGAGACCCTTCATGGGGATCTTCAGAGTCTGTCATTTCATCCAGGGCAGGGCCTAGGCCCTCCTCCATGTGTCCAGGCTGAGAGAGCATCCTTTCATGTGGAATGGGCTCCCAGAGTCTATTTGGATGCCAGAGATAAATACTGATCCCTGAGGTGCCATAGATTGCCTAGGCCTCCTCATTGACACCCACATTCAAGGGGTCTGGATCAGTCCCATGCTGGCCTCTCAGCCATCAGTCTGGAGTCCAAGATCTCCCCCTTGTTTGGGTCAGCTGTCTCTGTGGGTTTCTCCAGCCTGGTTTTGACTCCTTTGCTCATCACTCCACCCTCTCTGCAACTGGGTTCCAGGAGTTCACTTCAGCATTTAGCTGTGGGTGTCTGCTTCTGCTTCCATCAGCTACTGGATGAAGGCTCTAGGATGGCATACAAGGTAGTCATCAGTCTCATTATCGGGGAAAGGCATTTAAGGTAGCCTCTCCACTGAGAAACTGTTAATCTACAGTTTGATAACACACAATTCTCAGGTCCCTGGCTATCTTGAGATTCGTGCTTCCCTGCTGGATTTAGCACCTCACAGTTGGAGTCCTCACAAGTATTTATAAGTAGACAACTCCTCTTCTTGCTAAGGAGGATTAAGTGTTCTAGAAGCGGGGACTTCTGATCCTTCAGAAGGTTCTGCTTGTCCCCATGAGGAGTCCTCAAAGATCAAATGGTGTTTTCACGCAAAAAAAAAAAACTTGTTGAAGTACTTGGAGCAACTGTGCAAGCATCTGGGACTTTGGTGGCTGAGCAGCCCTTTCTGGGGAATCTAAATGTTAAGTTACTTAAAATGTGCGATTAGGGAAGGAGTAAGATGAGTCCATGTACTGGAGTGGCCTGGAGAACAGCACTTTGCATGGAGACAGCAGAATGGTTTTCTATTGTTTATTTGTTTGTTGATTACTCCATGAATTCGACTTTTTTTATCCAGACAGCACCATTTTTCTTTCTGTCTTAATGTTGCGTGATGGGGTTAGAGACAGAAAATGAGAAAGAAGAGACTGGAAAGTACAAGCCTGAGAAGGGGCGGCAGAGGGTTATCTCTAGAATGTCGAGAGGGGGAATTGTGTCCTGCCTGCCTTGAGGGAAGGCACTGGAATGGAGAATAGGATTTGTTTTGAGACCTTTTCATCTCTCTATGTCCTTTAGGAAAAAGATGGTATCCTATGTAAGATAAAACCAAGGATACACAAGACAAAATTATTTGAGACATCCTACAAACCATAATAAAATGTCTAATAATTTGCCACCCTGGTGTAACCATCATAGAAGCTCAAAATGTCAAAACGGATGACCAGTTATCTTCAAGCTACAAAAGTCAGTGTGATCATTTTCTACATCACTGAAAGATGGACACACAAAGGGCTCTAAAGGGAGCCTTGTTTCTAGTCCCACGGCTTTGTCCCACTTATGTGGAAACTGCTCTTCCCTTAGTCTAGACTCCAAGGGCCCATCAGGTCCATCAGTCACACACATTTCCTGGACATATCCCTTGTGGAACAAGCTCTATACTGCATTACGGAGCATACAAACAGGAGAAAGTGAAGTCTGACCCCCAGGAGGCAGGAACTCAGGGGAAGACCTTTTACCCTCCCCTTTCACCTTGCTGCTCTATAATCATTGAAGGTTAAACACAGACACCCCCTTTCTCTGAGTTCCCTAGGCGCAATTGCTTTCCAGAATTAGGAAATACCAGTGAGGTGTCAGCAGAGCCCGGAACATCCAGGAAAAACTTGTGAAACAAAAAGACATCCAGGAATCAGCCCCGTAGAGAAAACAGAGTATGCCAGGTTAGAAGAAGGAAGGACTATTTATTGACCAGATATAGGACAGGGAGAGAGAGGCAAGCATTCCAAAACCCAGGGTGTGTTCTTGTTACATCACTGTGGAAAATATGCTGCTTAGGAAAACTGACAGTGATAACAGTGGTTTTCAAATTTTAGATCAGTATTATCCAAAAGAAAGATCAAGCAAGCCAAATGGGCAATTTCAAAATTTCTAACAAGTGCATTATTAAAACAAGAAAGGGTAACCAGCATTTGTTTAAAGAGTAGATTTTATTTAATACAACCTACCAAATGTATTATCCTAGCATTTAATTTAAAATACCATACATGCAATTTTTAAATTTCTACTTTGTATGAGGTCTGGAATTCTAATATCTGTATCTGGCTTCATGTGCACATCTCAGCACAGATTACCTGATGGGGGAGGTCCTTCTGTGTATATGTTGGCCTATTAGTTGATAAATAAAGCACTATTGGCCAATAGGGAAGCAAGATAGGTGGGAGTAGGAGTCCAGGAGGATTCTGGGAAATGTAGTGAAGAGAGGAGCGTCACCATGTGATCCTGGGAGGAGAGGACACAAGTCTGGCATTCTCGGTAAGATAAGTCCTTATAGAAATATATATTAGTAACTATGGGTTACTAATTAAGTCAGGGCTAGCCATTAAGAAACCATAGCAAATGGCCAACAGCTTCATAATTAATACAGCATCCTGCATGTCCATTTGGAACTGACGAGGCACAGGGACCAAGTTGGCGGGAAAGAATGCTTGCCACTCCAGCCCATGTTTCACGTGCTGAGCTGCAGAGGGCCGTGAGACCGTACATCAGTGACAACTAGCATTTAACGAGTCAACCGAAACAGTCGTTGTGGGGGAGCCCTACTTGGCAAAGCCAGTAAAGCTATTGACAACGAATGACTTGTTGTTCCTGTCTGTGACGCTCCTGAGTGCCTTGACTTACCTCCCTAATAAGAGCAGCTGTGGGGCTCTTTCCACAGCCTTTGGTGCTGTGTTTGTACTTGTTGGGCACACACGTAGCTTGGATGGCCAGAAGGTCATTTTTCTGCCCAAGTTGCAAATATTGATGAGCGGAATTAACACTAGGATGTTTTACATTACTCAGGCTGACACAGTATTCTCAGTCACATGGACAGCTAACTTTAGACCTCAGAGCAGATTCCAAGCAAGCTGGTTGCCCCTAGGAACAAAACACACAAGGTCATTCTCCCAGGTGTTGCTATGTTGATGCAAAGCCAGAGCTTGAAACAACCTTAGTCCGAGCATGGTCTGGGTCTCAGGCTCAAGGTCCAGCTAACTCACTGCTATTGTGACGTCTTGACTTCCGATTAAGTCACTGTCTGTCTGGGGACCCTCACCCATTAGAGCTGCATGCATGGATCATTGTGACATTCCCAGCCTGAGAGGAACTAACGTGGCTTTACTTAACCCTTTGAGTTTGGGTAGGGCCCTGCAGAACAGCTTGCCCAGAGCAACAGAGGCCAAAAGGCAGAGATGAGGCAAGAGAAGGCGGCTAAGGGGGGAGAGAGAGAAGCGGCATGGGAGCTGAAGAAGAAGCCTGAGACAAGAGAGAGAACGAGCGAGTAAAGAATGAATGAACACTGTAGAAGCCTCTTTTGTGAGTGAGTGAGTGAGTGAGACAGAGACAGAGACAGAGACAGAGACAGAGAGACAAAGACAGAGAGAGACAGTGAGACAGAGAGAGAGAGAGAGAGAGAGAGAGAGAGAGAGAGAGAGAGAGAGAGAGAGAGAGAGAGAGAGAGAGAGAGAGGTTGTCCAGTAAGAGGGACTATTTAACTTGAAGTGAAAGGAAGGGAAGGCTACCATCGGAAAATGTGTGCCCATGTTCCCTTTTCCTTAGAGTTCCAGCAGGAAAGTGTTTGTTCATTTGTTTGTTTGTTTTCCTCCTCAGATAGCAAAGTCTGGTAAACCTCAGAGAAGAATCTTTCCCACTGCTCTGAGGCTTTCTCTTCATTGCCCTGGAGTGGATCTGAAGGGGGTTTGGACACTCATGGCCCGTGTTACCTGGCGGTGACATCTAACTGGTGGCTGCGATATTAGGCAGCCCAGTTTTGAACTGCGCAGGAATCATATTGGCCCTCATACGGAAGGACAAATCGTGGTAGTTGTTAAAACAAAACCACAATGACAAATCACGTAAAGGGAAGAACTCAAAGCAGGCCTTCTGTGACTAGACTGAATTTGGTTACATTTGTGGGGCCCTGATCTCCAGAGGCCAGTCCCTTCCCCCTACTTGACCCCCATTCTCCTCCTCTCCTCTCACCTACAAATTCCTCGATTTCCTCAGGCCGTTTTTTTTTTTTTTGAGCTCCCTTCCAGACTTATGGTCCCTAGGAAGGAGGTTTTCATGCTCCAAGCCTCTCCTACCAGATGACAACTGCAAAAAAAAAAAAAAAAATTACCCAAGAGGACTGGAGTCAGCTACATCTGCCAGCAAGAGTTAACCACAGTCAGCCCTTTGTGGAGAAATTAGTCCCGGATTTCAGATGAGGAAACACAAGGGTCTATCTGGGTGGCTAGCAGGCTTGAGCGCAGGTGAAACACAGGGATTCCAAGGTATGGAACCATGGCATTTATCGGAGTGGATGGGCACTGCTGTCAACACGCTAGGGAACATAGGTCGCAAAACGCAATGGGAAAAACACATACAAGAAGGCCACGTGGGCACCATTCATATCACCTTTTATATGGAATTTACCTGCTGTGCCCATCAGCAGTGAATGGAATCACGTAAGAAAGTTACAGATTGGTATGAGCACATCTTTAAATCTCGGGCATTATGGAGGCTGTAACTGGTACCCACTCCTCCACACTTCAGACGGAATCTTTCCGTGTGAGAGCGTCTCCAAAGCCTGGTGACCGTAACCCTCCGAAGATCCTTCCTGCGATTCAGACTAAGCTTCCATCCTCTTTCTCACGCCCTGCCTTCTTAGGTGTCCGTCCTGCATTTTCTTCCTGCTCCTTTGGCTTCTCCATTTTCTTCTCTAGGTTCTTAGAAAATGTTCCTACTGAGCCCATTTTGTCTAATTGCCAGCCTAGGCTGGTGATTAAATGACATCTAGGACCCTAAAATTTAAATCTGAAGATCTCATTTCTTTTTACAACACACTCACTCTTGAAACTGCTGACTTGCTGCCTCAAATCTTGCCTGGGGCCAGTAATTTTGTTTTCCTGAAATAAATGTCTCACTCTCCCAGATCTCTGCTCAGCATCCGGCAGCAAACTACCCACCTCATCTAGGAAACTCCACGCCCTTGTAACTTCTAAACTCATGCTGGTGTTTAGTCACTGACAGTCTTGTTTACCTTAGGAGAGGGATTATATGCGAAGTTAGGCAACCTGAATTAAACATTCTGGATCCTTCCAGTCTCTGTGGTTTTCATTTGCTCTTATTTAAGCTATTGTGTTTTTTGTTTGTTTGTTTCTTCCTTGCTTTTTTCCATCTCTTTCTACATATCCAGCTAAGGAAAAAGACCGTTTATTCACACAACACTTATGACACTGATTGTTTGGGTCTATCATACAGCAACCAGTTCTGCAACATTTTGGTCACTAATTAGGTTTTGTATAACCTAATTCTGATTCTATCCTTATAAAGTTTTTGTAGACTTCAGACATTACAGGCTTGGTCACACACATCCGGTGTCCACTCCAATCGCAACTGAAAGTTGCAAGTCACAGGGTTATTAATCTGTCTGACTTGACTACACAGTAAGGACTCATACGACCCTCACTTCCTGTTTAAAATTTGCTATAATAGCTCACTGAACTTGGGGAGATATTCTACTTATATTGACTGGCTTGTTATTAAGGATATTATAAATCAATCAAATGAATGAACAAATAAGCAGATACCCGGAATGAGGTTAAGATGGATCTTAAATAGAAGCTTTTGTCCTTATGCAATTGAAGAGTACTCTCTTCCAGCACAAACCTGGTGGATTTATGAATCCATCTTGGGGCTTTGTTAGAGGTTTTATTTATCACTTTTATAGAGGCATAGATGGTTTAAAAACTGACTATAAGTGGTTTGTCTTCAACCCTCTCTACTGGCTACAGGTGTTGGTATAGGGCTGAAGGTTATAACCTTCTAGTCCATCCTTGGTCTTTTTTGGTGATCATCGCATAAGCTGAGGATGCTTTGGAACTGTCAGCCAACAGTCATCCATCATCTAGACAAATGCCACTCTGGAGAATTGAAGAATCTTAGAAACTTCTGTGTAAAGAACCAAGGACCAAGACAAAACATTCTGACAACTGAATGATCCTAGGACTCTGTTCATCCCAGAAACCACAGGACTTTAGGACCTCTGTGTTAGAAACTGGGGGACAAAGTACAAACATGTGCTTATTATCCCATACATAGTTTGGATGAAGATGGAGAATAACTACAGGACTGTAAATTCCAACCCCCTCAGAGATATTAAATTTCTGCTAAAAACAAGCAAGTATTTTCTGATACCCGACGGGCTTTTGTGAATTTGCTCAAGGTACTGTGCTTGTAAGCATGGAAAATGCAGTCAGAGACTGAGTTTCTGGGAAAGCGTTGCTGGCTGGTACATTGAGTAGGCGTTGGAACATTCACTCTGGGTAAACTTCTTTACAGTGAAATCTGTCAGAAAACAGCTTCTGCAGATACAAGTCTCCAACTTCTATTTAATTAGTATTTCTTGAGCCTTCGATGAGAACATTTGCATGGATCACCACTCATGCATATTAATCAGAAAGAACAAAAGTCTTACAAGTGATTGTTGCCCTATGAGGGCTTTACTGGGTAAAGCAAATCTTTTGTATTCACCAACTGACTCTCAACTGGTTCTTAATTGTTTAAAAATGAACTACCTTCCTAATTGGATCTCACGCAGATCACAGCTTGCTGTGAACCTCCACAGAAAAATGAAATTATACAAATATTAAACCCAGTTCAGGGCTTTGGGGAAATTTTTAACTTGTACTGAAGTGGAATAGGGCCTGGAGGTTTTGGGTGGAACCACTGGTGATTTTTTTTTGCAAAGGGAAGGGAGGGAGGGAGACAAGGGACGGGAGGAAAGGAAACAGACAGAAGGAAGGATTTTAATTCAAAGTCTAGTGAACCCTTGCCGTCAGAGGTAAAAATATATATCAGAAGTCCAGCTTCTAGGTACACAAGTATAGTATGTATCAGAGGACTACTCTACACACACAAATCTAAAGACAAAGGGAAATCATCAAGGAAATATTATTACTTTTTTGATTATTTCTACAGTCCTACAATGAAGAATCTGTTATATTAACTACAGGAAAAGAAAAGGACGACCACTTACAGAACTGGGGTGGTTCATTCAAGAACCAAAACTTGAATGATGATGACCCAGAAAAGCAGATTTAGTGAAGATGGAGGTTTCTGCCCCACCAGGTCCTCCCGCCCTTCAGCCCCTAATAAACACATGGATTCTATATTAATTATAAAATTGTTGGTCAATACCTAGGGCTTCTTATTAGCTAGCCCTCTCTTAATTATTAACCCATGTCTCTTAATCTAAGTATTTCCACGTGGTCTTATCTTACTGGAAAATGCCTGACACATCCTATCTTCCCAGTCTCTACATGGTGTCTCTGTGACCTCTCTCTCTCCTCTCTCTCCTCTCTCCCCAGCATTCTCCATGTCTCCCAGTCTTGCCTATACTTCCTGTCTGGCTATTGGCCAATCTGTGTTTTATTCATTAACCAATAAGAGAAACATATATACAGAAAGACACCCCCATTGTCTCCTCTTTCTGTCTAAATAAAGTGAGTTTTTAACTTTAACATAGTAAAATTATATATAACAAAACAGTTATCAAGCAAGAACTATAACAATATATAGTCCATTAACATTTGACAAAATTTTAAAAAATATTCTATTATCTATCCTATCTTTGTGAGTCTAAAGTTTTATATGTAACTTATCTTTTATCATAACTAAGGAAAACCATAACCATAACTATCCGTCTTCAACTCCATCAAAGACCTCAAAAGGATAATACATAAATTATGGAACTCACAAAGACATCTCACTGCCTGGACAGTCATCCAAAGTTGGGGCATCCATTGTTAGCCTGCAGGTCAAGAGTGTCTAGCAGACTTCTTGCAAAGCAGGAAATTTGGAAATGTCCCTGTCTGTATTAATAGTTTGTCAGTCATTTTTCTCTGTGTCCTGTAGAATGTCTAGCAGACTCTTCCATGAAACAGGAACCCTGAAGGACTGTCCCATCTTGTTTTAGAAAATTTAGCAGTCATTTTCCTGTGGATCATACATACCCAGTTTATATAGCATACAGTCAAACAACCCAGGGAAGAGCAATTTCTTGCCCAAATGGCTAGTCTTCTCATGTTGAAAGCAAACTCCTTAACGAGTTTCTTCTATGTCCATTTTCCTCTCTGAAGAAATTGATGTTGCCAAGAGCAGTTGTGTCTCACTGTCATGAAAAACCATACGTTTTTGAAAGGTTTGAAAAATATTACCCTATTTCTTTTACTTTTACTTTTTGTTTTTTGAGACAGGGTTTCTCTGTGTAATTTTGGCCGTCCTTGAACACACTCTATACACCAGGCTGGCCTGGAAATCACAGGGATCTATTTGCCTCTGCCTCCCTATTGCCACCACACCTCCCTGTTTTATTTTTTAAGGTATCCTTTCCCTTTTCTCCTCTAAGTCTACATATATTTTAAAACAAACTATAAATCATTTAGAGGTTTTTCTTTTTCCCTCTGAATCTGTCTTTACTGTATATCTCTATCTTTTTTTGGTCATGAGTCTTTTATCTGCTAAACAGCATGGCTAAAATCAAAGTGGATATTTTAGCTGCTGGCTTTCCAACATGGCAAGGGCAGGTTTGCTGCCAGAGTTGGGAGCTGTGCTCACCGCCTTGACTCTTGTCTATATGTTGCCATTAAGTAGCTTGTAGCACACTGCCCATAAGCCTTTTTATTTTTTGTCTGTATGAGTGAAAGCTAAATCTAACATGTAGCATGCTTTGTGGCTTGGAGACGCGGCCTCTGTGTACTGTGGTAGGAATCCACCATGCTGTATTCAAGCCCGATTGCCACAGCATCTCTGCACCGTGGCCTGCATGAGACTGCGAGACTAGGACGCCACTGTAACCCCGTTTTATGTGGAAACTCTTAACCCAAGTGGGTGCCTCCACTTTGTGGTTGGTGTTTCTTTCCAGCCTGGTCTCGCTGCCCTTCGGTCCCAAATAAACATATGGACACTAAATTAATTATAAAATGGTTAGCCAATGGCTAGCTCTCTCTTAATTATTAACCCATATCTATTAATACAAGTATTTCCATGTGGTCTTATCTTACTGGAAAATGCCTGGCACATCCTATCTTCCCAGTCTCTACATGGTGTTTCTCTGTGGCATCTCTCTCTCCTCTCTCCCCAGCATTCTCCTTGTCTCCTAGTCTCCCCTATACTTCCTGTCTGGCTATTGGCCAACCAGTGTTTTATTCATCAACCAATAAGAAAACTTTATATACAAAAGGACATCCTCCATCACTTTAAAACTATTCCACATCCATGTTTCCAATGTAGAAGTAATTTCATGGGATTTTATAGTAACAGAAAAAGAAAAGTTGTGAATCAAGGAATTTTAAAGATACATTGGTGGGAACATTTCGTAAGTGATATTAACAAGATGGGAAACCCCAGCTATGGACCTCAGATGCATTCTTAGCCCTATGACTGACAGAGAACATGGTTTTGCTAAGTCAATACATTCCAAATTTCTTTGTCTGTCCATAAGTGCATTAGGTCTGAGTAAAAATTGAGATAATCCATAAATAAATTATCAAAATCACTAAAGATAATTAATAAGAAGTCTTCAATTTTTTAGTAGTCTAGGCAAGAAGTATGCATCTTAATTGTAAAAATTGTGTCATTTTTATGTATCTCCAAAATAAAACGCCTAAGAATAAATTTGTTCAGTGGTGTTCAAGAAATCACAGGGCCACAAAGTTTTACCGAGAATAATTAAGCAAATCCGGAGAAAACAAAAGTAAAGCCGTACTTTTTGAGCTAGAATAAACTCTGCTGCAAAGATGTCAATTCTCCTTAGATTGATTCATTGGTTCACAGTCATCTCACCCTTAGTATACATTAACGGGCATGAGAAATTACATAACACATGATACGCATGGGCCAGTTTCATTCTTGTGAGAGACTGGTGCTTCCAGGTTATTTTTTTCTCACATCATGAGAGAAACGTATGAATCAAATCTAACTGAGCAAGCTTCTTCTCACATTGTGTCCACACACAACAGCTCAGGGACCAAGACCAGGTATGTCAAGCCTATTGTCAGCAAAATAAGAGAGCTTAGTATACATGGCTTCCTCTATTGAGGTTTTTGGAGAAATGCAGAAAGTGAATACAATACTCTAAATATCAATTCATCAAAGCCAAAACCCTCACATACTTTTTTCCTCTGTGATTGTGCAATTAAACATTAAAAATGAAAAAAATTACAAGTCAAAATTTTAATGAAAAACAGTCTACCAGAGGTATTCATATTTAACAAACATGTCACTTTAAATTTTTTATTTAAAATTTTCTTCAGTTGTCAATTTGGTAAGCCCTGTGAGTGACACTGTGGTGTACATAATGGAGTTGATTATTCAACTAGCAATTGTACTGAATGAAAAGGTAAAAAAAAAAAGTTTGTATAGAGTAGTCTGAGGAAAGATAGGGTATCTTCTATATGGATAAGAAAATGTTTTTCTTCTAAGAGGTTCAGTGTGGCTGGATTTATGTTGAGGTCTTTGATCCATTTGGACTTAAGTTTTGTGCATGGTGATAAACATGGAGAAAGTGGGTGGTACCCTTGAACGAATTGGTACAGGAGACAGCTTCCTGAACATAACACCAGTAGCACAGACAGTGAGATCAACATTTAATAAATGGGACCTACTGAAACTGAGAAGCTTCTGTAAGGCAAAGGACACAGTCAGCAAGACAAAAAGGCAGCCCACAGAATGGGAAAAAATATTCACTAATCCCACATCTGACAGAGCGTTGATCTCCAAAATTTACAAAGAACTCAAGAAGCAAGTCTCCAAAACACCAAAGGACCCTATTAAAAAGTGGGCTGCAGAACTAAATAGAGAGTTTTCAATAGAAGAGTCTAAAATGGCTGAGAGGCACCTGAGAAAGTGCTCAACATCCTTAGCCATCCGGGAAATGCAAATCAAAACAACTCTGAGATACCATCTCACTCCTGTCAGAATGGCTAAAATCAAAAACACCAATGACAATTTATGCTGGAGAGGATGTGGTGAAAGGGGGACACTCCTCCATTGCTGGTGGGAGTGCCAACTGGTTCAGCCACTTTGGAAATCAGTATGGAGATTCCTCAGAAAAATGGGAATAAACCTACCACAAGACCCAGCAACTGCACTCTTAGGCATATATCCAAAAGATGCCCATTCATACAACAAAGATGTCTGTTCCACTATGTTCATAGCAGCTTTATTTGTAATAGCCAGAACTTGGAAGCAACCTAGATGTCCCTCACCCGAAGAGTGGATAGAGAAAATGTGGTACATCTACACAATGGAGTACTATTCAGCAGAAAAAAATAATGGAATCATGAGATTCGCAGGCAAATGGATGACACTAGAAGAAACCATCCTGAGTGAGGTAACCCAGTCACAAAAAGAGAAACATGGCATGTACTCTCTCATATATGGATTTTAGACATAGATCTGGGGAGTGCCAGCCTACAATCCTATGGCCAGAGAGTCTGGGACACAGAAAATTCATTTAGTAGCTGATCGAAGAAGAGGCAGACTCCCTTGGTTAAGTATTGAGCTGAACTCAAGAAAGCCAGTAACAGAGAGGGAGGACTGATGATCAAAGGGATTAAGACTGGGCTGGTTTAACCCCCCGAAACAGCTGACCAGACAAAGGTTAACTCTTGAATCCCAGGCATCAGCCTGGGAATCCAGCATGGGACTGATCAAGACCCCCTGAATCTGGGTGTCAGTGAGGAGGCCTAGGGAATCTATTGAGCCTTGGGCAGCAGATCAGTACCCATCCCAAGTATACACATGAACTTTGGACTCCCATAGAACAATGTGAGGTGCACTCTCACCCTGAACTCTTGGGGAAGGGTCTAGGCCCTGCCCTATATGAAATGACAGACTATGCACACCCCCATGGAGGGCCTCACCCTCCCTGGGGAAATGAGGGGATAACGGGGGGGGGGTTAGGGGGAGGGTACGGGAGGAGGGGAGGGAATGGGAGAGGGACCTGGAACTGACTTGTCAAGCAACCTTGTTTCTTATCTAAATTTAAACTGGAAAATAAAATTAAATTAAAAAAAAGAAAATGTTTTTATGTAATACTTTGTCTATCTCTAAAGTAAAAATCCATGATCTATAAATGAATACTGTTTCACTATTACATATCTTTCCAAAATAATGTTAGCATGAATATTCCAACCTTTTAACATCTCTATAATCAGAGTTAGTACTCTGCACTGCCTCTGATAATTTCATATCTCATTTACGAATGGTGTTTCATATATTAGGTTATTCTACAGTTTTTGAATCTGCAACGGCAAGGCAGCAGTCCCTACTGAATATTCTATGGTCTTGAGTAGTTCTCAAGTTTTCATTTACAGCAACCTTTGAAACTTGAAGTTCATCAAAAGTAATTTTTGTGTTTATTAGAATAATTAAAGCTGTGTGAAAAATCAAACTATGCTAGTATTTACTTAGTATATACCAGGTGGGAAATATTGTCCTGGTTTGAATATGATGACCTTCAAAGGTTTGAATACTTGGTCCCCCGTTGCTAGCGCTATTTGTGAAAGATTAGGAGGTGTGAAGGTGTGTCACGGGGGATGGCTTTTGAGGTTCCAACGTGGACACCATTCCTAATGAGCTCCTCGCATCTGCCTCCTGCTTGTGAATAAAGATGTAAGTTCCTGTGCCATGCCTGCCTGCCTGCCTGCTGCCATTCTCCTCACCATGATGGTCATGGACTCTGATGCTCCGAAACTATAAGCTCCAAATTAGATAATTTCTATTATTTGGTTGTCTTGGCCATGGTGTTTTATCGGAGCGATGTGTAAGTAGCTACAGTAAAAAGGCAAACACAATAGTACTATATTATAACCACTATCAACGTTCTATGGCGCAACCCAAATGATAACAATTTCTCAAACTGAAACGATCATGGAACCCCTTTACTCTTTGTGTGGAGGGGAGAGGGTGTGGTAACTGCACATGGTACAGCCCTAGGGATGCCAGCGCAGGGCATTGTACATCTTTATGCACAGCTCGTCTCCATACTGCTTTGGGACAGTGTCTCCTATTGAATAGGAATCTCAACTGTATCTCCTAGACTAACAGCCACCCCCTCAAGTACCACCTGTCTCCTGGCTCCCAGTTCTAGGTTTGTAGGCATACACAGCCCTGCCCAGCTTTTTACTTGGCTGCTATGGATTCAAACTCAGGTCCTCACACAGGGAGAGCTACTGTCTGTCTGTCTTAAGCCATCTCCCCTAGCTCCCATTTTATTCTCTATGGAAGGGCTTAAAGCACTTGGATTGTAAATCAAGGAGTTCCTTTCGTTTGTCAAGTTGTAAAGCTTACTATAGTTCTAACTGAAGCTAAACACATTTCATAGTTTTCTAAGCATAGGTTCTATACTTTGAACACAGTGACTGACTATAAATATTGGAGCTGACTCTTGGTTGAATTTGGGAAAAAGCTCATATTTATTTGTAGCCAAAATTTTCCTGGTAGTTTAAATGCTCACATATATTTTTAAGCATTGTGCTGCTTAATTTACATAACTCACATGTTTATGTAGTCTCCACAAAAACTGATCCAACTCATAAATATTTCATGAGATCTTCATCGGTAACACACAGTTTACTTTTCACAGAAGATTTCAACTGGAAAAAAAACATTGTAATATTTGTGGTCTGTATTCATAAAACCATTATGACGCTTCATCTTATGACGCTTCCAGAAATGAACTTTAACATTTACTGGGATGGTAGGCCCACTCCGTAAAACAATTAAGTATCTGTGTTAGCACAAAGCTCAGCATCTTCTTTCTATTTTCTCTGGGTACATATTTGGTTTTCCTGAATCTTGCAGGTGGGAAAACAACCCACATCTTCTCCTAGAGATGATTTTACTGCTGAACTTTTTCATAAAGCCATGTCTTGGTCACTAAAACTACATCTAAATTGCTACAAGCAAAAATCTGTTAGGACCCTGGGGAGAACTAAGTATGTCCTGCAGTTGATCATGCCTCTCTGTCTATCATTTGAGGGCACAATGGATCCAGAAGAGATGTGCATTTGCTCTTATTTTAACATGCTGTATAACGTAAGCCACTGCACAAAGTAAAAGAAAAAAATTAAAGACTGGTGTGATGGGAGCATGTGGACAGAATTTTCTTGGCACCACACCCTTGTCAGGTGGCTCACAACCACGTGCAATTCCAACTCCAGGAGAATCTGACACCTCTGGACTCCCCGGATACGTGCATACAAACACACATACCCACTCCCACACATATACACACAATTGAAAATAATAAAAGTAAACATTTTACAACACAATTCCCCGATACATATGCTACCCATATTAAGCCATAACTCCCAATCCAATCCAGGGAAGCCCCACTTATAGACAAACAGGATCAAGTAAAAAATGACAGGAATCTCTTTCCTTTACAATTGGGTGAGTGATAATCAAACGTGGAGTCCCTAAGATTCGTTTCTAGTTTTAATTCATCTGTTTTATGCACATTGTTGGATCTTTAATACTGAAATGTTTCTCCGTGTCATTTTCCAAAGTTAGGACCCCAAATAATTCCTGTCTTCATCTATGCCAACTGTTTTATGCCTCTGCCTTTGAATGGGGACTGTCTGAAGAATAGGTTTTGGTAACAAAACAAAACAAAAAACCTAGCAGACTGGCATTGGGGAACTTCTAATCAAGATCTTAGCAGTATTGGAAACTTTGTTTCTAGACTTGAAATGTTTCTTTTCATTCCAGCTATCAAAAACAAAATTCAGAACTCTAATGCATGGTAAATTATTGCATTTATCTCCTATATTCTCTGTGAATTTCACAAAATACTATAAATAAAATTTTATAAACTTCAAGAATTTTAAAACAGAATTTCAAAGACCCCCCAAATATTAAAAAAATAGTTTTTCTACTATATTTTTATTAAGGATGAAGAAATTAAACAGTTGCTATACAGTTTTTTGTTTGTTTGTTTGCTTGTTTGTTTGAACCTACAGCCTGGTGAATGCTATAGTCCTTAAACAAATGATGAATAGAAGATGCTAGACTGTTAAGTGTCTTTAAAATGGTTGAAAATATGTTATGCATTCATACAAGCAAATGAAAAACATTGTATTGCTAAAAACCCAGGGGTTATAAGTCACTATTTTCAGGAGGTTGTTGTACACTATTCTACTGTGAGACAAAGCCATATTAACTCTGCTATACTTATCTGCATAGGCTTTATAGATTTATTTATTTGCTTCTTTATTATAAGCACAATGACAGAATCTAAATAAGTTAGACTTTCTGTCTCATTGAAAAATCAATAAGTGTAAAATTATGAATATATTTAGTCTTACTGGATGTAAGTTTCTAAATTACTCTTCACAGAAGTTCGCAACCATTTATGCCATCACCTGTAAAATAAGGATATCCTATTTCTCACTTAGCATACTTCAGTGACATAAACTAATGTATAAATACATGAGTGCCCATGATTTTTATATAAAATGTGAGTAAGTTTCACCATTCATTTAGCCTCCTTTTTCAACCTGACATCCAGGAAACATAGACTGCATACATGTATTCAAATATGAATGGATTCTCTGAAATATATGCCACCCAAATTGCTTCTCAAGAGGTACACAAATCTCAAGGCTACATTGTTTACACAGTGTGTCTGAATCTTCTTGTTGATATCTAGAAATCATTCAAAGAGAGTAGGGCTGTGAACTTCCTCTTGCAACATGCTTCGGAACATTTGCTTCCAGCTGAAACACAACTTTGTCCTTTGATCTGCAGAATTCCCGAACTGGTTTTGGCATGAATGTATCTTCAAGTACTGTGGCTATTAGAACACTGGCATAGGGATAGTTTTTTAATTTTTTAAAGGGTATAATAATAATAAAGTTATATAATATATAATAATATGATATGCAATACATAGTATTATAATATAATGGGTTGCTAATGTGCCCTGAAAACTGAGTATGGCATGTTTCCTAAGGACATTCGAGAAATCCATGTAACATGGAACCCATGGAGGTAGGCTACAACTCAGGCACCTGTGCAGGTGGAATGGAGGACCTGATGCCGCCCTGTGCAACCCTCTGACTTCTCTACTGCTGTGCATATGAAAACAGAGCAGATCCCAAAATCTCCTCGTAATAGTTGTGAACTAAAAGCTGTAAGTTGACTATTACACATTTTAGCTAACGTGGAGAAAGGAGGCCTAATAAGAACAAACCAAGGAATACTTGCCTGGAATCATGTTAGAATCACACCATGTCTCCCCAACAATATCTCAGTATACTGATAAGCTAATGTCCCTGCAAATGCTCCCCCATATCTCAGCTTTACTGATTCCTATCACTTACAGACAAGAACATAGAAGTCAGTAGTCACATGGGTGAGTTCAGATGCTGAAATCATTACATACTGTATATAAGATATATTTAAAATATAGACCTACATTGGGAGTATAAAAGAGAAAAATGTGAATGATGGGTTAGAGAAAAGACTATCAAAAATATATTTTAAACAGACTTTTAAAAAAAGCAGGGCCTTTAGAAATAAATAAATATTAATTGAAATAAATTAATTGGGACAGGCAGTAGATTATGATGAACTGAAGAGAGAATTAATAAACTGTAAGCTGGACTTGGGGACATAATCGGATACTTGCTATGTAAACTGGACCTAGGAAGGAAAACTGGGTGTGGTAGGGAGTCTGGACAGCCTTCAGGGAAGAGTCATGGTAGCGTTGTAAGAGGTACGGACATTAGCAGCATGGAGTGGGGGTGACCACAATCTGGCAGAAGGATTAGCCTTCATTTGAAAGTGGATCCAATCCTGTGTACATCATATTGGGATTTCTAACACTGGCAATAAAACAAAAAACAGAAACTTCCAGAGAAAGAGGGCCCATATCAGAAAAAGTCTAAGGAATCACAATGGTTGGACATTTCAATAATTATCATTACTAGAAAAACAATAGTTATTCACAAATGTCTCAAATTAGAAAGGAAAATTCAATAGAATTTCATCCAGGCAAGCTCCAACAAGCGTTGTCAAGATATTATTTGCAAATGAAACAAGTCTCAAGACTTTACCCCTCAGGGTGTTAGAGATGTCTCAGAGATTAATAGCTCCTGCTGCACTTCAGGGGAATCTCAGTTCCCAGTACCCACAAGGATGGCTTAAAACTGCCTGAACCTGAGCTTCAAGAGATGCAAAAATCTTGTTCTGGTATTTGTGTGTAGGCACACGGATACCTACCAAGAGACGTATACACATGAATAAAAAATGAATCTTAAAAACAAACAAACAACAGCAAACACTTTCCCTCCCTTCCCACCTTCTCCTGGAAGCCTTTGGAAAATGTGGTGCACCAAGCCTAGAAAGAGGAAGTCCTGGATAGAGCTGGTGCCGAGAAAGGATGATTCAAACAGAGCACACACGGAAAGGGGAAAACCAGGAGGCCCCCAAAATGGGATTCCCAGACAGTGATGAACGAAAAGGTCACCTGGTGTGACTGAGAACGAAGCCTGTGACTGTGGTGTGACTTCCCAGGAAAGGTGAACCCACAAAAACACCAGACACACCTGCTGTTCTTAGACGGCTTTCCAAAAACGGCTAAGGGATGTGACCATGCGTGAAAAACACAGAAAATAAAGCAGGATTAGAAGACGAGAGGGAGGAGGAAGAGGAGCAGGAGGAGGAGGAGGAGGAAGAGGAGGAGGAGGAAGAGGAGGAGGAGGAGGAAGAGGAAGAGGAGGAGGAGGAGGAAGAGGAGGAGGAGGAGGAGGAGGAGGAGGAAGAGGAGGAGGAGGAGGAAGAGGAGGAGGAGGAAGAGGAGGGAGAGGAGGAGGAGGAGGAGGAGAAGGAGAAGAAGAAGAAGAAGAAGAAGAAGAAGAAGAAGAAGAAGAAGAAGAAGAAGAAGAAGAAGAAGAAGAAGAAGAAGAAGAAGAAGAAGAAACTTGTGCAGAAAGATCATCGTGGTTCCACCATCTGTCAAGTAGCTCCCTACAAAATGTAAAGATATGAGCGAGTGCCTGACGCTGACGGTAAGTCTTCCTTTAGAGTGGGACTCCGAACACGAAGTCAAGGCACAGTGCTTGAAGCAGAAAACAAGCGAAAAAGAAAAAAACAAGCAAAACCTCACATTCTCTAGAGAAAACTTACAGTTGCTTCTAGTGCTTCTAGCCCAAACTCGACCTAGGTGAAAACGCTCAGGGCGGCTTCTGGTGGAGGGGGAGGAAAGCAGGGAGGTGCATGTCTGTTTTCCACAAGCAACTTTGGAGGGAGAGGAAAGCGAGTCGCGCATTCAAGCACAAAACTCCAAGCTGCCGCACTTTTAAAAATGTAATGAAGTTAGTTTTAAAACTATAGCCTATTTAATCCGATGCATTGAAATGCCATTTTTCACATGTAAGGATTACGAAAGTACTTACGGAGGCATTTTGCATTCTTTTTTTATTTTTTTTAATGCTGTCGGATAGCTAACAAGTGGTTTGCAACAGCGTCTCCTTTCAGACGGGACTGGCTTCACTTCAAGCCCTCAAGAGCCGCAGGAGACTGTTGCCCCCTCATCTGACACTGTGCTCTACACTTTGTGAATGTGGAACTGGGGGGGGGGTGCTGTTTTGTGAAGGAGCACTAGCTGACTTGACTGTGTGCATCTTCACTACCCATGCATACATGCACCCAGTGTGCCTGCAGCCACACCCAACCATCCTCCAGAGAACCAAACGACTGCAAAGACCAAGGAAGATGAAACTTCCTCGAGAAAATTCCGTGAAAATGTGAAATTAGATATTATTCTCTTCCGGCCATGGATTTCATCACCCATGTAAACTGTTCTTTGCACATCTCATTTAATTTTCTGGCTGAGTCCCTTTTCATTTCCTGTGGCAAAAGGAATGTGCACACAATTGACTTGTCATGAACTGGCAAAACTGGTGTCCTACTCGGGATCTCTGATGTTGAGCACAGCTCCACAGTGCTCTACAGGGGACTACATTCTTTGAATGTGTAGGCACAGTCCCTTAAAGAAGATAAAAGTCCAGATAACTGGGTAGCTCACTTTGACCTGAAGCTGACGCTCACCCACCTAAGCAATTCAGAGCAAAAGTACTATGTTAGCAACTTTAAGGAGCTTGTGCCTTTGTATCAAGTAATTTTACTGTCTGAGACAAGCCTCAAGGAAGACATCTGGGAACAAGGGAGAGACATCAAACTGCAATCAACATCTTTCAGAAGTTCTACACGCAGATGGAGACTTTGTAAACTGTACAGCAGATAATTCTTTTGTATTAGTTGCTGGTTTCATTAACATATTACCCAACAATTTAATAACTTGACCCACAAGTATTTTTCATCTCATCTTTTTTTGTTGTTTTGTTTTATTTCTTGTGGACCAGGAACACAGGTACTACTCCTCTGGTACTTTTACATCAAGGTCTGTAACTAGAGTGCAGTTGAAGTGGAATCCAGATCTTCAGGTGACCTTAGACTCACTTAGGGAGGCCTATATTTAAACCCATCCTGTGACCTCTGGCCAAAGA
The DNA here is from genome assembly GCF_017639785.1 of Mesocricetus auratus. Taxonomy (NCBI): domain Eukaryota; kingdom Metazoa; phylum Chordata; class Mammalia; order Rodentia; family Cricetidae; genus Mesocricetus; species Mesocricetus auratus. The sequence continues at coordinate 4,841,831 of NW_024429195.1, forward strand.
CATAAGCTCTTTATTGCATGGCCATCTTCTCAGGCTTACTGGTGATGTGGTGCTGCACAACTATTTCCTCACAAATAAAACACTCCTTCCCAGGATCTTGAGAAATGGCTCAGTGGATAAGAGCATCCTATATTATTGCAGACCTTGGTTTGGTTCTCAGGATCCTGTTCTGACCTCCACATGCACCGGGCATGCATGCGACACACATCCATACGTGCAGACAAACTCTCACGCACCTAAGATAAATAAATATAAGAATTAAAAACAAATGAATGAATAAACTCCTCCCTCAAAGGTTCATAAGACTTGGCAAGCTAAGAAAGCTTAAAAGGATCAAAGAGTTCCAAGATTCACAGGGCACTCCTCAATGTTATACGTGAGTAAAGACTCCACGGGAGCTGCCAACAAGCTGGACAGGGAGTTCAGGATGCAGATTTTATGAAGCAGAACTACAATTTCTGGTTTGTCACACGTCCCGAATCTGAGGGGAGATAGGATGACAGAATCCTAGAAAGAATTTTTCAGTTTTTAAATCATGTACATCTGTTTATTCAGCTTTGAAACCAAAGCATCCTAGTTTCAATCCCTGTCAGAAACGTCACAATTCTTTTCATTATAGGCCAAAGGGGTCAAAAAATCATAAGGGTTTTACACTGAGATATTCAATACAGTATTTCTCTGTCACTTTCTGAATTTAGAGAAACAGTCAAAGAATTGCATTCCTGGGTGTATTCTCTCTCCACAACTAGATTTACTCAAACATCTCTGTAATGCTCACACTGTATTGCCCGTACAAAGAGGAGTGTTAGAAAGTCTGTAGACACATGCTTTTGAGGATTTTTTTAGGTTTGCCTTTGCTGCATTATTACCTAAGGAGATAATGGTAATTCTTCTTGTTTACACCAAGATTACCAGTATTTTATTATGAGCACACCATTGTTACTTAAAATGAGGTTAACTGTTGTTACTTTCATCAGTTTCTCAAGGGAGCATACTTGATGAGTCATATTTTCTTTTTAAAGATTGTAACATTTAACTTACTCATGTATTTACGTACTTTTGCAGTCTCTGGGTAGAACACACAATCGTCTACTACTATATTATGCATACCCCAAGAACTTTGGGTTTTTTTTATCTGAACTCATCATTTTGAGTAAATACACCCTACTTTTGTGTCCACACACACACACACACACACACACACACACACACACACACACATGTCACGACCACCTCGACCAGCAAGGAAGACGCGACTCAGGAATCCTTCTCACAAGCAGTTTATTCAGGACCTTGAACAAATCTTCTGACCCCAGGGAGTGCCTGCCCACAGCTTAAAAAGGCCCTTGGGCGGCCAACCCCGGTAAGCCATGTGGTGACAGCAGATAGGTCCACATACGAGGAAGCAAGCCTGATATCCAGCCTTGACCAAATAAGGAGTTGTTTATCACAGAGAGCACTTGCTATCGGGCTAGCAGAGGCGGAAGCCAGCACCATCTTAAGGGTGCAGCATTTCGCAGCTCTCTACACACACACACACACACACACACACACACACACACACACACACACACACGCAACACTCTTTGCTCACCCCAAAGAGGTTTTATAATGTACTTAGTTATATTTCATTGATCAATATTTCAAGAAAGCAGCAAATGAAGTCTCAAATGTTTCCTTACAAATTAAAGTGTACTTAAAGTAATTGAATAACCTCAGTGAGTTTACATGAATTGAGTTTATATTACAAATTTAGTTAAATTTAAAATAAAGTAGCAAATGTATCTAATAAAAAACATAGAATATAAGCCGGGCGTTGGTGGTGCACGCCTTTAATCCCAGCACTCAGGAGGCAGAGGCAGACAGATCTCTGTGAGTTCGAGTCCAGCCTGGTCTACAAGAGCTAGTTCCAGGACAGCCTCCAAAGCCACAGAGAAACCCTGTCTCGAAAAACCAAAAAAAAAAAAAAAACATAGAATATATTTGTGATTAACATGCTTTGTATGCTCAAACTGACAAAATTCTGTGTCTGAGGGGCTTATAAAGTTCACCAAGACTTCAGAATTCACCTTTATCAGTCTCTATCACTAATTTTGTTTTTAAAATTATTTAGTACTCTCTGATTCAACTTCATCTATAAAAACTTCCACTAAAATAATATACCTCTGTCTATTCACAGCTTGGAAATATCACTGTCACGCATTCCAGCCCATGAAGATATTTCTGTTACATGAGAAAAATTTAAGGTTTGCCTTCCTGTTAGTATAATAGAGTCTTCATCCAGTAGCTGATGGAAGCAGAAGCAGATACCCACAGCTAAACACTGAACAGAACTCCTGGAACCCAGTTGCAGAGAGGGAGGAGTGATGAGCAAAGGGATCAAGAACAGGCTGGAAAACTCACAGAGACAGCTGACCTGAGCAGGTGGGAGCTCATGTACTGCAGTCTGACAGCTGGGGAGCCAGCATAGGACTGATCCAGACCCCCTGAACGTGGGTGTCAGTTGGGAGGCCTGGGTAGTCTATGGGGTCTCTGGAAGTAGAACCAGTATTTTTCCCTACTGCATGAACTTTGGGAGCCCATTCCCTATGGAGGAATACTCTCTCAGTCTAGATACAAATGATGTGACAGACTTTGATGATCCCCATGAGAGACCTCACCCTCCCTAGGGAGTGGATGGGGGGTTTGGTAAGAGTCATGAGAGAATGGGAGGGAAAGGGAACTGGGATTGGTATGTAAAATAGGGTTTTTTTTAATTAAAAAAAAAGAAAAGTGTGCCTGAAATAAATGAGCTACTGTATCATTCAGTAAAAACATTCACTGTTCCAAATACTAAACTTCACACCGATCTGTTAGTAATCATGATCTATAAAAGTTTGCTTCTCAAAAAATAGTGGTCAGAGAGCATGTTTAACAAGTGGTGTTGGGAAAACTGGATGCATACACATAAAACAACCAGACTTTATCATCCTCATTCACTTTGCACACAAATCAATTCCAAGCAAAACAGAAATCTCACTGTACACCCAAAACTCTCAGACTATCAGAAGAAAAGTAAGGAACACACTATAGAATATAAACTCAAAAAAGGAGTTTCTCACTGGGACTCATCCTGCCCCAAAATATGGATTTTAGACATGGATCAGGGGAGTGCTAGCCTACAATCCCACTGCCAGAGATTCTGGGAAACAGAACCTTCAACCAGTGACTGATGGAAGCAGAGGCAGACTTCCACAGCTAAACACTGAGCTGAACTCAAGGAACCCAGTGTCAGAGAGGGAGGAGTGATGAGCATAGGGGTCAAGACTGGGCTTGTTTAACCCACAGAAACAGCTGACCTGAACAAGGGGGAGCTCTTGAACCCCAGACTGATGGTTAGGAATCCAGCATGGGACTGATCCAGACCCCCTGAATGTGGGTGTCAGTGAGGAGGCCTAGGCAATCTATGGGGCCTTGGGTAGTAGATCAATATTTATCCCTGACATACAAACGGACTTTGGGTGCCCATCCCACAATGAGAGATGCTTTCTCAGCCTGGACTCTTGGGGGAGGTTCTAGGCCCTGCCCTGGATGAAATGACAGACTATGGACACCCCCATGGAGGGCTTCAAACTCCCTGGGGAAAGGAGTGGGGATTGGGGGAGGGGGGGAGGGTTTGATGGGAGGGCATGGGAGGAGGGGAGGGAGAGGAAGAGGGAGCTGGGGTTAACATGTGAAGCAACATTGTTTCTAATTTATATTTAAAAATAAAAAAACTTAAAAAATTAAAAAAGAGGAAAAAATAAAAGAAATCCAACAGGAAAAAGACAGAAGGATGTCGTCTTCCACACTAACCTCTGATTTGATGGAGAAAGTAGACGCAGCTGGAGGATGAGATGGAGGCGTTTGTGGGTTTACTGTTTCCTACATCTGGCAAAGCACAAGACAAAGAGAATAAAACTCAGATCTATGCTGAGGAGCACTTCCTTAGATCCAAAAACTCAGATCTATGCTGAGGAGCACTTCCTTAGATCCAAAAACTCAGATCTATGCTGAGGAGCACTTCCTTAGATCCAAAAACTCAGATCTATGCTGAGGAGCACTTCCTTAGACCCAAAAACCCAGATCTATGCTGAAGAGAACTTCCTTAGATCCAAAAACTCAGATCTATGCTGAAGAGCACTTCCTTAGATCCAAAGCTCTGGAACCCACGGGAAAAACTGGACAAAAAGAGCGAGGGAAGAAGGTAACCCGGTAAGAAGCTACATCTAAGCAGAAATGCTCTGTATCTGAACTACTTGATTTGGGAGAGACTTCAACGAGGGACCACAGGCTGGACAGTGGGGCTGCGGGGCGTTCGCGAAGCGGGTATCAGTCTAAGAGCCTCTGAAGCAGAGAAGCTGATGTAGCGCCTATCTCTGGCGCAGAAGCTGCACAACCTGAGGAAGCAACACCACTCTCTAATCGACACCCACGGGGATGCTTCGCTCTCTCCAGCTGAGGTCTTCATGGATGCCAGGGCCCGAAAGACAACAGAAGAAGCCCACGCATTACTAGGGACACTGATTACAAGAGAAGGGGTGTTTGATGCCTGGTTCTTTGCGGTGGAGAAGGCCATATTCCCAGGGGAATTAAGCAAAAAGCATTCACTAGAGACCACAGGATCAGTATGGGACTTCAGTGGCTTTTCAGAGCCACATGTTAGGGCATAGTCTTTCTGTGGCTGAAAAGACTCTGGAAGATATTAATGACTTAAAACAGATGGCGAATTGAGTGATAGAGTACTGAAGTTATGAGCATGGAGTAAAAGAGAAAAGGCAAAATGAACAAAGGTTTTTTTGGGTCACTCTACGGCATATGTGGCAAGATTTATGCCAACTTGGAGTTCTTCGAGGAAACAGCAGAAAGCCAGTGCTGAGTTATTTGACTTCTAGAAGGCTTTTGTGAGTGAGAAGCTGTTCACAGAAAACATACATAATCAGGTAACACAGATGGAAAAGATAAGCCAGTCCTAGGAATGGACAGCTACCCTATCACCTGTGCTGTGTGCAGCCCTCCCTTGCAAGAATGTGTCCTGTCGGGGTGAAGACTGGGGATCTCTCAGCAGCTACGTGTATCTGATGAAAAGGCAATGGACGGTGCTTATCCAGAGTCTATCAGAGTGGGAGAGGTGGTTCCAGTGTCAGGCATGGCAAGCTAGAGGATAACCCTGCTTCTCCCTGGATGAGAACCAAGACATGTCAGCCAAGACCATCAGGGGCAGAGACATGCAGACATTCCATGGCAGCAGTGGTCCCCGGGGATAAGGAGTCCTGATGGTTTACAAAAACCAACAGTGGATTACAGCTATAAGATTAGGATAGTGCTCCCAGTCTATGTCATTGTCCCCGTCCTTGCTCTCTTGCTAAATAGTACAAATGGTGAGATATTTTCATGCTGCATTAGACCTTGCTAACATTTCTTTTTAGTACTCCTTTACCTATACAAGACCAATTGATGTATGCTCGGAGTGGACAGTGGTGAGAGTTCAGAGACCACATCCTATTAACAGAACCGTCGAAGTGACCTCCCACTAGGGACTGTGAGAGCCCCATCATGGGTCTTTGTTATCTTGTCCCCATCCTGGGTTCCCTCTTGGGTCATTAAATATATTTCCACAGTATTCATAACGGCAACAGTAAGCCTGCTTGCTATTAAAAAAAAAAGCTTTTTGTATATAAAATGCTAGCACTTGATAGTCTTGCAGATTTGTAAAAGCATCTCCAAGAACACCAGAGACAGCAATTAAGGAGGTTAATCAAAGCCACCCAATGTGAGCAGACCCAGGGTTCTAAGAAGCAATAAGGTTGTGAGGTGAAAATTCCAGTGTCAGAAGTAGGCTACTTTCCTGAGAATTGTATGTTAAAGATACCCTTGAGATCCCACAAGCACAGAAGTTATTGGCACTGATTCTGGTTGCATGGAAAAATCAGGTGGCAAGGCCCCACTGTCGAACATGCCACAAGCTTTGAAATCAGACCAGAAGCGGGCTGGGCGTTCATTCCCTGCCGAGTGGGTTAGCAGTGACTGGAGGCATTTTGAAGGCTATTAGGGGAGAGTTTTCACTGAGGGTCCTGCTCAATTATGTACCCCGCATGGTATGCCAGGAAAGACATACCCACTGTTACAATTGTGTGCACAAGCAACTCCTTTCTGGGTAGACATACAGCCTGGTGCACAGAGGGAAATCCCAGCATTGATACTATTTGTAAGACAAAGACTAGGGAAGTCAGTCTTCGGCGGGAAGGCCATTGCTGTGATTCTGTTAAAGGAATGTGATTGAGTGTCAAACTGCTTTCTAAACATTTGTGTTCATGACCATAGATTACTTCGCTTTTGTCTTGACAATGGTTACTGAGAAATTAATGACAGTGACCAGTCAAGATCCTAAGAATAAATGGAGGCGGTTGTGACATAATGAACCATTGCCCAAGCAAAAACAGAAGAAAGTAGTCAGGCTTGTACATTATCAACTCCAAAGCTCAGGAACCACGGCATAAGAGGGGGTGAAAGGATTGTGGCAAACAACAGCATGGACATACCAAAGGAAGGGGTGTGTGCTACATTGTATAGATGCTTCCTTCCCAAGGGAAGGATGGAGGGAGGAAAGGAAGAAGGCTCATAAAATCTGAAGAGCTTGGAAAGTTACAAGACTCTCAAGGACCTCCCCGAGTTGACAGAATCAATAATCAAACACCAAGGAGCAGGGCCTGGATGGTAGAATACACCGCAAATTGCGTGGGGGAACTCCAGGGATGCAGCTTTTGTGAACTATGTGGTGCTGAGTGGCCTTGCCTTTGTCATGGGGTGGCTGTGTCTGAATTGCTACGCTCCTGAAACCAAACCCTTTGTCCATCTCCTGCTAGTAGTATCAATGAACTCATTGGTTCGCCAAGAAGACCTGGTTAGAACCACTTCTTTAACCTCTCTTCAGCGCCCTATCTGAGATGAACATACAGTTCATCTCCCCTGGAAGCCACACAACAGATACGTATTGTTTAGTTTACATAATAGTCCAGAGGCTCACACCCCACTTCACAGAACATACTCCCCAGTTTGCTTCTCTAGTCTTCAATCTGGAACCTTGTCCAATGTCAGCTACTGTTAATGTTTCTATTTTGTCTACACATCTAGAAAAGAAATATAGTCAGTAAAGACTCAAGTTACTACTTTATTGGTGGTCATTAGAAAGTAACAGAGAGAATGGCAATGGCAGGTGTTATGAGCAATCATTTTATCACTAGATTTAAGACCAATATTCTCTCTGGGTCTGTGGATTATCCTTTACTTTACAGCTAATACCCACTTGTAAGTACATACCATGTTTGTCTTTCTGGGTCTGGGTTACCTCACTCAGCATGATTTTTTTCTAGTTCCATGCATTTGCCTACAAATTTCACGATGCCATTTTAAGTGGGGAAACATAGATGTCCCCGGGAAGGGAAATATAATAGGTTTTGCAAGTGACTTGGGGGTGGGAGCAGGAATGAAAACAGGAGACATCAGGTGGGAGGGGTGGAAGGTAGAGTACTGGGAGAGATGACTTGGAACTTGGAGGCATTTCGGGGCGAGGTAGAAATCTAGTGCAATGGAAACTCCCAGGAATCTGTGAGGGTGACATCAGCAAAACCTCCTAGTAATGGGGGAATTAGAGCCTGGCCCAGCCACCTTCTGTAACCAGGCAAAGCTTTTCAGTGCAGGGACTGGGATACCAACCCATCCACAGAGCCTTTGACCTACAATTTGTCCTGTCTGAAGGATGTGCTGGATAAAGGTAACACAGAGCATGTGGGAGTGGCCACCCATTGACCAGTCCAACTTGAGTGGGAGCCCATGCCTGACACTGCTTGGAGGAACCAGAGTCAGACCTAGGATGGAACCAAACTGGCCAGACAAAAACAAAAAAAGGAAAGAAAAAAGTCAGTGAAATGATTCCTAATGATATTCTGCTATGCCTATAGACGCGGGAGCCTGCCATCATTGTCATCAGAGAGGCTGCATCCAGAAACTCATAGGAGCAGATACACAGACCCACAACCAAATGTTAGGCAGAGCTCAGGGAACCTTGCAGAAGAAAGGGAGGAAGGATTGTAGGAGCCAGAGGGTGAAGGACACCACAAGAACACAGGCCCCAGAATCACTTAGCCAGGTCTCATAAGGGCTCATAAAGATTGAACCAACAATCAGGGAGCCTGAGTGGGTCTGACCTAGGTCTTCTGCATATATGTTATGACTGTACATCTTGGGGGTTTTGTAGAACTCCTAACAGTGGGAACAGGGGCTGTCTCTGACTCTTTTGCCTGCTTTAGGGACCCTTTCCCTCCAACTGGATTGCTGCATCCATCCTTGATACAAGGATTTGTGCCTAGTATTACTGTAACTTGGTATGCCATGTTTGGTTAATGTCCCTGGGATACCTGTTCTTTTCTAAAAGGAAAAGGGGGAATCATTTGGTCTGGGGTAGGGGAGAAAATAGGGGAGAAGGACTGGGAGGGAAGGAAGTTGTGGAAACTACAGTGGGGATGTACTACGTGAGAGATGAACGAATAAATTAGTAATTATGTTTTAAATAACTGTAATATTTGGTTTTGCCCCAAGCCTCTGGACTATCTAGTCTCTGGTTCTCGGTCACCTAAGTAGTGTCAGATAGAGTTCCATCTCATGGAGACAGAATGTTAGTCAGACTTCTGATCCTGCAACCAAACAGCCGAGAAAACCACTTCAGAAGATGGCTTTACTGTGGCTCAGATCATGGTGTCAGAAACATCAGTCTACAGTTGGCTCCCACACACACACACACCCCACCCCTGCCCTGAGCCTGTAGTGAGGCGGACTATGAGGGCAGATTGCATGGGGAACAAAACCTCCCAACTCATGGTGTCTAGGAAGCAGAGAAAGAACAAGACAGAGACAAACCCTGCACAACTTTAGTCCAAATGACATGCCCCAGGAACCAACTACTTCAAACTAGACCCCCACCTCTGAAACTGCCATCACCTTTCAGTAATGCTGTCAAATTGTTACTCATGACCTTCACTACTGAGTCCTTGGTGAGGTACACTTCATACACAAGCCACTTTACAATGTTAGCTAATTAAAATGTCTCACACACCAACAGAAGAATTTTGTAAGTGATCCTGAGGAAAATAGGCTTGATTTTTAAAACAGTCACAGCTTATTATTTCATAAACAGATAAACTTTATTACTAGCTGATTTTGGATAAAACCTTACAAACTATATTCTGCATATACAGTACCCTACCAAAGACCCCCCAAAGCTGGAGAAACTGGGGGGGGGGGAGGAGGAGAATTTGAGTAAGACTTTTTTTTTAAATTTGACAATGGAAATTAAAAAAAAGACAGGTATTAGAAGCTAGAGATTTATACTAGCCAAATGAAATGGTTAATTTCAACTTTTGTGAGGCTAGATAAAACACAATACACTTATTAAATTATCTTTTTTTTTTCATTTTGGAAGACAGGGTTTCTCTGTGTAACCACCTTGGCTGTCCTGGAACTCACTTTGTAGACCAGGCTTGTTGCCTGCGTGGTTTCAATGCAAGTTAGTTTTCAAAAGGAAATTTTTTTGTCTGCTTGCAGTCAAGTGTTTTCTATGAACACCCAAGGGGGGAAAAATGGTTGAAATTAGTGGAGTCATGTACAATCGAGAACTACAATGATAATACAGACTTTAACTGTCTTCCCGCATTCAATATACAATATTACTTTCACACAGTATTTCGTCTGGAACATATGCAAGGCCAACCAGTAATTTGCTATAACCCCCTCATGTATAAACGCCAAAGGCTCCACATGAGCGTTGTTCAGAAGCTGAGCCCAGGTCTTTTGCCTTTAGCTACTGTTTAATACCAGCTGTTTGTCCTTTCTGTTCCTCCCTCTTCTGTACCTCCAGGTCTGTTTTAAAACCTACCCCACAGTACCCGATTCAATCCTTCTGAGTTGCCTTGGCAACTCTCGAAGATAGGCTGGCTCGCAGCCTCCCAACCTAACACCATCACATCCTTCAATTCGCTAGTGTAGCCTTTTACAAGGAGTCAGACATTCCTTAGACCTACAACAATCATGAATCGGTTTGTCTACATCCGCTTATATAACCCCACCTTCCCTTTGTGCATCCTCGGGCTCTCTCCTCCCGAGGTCCCTCTCTCCAGCACCAGAGAACAGGGTCAGCACGCTCCTCTCCATCCTCAAGTCAGCACTGCCTTGAAGATTCATTTTGGTATAATGTCTCCTGGCTGCCCTGGCTGTTCGGTGTCTTGTGAAGCTTGGCAGCAATTCCTTACTTGGCAGCCATGGCCGAGGTTGGCACGTGTTCTACTTGAGGTCCTCAAATGAGAATCAAAATGTTCATGTTTTTAAGCTAAATACTCCGCGGCATCAGATCCTTCCAAAGCACACAGGGACCAGCCAGGCCGTGTTTATGTGTTCAGGGGAGAGACTCACTTCACCCAGGTGGTGATACGGAGCAGCAGACAGCGCTGGAGGCCAGGCAACATCCAAGTGAGTCCCTCATCCAACCTGACTCAGGGGGTAGTCCAGATGGAATTATTTGATTCCTCGTGTTTGAGGAAAGTTATGATTACTTTGAAAAGGGCATGCGGGAACAAATTTTCATCAGTTGAATGTGTCTGTGTATCACGTTCTGGCTATGGAATATATGCAAGCAGATGTTTCCCTTTCCTGTACACCAGTAGCTCAGGCTTGTTATTAGCTAACTCTTACACGTTAAGTTAACCCACACTCCTTGTTTATGCTCTGCCATGGGGCAGTATCTTTTTTCGCATGGTACCTTCATCTCCTCCTCCCTCTGTGTCTGGCTGGAGACTGCTAACTCTGCCCTTCCCCTTCCCATCATCCTTAGTTTGGTTGCCCTGCCTACACTTCCTGCAGAGCTCCTGGCTGACCAGCATTTTATGAAGCCGAATTCAAGTGACAAACATTTACAGTGTACAGGAAGACTACTTCACAGCATTTCCCCCTTTTTGATCTAATTAGAAAGGAAGGTTTTTAACTTAACATAGTAATACTGTATGTAACAAAAACAGTTATTAAGTAAGAATTAGTGATACAAAATCCAGTCCATTTGTATTTGACAAAATTAGAGAAAAACACTATCAATATTATCTTGGGGGGTCTACAGTTTTATATCTTTTTTATTTTCTACTATAACTAAGGAAAACTATAATTATAACTATTTAGTCTTCAACTCCATCGAAGACCCCAGAAAGGTGAAATGTTACCTAATGACAGAGGTATTTTTGTTTGTGTTCTGACAAATAAAGCTTGCTTGGAGTCAGAGGACGGTGGAGTTAGTCCCTAGTTAACCACAGAGGTCTGGAGGTTGTACAGACAGGAGACAGGAAGCATCTGTTTACATCAGGCATCCAACTTTTGGGTCATGATTCCATGGCATATCGCCCACTAGAGCTGGACGCAGGAGTTGAATCTGCTGGAGTCACCACGCCACTGGCTAGGTTTTCCTTTTCTTCTCCGAGCCCTCTGAGCAAGAGTGGGATTTTTCTGTTGCAGCTTCTCTACAGTAATCTCCTCAGGCACCTGGGCTCCAAACACCCCTCACCACCAGCCAGCTCTGCCTACAGGAAGCTCCCACTCTTTAAAAGCTTTCTTAAGGTATATTACCTCAAAATTGATAAGATTAATAAATATACACATACATATATATATATATATATGACTTTTCTCATGATATTCATGGTCATATAGAGCATTAACTAATTCTAGAAAAAGGCTTCATCTAGCTTTTGGGTTTGAGTCTCTATCAAGTAACTAGGAATTAAGATTTTGTACTCTGGATATCCATAACAAGTAATGAACCTTTAACCTCTTTGAGATCTGCTGCACATGACATTTAAAATATTTTAAGTTTTCTGGAGTGAACCATGAACATTCCTAGTGGTGACCTTAAAGTCTCCAAACGGATGATGGAGACCCACAATGATGATTCCACTAGGACTATGATATACCTCTAAGCTAAAAAACACCACCTATAGATCAGCTTTGAACTACAGAGACTGAACAACAAATGGTACAGCTACAATTGTCCCAAGTTTTTCCAGGGTTCCCTAAAGATACCAACACCCTCAGACAAGAGGAAGTAATTTTAAGAACATGACACCCACATTCCCAAGAGAAGAGGTAGGCAGTTTTTTGTCATTCAATGAGTTACGAATATTTGTCATAATTTATGGGGGTTGGTTACACATTGTTGTTGGTAATGGTCAGGAAAATCTGAACAAAGGAGATTAGATTCAGGAATCTTGTTCTGAAAAGAAAAAGAGGGGATCTAGATATGACAGGATAAAAGGGTAGATTACTGAATCTACTTTTAAACCAAAAAACAACTACTGCTCTTAAATATTTTATATGATATGGATTTTGTGTATTGATGCAAATTTGAGATTGTTTTTGTTATACCACATCTGTGTATCTACTCTTAGGATACTTTTGTATATTGCTACAACTTTATGTAAGTAAAAAGATTTTTACTTTAAGGTTATTTTTGTTAGAACATACTGTACATACATTTGCACTCTTGTTTAAGGTATTGTACCTATGCACCTCATTTAACAATGTAATGTAAATTTCTAGTCTTGAAAGTCATTATTTCAAGTTATTTAGGATCATAAGGAAATGCAGGTTAGTGTTAGTCACCTATTACAATCAAAATTGTTATGTCAGGTATGTTTTCAAGATCAAACAGAGAAATATTTTAGATAGACGGGTAGTCTTTAAGCACTTCAGAGATCTACAGAATGTGGCATTTAAGATGTTTTAATAACGTAAGTTTCTTTTTTCTTGACAATCGGACATGTCTGCTCCTGGCAGCACCAATCTAGTTCAGAGAAGATAAGGGGCACCAAAGAAACTCCACATGTAGTTTACTTTCTTTGCGGCAAAAATAAACTGCTGGTCAAGAAACTGTCCTTGCCTCAACTACTGACTGCTACCCAAACTGGACAACCAGAACACACTGGGACAGGCCTTCAAAAATCCTGCCTCACAAAATAAGTCTGTCAGATAGTCTAGGCCTGAGGTCAAAGATGAAGTCTCCAGTGTTGCAGAGGAAACTTGGGTAACTGCCCAGGCAGCCATTTGTCTCTGCCATTTCTCACTTTGGAAGTTATTTGCTGTGCACTTTCTGTTTTCTCAGGTAATATTTTATCCTTCTCAGGTCTCTGATGGAGTTAAAGACTAGGTATTTATGGTTTTCCTTGTTAACAAGTTCAGAGAAGAAACTCACAAGAGGCGCAAAGTATATAAGGTTGAGAGACATAAAAAGGTAGTTCCAGGTTGGTAATGCAAGTTATGATAGAAAGTGAATTAGGTACAACACTTTGAACTTACCAAGATAGGACAGATAATGGAGTATTTTCTCTGAATTTTTCAAATGCAAATGGACTACATATTGTAAATGTAATGATTGCCTGTATTTATTTATATGTAGTTATTGTATTTACTGTATATAGTTTTACCATGTAGCTAAAACCTTCACTTTTTATTTAGACAAAAAGGGGGAAATGTGTGATATTTCGTTTGTGTTCTGACAAAACAAAGCTTGCTTGGAGTCAGAGGGTGGAATTAGCCACTAGTTAACCATAGAGGTCTGCAGGTCTGTACAGAGAGGAAACAGAAAGCATCTGTTTATAAATTATGCATAATATCATTAGGTGAAGGGAAACTAAGAATTTTTTTACTTACATAAAATGTGTGAGCTAATTAAGCAATTAGTACTATTGTAAATTTGGCTGGATGTAAAGAAGCTTGGACTTGCTAAACTCTCTTACACAAGGAAATTAAATTAAACTTATATGCAGTATTTTCTCCTGAATTAAGTCAGTCATTTTTATTACAGATTTACAGTGAATAAAAAGATAGGAAAACAAACATGAAATTGATAGGAACAAATTACACCTACAATTTGATGAATGAGAAAGGTTTTGAGTATGAATTCAACACAAACAGCATTACTGCAATAGACCCGAGACAGTGTCTGCCTAAGAGACCAGGTGAATTCACATATAAATTCCACTTTCTGTACCAAACTAGTCAATGGGCATATGGGAAAAACTGAAACCACAATTCATGATAATAGCTCCTGATGAGGAGAACAGTTTATAGAAAAATAAGTAAACTAGTTACTCTCATAATGTACAGCCACTCTCTGTAACATAAAGTCACTCTCTGCCTTCTAAATCTAGGTACACATTTTGACCACAGCTAAGTGTAAAGAGCATTTTTCCCGCCAGCCTGATCCCAGAGCAGCACCAACCCCAAATAACACCCAGGGACTCTATTAGTTACAATGCTGTTGGTCAGTGTCCAGGGCTCCTTTCTCATTGGCTAGTTCTGTCTTAAGCATTGACCCATAAATATATATTCCTATAAGGTCTTATCTTACCAAGCATGACAGCCTCGTGCATCCTTTCTTCCCAAGATCACATAGGGACTCTCTAGTCTTGACTACATTTCCCAAACTCCTCCTCAACTCCTACTCCCACCTATCTTGCTTCCCTATTGGCCAACAGTGCCTTACTTATCAACCAATAAGACAAACACATTCACAGAAGGAAATTCCCCCATCAGCTAAGTAATGGAGCGACAACCAAGTTTTGCCTCTTCGGCGGCTAGCAGTCCACTGGGGGCAAATCTTGCAGTTCCGCTCCCTGTCATCATTCACTCAGCTGTTTGCTTGTTTGTTGGAGGCGGACGAGGATGTGTGTCTCACATGGCATGAGTGTGTAGACTGGAGGACAACTTACACGAGCCGGTTCTTCCCTTCTGCTTTGTGGGACTTGGGTATTGAACTCGGGTCCTCAGGTTGGGTCAACAAATGCTTTTTCCCTCTGAGCCATCTCACCAGATCAGCTTGTCATTTTTAAGTTGAGCACCTAGGGCTTGGGCCGTAGCAACTTAAAAACAACTGAACTACAGTGGATTCGGTGAGAAGTTAACGATCACACAGGGTTTATTAGCCTTAAGTTCCAGGTCATAGGATAATGAAATAAGAAAGTTAGGAGGCACGACATGGTAATGCCAGCACACAAAGAGGCTGAGGCAGGAGGATTATTGGCTAGATAGCTAAACCCTATCTTCAGCAAAAGCAGAAGCACAACAAATCCATACTCCTGTGAATAGTTAAGTGGTTTTATTTATTCCCTAAAGACTAAACGCAGGGTTTCATGCATACCAGGTAAAGGCTATGTTACTGAACTACAACCCTGTTCCCATGTTATTTTACTGTGTCCAGGTGCAAAAGGTGGTCATATATCAAAAACTGATAAAACATAGAAAAAAAAGTAAACACTGACCTGGAAAATAATACAAAAGTTTGTAGAGTTCACCTATCAGCTTAAAACCCGTACTTTAATCTATTGGCATAGAAATTCAAGGCATATCACAAAAAAGTGGTGCAGAAATTAGCAAAATAGTCAGCTGTCCCTGTATGACATTAGAGATTACTTCAACATCTATTGCAACTCTCATGTCATGAAGCTACTTCACACTAAGGAAATATACTTGTATTTTTAGATTCTCATAATTATTCCCCATCCTCCTATTATGTAACAGCCATTACAAGAATAGATTTCTGTGGCAATAAAGCAATGTTTACTGTTTCTTTATCAGCCTGCCATACAGAATTATTTTAAAAGTCCAGTCTCTAGTTAGCATGGATGTATTCATAACAGTGATTTACTGCCAAAGCCACATTTGTCTGAGCCTAACTCCAGTCCCTACTTCATAAATTGCTCTTGTTAAGTTTTCTGTGAAGGGAGAGATTAGCAGGCTCTTTCCCCCCATATAACTCAGCATGGCAATCGCTAGCTTTACTTTTAAGGGCAAGCAAGGCTCCCTCATTGCTAGTTTAGTTTTCTCCTTGGGGTAAAAATAATTGTTTTCTTCTCCCCTAAAGTAGAAGTAAACTCCTTTGTATTTACTGAAAACACTGTCTAATTTAGCCTAGAACAGATTGTTGAGAACGCATTCAAAAGACTTTGCACTTTTCCTGATGTTAAGAGACATAAATCCATATCTCATTATGAGCTATTTTTGTCTTTCTCACTTATGTTCTCAATATCCTTGCAAAAAAAAAAGAAGAAGCTTCTAACCCAAATATACTTGTTTGCCTCCAATTACTCCAGTGAAAGAAGTTATGTAATTAAAGATTGAGAGGCTACTGTTTTGTTTAATCAAAGTGAATTAACTTTATAAAAAACAACCTTAAGGAATCTTTAGGGCCTTTAATTCTACTAATGAAATCATTTTTCATTTCTTGTTTGGAATAAGCCTGAATCTTGCCTTCTTTGCATCCTTGACCTAGTTACTCAGGTCTAGAGACAAGGTCCCTGTTTTATTTATTTATTTATTTATTTTATTGTCTCTCACTATGTATCAAATCCCTCAGGAAGACCTTTCAGGTGTGGCCCCCCAAAAGTGCTGAATGTGATCATTTCTCACCTTTGGGTCTACACCAGCATCTCCTCTCCCAGACCTACATATTCCCACATGTTTTCCAATATGGAGTCCTTCACCCTATACCCCAAGAGAGTCTGAAAAATCTAAGAACTTGTCTTTTTTCTGGCTTGAGATAGGTCCGTGGTTTCTTTCAAGCCTAGAAAATACTGCAAATTCCCAACCATGGTCTTCATGTCCAGACCCTGGCACCCCAGCCTCGCCAGCTTCCCTGAGTCCCCACTAACGTTTTCTGCTCACTGCTGTCTCCTTTATTTACAGAATCTTTCCTTGGGAAAAACGAAACACTTTCCGTTTCCCACAATAATGTTTTTTTTAAATTTTATTTCATTTGATTAATACGTTTCATTTATTTTGCATGCCGACCACAGTTCCCCCTGCCTACTCTCCTCCCACCCACCCCCTGCTCCCATCTACCCCCCCTCTCCACCCACACCTAGGTCTCCATTCAGAAAGGGCCAGGCCTCCCATGGGCTTGAAGAAGTATGGGGCATCAAGTCCAGGCAGGACCAAGCTCCTCCCCTGCATCGAGGCTGGGCAGGGGAATCCAGCATGAGGATCAGGTTGCCAAAAGCCATGTAAGTGCCAGGGACAAATCCTGATCTTACTGCTGGGAGCCTTACAAAGAGACCCAGGTACACAAGTGTCACACGCATGCAGAGGGCCTAGGTTGTTCCCATGGCAGGCTCCCTAACTGTTGGCCCAGGGTCCGTGCTGTGCTCCCACGAGTTCAGGTCAACTGTCTCTGTGGGTTCCCCATCATGACCTTGAACCACCTGGCCCATACAATCCCTCCTCCCTTTCTTCAGGAGGACTCCCAGAGCTCAGTCCAGTGCTTGGCTGTGGATCTCTGCATCTGTTTCCATCAGCTATTGGATAAATAGCTAATGACAATTAGGGTAGTTACCAATCTGACTACAGTAGATGACCAATTCAGGCACCCTCTACACTATTGCCAGGCATCTTAGCTGGGGTCATCCTTGTGGATTCCTAGGAGTTTTCCTGGTACCAGGTTTCTCCCCAATCACAAAATGCCCCCCTAAGACATCTCGCATTTGTTTTGATTTGCATTTTCCTGATGACTAAGGAAGTTGAATAATTCTTTGAGTGTTTCTTATTAATTTGAGGTTCCTCTGTTGAGAATTCTCTGTTTAGATCTGTACCTCATTTTTTAAAGTTGGATTTTTTGGTGTTTTGGTGACTAGTTTCTTGAGCTCTTTGTATACTTTGTAAATCATCCTTCTGTCAGATGTTGAGTTGGTGAAGATCTTTTCCCATTCTGTAGGCTGTGGTTTTATCTTATTTACCATGTCATTTTCCTTACAGAAGCTTCTCAGTTTCAGGAGGTCCCATTTATTGTCAATCTCTGTATCTTTGCTGTTTGTTTTATGCTCAGGTAGTAGTCTCTTGTGCTAATGCATTCAATGCTACTTCCCACTTTCTCTTCTATCAGGTTGAGTGTAACTGCACTTATGTTGAGGTCTTTGATCCATTTGGACTTGAGATTTGTGCAGGCAAATAGATATAAAACTATTTGCATTCTTTTTTATTTAAATTAGAAACAAACTTGTTTTACATGTCAATCCCAGTTCTCTCTCCCTCCCCTCCTCCCCTGGTCCCCACTAATCCCCTAGCCCATCCCCTTTCTGCTCCCCAGGGAGCGTGAGGCCTTCTATAGGGGATCTTCAAAGTCTGTCACATCATTTGGAGCAGTGCCTAGACCCTCCGCCATGTGTCTAGGCTGAAAGAGTATCTCTCTATGCAGAATGGTTTCTCAAAGTCCATTTGTACACTAAGGATAAATACTGATCCACTGCCAGAGGCTCCATAGACTTGTCCAGTCCTCCTCACTGACACCCATGTTCAGGGGGTCTGGATTAGTCCTATCCTGGTTTCCATGAGTCTGGGGTCCATGAGCTTCCACTTGTTCAGGTGAGTTGTTTCTGTGGGTTCCTCCAGCCTTGTTTTTACTCCTTTGCCCATCACTTCTTCCTCTCTGCAACTGGATTCCAGGAGTTCAGTTCATTGTTTAGGTGTGAATTTGTATTCTTCTACATGCCAACATCCAGTTATGCCAGTGCTCTTTGTTTAAGATGTTTGGTTTTTCTTTCACTGTATAATTTCTGCTTCTTTGCCAAAAATCAAATGTTCATAGGTATATGGATTTATGTCAGAGTCTTTGATTTGATTCCATTGATCCACATGTCTGTTTTTATGCCAATAGCAAGCTGTTTTTATTAGTATAACTCTAAAGTAGAGCTTGAAGTCATGGATGCTGATACTTCTAGAAGTTCCTTTATTGTACATGTTTGTTTTGACTATCATGGAATTTTTTGTTGAGTATTGTTCTTTCAAGGTCTGTGAAGAATTGTGTTGGGATTTTGATGGGGATTGCAATAAATCTGTAGATTGCTTTTGGTATGGTTGCCATTTTTACTAGGTTAACCCTGCCTATCCATCAATATGGGAGCTCTTTCCATTTTCTGAAAACTGAGGCATTATCTTGAATAATTTTTGGACAAGGTTTCTGGGAGTTGCTACCATTATTGTCTTTCTCTTCCCATAGCTTGTTACCACAAACCAACATTTTGCAAGTTGCAACCTGTTACTCTTCAGAGCAATATGAGGCATTGTTGTCTAACCAGCTCTATCTGCCCTAGGACATGTCATCCCTCATGCAGCAAGGACATGCCCTCTCCTAGTCTTCCAGTCATTATCTTAGATCTTAGATCAACATTCACAGTTCACAGTGTTATTCCTCAAAGACTTATGGTACTGGCCCCTGTCCTTGGTTCTCATACCACTTCATCTCTCTCTATTAAGTTATTGTTCATTTCCTCTTTATATATTAATTTCTTATATGATGTCCTTATAAACTAGTGTTTATTTCTTCCCTAATCTCTCTCTTTACCTCATCTACATTAGCTACTTTGAATGTCTTTAGAAACTGATAGCTAAATGAATAATAAGTAGATGAATTTATAACTCCTACAGCATTTTATTGACTCAACCTGAGAATACATTTCCTATTTCTTACACTGTAGAGGGCATATCTGTTTACAAAAGAACTGCTTAACTTTCAAAGGATGGGTCAGTCAATGTTGTGGATTTCTTTTCAATGGGCTGCATTGGGCTCAAAGTATATTATAAATTATTGAATATAAAGTTAATACTTTACTTTCAGGGAGCTTTAATACAAAAGTGTAATGATCTAGAGGAACCATAGACTTTTTCTCCCTTGAATTTTTCAAATAATGATGTGCTTATGTGATTTATAATTCATTATTGTAGCAGGGGAATTTCAAAGAAGAACATTATAATATTGATGTTTTAATGATAAGAGAAGGTCATAAAGAGTCAAGTATCCATGGAAATATGAAATACTTTCAACTTTTAATTGACCAGAGGTCATTATTCACGGGGGTAAAGAACACATGTTGGTTTTCAGGTAAAGTCAAGCAGTTAAGACTGCATTACATATAACTGCCATTGAATCCCGAGAGGAGACACCATTTTTGAACAAATAATAAAAATACACAACCTCAGAAGTTAGGTGGTTATAAACAAGACTTGAAAAGCTACTTCCCAGTTAAAACAGTCAACCTGGACCAGAAAGATGGCTTCTCAGAGAAAGGCATTTTCCCCTGCACTGGACAATGCCATCTCTAGGAGCCCACATGGGAAATGGAGAGAATCAACTTGCACACCTTTTCTCTGACTTCCACACATTAAGAAATGCCTAACCAAGAACGATCAAGAAACTATCGTCAAGAGCACTTTTACCTAAACTATGCTCATCTATTTATAAGACTTTTTCAATAGGCTATGAATCAATTTCTTCTTAGGTGTTATTGATTGACAGTACTGTGAGCATTTGTCTCTGGTTTCATAAAAAAATCAGCTATCAGATAGATTTTATTTTATTTACAGGGTAAAATTTGTAAAACTTTCATTCTGTCAAAATAATAACACTTTTAATAGTTACAATACCAAATAAGTTCCAAAAGTGCTACCCTAATTACAGCACAATTTGTTTGATCAATATAAAAGTTACAAGTAAATACTCTTAACATCTCTAAAAGAGATGGGTTTTAAATTTATTTATTATATGTAAGGGGTAAGGTGCAAGCATGATAGAGAGCATGTGTGGGTGTGAAGTTCAGAGGACACGTTGGGAGTTAATTCTCTCCTTCTACCAGAAGGTCTCTGGGGACTGAAGTCAAAGTCATCAGATTTGGTGCCAAGCACCTTTCCCCAGTGAACCACTTGCCAACATATTTTTAGAAAGGAAAAAGATGCTAAGTCACTGAGAGTGAAACTATTTGCTCATTGTCATAGCTAGCTCCTGGGTTTTATTCTTAAATATGACTCTACTTTAATTTGATCAAGGCTATAAAAAGATAAGGATTTTTTCCTAGCTAGACAATATAATGTATTCATGGTATAAATAGTTATCCTATTTCCCTTTCCTTCATGTTAGGCTTTTAGTGAACAAGAAGGTTCCATCCCTAACCTAGGAAGAGAATTAAACAGACAAGGTCATGAGATAAGAGCTGTCTCAGTGAAAATATAAGGAGTTGTTAGCTATAGCAAGACTATCTGCAGTATCTGCAAAGTATAGTTTTTTCCCTCAAAACTTTATGTATTGGTAGTCACGTATAATCCTAGCACTTCGAAGGCTGGGCGGCAGGAGGTGAGGAAATCAAGGTCATATAGAAGCAGCCTGGGCTTCAGGAAATGCTGTCTCATGTAGATAGATAGATAGATAGATAGATAGATAGATAGATAGATAGATAGATAGATAGATAGAGATAGATAGATAATGAATAAATAAATAAATAATGAATAAATAAATAAATAAATAGTAAAGTCTAGCTAATAGCTAATCATATGCCATTTACCAGTGTCCTTACAGGAAGAAAAGTTCAAACTCAGAGTGTTTGCTGTGGTCAGGAGAGAGGTATTCGCCTCTGCCCATTCTCCTTCTCCATGAAAGGCTTGAACCGGAGCAGTGTGCGGTTAATGACACACTCCAGCCTTGAACTTCTTTAGCCTGTAGTGACTGCAAAGAGCCACCTCCCTAAAGCCACCGGCTTACCAAAGTAGCCCACAAGTTAACCTCAAGACAAAGCCATTCAAATCATCACTTGAGAATAAACATCAATGCACTCCATATTTTACATTCAAGGTTGTGTGTGTGTGTGTGTGTGTGTGTAAAGATTACATTATTTATTTATGAGTTTTCATTGAGATACATTGTTTGGGCTAAGATTATAATATGTAACATCCATTTTAATAAACTGCCTAAGTAGCAAGTGTCTGTGAAACACTTCAATCTGGTGCCCCCCTGGGAGTATTCTGGACATTTTGCTAGAAGTGAGTTCTTGATACTGTGTCTCCCTGCTTCTGTCCCTATACACTTAGAGCTTGAGTAGCCATGTACCGCCTACCTCAGTACAGATCCTCAAAGCTCCCACTGACAATGCAGAGCCGTCCCCACTCTGGGTTTACTCTGCTATTTTTGTTTGGCAGAGGCAAAAGCCAATGCCACCTGCTTCCTTCATGCTTGTGTTCTCTGCTTTCCTCCAGCTTAACTCACTCTCAGTTATCCCCTAAGAACTCTATGTCACGAAACTGGTGTCTTATCTCAAGTAAGTTATCACGGAACGGAAAAAATAGAGAAGACACAAAACGAATGGATAAAGAAATTACTCCAAAGAATAATAAAAATGGCTAGGAGAAAGTGAAACACAAGTGCCAACTGTAGTCGAATTTTTTTCTTTTGGGATGGTTAAAATGTTTCAGAGTTTCAAAAGACTTGTAAGGCTGTGTTACAAATTACTGTGATTATTTTCTGTATACAAATACCTAAGCTTGAAGGACTCCTAGTTTTAATGAAGTTAGATTTTTTAATTCTCACTTCCCTCTCAGAAATCACCCAACCCCACAAGGAGAACAAGAAATGACATTCGCATCCCACGTTTGATAAATCTAGAAAATACGTAAAATTCCCAGTTGGTATAAACAGAAAAGCACCAGGACCATGAAGGTCAGACAGCCATCCCATCCTCTCAGTCCCTGCAGCCTACATTCTCAGAGAAGGATCGGGGAATGCATTTCTCTTTTGGTGGTGGCATTTCACATTATTTCAAAAACAAACAACTTCTCTGATGTGACGTGAGACACACACACACAAAAAAAAGCCCGGAGGGGACTCCACCGTCTGTGCAGATGAAGAGGCAACACGAGGTTGGCCAAACAGAGCCATGCAGCCTTCCCTGCCACTGCAGTAGCCTGGGAGATGAGGCAGGCAAAGCCGGAGTGGTGGGGTCTTCTCCACCTGCTGCACAGACTGAGAGGGAGGTGAGGCCGAGTCAGAGCCCTCACCACAGGTTTGCAAAGGCACACCGTGGTCAGTACAGCAGTGACAGCAAGGACCTTCTGCCTTTCTGAGCGTCTACAAAGATGCTCTCAATTCTAACCACTGTTGAAGAGGCTCTCACAAGCCTGCAGGGGCAACGTGACCCAAACATGCCGTCCTTAGCCTGAGGCCCCCCTAGTGTAAAAAGGAGACGTTTGACTCAGGTGATCTGTTTCCCTCACTTCTTCATAAGGTGTTGAAAGACAAACACTTCAGCCAACCGGGAGATGTCTGCAAACACCGGAGCACACCGCAAAGCAGTAAATAACGGCTTTTTTTTTTTATGATACGAAAGATGCAAGAAAGTGTGCTGGTTCCCTCAAATAAAAATAACGGTTAAAGGTAATATCGTGCACTTTTGCTATGGTTTAAATGAAATGTCAGTTATGAAGATGAAAAAGATGTTTACATCCCCTTTGGTAAAGTAGCCAAGAAGTGTGCAAGTAGTATTTATGTTAAGTTTATATTCGGAATGTACTGGTGATCACTGGTCCTCCATAATGGCTACGGAGTTTGACACACAGTCTGTACCCTATACCACCCACATCATTGCCTCTCCTATTCGAGTTGTATAACTTCTGGAAACCACGCAACCTTAGCTTATGCAATTATCTCGGTTATATGTTTTAAAGTATACGTGCCCCGAATATGTCACCCAGAGGCAATAGTTTTGAACTGCTCGTTATGTTTCTTCCCAAATATTTTCTGATATTTTCCCCCATAATTCCACTAAAACTATACCATCGAACATAATCAGGGATAAGGCATTCATCAGTCTGTACTGGATGTGTTGAGCCTGACAGATGATGCAGTTTCTGGGTCCACCCAGGGGCCACAGTCATCCTTCTTCCTCAAAATGGGGTCAAAAGCTGTTAGTAAAGTGGAGTCTCCTGAGGCATAGCTGAAGAACACTGTTTTCTACAATATGGAGTAATTAGAGTGGGCTGTAGCCTGATGCTAACAGATAGATGATCTTAGCATCCATTGCTAGCTTGTTGTTATTGTTCGTAAATAAATACTTTTCATCTTTGCAAATTACTCCCCAATCAAGTAATGAACATTTTCTCCCTTTTTTTTTTTCAGATTAATGGTATTAAACTGGCCAGGCCTGGTACTACACACCTTTAATCTCAGCACTTGTGAGACAAAGGCAAGCAGATCACTGTGAGATTGAGGGCGTCACGGTCTAAGTCGCAAGTTGTAGGCCAGCAAGGATTAGATTACATAGTGGGATCCTGTCTCAAAAACATCAAAGACAAAACGCTATAGACTTTTTGTAGATTAGTTTTTGTGTCTGAGTGTTTTTCCTGCACGTATGTATGTGTACTTACGTGCATGCCTGCTGAGTGTCAACATGTGATTTAAGCTGTAGTGGTGTTGCCTTCGCAAACTTGGGTGCCCTATGTTTGGTGCATAGATGTTAAGAATTGAAATGTCATCTTGGCTGGTGTTTCCTTTGATGAATATGTAGTATTCTTCCCTATCTCTTTAGATTAGCTTTGGTTTGAAGTCTAATTTGTTGGATATAAAAGTGGCTACACCAGCTTACTCCTTAGGTCCGTTTGTTTGGTGTATCTCTTTCCAACCTTTTACCCTGAAGTGATGGCTGTCCATGATGTTGAGTTGTGTTTCTTGTATGCAGAGGATGGATCCTCTTTTTTGCATCTGTTCTCAGTCTGTATCTTTTTATTGGTGAATTAACACCACTGATATTGACAAATATCAAGGAGCAATGGTTGTTGATTCCTGTTATTTTGTTGCTGGTGGTGGTCATGTGTGTGTGTGTGTGTGTGTGTGTGAGAGAGAGAGAGAGAGAGAGAGAGAGAGAGAGAGAGAGAGAGAGAGAGAGAGAGAGAGAGAGAGAGTTTGTGTGTGTGTGTGTGTGTGTGTGTGTGCCTCCCTTTTTTGATTTTGCTGGCATGAGATTGTTTCCTCTGTTTTCATGGGTGTAGTAAATCTTCTTCTGTTGGAGTTTTCCTCACAGCACCCTTTGGCTGTACTCATAGATAGATACAGTTTAAATTTGACTTTATCACAGAATAACTTATTTTCTCCATCTATAGGGAGTGAAAGTTTTGTTGGATATAGTAGTTTGGAGTGGCATCTGTGGTCTGTTAGAGTCTCCATCAATGAGTCAGGCCTTAGCCTAGTAGGTCAGCCTTTATATGTTACTTGGTCTTCTTTCCTTGCAACTTTTAGTATCATTTCCTTGTTTTGCATGTTTAGTGTTTTATTATGTGATAAGGGGACTTTGCTTCCTGATCCCACCTGCTTTGTATTCTGTATGCTTCTTGTACTTTTATAGGCATCTCCTTCTTTAGGGTGGGAAATTTTTCTCCTGTGATTTTTTTTCTGGGCCTTTGACCTAGGGTTCTTCCCCTTCCTCTATTCCTCTTATTCTTAGGTTTTGCCTTTTCATAGTTCCCTAGACTTTCTGGATGCTTTGAGAAAGGAATCTTTTAGACTTAACATTTTCTTTGACCTATGTATTCATTTCTTCTGCTGTGTCTTCATTGCCTGAGATTCTCTCTTCTGTCTCCTTATTTCTGTTGGCAAGGTTTGCCTTTATAGTTCTTGATCAGATTTCTAGATTTTTTTGTTTCTAGAATTCCCTAAATTTGTGTTTTCTTTATTGGTTCTTTTTCATTTTCAGGTCTTGAACTATTTTATACATATTCTTCGGTGTTCGTTTATTTTTTTCTTGGATTTCCTTAAGGAATTTATTCATTTTCTACAATTTTTTGTTTATGTTTTCCTGGATTGCCTTGACTGCTGTTATTGTGTTCTTATGCTGGGGTCTGGGCACCCAGGGTTTGGGATGATTGAGGTGCTGATTCTGGGTTCATCTCTGGTGGGTGTGTGTTTTGCTCCTTGGTTTCTATTTCCTCTCTGGGTTTTTGGAGAGTGTGATGGCTGTTGTTGCTTGTTGGACTGACCTCCTCAGTTGGTGTGTTCACAGGGAATGGCTGCTGGTACTAGATGCTGGGCTACAGCAATGAGTGGAGAGAGGGTGGTTGGGAGGGAATGGTCTGTGGAATCCACAGCAGACACAGTCATGGGGAAACAGGAGCATGTAACTGGTGGCCTGTTGCAGCACTAGGGGACTAGGCTGAGGGATTGGGTCCAGGGCTGCAGAGAGACAAAAGACGGACTGAGAACAGCCTGTCTGATTTTATGGAAGGCCACAAAATATTTTCTTTATTTTAAGAATCATGAAAATGGGGGACTAGCCAGTTCAGAGCATAGACCCATGACAGAAGCTATGATTAGCACACATAAGGCATTGCATTCCATTTCCTACACTAAAGAACAATGAATGAAAAGAGAGACAAGGAAAGGAATGGTAGTATTTAATAATTTGTGTATGCTCTTGAAAAATCATGCTTTCAAGATGATACTTCTATTAGTTGTAGGGTAATAACCAGCATTTTAGAAAAGCTTGGACAAGTGCACATGTCTAAAGAACAGCATTTATAATTGTACACAAATATGTAAACAGATTTTAAACTGACAACCAAGGAAAAGCCAGAATACGCTTTCAGATACTTTTAGAGTATATGCTTGTAAAATGAAATACAGGCCTTTTGCACAAAGCAACTCCATTCATTAGTCAGAACCAGGGCTTTCCAAGCACATCAATGAATAAAACAAGCATCCTTACTCTTGATCTTTGGAATTTTTCTGTATCTTGACTGACAATAAATAAATAAAGCACACAAATCTACACATCTGATTAAAATGGAGTCAAACAAAATATTTACAAATAGGTACATGAAAACTAGCGTAATGTGGATGCAGGAAATAAAGTCTATCCATGTCAGTTTTGCTGTAAGATAGCAGTATAGTTTTTGCCAGATGTTACTCTGGAGAACACCAGGTTGGTGACTGAAGGATTTCTTTGTATTAACACTGCACATGAATTAACTTTGCGTGGATAAACGGCCACCTGAAAATGGAAGGGTTATTTTTTTTAATTCCTTACCTTTGGGAGCTTATTTTCTAATGTCTGAAAAGTAACACACATGGCAGGTAAATTATATAATTAGATTGCAAACTGATTTGAAGAAAAAAATAGTCCTGGGTATGGAGAAGCAGGAAGAGCCTCGGTCTATTTCCAGTATGTGTTACGGGTATGTTTGAATTGTCAAAGGATAAATTTGCCTAATGATAAACAAAGAGAAGGTAGTATTTGGGGTTGCTGTTTGCCTGGCAGAAGCAACCTTTGCAAAGCCTATAAGGCAAAAGTGAGTGTGTTTGAATGGGGGCGAGTGGCCACAGTGGACAGCGAGCCTGGACGACGCCACCAAAGGCTTGCACGTGGATATAGCATGTTCCTAAACATCATGTTTCAGCCTCTGGCTCCTACTCTGAAAACCGAATGTGAACGAATGGGAGGGGAAGCAGAGAGCTCTCAGGAGGCTACTGCAGACCTCCAGAAGAGGCAAAAGGCAGGCCGAGACAGCCACCCTAATGACAACCAAGACAAAATCCCAGCCGTTGCTCCTGTGTGCATCCCCAGGCAGCACCCCAGTGCCCAAGGCAGCAGTCGCCAGTTCTGGGAACACAGTATATTTTCCAAGAAGAACTGTTCAAAAGCCGATCGCACGATTAGCATGAATTGCGGGGTGCGCTCTCCGTAACGGGAAATCACAAAGGCCTCGCTTGTAAATTCTAAGGCTTTAGGAAACATCCAACACTCAGTAAAAGCCAGCCATATCTGATTCAGAAAGCTGCTACCGCTGTGGCACCTGCTCTGCCCGTCGGAACAGACAGGGGGCCTTGATGCCTGCTTCCCCCTTTCTTGTCCAATTGCAGCATCATGGGTCAGGGCCATTGGCAGGGTAACTCTGGCTCCCCCTGCTGACTATGAGTAGGAGGACCAACAAGACACCCAGTTGCTCAGCTCTGTATGGAGAAGAAAGGGACTTTTTCCCTCTCTATGTTATCCAAATAAATTGCTATCCAAAGCATCCACGTGTAAGGCATGTCAAGAGATGTCTGCTTTGCCTACGCAGAAATCGAACGTTCTCCATAACTGGGAGAAAAAAAAAAATCGATCCCTAGCCACTTCTGAATCGCATGGGCTATTGTTTCTCTTACTTTACTGACTGTTTGGGTACGCGATAATGCCCCCAAAATCTTTAAGACACACACGCGTCTGCTAAAACAGGACACGGAAAGAGGAAATGAACCTTGCCGTTTTTTCTCGCAGCGCTCCTTTTTTTAAACACGCGTGACCCTGACGTTCTGCCGGCCAGGCAGAGAGTTTAGTGTGGCTATAACCACGACTTAGACCCATGCAGTCTTCTTCTTCTGCATGGAAAAGGAAAACAAGATCGGCCTCCTTCCGGAGAGGGACAGCAGAGTCTCACGTGGAAACGTCGGCACCGCTTCTGTTTTCTTCTTGGCAACACACTGACAATGGAATTATTTATTCACAGGTTCCCTAGGTGAAAAGAAAATAAGCCCAGGCCCATTATTCCCCTGAAACCTACACACCATCACTCCACCCCAGGCTCCTGATTGCCCTGCACAGACCGCACACCGGCTAGGAATGCCATCTACGGGAAAAGGCCTTACCCTCCCAGGGCCCACAAGCAAAGGGAAATGAAGACCTGCTGTTGCCTCTGGCCCTGTCACAAATCAGGCCATGTCTGAATAAAAAGAATATGCTAACAGCCGGGCGGTAGTGGTGCTCGCCTTTAATCCCAGCACTCAGGAGGCAGAGGCAGGCGCGTCTCTGTGAGTTCGAGGCCGGGCTGGACCGACAGCCTCCAAAACAATACAGAGAAATCCTGTCTCATTAAAAAAAAAAAAAAAGAATATGCTAAGAACCAAATGCCTGTTTATAGCTCCACAAGCCCTGGAGGATTTTTACGTATTAAAAATAAACCGAAATGTGTATCATTTATTTAGCCACCCATCTATCTGTGTGTTTATAAAAATCACTTTTGTGGTTTTGATTCTGTTTTCAGACAGGATCTGCTGTGGAGCCCAGTCTGACCTGAAACTTGAGGCTCAGATCGGCTAGCACTAAGGTTGACGTTCTCTTACCACGCAGAGCTTATAGATTATTTGTGAATTTAAAATACTATTGTATTATATCACTGTAAGAGTGATAGAGGTCTTTGATTTAGAACAGCAAAAATTTCATACCCTTTAAACACACATTATACTGTCCATATTTCCAATAGTTCTTTGAGTACTTTTAGATGTGGTAAAGCTAACATCATTAGTCAACCCCTTGTTATTATTGTGGTAAAGTAACATCATTAGTCAAACAATGTTCAGCTCCTGGTATTTTTTACCAGGATAAAATTAGGGCATGATACTTTTCAATGTTTAGATTATCAACAGAGGAAAAGTAACTTTGTTACCGCTTTTCTCGATTAGTTTTATTTCTACTTGGTGCAGGAAACATGTTGCTATGCCTCTGTCTAATTAAATACCTGGTGATTAAATGACCGATACTTTGTTACGTGCTGAGCAGGACTTTTCTCTCTGCTGTACGCTAATGCCCTTCTTCCTTTTTTGGCTGACCTCATAGGTCAACTCTTTTCAGAAAAAAAGGCCCTCAACTCTTACCAGCAGCTCAGTGCAAACAAATGAATCCACGTTCATCCCAGCTGCTAGTCACTTTTTAGGTAGACTCACAGTTGTGTGACATGCTTCTTAGTCCTGAAGCTTCTCTAGATGCAGTTTCTAAGTGGTAGGTAAAAGCGGTGTTCCTCTTTCCATAATCACGTGACCGCTGCCTCTCTCCTTAATAATCCTTTCCCGCTCCTTCCTTATAACCTTGCGTGGGGTTCCTGGATGAGGAATCTATCCACACAGTTGTCTCGTCAAATCTTGTGTTACAAAATGCGCCATCAATGTCCTTTTTTTTTTTTATTTATTTTTATTAATATTTTTTTATTTTCCATTTTAAATTTAGATAAGAAACAAGGTTGCTTCACAAGTCAGTACGAGGTCCCTCTCCCTTTCCCTCCCCTCCTCCCGTGCCCTCCCCCCATCCCCCCCCCGTTATCCCCTCATTCCCCCAGGGAGGGTGAGGCCCTCCATGGGGGTGTCCATAGTCTGTCATTTCATATAGGGCAGGGCCTAGACCCTTCCCCAAGAGTTCAGGGTGAGAGTGCACCTCACATTGTTCTATGGGAGTCCAGAGACCGTGTGTATACTTGGGATGGGTACTGATCTGCTGTCCAAGGCTCAATAGATTACCTAGGCCTCCTCACTGACACCCAGATTCAGGGGGTCTTGATCGGTCCCATGCTGGATTCCCAGGCTGATGCCTGGGATTCAAGAGTTAACCTTTGTCTGGTCAGCTGTTTCGGGGGGTTCAACCAGCCCAGTCTTAATCCCTTTGATCATCAGTCCTCCCTCTCTGATACTGGCTTTCTTGAGTTCAGCTCAGTACTTAACCAGCCAGTAAATGAAGTTTCTGTTTCCCAGACTCTCTGGCAATAGGATTGTAGGTTGGCACTCCCCAGATCTATGTCTAAAATCCATATATGAGAGAGTACATGCCATGTTTCTCTTTTTGTGACTGGGTTACCTCACTCAGGATGGTTTCTTCTAGTGTCATCCATTTGCCTGCGAATCTCATGATTCCATTATTTTTTTCTGCTGAATAGTACTCCATTGTGTAGATGTACCACATTTTCTCTATCCATTCTTCGGGTGAGGGACATCTAGGTTGCTTCCAAGTTC
The DNA here is from genome assembly GCF_017639785.1 of Mesocricetus auratus. Lineage (NCBI taxonomy): Eukaryota > Metazoa > Chordata > Mammalia > Rodentia > Cricetidae > Mesocricetus > Mesocricetus auratus. The sequence continues at coordinate 4,872,492 of NW_024429195.1, forward strand.
TGGCTATTACAAATAAAGCTGCTATGAACATAGTGGAACAGACATCTTTGTTATATGAATGGGCATCTTTTGGATATATGCCTAAGAGTGGAGTTGCTGGGTCTTGTGGTAGGTTTATTCCCATTTTTCTGAGGAATCTCCATACTGCTTTCCAAAGTGGCTGAACCAGTTGGCACTCCCACCACCAATGGAGGAGTGTCCCCCTTTCACCACATCCTCTCCAGCATAAATTGTCATTGGTGTTTTTGATTTTAGCCATTCTGACAGGAGTGAGATGGTATCTCAGAGTTGCTTTGATTTGCATTTCCCGGATGGCTAAGGATGTTGAGCACTTTCTCAAGTGCCTCTCAGCCATTTTAGACTCCTCTATTGAAAACTCTCTATTTAGTTCTGCAGCCCACTTCTTAATTGGGTCCTTTGCTGTTTTGGAGACTTGCTTCTTGAGTTCTTTGTAAATTTTGGAGATCAACCCTCTGTCAGATGTGGGATTAGTGAATATTTTTTCCCATTCTGTGGGCTGCCTTTTTGTCTTGCTGACTGTGTCCTTTGCCTTACAGAAGCTTCTCAGTTTCAGTAGGTCCCATTTATTAATTGTTGATCTCACTGTCTGTGCTACTGGTGTTATGTTCAGGAAGTTGTCTCCTGTACCAATTCTTTCAAGGGTACCACCCACTTTCTCTTCTAAGAGGTTCAGTGTGGCTGGATTTATGTTGAGGTCTTTGATCCATTTGGACTTAAGTTTTGTGCATGGCGATAAACATGGATCGATCCGCATTTTTCTACATGCCAGTCTCCAATTATGCCAGCACCATTTGTTGAAGATGCTTTCTTTATTCCATTGTATATTTTTAGCTTCTTTGTCAAAGATCAGATGTTCGTACGTGTGGGGGTTAATACCCGGATTTTCAATTCGATTCCATTGGTCTGCCTGTCTATTTTTGTGCCAATACCAAGCTGTTTTCAGGACTATAGCTCTATAATAGAGCTTGAGGTCAGGGATGGTGATGCCTCCGGACGTTGCCTTGTTGAACAGGGTTGTTTTGGCTATCCTGGGTCTTTTGTTTTTCCATACAAAATTGATTATTGTTCTTTCAAGGTCTGTGAAGAATTGTGCTGGGATTTTAATGGGGATAGCATTGAATCTGTAGATTGCTTTTGGCAGGATTGCCATTTTTACTACATTGATCCTACCTATCCAAGAGCATGGGAGATCTTTCCATTTTCTGAGGGCTTCTTTAATTTCTTTCTTTAAAGATTCAAAGTTCTTATGATACAGGTCTTTCACTTGTTTGGTTAGCGTTACCCCAAGGTATTTTATGTTGTTTGTGGCAATTGTAAAGGGTGATGTTTCTCTGATTTCTCTTTCAGCCCTTTTATCATCTGTATATAGTAGGGCTACTGACTTTCTTGAGTTGATCTTGTAACCTGCCACTTTGCTGAAGGTGTTAATCAGCTGTAAGAGTTCCGTGGTAGAGTTCTTTGGGTCATTGATGTAAACTATCATATCGTCTGCAAACAGTGAAAGTTTGACTTCTTCCTTCCCAATTTGTATCCCCTTGATCCCCCTTTGTTGTCGTATGGCTATAGCTAGAACTTCAAGTACCATGTTGAAAAGGTATGGAGAGAGTGGACAGCCTTGTTTTGTTCCTGATTTTAGAGGAATTGCATTGAGTTTCTGTCCATTTAGTTTGATGTTGGCTGTTGGTTTACTGTATATGGCTTTTATTATGTTTAAGTATGTCCCTGTTATCCCAGATCTCTCCAAGACCTTTATCATGAAGGGGTGTTGGATTTTGTCAAAGGCTTTTTCAGCATCTAGTGAGATGATCATGTGATTTTTGTTTTTCAGCTTGTTTATATGGTGGATTACGTTGATGGATTTTCGTATGTTGAACCATCCCTGCATCCCTGGGATGAAACCTACTTGATCGTGGTGAATGATTGTTTTGATGTGTTCTTGGATCCGATTTGCCAGTATTTTATTGAGTATTTTTGCATCAATGTTCATGAGGGATATTGGTCTGAAGTTCTCTTTCTTGGTTGTATCTTTGTGTGGCTTGGGGATCAAGGTTATTGAAGCCTCATAGAAAGAGTTTGGCAAAGACCCTTCTGCTTCTATTGTGTGGAACACTTTGAGAAGAATTGGTATAAGCTGTTCTTTGAATTTGTGGTAGAATTCTGCACTGAGGCCATCTGGACCTGGACTTTTTTTGGTTGGGAGACTTTTGATGACAGCTTCTATTTCCATAGGGGTTATAGGTCTATTTAAATTGCTTATCTGTTCTTGATTTAGTTTTGGCAAATGATAGCTGTCCAGGAAGTCATCCATTTCCTTTAAATTTTCGAATTTTGTGGAGTACAGGTTTTCAAAGTATGACCTAATGATTCTCTGGATTTCCTCAGAGTCTGTTGTTATGTCCCCCTTTTCATTTCTGATTTTGTTAATTTGCGTGTTCACTCTCTGCTGTTTGGTAAGTTTGGACAAAGGTTTGTCTATCTTGTTGATTTTCTCAAAGAACCAACTCTTCGTTGCATTGATTCTTTGTATTGTTTTCCTGGTTTCTACTTTGTTGATTTCAGCCCTCAATTTGATTATTTCCTGGCATCTACTCCTCCTGGGGGAGTTTGCTTCTTTGTGTTCTAGAGCTTTTAGCTGTGATGTTAATTCTCTGGTATAACTGTTTTCCTGTTTCTTCATGTGAGCACTTAGTGCTATGAACTTCCCCGTAGCACTGCTTTCAAAGTGTCCCATAGGTTTGGGTATGTTGTGTCTTCATTCTCATTGAATTCGAGGAAGTCTTTAATTTCTTTTTTTATTTCCTCTTTGACCCAGGGATGGTGCAGTTGAGCATTATTCAATTTCCATGAGTTTGTAGGTTTTCTGCAATTTGTGTTGTTGTTGAATTCTAATTTTAAGGCATGGTGGTCTGATAAGATGCATGGAGTTATTCCAATTTTTTTGTAGCTGCTGAGGTTTGATATGTTGCCAAGTATGTGGTCGATTTTTGAGAAGGTTCCATGTGGTGGTGAGAAGAAGGTATATTCTTTTTTATGTGGATGAAATGTTCTATAGATATCTGTTAATCCCAGTTGGGTCATTACTTCTATTAGACCCTTTGCTTCTTTGTTGAGTTCCTGTCTGGTATTCTTGTCTAGTGGTGAGAGTGGTGTGTTGAAATCTCCCACTATAACTGTGTGGGGCTTTAGATGAGATTTAAGTTCTAATAATGTTTCTTTAACGAATGTGGATGCCTTTGTATTGGGGGCATAGATGTTCAGGATAGACACTTCATCTTGGTGGGTTTCACCTGTGATGAGTATGTAATGACCTCCTTCATCTCTTTTGATTGATTTTATTTTAAAGTCTAGTTTGTTAGATATTAGGATTGCTACCCCTGCTTGTTTCTTGGGTCCATTTGATTGAAAAAATTTTTCCCAACCTTTAACTCTCAAGTAATGTCTGTCTTTGAGGGTGAGGTGTGTTTCTTGTATGCAGCAGAAGGAAGGGTTCTGTCTTCGAATCCATTCTGCTAGTCTGTGTCTTTTTATGGGTGAGTTAAGGCCGTTAATATTGAGGGATATTAATGACCATTGATTGCTCATCCTTCTGTGATTTGCGATGGTTGTTGTTGGTGGAATTATGGGTGGAATTTCGCCCCTTTGTTCTTTTGGCTGTTGGTAGAGAGGGATTCTCTAATGCTTATGTTTTTCTGGTTGTAGTTAGCTTCCTTGGGTTGGAGTTTTCCTTCCAAAATTTTCTGTAGGGCTGGGTTAGTGGACACATAGTGGTTGAATCTAGTTTTGTCATGGAATATCTTGTTTTCTCCGTCTATAGTGATTGAGAGCTTTGCCGGATATAGTAGTCTGGGCTGGCATCCATGGTCTCTTAGTGTAGGTAGAATATCTATCCAGGACCTTCTGGCTTTCAGAGTTTCCATGGAGAAATCAGGTGTAATTCTGATAGGTCTGCCTTTATATGTTACTTGACCTTTTTCCTTAGCTGCTCTTAATATTCTTTCTTTATTCTGTATGTTTGGGGTCTTGATTATTATGTGGCGAGGGATTTTTTTTGTGGTCCACTCTATTTGGTGTTCTGTAGGCTTCTTGTACCTTCATTGGCATGTCTTTCTTAAGGTTGGGAAAGTTTTCTTCTATGATTTTGTTGAATATGCCTTCTGCCCCTTTGAGGTGGATTTCTTCTCCTTCTTCTATACCTATTATTCTTAGGTTTGGTCTTTTCATGGTGTCCCATAATTCCTGGATGTTTTGTGTTAAGGATTTGTTGGATTTAAGGTTTTCTTTGGTTGATAAATCCATTTCTCCTAATGTATCTTCAACACTTGAGATTCTCTCTTCCATCTCTTCTATTCTGTTGGTAATGCTTGTATTGGTAGTGCCTGACTGTTTGTCCAGCTTTTCTATTTTCTGCCTTTTTTCAGATTGTGTTTTTTTTAGTGTCTCTATTTCAGTTTTCAACCCTTGCAGCGTTTGCATTGCTTCTTGCAATTTTCTGTTTATCTGTTCGTCCGTTTGTTGCCTTTTATGAATTTTTTGGTTTGTTCTTTCTTCCATTTCTTGCATTTTTTGGTTTGCTTTTTGTTCCATTTCTTGGATTTTGTGCTTTGTTTCTTCTTCCATTTCCTGCCTTTTTTGGTTTGTTTCTTCCTCCATTTTTTTCATTTTTTGCTTTGTTTTTTCTACCATTTCTTGCATTTTTTGCTTTGTTTCTTCTTCCATTTCCTGCCTTATTTGGTATGTTTCTTCTTCTAATTCTTGCATTTTTTGCTTTGCTTTTTCTTCCATTTCTTGCATTTTTTGCTTCATTTCTTCTTCCATTTCGTGCCTTTTTTGGTTTGTTTTTTCTTCCAATTCTTGCATTTTTTGGTTTGTTTTTTCTTCCATTTCTTGCATTTTTTGGTTTGTTTTTTCTTCCATTTCTTTGAGGGATTTTCCAATATCCTCTTTTAGGGCCTCTATCATTTTCATGAAAGTGCTTTTAGGGTCGTTCTCTTCTGCTTCCTTCGCGTTGGAATATTGGGGTCTTGCTGGTGTGGAGTCTCTAGAATCTGGCGGTGTCATATTTGTTTTTCTGTTGCTGACTGTGTTTTTGTATTGTCTCTTTCCCATCTCTTCTTTTAGTGGGTGCAGAAAGAACCCCTTCCTGGTCTGGGGACCAGAGTTCCCTTTTGGTGGGTGCTAGTAAGTCCAGTAATCTGGTGGTTCTTCTATGCCTTGTCCAAATGCTGGTCCATGGGTAGAGAAGAAGAACAGGAATCTGGGGCGCTTAGCCTCCTACCTGGTCCCCTGGACCCTATGCTGGGTCCTGTTGTACCTGATCTGGAACAGCTACTCCCCTGGTCTCCCTGGCTCCTATAGTTTCCTGGTCTCTTTGGTGGGAGAGAAGATCTGGAGTCTGGGGTGCTTGGCTCCCGCCGGGATTGGGAGCTCTGTGCAGTTCCCAGGCGATCTGCAGGCTCTGGAACACAGGCCGGGAAGCTGGCCTGTTTACCTCCACAGTAACTCATGCTGTGGCTTCCATGCTCAGCCATGTTCCCCTCATATTCCCTACAGCAGAGCTCATAGCACAGCAATCAATCCACTGGTGCCTGTCCTGCGGTAAAAACCAATGTCCTTCTTATTGGCACTTTCTTTGGGGAATTCAGCATTGACGACTTTAGATGCTTGCTAATTTGTTTCCCAATCTTTGCAAATTCTTAAACTTTTTTTATTCTTCTCTCATATATTACATCCCCAACTCAGTTTCCACTTCCTCCTCCCCTCCCTGCCCCTTCCACCACCTCCCATGCCATCCCAGATCTACTCCTCCTCAACCAAACATGGCTTATCAAGCTGGAGCAAGACTGGGAACCTCCCCTCATGTTGAAACTGGATGGAGAAGGATAGGAGGAAAGGGGTCCCAAACACCAGCAAGAGCCAGAGACAGTCCCTGCTCCCATTGTTAGGAGTCCCACAGGAACACCAAGCTGTACAACCACGACATATAGACGCAGAGGGCCTAGGTCAGTCCCATGCAGACTCCCTGGCTGTCGGTTCAGTCTCTGTGAGCCCCTAGGAGCCCAGGCTTAATTGATTCTGTGGGTTTTCTTATGGTATCTTTCTTTTCCTCCCTTTTTTTTCCTGCAGGATCCCCCAAGCTCTGCACAATGTTTGGCTGTGGCTCTCTGCATCAGTTTCCATCAGCTGAAGGATGAAGACTCTCTGCTGACAATCATATCAGACTAGGTTCCTGTCTGTGAGTACAGCAGAACATCATTAGATTCCATTTCATTGTTGTCTTTTTTATTATTATTTTTAACCAGTCATGTTTGGTTCTATCCTAGGTCTCTGGATTATCCAGCCTCCGGTTCCTGGCCCTCCAGGTATTATCAAGGGTAGGGAACCCTCTCTTGTGGAAGGGTTTTTAACCAACTTGAGACCCCTGCCATGGGAGGGACCCTATCTGTGTCATTTGTGTAAGTATTTCACAGAGAAATGAATAAAAAGCTAGATCTGTAGGTGTGGTTTTAGTACCCATACTGCTCCGTGTGAAATCACCACATCTGGGGCGGCCATCAGCCTGATAGCTTCTGATCCCTGAGCGCATCGCTCTGCACATGGTGAGTTCGCACTGAGAGATGCCGAGGCCTGCAGCTGCCAGGCCTGTGGCTTTAGCGGCGCTCGTCCATCGGAGCATGGTATCGCCTAGCTGGTGTTGCAGTGTTTAGGCATGTAAGTCTCTTTCTACACCACTGCGCAGATCAGCACATTTAACAGTGCAGTGAGTTCTTCGCTTCTCCAGCATCCCGGGTTTCACATTTTTAGAATTCTTTACAGGCAACAAAAGCAGAGGCCCCTAGACAAAACAATGCCGATAAAATACCCCAAGATTGTGCACCAAAAATAACACTAGTCAAGAGTTGGAAAAGAAGCGACGATAACCTTGCCTAGAGGCTGTCGCTCATATGTCTTTGCACAAGGCATCTCCAAGGACACTTGATAAACGACCAAGCTGCATTGAGTCTTCTACTATGTTTACATTTGATGCCAGCACTGTAAGACAAAGGTGCTACTGGAAAAGAGGAGAATGTGAAAAGCTGTTTAACAAAAGCCTAAGTAGTCCAATCAAGCTCACTCTCGGGTAATAGGGAATAAACAAGGCCAGGGTTCTGCAGATCCACACTGCTGTTTCGTCTCTCTTGCCACAGAAAGACGAGCCAACCTCTGGGCAGCTTTTCCCACAGTTTTCATAAGAATAAACAAATTTATTCTAGCCAAAACGAATGTCTTTCACCTTAGTTTACTCAACACACATTCTAATCCAGAAAATACACTCATATAAATGTGTGTGTGTGTGTGTGTGTTGCATATACATGAATATACATATGCACTGGGGAAGAGGGAGAGAGAAGGAGAGACACAGAGAGAGTAAGAGAGAGAGAGAGAGAGAGAGAGAGAGAAGAGATTGCCATATGCAGGATCCTAGAGACTCAACCTATAGTTCTATTGCAAGCTCAAGTATCTAAGAACCAGAAAGGTTAGAGTGAGTGTAAGTTACAATTTGAGTACCAATGTTTCGCTTCAAGGCCTGGGGAAGAGAAAAAAAAATTCCCTTTGCTTCGGCCTACGAAGGCCCTGTCAGGACACGCACTGACTGCATGAAGCCAACCCACATTCGGCAGGAAAATTCTCTTTTCTTCTTTTCCTTAGCATCCTTTGAAATGTGGCCCTTGCCCTTCCTTTCCCTGTTGAGTGTTTTGATATAGTGCGTACATATAAAAAGAGGAAGACAGCATGTAAGGTGACACGTCCACATGTTCTTCAGATTTAACAATCTGAGGGCATCAGCTAGGAATATGCCAGACCATGTATCGAAGCCATTGCCTTTAGTCCTGTGTCACCCTGAGAATCAGAGCTTTTTTCCAAAGCTGCAGACCTCTCAGTGCTGTGTGGCTTGCTAGACCAGGGATCCTGAGTCAGGACCGCATGCTCACAGGGTTCTGTGTCCTCTGAAACTCGCATGACTGTGCACAAACTATTTGTAGTGCTCTCAGGAAGCTCAGGGACCTGACCACATTCTCAAGTACCTATGATTTCAGTCAGCTAGAAACTAGCTTCCTTGGTGGCTTTTACGGTGATATCTGCACAGTTAATGACTTATCTTCTGGCATTCTAAATGATATCATTTCTTTATTGGTAGAATAGGTGGGTTTTATTGACTGTTTTTCCTAACAAAGACCAGTTTGAATCAAAAATCTACTAAACTAAAAATCTACTAATTTTTGTGTGCAGGAGTTTTCTCTGAGATTGAAACATTCAAACCTGCATGGAAGGTAGACAAGTCAAAATGACTTCAGGAAATCCCTTAAACTCAGCAGCTTCACCGAGGTGATACATTCTTTATGATTTCATGCAGATTACCTGAAGTATAAGAAAGCAAAGCCAGCCATGCTAGATAGCTGTAGAAACTGGGCAGTGGTGGCAACACAACCTTTAATCCCAGGACTTAGGAGACAGAGGTTGATGGATCTCTGTGAGTTCAAGGCCACCCAGGGCTACTCAAGATTGAATCAGTCTAAAAGAGAATTAGAGCTCATGCCTTTAATCCCAGGCCTAGAGAGGTATATAAAAGACAGGAGCCCAGGGTCTCGGGTTACGCTCTGAGGATTTGCCTCACGTTGAGGAAAGGCAGCAGTCTGGGATTGCAGTCTGAGGCTTGGTGGAGACAGGATTGCTATCTCAGCCTGAGGTAGCGGTAAGAGCTAGTGACTTGGCTGCTCTGCTTCTCTGATCTTCAGCTTGAAGCTTGAACCCTGGTATCTGTCTCTGGGTTTTTATTATCAGTGCTACAATCCTCTAGGCCCCTTCTCGCCAGAATAAGTACTGACAGTTGAGGGTCCCTCTCAGATTAACAGAGCCAAGCAGCAAAGAAGACGCAGACAAGACAAGATCCAGAGGCTCTGAGGTCAGGCCAGCTGCCTGGAAGAGGCAGGAACCAGCTGAGCTGCCTGTGAGAGGTGTAGACAGTGAGTCACCTGGACAAGACACTCTCCAACCTGCTGAGCTGCCTTCAGGCTGTGTAGTATGCTCCAGGTTCCCAGCTTTTGGTGAGCTGTCACTTATGCTGGGTGGGCTTTGGTGACACAGATGTCTTTGAGTCATTTCTGCTACTGTAAGTAACCCCTCACCTATACTCCTGCTAATGACTCCGGTAAAATGCATTGGTTCACCAAATTGGACTTCCTTGGTATCTGTCCTTTACTCTATCCTGGGATTCCTGTCTGGGGAGTGGGTGTGTGTGCTGCGTCTCCCCAGGAAGTTTTGTCACACAACAAGGAAGCAGGCAAAATAGTTTTGTGGTTAAGAGCACCGGCTGTTCTTCCAGAGGACCAGCAATAAAAGGAAGGCTCCCAGCCATCCATAACTACGCCAGAAGTGCTGACACCCTTTCTGGCCTCCATGATCACCAGGTACGTAAGTGCTGCACAGACACACGTGCAGGCAAAACGGCTACACACGTAAAGTCACTTTAAAAATTTTTAATTGCTTATTTAAAAAACCACCATAATATGTTTATAAAATGTTATCGCTCTGGCTTGCTATAACTGCAAAAAAAAATCAAATCTCAAAATTTGAGAAAAGGAAGCCTTTATTTTACAGTGTGGTCTGCGAGTCCCCTGAGGCAGCTCTGCTCCACAAGCTTCAAGTCCTCCTAAGACCAGGTGGGCCATGAAAGGCAGCAAGCGCTATTCGGGCCGACATCCTAGTATATCAGGTTGGATAACAGCCTGTGGGATAAAACCGTCGTGCAGCGGCTGGAGAGAGGTTCCAGCATCAGTGTCGCTATTCTTCCAGAGTATCCCAGTTCAGCTCTAAGCACCCATGCTTGGCAGCTTACAACTGACTGCAACTCCAACTCCAGGGAATTGGAAGCTCTCTCTCTCTCTCTCTCTCTCTCTCTCTCTCTCTCTCTCTCTCTCTCTCTCTCTCTCTCTCTCTCTCTCTCTCTGTCTCTCTCTCTCTACCTATCTCTCCCTCCCTGCCTCCTTCGCTCCCTCCCTCCCTCTCTTCCTCCCTCTCTTTCTCTCTCCCTCTCTCTCTCCCTCTCTCTCTCTTTCTCTCTCTCTCTTCCTCTCTCCTTCCCTCCCTCTCTCCTTCTCTATCTCTATCTCTGTCTCTATCTCTATCTCTCTCTATCTCTATCTCTCTCTGTCTCTATCTCTCTCTATCTCTCTCTGTCTCTATCTCTATCTCTGTCTCTATCTCTATCTCTCTCTATCTCTCTCTGTCTCTATCTCTATCTCTATCTCTCTCTGTCTCTATCTCTATCTCTGTCTCTATCTCTATCTCTATCTCTCTCTATCTCTCTCTGTCTCTCTCTATCTCTGTCTCTCTCTTTTTCCTCTGTGGGTACTTGCATGCGTGCGACATATCCTCACAGTGACCCATGACTAAAAATCAAAAGTAAAAGTAAAGTTAGCCATGGTGAAGCTGAAAGTCAATGGGATGTGAAAGTGGACCCACCCACCTTTAGGGGGAGAAACTGATGCTACAGCCACACCAAGTGGAGGCAGAATGGATTAAAAAAACAAAAACAAAAACAAAACTATGCTCAGTGTTTGTTTTAGTCCTGGGTCAATTTCATGGGGTCACTGCGGCCCTGAACTAACAGAGATCCATCTACCTCTTAACCCTGAGTCCCGAGATTGAAGGTGTGTACCACCACTGCCCCATATCTTTAGCTTGAGGCTGGCTTTGCTTTCTGAATCCTCAGGCAAGCTTTAATAAATCATAAATAATATATCACCACAATGGAGCATGTGACAAAAAAGTAAAAATTACATTTCCATGTCCATTAGTGATACATTTTATTGCAGTGACAAAATACCACCCACAAACAATTAGGTATTTATTTATTATTTTGGCTTACAGTTTGAAGGGGTAGAGGACCTTTTGAAGAATGAGATAGCTGATCTCATTAAAGCCACAGTATATAAAAAAAAAGAAAACTATGCTCAGTAGTTCATCCTGCCCCATTTTCTAACTCCAAAATGCTTCACAGAAAATAAGAGCAGGCACAGTTCAGAGGCTGATGTACAATCTACATGCAGCCTCTCCTTTAATCTATTATAACAGGCAGTTCAGACAGCCTAAGCAACCTGTCCCAGGATGCACAGCTAACAAGTGATTGAGCAAGACGTCATCTTTGTCTGCACCCCTGTTTAGAAAAGGCGCATTGTGAACAATACCAGAGATAAAGTTTGTTTTCCCCATGGTAAGAGATTTAATTCAAGCTAAGGGGGCATGGTGTGGTGAGCTGAAGTGATTTCTTTCTACATTTCAAAATGTGGACAGACACGGAAAGGGAGACATTTCAAACTGTTTCCTCCTGCAGTTAAGCCTCTCTGTGCCCCTCTGCGTATGGGATGCATTCTCAGAAATGGAAACGATCTTTTCCAAGAGGAGAACTAGCTTCCAGAAGTTCATGGCTTACTCCCTGTTTACTTGTGAACACAGAGTAAGCTCCTACCCACAGGGGCTAGGGTAGCTCTGTGGAGGAGTGTCCCCAGCTGAGCTTGTCACAGAGCTGCAGGGAGTGTGACAGTGAGACCATCCTGATACAGGGACCAAGTGTGGTTTCTAGTCAGGCTCTCCCTGCCATCACCCAGGGAAGGGAAGGGGTAGCAATATTCTCCACGGAAGAGACAGACAGTCAGTGCGCAGTGATCACTAAATTACAGTGACCGTTTAGCACATTGATTTCAAATGCATTTCAAAGGGTCTGGTTTTCCTCCTCCAATGTTCAAAAGGAAGTTTCTCTACAAACGATGTTCATTGTATTTGTCTGATTCAGAGAAGTCAAGTCTTCGAATCTGTCTTGTGTCTGGGTGTTTTACTAATCGATTCCGGGTCTGAATCACAAATCAGATCATCCTTTATTTACTTGCAGCAATAAAACATGGCAAAGCTGGAGGAAGATAATTTGATGATAGAAAGGGAATCTCAGGAAGAGAACATCTTCCTCCAGAGATGTTCTATCCTCTGCTCTCAAAGAAGCTGCTGACCCAGCATGAGAAGCTCTGTGAGAGCCACGGTGGCCTCAGGAGAGCCTCGAGGCAGGTACAGCACGTGTCCACCTTCAACTCCACTGGCATTGTGGGTGTCTCTGCATGAAAGCCATAAGGGAAAGCTTCATACAAAACCAGTATCATCAGGTAAGAAGGACCAGGAGCTAGAGGCTGGGTTCCTGTTTTAGAAACTGACTCTCGAACCATTGAGCAGCTCATTCTGTTTCTCTAAGGCATGGGTCTTTAAAACAAAGGTGAATAAAACAATAGCCAACTTACACGACTCTTGCGAAACATAAAATAGCTAGAGGCTGGAGAGACAGCTCAGTGGGCAAAGTGCCCGTCATGCACGAATGAGGACCTGGGTGTAGATCCCTAGCATTTGTGTAAAAAGCAGGGCAAGAGGCACCTGTAATCCCAGTGCTGAAGATTTAGACACAAGCAGATCCTGGATCTAGCTGACCAGGGAGTCTGACCAGTTGGTGAGCTCCAGAATCAATGAGAAATGCAGTCTCCAAAAAACTAGGTGGTGAGCAACGAGGAAGACAGCGGACTCAAAACTCCAGCCTCTAGATTCCTGCATACACAAACACACACACATCCACACACATGCATGTTCAACTCCCAAGCTATGCATGCCTGCATACATACATACATACATACATACATACATACATACATACATACATACATACACACACCACACACACAGCACGAGATATTTTTTCCTGTTTGCTATGGAATAAACCTTCTTTATACTGTGAAAATGTGTTGTTCTTCTCATTACTAAGGAAAAGCTGACTGGCTGATAGCTGGGCAGGAAGAGACTGGTTGGGAGAGTCAGACGAGGGGAGCTCCGGGAAGAAGGATGGAGTCTGGAGAAACGGACATACCACACTGAGAAAAGGTACCGGGACAAGTAACAAAGCTTAACTTAACTCTAAGAGCTAGCTAGTAACAAGCCTGAGCTATTGACCAAGTATTTATGATTAATATTAAGACTCGATGTGGTTATTTGGAAAAGGGCTGGTGGGACAGGAAAACTCTGCCTACATTTCTTTTCTTTCTTTCATTTTTTTAAAAATTTTTTGAGACAAGGTTTCTCTGTGTAACCACCCTGGCTGTCCTGGAACTCACTATGTAGATCAGGCTGGCCTTGAACTCACAGAAATCTGCCTGTGAGTGCTGGGATTAAAGATGTGGACCACCTCCACTAGGCACACAAGACAAATTTTTATAGTAGAATAAAATACTATTTAAAAACATTTTATATTACAGAGACTAAAACCTTATAAGCATCATGGAATAGATAAATATTCATTGGCAATATAAATTCTCTCTTCCTGGGCAGTGGTGGAACACAGTGACAGCTTTATTCCCAGCACTCGTAAGGCAGAGACAGGCAGATCTCTGTGAGTTCAAGGCCAACCTGGTCTACAGAGTGAGTTCCAGGACAGCCAGGGTTATTATACAGAAAAAAAAACCTGTCTCAAAAAAGCAACAAACAAACAAGTAAATAAATAAACAGATTCACCATCAGAAATAGTAAACATAGGGAGCCGTTTTCCCATTACTAGGTGATATGAGTATGCTAGAGAAATTAAGAGAATCTTGGAGTCTTGTTCAATCTATTTAACGGGACAACTGAAAATAATGAAATGAATTGCTAGTTTCAAATATCATCCATTTTAGGAAAACATGTCAAATTAGTATCTAGTATTCTAAGTGAAAATTGAGTTTGTTAGCTAATTTTAGCTACTGAGAATAACTATGACATGATTTTAAAAATTAATGGCACGATTATTGTAAAAAAACATGACTTTTTACCTTTTTATTATTCAAGGATTTGATATATGCAAAGAATGTGTTTTGATCATGCCTATCCTTCATCTTCTCCCCTCCAACTCTGTAGTTGGCATTTTCTTTGGGCTGCCAACCAACACCCAGATAAAGACACAGAGGTTTATTATTATGAACACTGGGTCTTGGCTTAGGTTTGTCCCACTGGCTCTTTTAACATAATTTAACCTGTTTCTGTTCATCTATGTTTCGCCTTAGGACATTTTACTTTTCTTTCATTCTGTATGTTCTACTTTTCTGCTTTCTCCACGCCTGGGTGTCTGGCCCGTGGCATCTCGGTTTTTTTCTTCCCTGGACCTAAACTCCTCATCCTACTTACTCTCCCTGCCCAGAAGCCCCACCCATGCCTCCTCCCTTGCCATTGACTGTTCGACTTTTTATTATACCAATCAGGTGCCTTCGGCAGGCAACGTTAAGACAGTAACACATCTTTACATGTTTAGACAAGTATTCTGCAACACAGCTTTTCTCGTACTTCCCCACTGGGTCTCCCAACTTCATTTACTATTTTTTAAGCCCACTGAGTCCACTTAATACTGACATTATACACATGGGATTTGGACCTTCCACTGGAGTCTGGACAGCTTCCCATGGCCCACATCCCTGAAAACAGCCATTGATTGGTGGTAGCGCCACAGCTAGCTGTAAAAAGTGACGAGTCCTTCCCCTACTCATTCTAGAAAACTGGAGGGCTTGGTCTTATACCTGTCTTTGCACACAGTCACAATGTGATGAGTTCATGATGTAATGAGTTCATGTATGCAGCAGCCCCGGGAAGGCCATCAAACACTGTTTCACTGCAGGCATCCACTGCTTCTGGCTCTAAGAACCTTTCTGCCCCATCTTCAACCTTTGGATAAGAGGTTATGCAGCTTAAAGCAGAGCACTCCTACGTCTCTTATTCTCTGCATGTTGACCAGTCATGGGTCTCTGGATTAATCACCAAATAATGAAAACAAACAAACAAACAAAAAGGTTTCTCTAATGGGAGGAGAGACATGGACTCATCCATGGTATAAAGATAAGAACTTAGGCCGGGTGTTGGTACCACACACCTTTAATCCCAGCACTCGGGAGGCAGAGGCAGGTAGATCTCTGTGAGTTTGAGGCCAGCCTGATCTACAGAGCAAGTTCCAGAACACCCTCCAAAACAATGCAGAGAAATCCTATCTCTAAAAACCAAAATAAAAAGAGCTTAGGAACAGTTTAACATTATGTCTGTTTGGCACAAGTATTATTTTCATTATTTTTTTTCCTCTAAGGTCTATGACATAGTTAGTCGTGGGGTTTGGTCCAGTTAGTAATTCCAGGCATGAATTTGATCCGAGGAGCAAATCCATCTAGAAAGTAGCTGTTTTCTCCTATAGCATCCATACCACTATTGAGCCTGTGAGCACATCTTGCCAGGACAGTCATTACTGTAGCTCAAGCAGCATGCGTGGAACCATGCAGCACTTTGAAAGCTAGACAGCAGGAATGAAGCTTCCAAGTTGGTACCAGAATGATTTTTCCAAGTGTATGGTATCTTTAGCAATAAGGTCACACTATGCAATTCTGGGAAGTGATCAAGAGCAATGCCAATAGGCTGCAATGTTTCAGTGGGTGGGGCATCCTATGGGAACCCATGGGCCACTAAGTCCAAAAGAAGTAAACCATCCCTGGCACTGGGCTTTTGAGCTCAAAACCTATAGAGAAGATTTGTCCTCCATGCCTCCCTCCCTGCTCCTCTGTGGCTGGATAATTCTCTTTAAACTCCTTTTGTGTCTGTGTGTTTATTTAGGAAGCTTCTATGGTATTCGGTGTTTTTCAGAGGTCTTTAACATTAGTTATACTTTGCATTCTCTCTCCTCTACTCTTTCCTCCTATTCCTCACCCATCTAATCCTTTCTGCTCCCTTACTCCCTTTCCCCACTGTGTTCTAGTCCTCATCCTTTGAAATTCACCTCCATGCCCCTTTACTAGCCACCTAACCTCTATCTGTGCTCCGGTTTCAACACAACACATTTAAATACCCAAAGCTGGTACCCACATATAAGGGAGATCACATAGTGTTTGCCTTTCTGGGGGTCCCACTCACAATGATTATTCCCAGATCTATTAACCTTTTTTTCTATGAATTTAATTTTACTTTACAGTTGAAGAGTACTCCGTTATGTGTTTGTGTCACATTTTTATTATCCATTCGTCAGTAGGTGGACGTCTAGGCTGTTTCCACTTGCTGGTATTATGAATAAAGACCAGCAAGGAAGGTGGGCGGGCAAGGATCTCTACAGTAAGACACAGATTCCTTTGGGAATATGCTCAGGGGTGGCATAGCTGGGCCATGCAGTGAATCTGTGTCTAACTTTTTGGGGGAACTTCACACTGAGTTTCCACAGCGGCTGTGACAATTTGCACACTTGCACACCCGTCAGAAGTGAAGAGGTGTTTCACGTTCCTTAGATCACACTGGCACCTGTTGTCCTTTGTCTCTCTTGATCTTAATCACTTTGACTTTGGTGGGATAAAAATCTCAGAAAAGTTTCCTTAATGGCCAATGATTTTTGAACACTTTAGAATGACATTTCTCAGACTTTTGTGTTTCTTCTTTGGAGGACTCCCTGTTTAGTTCCATTACTAATTTTTTAACTGATATGTTTGATTTCTTTTCAGTTGAGTCTCTCTGTCTCTGTGTCTCTGTCTTCCTCTCTCTCTCATTCTCTCTCTCTCTCTCTCTCTCTCTCTCTCTCTCTCTCTCTCTCTCTCTCTCTCTCTCTCTCTCACACACACACACACACACACACATCTTCTACCAAGTCAGGTGTTTACAATGTTCAGGAGATGGCTAAGTAGGTTTGAGGTGCCCATTTTACACTGGAGGTTCCTGGGCAAGGGTAGGTGGGCCTAAGGATAAGGTATCAGGGTACAGGAAGCTATGTGAGCTGGGTTCCTCAAGTAAAATTCCTGGAAGCTACAGGTGGGCCTAGCAGCTTTAATTGTCATATGCATAATTGTCATATGCATGTGCCTTCTTGTCTATGTGTTCATCGCATGTGTGCAGGTAACCCCAAAGACTAGATGAGTCTATAGGATTCCTGGAACTGGAGTTACTCACTGGTTGTGGGATGATCGATAGGAGGGAAACAAAACCAGGATCCTCTGCAAGAGCAGGAAGTGATCTTCACCACAGAGCCATCTCTCCAGCTCTGATGCCATGTTCTTAAAAAAAAATTACCACCATAAATACAAAAAACCCATTCATGGTAAATTAAATGGTCTGTGTCTATATACATAGTAATGGTGTTGAGGGTTGAAGATGCAGCTAAAACAAGATAGGCCATGGGTTGTTAATTGTTAAGAAAACACAGGAGTTCATCCTCTGAATGTTTTATTTTTTAATTTCTATGCTAAAAACGAGAAGTATCAGCCAGGAGGCAGTGGTTCAGACCTTTAATCCCAGCACTCAGGAGGGAGAGGTAGAGAGATCTCTGCTTTCAAGCCAGTCTGGTCTACAGAGTGAATTCCAGGACAGTCAGGGCTACACAGAGAAACCCTATCTCAAAAAACAAAACAAAACAAGCAAACAAACAAACAAAAAAACCCCAGGAAGTATCTACAAAGTCCAACATATCTAAAGTGTGTGTGTGTGTGTGTGTGTGTGTGTGTGTGTGTGTGTGTGTGTGTGTGTTACTCTGTATATGCAACTTGTTTGGTTAAAAAATTATAGGTGCTTTCCCCAGTAATTGACATCATAGAAACTTTTACATAGGTTGAACTTTGTGAAATCTCAATTACATCATAAGAACTTTAAAAGAGATCTCAGGAGAGTGGGAAAGGAAAGATAAGGAACAGAAATGATTAAACAGGAAGATTTCTAGGCTGGTGTCCCCTGTAACTTATCCTTTTGTTGATTATATCTTTCTTCTAGAGTTGGTTTGTTCTCACGCCACATCTTAGGTTCCCAACACGTGTAAGTTCGTGGAACACACTTCCTTAAAAGATGGGTCACAGCTCCACTGTGAACTAGCTTCTCTCCCTGGGACTGTGTTACCATGGTATACGCTGTATGTGTAACATCAGAAAGAAGATCAGTCTGGAGAACTGCCACCTACTTCTCAGACACGAAGGCTGTTTCTTTTCACAGTACAGGATGATTTGTGACTACATGTCTAATGATACATTTCTAGTTCTAAGACCATACTATACAACAAGTATATGGAGTGCCGCTCTTCATACCACAGCCTGGGGTGGATTCACAGGATACAGTGAGCACAAGACAGCTGTCCTGCTTGTGATTGGAGCCCATTCTCTTGCAATAAGCTGGCCAAATGCATAGAGTCCTCAGAAGGGTGAAGTTCAAGGAATACGGAATTCATCCAAAACTTCAAATCCTGCTGGAGGTTGAGCTATAGAGTTGTCTGGCCCTGGAATCTCCCCAGGCTCACAAACTCAGGAAGGAATTGTGTATGTGATGTACTTACAAAGTTGTACCCTTTCTGGTGAAGTAAAGATTTCAAATTTGTTGATAAGTCGATGAGTAAAATGAATTAACGAAGTAATTGAACATTTAATCATTTGGGTAATGCTTGTACTTTTGTATGTCATATTCTGAGAGGTTCTACCCAAACAACGCCCTTGGGGTACTTCAGGAAAACTTTGCTGACTTCATTCAGCCTAGCCTTCTCTGTTTAGGTTTGCTGTCTCAATCTATAATCCCAGGTTGCCCATATGTGATCTTTCAATGGGCTTAGTGTGGGTAATTGTTAGTGGAAACACTTAGAATTAGGAAAGATTGATGATGTTTGTAGGTAATCAATAAGGAAAGAGTTGACTATTTCAGGAAAGGAGATAATTTTACAGAAAACCTCAGGCACAGTAAAGAAGGGTTGTTTATGCTATACTGATAAGTAACTGTTAGTGCAAACTCTTTCAGATCCATGGCTGTGTATAAATGAATGGAGTTAAGTGATCAAGTAATGTCCTGTAGCGAGAAGCCTTTTTCTTGTCTGCTGCTTTGGTTTATCCCCGCCAGTTGCCTGGGCTCTGCCATGTTGTAGTCCCCAAATAACACACAAGACGCTGTATTAATTATGAAGCTGTTGGCCTTGCTTGTTTCTTACTGGCTAGCTCTGACTTAAGTATTTATCCCATAATTGTTAATCTAAGTATTTCTCTTACCGGAGAAGTTTCCAGGCTTCCTATCCCTATGGCGGTTACATCTTGACTCCCTGTGTTTCTCCTACCCAAAATCCTCCTGGACTCCTAGTCCCACCTATCTTGCTTCCCTATTGGCCAACAGTGCTTTATTGACATATACACAGGCCTTCCCCATCAATGTCCCATGACCTTTCTAACTCCTTCAGTCACTTGCAGTCCCCACCATCCTTAGGACAATTCTTCCTGTGTGTTGGGTTGATACTTGTCCCAAATACCCAACAGAAAACAGAGTTTTAAAATCCCTGGCATTTGGGCATTAAGCATTATGGAAGGACCTGACTGGAACGCTTGATTCCTGTGCTTCGTTTACTTCTAGAGTGATCGCTGAGCTCCACAGAGTAAAAGATGTCGCTTCTCTGAGGCACGTTTGTCATTTAAACAATGTGTCAACATAAATATGCTGCATATGTCTAACTATGTATGCGTTTGCCCTGATGGGCCAGAAACCAGAATACGAGCTTGTATTTTATGACTAATGAAGGGTTTCATCTGCAGTGGGCGTCAGAAAATGTTGATTAAACCACTGTAAATGTGAGCAGCTGTCTGGGGTGGCAGTACAGCCATGGCTACGGGGCACTTGAGACCGTGTGAGCAGAGGAGCCGGCACTGGGCGAGGTGGGGGACACCCGAGGCGTTTGAACTAAGCAGCCCTCAACCTTTCAAAAAGCTGGAAGGTGATTTTTTAAGAGGGTTACTGCCCACTCCACTAGCATTTAAATCCCAGTACCTCTCTTTGAACAGCCTGCGAGAATGCTCAGAAGAAGATTAAAAACTATGGCACATCCTCTTAGCTTAGGCAAACTTGATTACCATCGAAGACAGTTCTACTCTACCTTACTCCAAGGACCTGAGGGTCACGGGGTGATTTTTTTTTTCTTTTCTTTTCTTTTCTTTTTTTTTTTTTTTTTTCAAAATCAGCAGCTTTGCTGACTTCAACTTAAATGGCAGAGACTCCGGTGGTGAGGATGCTCAAAGAATAACGTGCCCTCCGCTTTGTTTCTACACTAGGGCTATAGTTGATAGAGTAATACATATGTGATATATACATATATATATCATTTTACCTAGTTGATGAACGAACCTATGTTATTACACTGAAGAATCGTCAATGACACAAACTTGTCCAGCTGTCGTGGATACAGTCCTGTCTCGAGTAAATTTCCATGGAAAATAGAGTGCAGCCGATATCACCACATGTTCAGATCAAAGTGGCTGTGGTGTGAAGGTATGTCCCCTTGGGACTCAAGTTAGGAACTTGATGGCCTCACGGTAGAATGAAGAGGCATGTCTACGGGAAGGTGAGCAAGCCGTGAGTCTTGAGCAGGATTTAGGGTTGGGAAATGAAGGGAGCCCCTTCCTCCCTGATGCCTGCTGTCGTGTGAGGGGACTCAGCATGAAAGCTTTTCAGAAGGAGCAAAGGGCACAGAATATCCCCGTGCCAAGACCTGTGGGCTTGACAGCTTCCAGAACTGTGAGAAGCAGATGTTTTTTATAAATCACCCAGTCTGTGTAATATTGCGATGTGGCCACCTAAAGGGCCAATGGTAAACTTATTTAGTGAAAGAGAAATAGGTCAAGCAGGCAGGGGTAATTTTCTCCATGATATTTGGTAGCAATAAAGGGATGGTAAGGCCATTGAAAGCATGGTGGGGTTTTTGTTCCTGTGCATCTTTATGAAGAAGGGAAGGTTGATATTTCTAGGAAGTAAGGAGAGAGCTAGTAGAGACAGAGAGGGCCACTGTAAGGAAGGAGCTAGTTTACACAGAAAGACAGAGGGGGTTGGGGACTGAGGACCAAGGTGTGTGGCCACCAGTTTACATCAGGAAAGAGGGCAAACAAAAGCCCAAGGTGTGCATCTCTTTTATAACCAGTATTATTTTACAGAGATGCAATTTTTAGATCATTTCCATCCCTAGCTACACTTCAGTTATGTCCTAAACAACTGTTTTTCACTGATCTACCTTCACAATTGTTAAAACTAAGCTCACATTACAGCAGAAGTTTCAGTAGTAAAAATGATTCCTTCTACTTCGAGCCTTGTACAGTGAAAAGAGCAACATAAAATATAAAAACATAAAAAAGCTAAACACATGGAGACATAAGAAATAAAAAAGGGATCGTTCAAAACTAGAATTATTCAAAACATATATTCAGCGCTCCAAGAAACAAAACGCAATATAAAATTACAGAACACTAATACAAAAGGCATGCATAGATTCCTGTGTTTATTAGTTATTGTGCTATAGCAAATAAACACCTAAATTAACATAGCACCCTTCTCCAGAAGTGTATTCAAATGAAGCGCAAATAAATTTAGGGTAGTTTTCTGCAAACCAACAATAACAACAGCAGCAAAAATGAAACCATCCCTAGGGGGGAAAAATTGCACAACTTCTCACCCAGCCCTCTCTTTTTTTTTTTTTTTTTTTGTTTTTTGTGCTGGAGTATGATTCGGGTTATATGCCATTATAAAAATAAGCCAGACAGCCATGCCCCTGCTAAGGGGTGTGTGTGTGTGGAGGAATCAGG
Source organism: Mesocricetus auratus (assembly GCF_017639785.1). NCBI lineage: Eukaryota > Metazoa > Chordata > Mammalia > Rodentia > Cricetidae > Mesocricetus > Mesocricetus auratus. Next base: position 4,894,142 of record NW_024429195.1, read on the forward strand.
CTGCACAGTGCCCCAGCTACTTGCAAACTGCCTCCACACCTGAAAGCAACTTACTCACTGTGCTGGTCTTGACATCCCTTTGAGGATTTTTGAGTGACTGCCTATGACAGCAGCGACAGGATTTCAATGACTAGGAGACAGCCTGAGAAATTGCTAGCCTCTACTAGTTGATGGAGGTTTCTACATAATTTAGACCCACTTAGCTTGGGGAAAGTATTTTAGGAGTCACTGTGGTTGAATCTCGTTTATTTTGAACGTTACTGGAGCCACTAAACAAATAAATGGTCAGGCCCTGACTGTTCCCTATTTTCCACGGACGATTACTGTCAGAGCCCCTGGGTCTCATAAGTCCGGATGGCCATGGGAGGTTTCACAACAGAGATGGCCCTTCTGATAGAATTTTTTTCCAGAATTTTGGCCAGTCCCCAAGAGGTTTCCACACCTGGCCTTAAACAAACCAGTTTCTCCCATTGCTCCCTTGTCTGTAATGCGCGCCGCTCACGGAAGCCCCCATGTGTTTCCAGATCATCAGGGTCTTAGTTAGGGCTTCTGTTGCTGTGAAGACACCATAGCCAAGGAAACTTTTTTTTTTTTTTTGGTTTTTACTAGACAAGGAAACTCTTATAAAGGAAAACATTTAACTAAGGGCTGGCTTACAGTGTCAAAGGTTCAGTCCATTGTCATCACGGCCGGAAGCATTTGGTGACTCATAGGCAGACATGGTGCTGGAGAGGTAGCTGAGAGTTCTACATCTAGATCAGCAGACATGTCAAACGAGAATGCCACACGGGGCCCGGCTTGAGCATCTGAGACCTCAAAGTCCCGCTCCTCCTACCCCACAATACATTTTCTCCAACAGAGCTAGACCTACTGATAGCACCACTTCCTATGGCCTAATAAACCCATCACTAATAAACCACCACATTCTACTCTCTGCCCCCCCCCAACGCTTAAGGCCATATCATGATGCAAAACGTATGTAGTCCAGCTTTAAAAGTACTCATAGTCTATCTATCGCATAATCAACACTGCTCAAAAGTCAAAAGCTCAAAGCCTCTTCTGAGACTCAAGTTACCTCTTCACTGTAACCCCCTGTAAAATCAAAACAAAATCCAGGTCACATACTTCCAGCATATACTGGTGAAGGATGGACATTGCATCCTAAAATGGGGGGGGGAGTAAGGAAATACCACACAAAAGCAGCACCTATAGCCATCTTGGGCAAACTCCAAACTCTGCATCCCCACGCCTGTTGCTAAAGCACTCTTCAGATTTCCAACCCCTTTCAGCTGTGTTGACTGGGACACACCCCTTTCTCTTGGACTGGTTCCACTCCCTTAGCAGTTTTCCTCAGCCAGCATCCCAGGCCTCTGGTGTCTTCAATATCTTGGGGTCTTCAAGGCAACCCTCACAGCATCATGTAATAGCTACTCCGGGCCAATATACAGGGACACCCTTGGCATATACCTGGCCTCAGGGACTTCCCTTAGTTGCAAAAGGAGATTCCAGAACTCCTTTCTTTGTGTCCTTAAGTCTAAATTTAGAACCACATGACCAAAGCTGTCAAGTTCTGCTGCTTGCTGGAACGGAAGCATGGTCATCTCGCTCGGAAAACACATTTTCACAGGCCAGGCTGGCCTCCAACTCACAGAGATCCACCTTCCTCTGCCTCCTGAGTGTGAGTGTGCCACCACGCCCCACTCAGCTTTCTGCGTTTGATGGTTTGTTTTACTGCCTGAGTTTGGCTGTCCTGGAGTTCGCTCTGTAGATCAGACTAGAGGTGCCTTTAACTCTGTAATCATCTGTCTGCCCCCGCCCCCTCCCCCTACTAGTGCTGGGATTAAAGGTGTGTGCTGCCCCACCTGTGCCTAAAGTTTGTTTTTTAAATTCCTTTTTCACAAGTTGGAAGTTTAGTTGGGAGGGGTCTTGCCCGGAGGTCACCACTCCCTATACTCTGTCTAGTATCTGGCCTTTCTGTAATCTCTTTTATCTCCTTGAGCACACGATTTAGCTCCATTGCACTTCCTGGTGCCCCTCCCACCCCCCCACCCCCCCCACCCCCGTCTCCTCAGACTCTACACATTTTGTACTTTTTCTTTTTTTTTTCTTCCTCAGCTCGATTCTTTTTCATTATATATCTGCATAACGTGGCCACTAATAAGCAATGCGGTGGATAGCAGGCTGAAAATCTCCTGGCTTGAGCACCTGTGACCTGAAAGCCCATGCCCAGTGGCATGCTTTCATCAAAGCCACACCTCCTAAGAGTGCAGCTTTTTATGGGCTTTTGGGGCCATTTTCTTTTTTTTTTCCTAAATATATGTTTTTATTTAAATTAGAAACATGAATGCTTCACATGTCAATCCCAGCTCCCTCTCCCACCCCTCCTCCCTTGTCCCTCCACCAGCCCTCCAGGCCCCCACCCAGTCCCCACATCATTCCCCAGGGAGGGTGAGGTCCTCCTTGGGGGGATCTCCAGAGTCTGTCATTTCATCCAGGGCAGGACCTAGGCCCTTCCCCATGTGTCGAGGCTGAGAGAGCATCCCTCCATGTGGAATGGGCTCCCAAAGCTCATTCATATACCAGGGTAAACACTGATCTACTACCCAAGGCCCCAGAGATTTCTAAGGCCTCCTCACTGAAACTACATTCATGGAGTCTGGATCAGTCCCATGTTGTCCTCTCAGCCATCAGTCTGGGATTCAAGAGCTCCCCCTTGTCTTTGTGGGTTTCATCATCATGGTCTTGACCCCTTTGCTCATCACTCCTCCATCTCTGTCACTAGGTTCCAGGAGTTCAGTTCAGTGTTTAGCTGTGGGTATCTGTCTCTGCTTCCATCAGTCACTGGATGAAGGTTCTTGGATGGCATATAAGGTAGTCATCAACCCTATCATCCAGGAGGGGCTATTAATGTAGTCTCTCCACTATTGCTTAGTTTGTCAGTTGGTATTATCCTTGTAGATAGATCTCTGGAGATCTCACTAGAGTCAGCTCTCTCCTCAAGCCTATAATGACTTGATCTATTCTGGTATCTCTCATCCTGCTCTCCTCTATTCTTACCTAGACTCAACCTTCCTGCTCCCCCATGCCATCTTCTCTTTTGGGGCCATTTTCATTCTGACCACCACACTCAGTGAAAACGATCAGAGAGTGGAGGAGTCCCGCATTATTAAGACCACAAACCCCAGAGGTGCCAGTTCCCCTGCCTCCTCTCCAAATCTATATGGCCTCCTTGTGTAAGGCTGAGCAGACCTCCCTGACCTGCTGGCAGAAAACAGACATTTTCTGGATCCAAGCAGTTTGTGAGTTAAAACACACTCTAGTTAGCAGGATAAGCAGGGACTTTCCCGGGCACACGAGCACGTAGGACGCCTATACATAGCTGCTGCTATGCTTACCCATGCTCACTAGACTCTGAAGCTGCCTCCTGGTTCTTCGTCAGTCCTTAGAGGGCATCCACGTCTCCAGCTCTTCCCTTCAGAGGACAAGCGCTGTTCGCAGGCTGCACCGGGTGAAGGTACAAGCTGCCCTTGCCACTGACTAGCCTCACCCTAGCTATGCACAAAACCACCTCCCCATGACAAAACCTCCCTGTCCCAGGACTCCCTGGGCCAGCACGCCCAAAATAAACCCCAAACAAAAGAAACAAGCCTAGTTCAACTTATAATTAACTTAAGTCCCTAAAGGAGGGAGGGAAGTCCTTTGCCAAGGCCATTTGGTAAGGTTGTTATGACTCTACACAAATAATGCTTGAATAGCCTGTTTCTCTTAATCATGAAATATTGATAACTTCATCAGCCTAGTACCTGGAAATATAAATAACAAAGCAAGAAATTACGTTTATAACGCATTACTGACCTTTTAGAAAAGAAATTATGTTAATGATGATAATAGTGTTATTTCCAAAGATAGGTTCAAATGGGAAATAGCTTTTTGTCTGCAAAAACATGTAAGAAACTTGTTTAATTAGTAAAACCATTTGACATGAAACATTTGAAGTTATTCAAAATGAACATACCAATACATTCACTTGCATTTACCAGCAGTAGGGAATTCACAATTAACTGCTGAACAAGTCTAACAGCTAAGTGTGTGTGTGTGTGTGTGTGTGTGTGTGTGTGTGTTCTGTAAGATACGCCCACATCTTTGACTGAAGGTTTTAATAAAGGACTGCAAATGATTATCAGACACAAAAAGCACTACACAGCCATATATGCACAGCTTAGAAAGAAAAGAGACCACCTAAAGATCAGATTTCACCTTCTATTACGATAAAAATAAGAAAAAGATATTCAGTTTCATGTTAACTCGCCAAATTGCCAAGTGTGGGCTTGTTGCCCTAAATCTGTATTGCTTCAGGAAAGGGTTATGCTAGGCAAAAGCAGAGCAGCATGGGCCTCTGCATATTCTGCTTGCTCGGTGGGCGGCCCCTGCTGGTTTGTTTGTTAATGCGGAAGTGTTCCCAACCAGATGGGAAATGCCACATTTCTTGAGGCAGGACTCAAGACTGTAGACTAAATAAAATCTGAGGTCCCACGGCTGATAATGGACCCCTTTTTTAGACGTGCAGAGATGTTTGGGGAGGGGCTCGGTGCAGAGTGAGGGAAGGCACAAACGATAACGTGATGCAACCTGTGAGTAAGTCAGCCCTGCAGCGTGTGTGTGTGTGTGTGTGTGTGTGTGTGTGTGTGTGTGTGTGTGTGTGTGTGTGTGTGTGAGATCGGGACAGCACACCTCACAGTTGAAGTTCCCAAATGAGCTTCCTTAAGGTTACCAGAGGAGTCAGCCTCAGCCAGTGTCAAATCCACACCCTTGCTCAGCTCTTCAAGGCTTCTTGACCTTTCCTATGCCTGGAATTCCAGCACTGTAGATTCACCCTTTCTGTTCACGTGGCCTTCTAGAATTTCTCATAATAAATGAAAACCAACCATGTGAATGTCAGGTTTTTATTCCAGTGCCCCCAAATATCCATTTCTATGATACTTGATAAGGGGGAAAAATTCTTCAATGGTTGAAAAAATTCTAGGAAATTCCATATATTTCATTATTTTTAACATGGTTATAATAAAGTGTGTATTAAATAAAATCACTGAAATATGTTGCAGATGAGGCCTTTTTTATATAATTTGTGATTGTTGAGTTCAACGCTTGTAAAGCTATTTTGACTAGGAAATACCAAGGAATGCTTTTTAGCACCCAGAATACTGCAACGTGAACTCACAATGAATCATCAATGTTTGCAATCGTGAACAATGTGATCCGCAGCCAGGAAGTCAGGAATAGTTACTGGGTGACTAGAGTCTTTGTCATGGCAAGTACTGATTGGAACAAAATCAGCTGGGCAATGTTGGGCCTTTCCCAGTTACCGTAGCCAATTAGAGAAGGGCACACCCTAGTCAGTACATTGCAGAACTCATAATGCCCATTATTAGAGAAATCAGGTAAGGGACACGCGGGGTTTCTATGCAAGGAGACATTTGATTGGACAGTGAACCGCACAGCACGCGTGTCCTTCAATTCTGGGAATAGCCAATGGGGTTGAGCTGAGCTCTGACGTGTGAGTGCCATTTGGGGACACAGAAGGAAGGGATGTTTGAGCAGGAAGTGGTAAGCAGCTGGTAAAGAACCTCACACTCGTCCCGAGAGAAACACCTGGAACCATTGCATACGCAGGTGCCATTGTGAGGCACTAAATCCCTGGGGACCTGGGCTCCTCATTGGGACATTCCATGGACAATAACCATCCTCCAAAAGCACAGCTAGGAGACGTTGACAAGACCCTGATGTCACCAAACAAGCTGATGAGAAACCTACCTCCGACTACCTATTGACAAAAAAAAACAAAAAAACAAAAAAAAGCTGACATTTTGAGGGCCAGTGAATGGACGAGGCTGGATTTGCCTTTTTAATCTAGTCCTCCATTGATCCCTGCTAACAGTGTGAATTTATTTTAGCTTTGGACACGATGGCGACTATGAAAATACACTGCTCGGATGTCCTGCTGACAGACGCAGAGTTAAATGATGGCTAGGATGCTATTCCTCTGGGCCTCCCGTGGTACTCAAACTCAGGTGCACGTCCAATAAGTGTTAGCAGTTGACAGATGAGAATACCGTATACTTATGCAACTGCATTTCCACGACACGCGACTTTCCTGGTGTGGAGGGAACAGTGGCACACAGTTTCCCGTTTACCTGGCTGAATGTTTCCTGGAAGTCGGTTACAGTCAAACTCTCCCTGAGCAGTCTTCCCTCCTCTCCTAAGTCTTCTTCATAGATGAATCTGCACTGTGACCTGAAGACCAAGTATGATGTGTTTGTTTGTTTGTCTGTTTGTTTAAATAAGCATGTACCCTCTTTGGTGATAAGGAAGAGTCAGTAAGGTCCTGTGACAAAATTCTGACAGTAATTTGTAAGTCGAGTGCTTGGTAGAGTGCTAAATTCTCCCTAAAAAGGCTTGTATATAGAAGGACTGATTCTCAGTGGGTGTTGCTATGGAAACATGATTTTATCATGATGTTATGGACTTCATCAATTTGATCCATTTGTCTGTTGAAAAGCTATTTGCTTTTTTGGAGGATTCATTGTGTGTATATGTATGTGTGAGAGAGAGTTTATTCCCTCCCTCCCTTGCTTCCTCCCATCTTTCTTCATTCCCTCCCCCTCCCTCCCCCTCCCTCCCCCCTCTATGCCTCAAGTCATCCATTCTGCTGTACTGCATGCCCCCTCCCCCCTGCTGGGGTTTTTGACCTCACTCTACAAAGCCCAGAGACAGTGAGTTAAGTCACTAGAGACTGGCCAGGCAAAAAACGAGTCTTTCATCCCTTGAGCTATTTTCTCAGATAATCTGTTGCAGAAATGAAAAGTGACTAACAGAGTCCCTAAGAGGGCACCCTTCCCCATTAAGAAGACACCCCTTTTTTGGTTGTGAGCCTAGCCTTTAACGGCTGAGCCATCTCTCCAGCCCAAGAAGACACCCCTTTTTAAGGAGTGTTCTTCATTTCCTCTGACACCTTGCCAACCAGAGGTGGAGAAGCCATATTATCACCAAGATTCCAAAAAATTTCCGTGGAAATAGTATAGCAATTGTTATTGAAGGTAGCCTAGAAAGCACTAGATTTGGATTCAAGAAACTAGAGTTTTAGTTGGGGGTCTTCTGATAAATGAATTTGTGTTTTAGTGCTTTGATTATCAAATGACATTTGATGGTGTCTATAGACTTTGTCATTGCTGTCACAACTCTATGCAAGTAGAGATATACTGGTGTCAAGGAGACAGAAAATAGGGTTGCTGCTGATCACCTTATGACATTCAAGATGGTTCTACACACAAAGAGTCATTCAGTGCAACATACCAACAGTGCACAGCGTTCTCAGCTTCTGTAATTTTAATAGGGAGTTATAAAAATGACATTTATGATTCCTTTCAAAAGTAGTCTGAATATTCTTGATGAAAATGTTTGAGTTAAATTCTGGATATTTGACAGCAATTCAAAATAACCTTTAAAAAGAGCGTTATAAAGACTTACGGGGGGGTCCTTTTTATTTCCTTCAGAGATAGCCATAAATAAACAAAAGTTTTCAGCACTTGGGAGGCAGAGACAGGCAGGCAGGTCTCTGTGAGTTCAAGGCCAGCCTGAACTACAGAGTGAGTTCTAGGACATCCAGAGCTACAGAGAAAACGTATCTCAGAAAAAAAAGAGTGAGATAGAAGAACTTGTTCATATTTTCATTAAGTAGAAGAAGCACGAAGTAAAAAAAATTCTAGAAGAGGTGTGACTTCATATTTTATAAAATTGTGAAACAACCAATAAATTTGTTTTGCCTATGTCAAAATTTGAAGAATTAAGAGTCTTAAACTGAAACATGAAAAAAACTAGCATTGTTTTTACCATGCTTTCAACCATGCCACATTTTAGAGACTAATTTGAGGATTTAACCTTGATAGCACAGCTCAGCAAACATAGGTCTGTGAAATTATTAAAAAGGCCAAATTATACTTATTTTACATGAGTTGACTAAGAGACTAAAAAATATCTACTCTCCAATTACAAGATAATTTAGGAAAAGTAAGAGAGCACACAATTAAAACCCCAAGGCTTTCTTGCCTTCCTACATTTGTATAAAGTCTTTAGATTCAGTTCTAAAAAGTAACCCCATCAAAGGTTTGGGATTGGACCTAACGAGACACCACAAGAGTCCTAGTCAGTATTCTATTACTGTGCTGTGATAAAACACCACAACCTGGGGAAGAAAGGGTTTGTTTTGCCTTTGTAGTGAGAAATTCATGTGCATCTGTTTAAGGGGTATCAGGAACTTATTAAGACATGAAAGGGGAAAATACCCATTATCAGGGAAGGGCGTTTAAGGTAGCCTCGCCACTATTGCTTAGTTTTCCAGTTGGTGTCATCCTTGTAGATCTTTGGAAATCTCACTAGTGCCAGATCTCTCCTCAAACCTATAATGACTCCCTCTATTACGGTATCTCTCATCCTGCTCTCCTCTATTCTTCCCCGACTCAACCTTCCTGTTCCCCCATGTCCTCCTCTCACCTCCTCTTCTCCCCCTTTCTTTTTATTGGCTCCCTCTCCCCTGCCCCCATGTTCCTAATCTGCTCAGGAGATCTTGCCTCATTTCCCTTCTCTGGGGTACCATGCATATCTCTCTTAGGGCCCCACCTGTTTCCCAGACTCTCTGACAGTGGGATTGTAGGCTGGCACTCCCATGATTCATGTCTAAAATCCATATATGAGTGAGTATACACCATGTTTGTCTTTTTGTGACTAGTTTACCTCACTCAGGATCGTTTCTTCTAGTGCCATCCATTTGCCTGCAAATTACAAGATTCCAGTGTTGTTTTTACACTGAATAGTACTCCATTGTGTAAGTGTAGAACATTTTCTCTCTCCACTTTTCAGTTGAGGGGCATCTAGGCTGCTTCCAGGTTCTGGCTATTACAAATAATGCTACCATGAATACAGTGAAACAAACATCCTTGTTGTATGAATGTATATATTTTGAGTATATGCCTAAGAGTGGAATTGCTGGGTCTTTTGGTAGACTGACTCCCATTTTCCTGAGGAATCTCCATGCTGATTTCCAAAGTGGCTGTACGAGTTGGCACTCCCACCAGCAGTGGAGGAGTGTTCCCCTTTCTCCACATCCTCTCCAGCATAAACTGTCATTGGTGTTTTTGATTTTAATCATTCTGAAAGATGTAAGATGGTATCTCAGAGTTGTTTTGATTTGTATTTCCCTGATGGCTAGGGATATTGAACATTTTCTTAAGAGTCTCTCAGTCATTTTAGACTCCTATATTGAGAATTCTCTATTTAGTTCTGTAGCCCACGTTTTAATTAGATCTCAAGTTCTTTGTAAATTTTGGAGGTCAGCCCTCAGTCAAATGTGGGATTAGTGAATATCTTTTCCCATTCTGTGGGCTGCCTTTTTGTCTTGCTGACTGTGTCGTTTGCCTTACAGAAGCTTCTCAGTTTCAGGAGGTCCCATGTATTAATTGTTGACCTCATTTTCTGTGCTACTGATGTTATGTTCAGCAAGCATTCTCCTGTACCAATTCATTTTCTTCTAAGTGGTTCAGTGTGGCTGGTTTTATTTTGAGGTTTTTGATCTATTGGACTTTGTGCATGGCTATAGAAGTGGATCTATCTGCATTATTCTACATGCCAGCATCCAGTTCTACCAGAACCATTTGTTGAAGATGCTTTCTTTTTTCCATTGTATAATTTTAGCCTCTTTGTCAAAGATCAGGTGTTCATACGTGTATGGGTTAATATCAGGGTGTTCAATTCGATTCCACTGGTCTACCTGTCTGTTTTTGTGCCAATACTAAGCTGTTTTCAGGACTATAGCTCTGTAATAGAGCCTGAAATCAGTCATGGATGGTGATGTCTCTGGATGTTGCTTTGTTGAACAGGGTTGTTTTGGCTACTGGGTCTTTTGTTTTTCCATATAAAGTTGAGAATTGTTCTTTCAAGGTCTGTGAAGAATTGTGCTAGGATTTTGATGGGGATTGAATTGAATCTATAGATTGCTTTTGGCAAGATTGCCATTTTTACCATATTGATCCTACCTATCCAAGAGCATGGGAAATCTTGTTTGCCATCCTACAACCTTCATGCAGTGACTGATGGAAGCAGAGGCAGACAGCCACAGCTAAACACTGAACTGAACTCCTGGAACCCAGTGGCAGAGAGGGAGGCGTGATGAGCAAAGGGGTCAAGACCGGGCTGGTGAAACCCACAGAAACAGCTGACCTGAACAAGGGGGAGCTCTTGGACCCCAGACTGATGGCTGGGAGGCCAGCATGGGACTGATCCAGACTCCCTGAACGTGGGTGTCAGTGAGAAGGCCTAGGTAATCTATGTGCATTGAAGTAGATCAGTATTTATCCCTGGCATACAAATGGAGTTTGGGTGCCCATCCCACGTTGAGGGATGCTCTATCAGTCTGGACACATGCATAAGGGCCCAGGCCCTGCCCTGGATGAAATGACAGTCTCTGGAGATCCCCCATGGAGGGCCTCACCCTCCCTGGGGAGTGGAGTGGAGATTGGGTAAGAGGCTGGAGGGTTGGCAGGGTGTGGGGGAGGAGGGGAGGGAGAGGGAGCCAGGATTGACATGTGAAGCAAAGTTGTTTCTAATTTAAAGTTTAAAAAAAAGATTTTTAAAAAAGAAAGGGGCAAATACACTTACGAATACAGAATATGGTAAATCCAGTTGCAGAGTCCTTGGAAAGCTGGGGACTGACTGATCACAATCTGCTTCATGCCTCCTGGCCCGGTCTTCACCACCCAAGAGAGAACAACTCAGTCCCTTGGCCTGATAGCCCAAGGTCATGAGTGGAGCAAATGCCCACTACACACCTTATACTTCCATATCATTCTTCATCATCAAAGAAAGTCATAACAGAGACTCAAACAAGGCAGGAGCCTGGAGGCAGGAGCTGATGCAGAGGCCGTGGAGGGGTGCTGCTCACTGGCTTGCTCGCTACGGCTTGGGCAGCCTGCTTTCTTATAGAACCCTGGACTTCTGGTCCAGTTTGAAACCATCCACAATTTGTTGCCCCCTCCCCCCATCGATCACTAATTAGGAGAATGCCATGGAGACATCTTCTCCGTTGAGGCTCCCCTTTTTCAGGTGACTGACTTTGTGTCAGGTTGACACAAAGCCTGTCAGCACACGTAATTTTTATATTACTGTGTTTTAATCTAGCAACACTTCTAGGTATAAACATGGGCTTCCATACTATTTGGAATTCATTTAACCTTACAGTTTAAGGGGCTGCTAGGGTATTCCTTCAGATGGGGGGGGTGAAGCAGGAAAGGCTGCTCACTTGTTTCCAAAGTCAACGTAAGAAGTTACCCACAGAGTAAGTCACCATACAACTTTATCACACTTTAGTCTGTGACCGCCACGGTCACGTGTCCTCCCATTAAGGAGAACACAAATTGTGCTTTTAAGATGTCTGCTTAGTATTTCCTCCCCATAGAGTAAACCGATATGAATCAGCAATTTCTAGAACCCGTTAGAACTGTGAAATGGTTGGAGGACTCTCTCCTACCTGTAGTTCCTTGTCCCTCCTCGGAAGGCTCTTACTGCCGTTTCAGTCTCTGAACTCTGCTGATCCATCCCTCTCTTTCACATGCTTAGATGCGCCTTGTCAACTGGCCCTTCTCATTCATCCTCTCTGTTCCTACAAGGAAGGAAATCCCTGATCCTTCCTTGCTTCTGTGCGTTACTGACCTGTGTTCTTCCCAATATATCTGTAGATTTCACTCATTGCTGCCATTTTCTCGTCTCCTAATTACTGCTTAGACCCTCTCTACTCTGCATGACTAGATAATAGTAAGACACAGCACTATGTTTCTGTTTGGTCCAGATGATTTTTACTGTGATATATTATATAACTTACAGCTCGGGTGTTTTTGAAAGGCAATTGTGGTGGTGTTAATTACTTTTACAGAGTTGGAGAGAATCAACACCTCCCAACACCATGCTGTTTTGCTTTGTCCAGTTGAAACCGTGTGCCTATAATAAAACAACCCCCGTCCCTTCCTGTCTCGAGATTCAGCAACCACTATTGCACTCTTTGCATTTGACAATTCTAGGTACTGCGTGCATGCATTTGTTCCTTTTTGCATGCCTTCTTTCTCTCAGCCCTATGAGTTCAAGGTGTACCATAATTTTCTTCCTTTTTTAAAGCCTAAATAAAAGCTTCATTATGTGTTCATCCCACATTTCACCGTGTCTCATCTGTCAAGGGGTCGCTGAGTAAGTCTCACTTATAGCTATGCAATCTTCCATTTCCCACAGTTGTGTCCCAGGATTTCAAAATCTCAGCTCCTCCCCAACCATTGTTAATTTATCAGTCTATCCTTTTTAAATAGTAACGATATTAATAGGTGTAAAGTAGTACCTTTCTGTGGGTTTGAGTTAGAGGTATCGAGCATCTGTGAGCATTTATTGATCATACACATGTAGATACACAAGCGTATACATATAACCTTTGAAAAACAATAACCATTCAAATCATTTTGCCAATTTTTAGATTTTCTGAATTTAAAAAGATTTAATTCATGTGTATGTGTTTATGTGCTTGGGTTTGCCTGTATGTGGGTACACTGTGTGGGCAGGTGCACATGCCTGTTTGTGAGAGTGGATAAAGAACCACAGGTTAACACTGGGTGTCTACTTTGGCCGTTTTCCACTTTGTTTACTGAGGCAGGGTCTTTTGCAGAAGCCAGAGGCTGCCAATTAGACTAATCTAGTCAGACAGTTTGCTTTGTAGATCTAGTTTTGCCTCCCAAGCACTAGGAGTATAGGAAGGCCACCATACCGGCTGGCATTTCCCTAGGTTCTGGGCTATAATCTCAGTTTGTAGGTTTGTCCGTTGAGTGCTTTACACGGTGAGCCATCTCCCCAGCCCTTTTTAATTGGGTTGTTGTAACCAAGTCACAGGAGGTCTATCTGTATGCCAACCAGCTGACATGCGACTTGCAAGTATTTCCTCTTTTCTTGTGTTGCCTCTTCACCATGTTGATTTTGTCCTTTGCTATGGTAAAGTTAATGGTACCACTAAACACAGCTTGTATGTATCATTGTCATTTCCATCTTGCATATGAGGAAGCGGAGAAAGCGAGGGTTTGAGAGATGTTCCAGTATCCTGTAGGTAGCAGAGCTTATGTTTGAGCCCTGGAGTTTGCCTCCAGGTACATGGCATCTTGACTCAACCTCTTAAAATGGGCATCGGTAGCTTCCTAAATACTAAACTCCGTTGTCTTTCTTCAGTCTTCATTCGGCCTGTTGGCTGCTCCTCTGTTGTTTGAAATTACAAAAATTATGTGAACCTCTCCTTCCCTTGGTTGCTCCTCTTTTTCCTGGGTCCCTGCTATTTCCACAGAACAGATTCCTCTTCTAAACCACGCTCTCACAACTTGTTTCAGCCTCTGCCTTTGATTGTTCTAAATTCTTAAGTATGCTAAACTGTTTCGTGGAAGGTAAGTAAGGCTTTGTTCACAAATTCTTGGACTCTTACCTCATTTGAGGTATTCACCTATAATCAATTTAAGATGACGTTACTGGGGTAAGACAAAAGCTAATATGCCCATGCCCTTATGAAGGTGGACATTCAGATGCAGAGGAAGACGTGTTCATAAGGGAGGTGACAGGAACACACAAGAGAATGCCACCTTCCAACCTGAGGCTCCCAGAAGCTAAGAGAGGCACAGAGCAGTAACCTTGCCCACACCTTGGTTTTAAAATACCCAGAGCCATTTTGTTGTTGCTGTCACTTAAACCGAAGTGTTAATGGTACTTATGTTAGGGCATCTCCAAAAAGCTAAGGGCACAGATGGACTGACGCACAGACAGACAGATGACCATTTTCATAAAGTCTCCAGAATTCAGGCTCTAGTCCTGGTTTAATTTTCAGCTCTATATCTGTAATTCTAATAGCATCCTTTCTTGTTCAGTTTTCATCTTGCCTTTCAGAATACTACTCTGCCCCCCCTCTCTTCCTTTCCCCCCCTTAACCCCGGCATTGAGCCCCTATAAGGGACATATTTTTGGTCCCAACAATTCTGGAAAAAGCACAAAGTCACCTTTGAGTCCTCATCTTCCACTCACTTGGAGCTGTCTCCAGTTCTGTAATCCAAGAGCCACGTGTGGTCCGTCAGTGTAGGAGATTGGCTCCAGGCTGCCAAAGTGGGCACGATATTATTCCCTGTGACCAAAATTACATACGCGTGCAACTCTACCTATTGAGCAAATATGATGGAGGAACCTTACCCCCAAACGACGCAGAACCCTGGAGCTTTCCCAGTTTTATGACAGTGCCTGGACACTGACCTTGCTTCCCACTTTGGAACACACAAATTTTAGCTAGCATCACAGCGTAGTCAAAGGTGGGTTTAGGAGTAGGGGAGTAGCTCAGTGTAGCACACCATCCCAACACACATAAGGACAATCCACTAAGTTCACCACTAAATGAACTCTTAACTAACATTGTACTCGGGGCCCAGCCAGGCAGCTACAGCTCTGAAGCTTCTCACGGATGGATGCGCTCGACATCTGAAATCCCAACTCTTGTCTGATCTTTTCACTCATCACAGACCCTGAACGTTTCTAGGAAACTAAGATGAACTTCTGTGTCTGATTCAGCACCTACTGTCTGTGTTGCTTTTTATATGTTCAGATGTATTTGAATATACATATCAAATGTCATATTTACATTTACTTTCATATTTAATCTCGAGAGTCTTGGAAGAATACAAAGAAAAACAGAAAACCTGGGTCAAAGTATTAAATACTCTTAATCTGGGGTTGGAAAGAAAAACAGACAAATTAAATATTAACGCATGTTTGTACACTTATCATTTGTAATGCCAGCATTTAAACAGGAACCTCCATCTCTGACCTCATAATCTTACTAATTTTTTTATTTTGTAGCTGTTTCTACTTAGTATATATTTTAACCCAATAATGTTTTTAATGATTATCTAGGAATTTCACACAATGTATCCCAGTCACACTTCCCAGTCCTCCCAGGCCCACCCCCACCCTTCTGACGACCTCCCCCAAAAGAGAAGGAAGACAAAAAAAAATATAAAGTCCAATTTGTGTTGTCCATATACTCACTGGAGCATTGTCAAACTCCCAGTGGCCAGCCTCTTAAAGAAAACTGAGTCCTTCCCTACCCAACCCTGCCAGAAGCTATCAACAGTAAAGAGCTACATACACTTTCAGCATCCTATCGTAAGTTTAACGTTGCTGCATTCTCAGAATCTACTGGCCACACAAAACTTCCTTTCAGATTCTGTCAGCCCCATGGCATCCTGTGACTCCAGATGTCGTCATTTGCATACACCCTCACACCCCCCCCCCCCCCCAGCCACTATAGATAAATGACCCATACTTCCTAAGGTCTGGGTTTCCTTAGACCCAAAGGTTTTTAAGTGACATTAAGACAAATGGTTTCCCTTCTCAAAAGCCTAAAACTGGTTTTTAAAAATTGTAGAAGAGCATGGTTCGTAAGGAAGCATACAAGTTTCTGGATGCATGTCCAAACAGAGTAGATCTACGATGAAAACAAATGCCTTATCAGATGATAAAGAGGCTATGGAGGGCGTACTCAGGACCAGCACAAGCTGTAACTGTGAGACGAAAGAAACCTCATTTACCATTTGAATAAATAATCAGCTAGGAGCACTCTCCATTTTCATCTACATTATTTCAAGATGGTGTCAAACTTTTGTTGATCTTCTCTTACTTGCTTATTTCTCAGAGACGGCAATGCTGTGGAGAGGATGCTGGGTATGGGAGTGAGAACTCAGTAGGGAAAACATGGGCTCTAGGATAAATCTGCCTCCATGCTAATTCCCACGCTCCTCTCACTAACTACGACGTTGAGTGAATTGCTTAACCTCTATACCTCTTGTTCTCACTGTAAAATGGTTCTATTAATGGTGGCTTATTTCAGAGAGTCATTGTGAAGAGTGGCATTAATAGAGGTGAAGTACCCGGAATAGCACCTTCCTACAGAGCCTCCTAGCTAATCTTCTGCTGTTATATACATCCTGGAACAAGAAACTTACACACTCAAATCCCTGGAAGGGTTTGATAGTCAGACTAAATTGAAAACAAGATGATTTCAGAAATCTTATTCCGTTGGTTGCCACGGGATGTTTTTTCCTGGATATAATGAATGCAAATAACTAGTTTTTCCCCTGAGACAGTCTTTTTAATCTAATATATATGGATGTTCTTGTAATGTTTGTTAGAAGGTATCAGCCAGTGACTTAGATTCAGAGAAAAGGAACACTGTTTCAGAATAAGCAATTAGTTACTATACTTTCCACGAAGGACAGAGTGTTCTGTCCAACAGAGTTTCTTGTAAATGATGAAGTGAAGTTCTACTAAATTCTCTCTCATGGTGTAAGCACAACTGCTAACCATTTAAGGATTCGTGGTGAATGATGCCTCCTTGTATTTCCATTGCCTATTTTTAAAGCTTACTATATATAAGGTAATTCCTACAGAAGCTAAGGAAATTAATTAAACACGTTGAATCTTCTGGGTTCTTTCTCATGGGAAAGTTAGTTCTCCATGGCAGTGTCACATTCTAAATAATCCTTAATTTAAAATATAATTTCCTTTACTGCTACTTCTATTCACTGATTCTTTGTGTGTGTGTGTGTGTGTGTGTGTGTGTGTGTGTGTGTGTGTGTGTGTGTGTGTGTGAAAGCTGGGCCTGGAATAAAACATTCTAATGGATTGTTACCTTTCTGAGCTACAGTATAACTTGCACAAATGGATACATGACGCATCCTTAGATGGGCGCAGTGATGGAATATGAAAAGAGCTGTCAGTTAGACACTGTGTAGATATGGTACAGGAGCATTGCTAGAGATGAGTCAGAAAACACGTTATTTGTTGACCCATCTGCATTTAAAGCATAAGGAATCTGTGCCATTTATAACATTTCTTATATAGTCACCTTAAAAGTATGACTGTGAATGAGCCTGTTCCTATGATATAATCCAGATGCAGAGTTACATATTACAGGCACAATATAAAACAAATAAGAACCAGTAACAGGAATTTAAAGATACTGGTGGAAAGGAATTAAATGCAAATAATGAATGAAATGCAAAGTCTTCCTCATGTCTGCGGCTCACAGTGTGGAGATGCAACACTGCCACATGCCCTCTTCAGCAGACCGCGTGGTAACCTTGGCTGATTTAACTGGCTCGTTTTTTTGGACTTCAAAAGCTGCATCAAATATCCAGGGGCAAGATTCCCGTTCTGATAAACTCTTTCTATCTAAATACCTGCCTTTCTTCTAATTGTCATTGACTCCACCCGCCCTGAAGATACTGGCTGTGCATCTGATTGAAGATAAACCCCTGTGCCTGTTTTCCAACCTCATTGAAGAAAACCTTTGAATTTGTGACTGGGCGGAAGATATTCATCATGCAGTCTTCGTTCAGTTGCCCAGGAGTGCAGAAAGTAGGCCACAGTGGCTCTTGCCAGAATGAGGCCTCTCTACTTTTATTTGTTTTAAAATATCAGAATGGAATTTTTTTGAGAATTTTACATCATTTCTGTATCTACACCATCTCCTTCTCCCTACCCTCCTTCAAGCCCCTCTCTTGTTCCCTCTACCCCTGCTTTCTCTCAAATGAATGACCTCTTTTTCTTTAATTATTATCACACACATACACACAAATAATAAATACAAACCTCCTTTTAGTGTTGCTGGGTATGTTTCTAGGGCTGACCACTTTGTATTGGACACTTAGGGGTTCATCCCTCATGGACACTGATTTTTCTTCTCTCAGAAGTCATTATTTACCTATAACCCTTCATGGAGGCTTTTTTTTCTGAGATTCCCCTATTCACAGTGGCATGCCAACTAGTATCATTGTTCACATCTTCTTTAGAAAACAATATTGCTGAGATTTCATGGGTGCATCTTCTCTGTCATGTGTAGAAGACATCATCTTGCAAATGCCATGGTCCTTTTGCTCTTATACAATCTGTCTGCTGTCTTCTGAGATGTTCTCAGGTGTAAGGATTGTATATGGTAGATATGTCAGTTGGAACTTGGCACTCACGGTCACCTGTTCTCTGTATTTTGATCAGTTTCAGATATCTGTAATGGTCCCCATTTCCTACAAAAAGAAGCTTCCATGACGAAGGGTGAGAGCTACATTTATCTGTATTTCAAGTTTAGTTTGGAATCATAAACACTTAGAAACATGGTGGTCATGGTGTTCTTCTCTAGGTTCTAAGTCCTCACCCGTCACAGCTAATTTGTTAGGTATACCATATCAGGCAGGAATGGATTCCCCTTATTGAGCAGGCCTTAAGTACAATTAGATATCTGTTTGTTAACCCCAAGATATGAGTGCCACTATGACACCTTTAGTGATATGTTGCCATGCTGGCTATCATTGTAGTTTGTAGGTATTTCAGCTGCATGTGATTACTCATTTCTTTGCTCCTTTGGCAGATTGCCTATCACCTTTAGATATTAGGAGTCCCCAGGGAGAAGGCATCTGGGTCACATCTAGCTCCATTCCTCCAAATCCTGTGTCTGAATCTCTGGTGTCTTCAACAATGGGGGCTTACCTTCAAGTTCTGGGAGGTAACCAAGGGCGATGGCAATAGTCTGTGTTGTTTTGGGAGTTTCTTGAATGAAAGGTTGTTTCTCATGCATAGTACTGGTGATTTGTTAGACAGTCTATCATTCTTTGGGGGAACACCATCACCCCATGTCATAACTTCACTTAAACTATAGGTACACACACACACACATACACATAGACACACACATTATATAATTCAAGATTAACATGAAATGATGATTCCCCATGGCTTTTTCAAATGTCATTAATATCGTATATCCCTCCTCCCTCTCTCTCCCTCTGCACTACCCACCCCACCCCCATTCCTAGTCAAATCCCTTCCCTGGTTTTCCCATTCCTCCTTCCTAGCCCCTGAAGCCTTCAGACCCCTTCTCTAGACTACCCTCTTCTGATGCCCACCTTCCTATTTTCTTGTTTCTGTAGTTACCCTAGGTTACAAACTCACTTCTAAAGGTCTGGAATCAAGAACCACACGTGAGAGAGAATGTGAGGTGTTGGTCTTTCTGGGTTACTTTGCTCGATGCATTTTCCAGCTCTGATCATCTGCCTGCAAATATTGTGATTTCATTTTCCACTACAACTGAATAGAACTCTGCTGCCGTTGTGCAATTGTGTTTCCATTAACCCAGCCATCAAGTGAAGGGCATCTCATTTGTCCCCCATTCCCTTGCTCTTGTGGATAAAGCAGCAGTGAACAAGGTTGAGCAAGTATTTGTAGGGTAGGATGATGAGTCCTCTGGACACATGCCAAGGATTGGTATAGCTGGGTCATAGGAGAGATTTACTTTTAGCTTTTTGGGGGAGTTCTTCATGCTGATTTCCAGAAGTACCTGACCAGTTTGCAATCCCTGTAACATCGTTACTGACATTTGCTGTCAGTTGTTTTCTTGGATGTAACCATTCTGACTAGGATGAGACTGCAGTCTCCGGGTTAATTTAATTTGCACTTTCCTAATGTCTGAGGGTGATGAACACTCACTTTAGAGACATTTCTGAACTATTTTTATTTCTTCCTTGAGGAATTATCTGTTCAAAAAATACAGCCAATTTTTAATTGCATCATTTTTCAAGTTTTTGCTTTTTAAATTCTTCATAGTATCTGTACATTAATCACCTATCAAATGTGTAGCTGCCAAATATTCTCTCCCACACTGGCAATGCTGAATATTTAGCTGAATTCTGTTGCTGTAGCCAGAAGGATCCTTCTACATCTTCTGGAGGAATTTATTTAAGTTACCTGGTAAGTTTTCTAAAGGAAAAACTAAGCAAATGTTCCAGACTATGCCACCTCCTGAGAACCCACCATAGTTCTAGTTCACTCAAGTTTTCTTTTTCCTTTTTTTTTTTGTTTGTTTGTTTGTTTTTCGAGGCAGGGTTTCTCTGTGGCTTTGGA
Source organism: Mesocricetus auratus (assembly GCF_017639785.1). Taxonomy (NCBI): domain Eukaryota; kingdom Metazoa; phylum Chordata; class Mammalia; order Rodentia; family Cricetidae; genus Mesocricetus; species Mesocricetus auratus. The sequence continues at coordinate 4,914,197 of NW_024429195.1, forward strand.
GGCTGTCCTGGAAGTAGCTCTTATAGACCAGGCTGGTCTCAAACTCACAGAGATCTGCCTGCCTCTGCCTCCCGAGCACTGGGACTAAAGGCGTGTGCCACCAACGCCCGACCACTCAAGGTCTTTGTTCCTCTGAAATAGCGCATTGGCACAGTCTCTTTGCCAGTGTGATCTGGAGTGAGTTTCCTTTACAGGAATCAACTTGAAGGAGACTCAAAGCAAAGTATACCAGAATGACATTCTATTTTCAATTGCTTATTCTTTGGAAACTCCAAAGGCATGCACAGTGACTTTTGACTACGTGGCCACCATCCCCCACCCTGCTCCACTTGATCAGCCCCAACAATGTCCTTGTCTCTACTCCCCCACTTCTAGTTTCTGCTTTCACTCCTTCTCTTACAACCTACTGAGCCCAAATTACCATTACCGGCGCGTGCAGCCCCATGGATTATCATGGACAGCCTACCAGGGGCCACACGTCTGCATGAAACAACCCCCCCCATCCCCAACAGCCATCTGCTGATGTTCATAACCCAAAGGTATTCCACAAAACATTAATGTACCCCACATTAAGACTTGTTTTCAAAAATATAATTAGCCTACTGCTAAAAGCATGTAAGGAAATGTTCCATTTCCATACAGAAAAGACTCCAAAGTCCCAGGTTTCAGAATGTTCTACTTTCTGGTAAGTCATTTTGTTGAGAGCAGAATTAGTTCTAGCATTCTCCCTTTCTTGTTGATACTCCCATGGGTCACTGTTCCCCCACCACCACCACTCCCACACACACTGTGTCTACACTCTCTTGACTTACAATATCATACCAACCTGCTAATAAGTAAATCTGTGCTGTTTTCAAAAGGAATATCAAGGCCAAACCTATTGGAGCATGGCATTAGCACCAGTGCTCAAAAGTCAGACAGGTAGACCTCTCTGCATTCTATGACAGCCTGGATTACACATATCTGCAGAGTTCCAGGCCAACTCCTGCTGCATAGTGAGATCCTGTCAAGAAAGAAAAGAAGAAAGGAAGGAAAGGAGGGAGGGAGGGAGGGAAGGAGGGAGGGAGAAAGGAAGGAAGGAAGGAAGGAAGAAGGAAGGGAGAGAGGGAGAGAGGGGGGGAGGGAGAGAGAGAGAGAGAGAGGGAGAGAGGGAGAGAGGGGGAGAGAGAGAGAGAGAGAGAGAGAGAGAGAGAGAGAGAGAGAGAGAGAGAGAGAGAGAGAGAGAGAGAGAGAAAGGAATAAAAGACCCTCAAGAAATACTAATTTTCTCCAGGCATTGTTGGCTCACGTTTTTAATCCCAGCACACGGGAAGCAGAGGCAGGCAGATCTCTGTGAGTTCGAGACCAGCCTGGTCTACTGAGCAGGTTCCAGGACAGCCTTCAAAGCAATACAGAGAAAAAGAAACACTAATTTTCTAGAAACTTTCCCTCTACCATTAAATCCATTTCTCTTACCCCGGTAAATATTTACCCATGTTGGTAATCAATAAGTCAGCTCTTGTCTAGTTAACTAATACCAAAATTTTGCAATCACAGTGACATTTCTAAGCTCTTGCTCTGCTTTGAAGCCCTGTTAGTATTTAATAACATTCTCAGGCAGCCAGCAGTGCTGAAGTGCGGCCCATGCAGAAACAGCTGACAGGCACCAAGCATATAACACACAGCGGTGACTGCAGCCTGGGCCACTTGAGCTGACAATATATGCTTTGAAATGAAAAGTCCTTTCCTGGGAACATAACTGTGGTGCTGACTCCGCTGTGACCCGTAAGCAGAAGAGGCAGAAATTTATGAAGTGAGAAGAGGAGAGTCCTTGTTGAACTAAAGCCAGAATAAGGATGAAAATAAGACATCTGAACCCATAGTTGTCATCCAGTGTGCCGCATGGCACAATGGACATATTTTATGCCACATTCTTCTTAAAACCTGGCCTCTCAGGAGCACCGTGGGAGGCTTCTCTGTGCACATAACTTTCAGTGCCGTCAGGGGAAAGCTGTGGAGGGTTACCTGAAGAACCCTCAGAGAAGAACATTCCGTGGATAAAGCGGCCTGTACAGACACAGAAAGGAGGTTGGACCAGGCTCCTGCTTGGTAAGGAATAAATATTGATCTGGCTACAGCATGTAGATTATGGGTGTGTTGAATCACGAAACTGATAAGGAACAAGGCATGGGTTAGATTACAAAGGGCTGAGTAAATTCCATGTAGAAAGACTAGCCTGTGTGTTTTCTTCAAAGGAAGGCTTGGAAATCTTAGAGCAGGGGTAATAGGGGTAACAGTGTAGATCTGTGATCTCAGGAGTCCACCTACAGGTGAGTGGGCAAAGAAAATGTGGCATCTGTGTGTGTGTGTGTGTGTGTGTGTGTGTGTGTGTGTAAGAGAGAGAGAGACAGACAAACAGACAGACAGACACTAGAGTTTCACTATGCTAGCAAAAAAGAATGAAATTATGCTGCTTGTAACAACAACAAAACTGGATCAAACAAAAGAACTCTCTGTTAATTAAAGTAAGCCAATCCCATAAAAAACCTCGCCGGGGGTTTTCTCTTTCTTATGTGTGGAAGCTGGTTTGGGGAGTGAACATGAAACTAAGAGAAGTTCAAGAGTATGAAAGCAGAAGGGGGAAGCAAAGGGTGGTGGCGTTCCCACCGCACGCATACAGACGCACCGTACGCACGTACAGACGCACCGTAACGAAACTCTTTACCCTTTGCTGTGTGTGGTTAACAGCCACCAAAACACGACCGTCTTCGCCGTGACACCTTTTCTAACACTTTGAAAACAGATATTATTCTGTTTTTTTTTAAATATTTAACTTTCACATCATGCACCCTAATTCTCCTCGCCTCCCGGTCCCTCCAACAGCCTCCGCTCATCCCTGCCACTCCCCTGCACAAAAGCAAACAAGTCAAAGAAAGCAAGCAAACAAAAGCAAAAACAACAACAACAACACACACACACACACACACACAAAACCAAGACAAAACAGAAACCACAACAACGGAAAAATCTCTTAGCTTCTCCTTCTCCCCTGCTTCTCCATCACCTCTTACTCGTCCCGGTGGCAATGCGGGCTTCCTTGTGCCACACAGTATGCCTCCTTGTCCCATCAGTTTTACCGACAAATGTCTATTGCAATGACTCATGGGTCTGGTTCAAGGCCTCTGCTTTCCGGTACACCATCCTCGCTGGATCCTCACCCGAACTCCTCCGGGATAACCTGTGACTGCCACAAGTCTTGGAGATCTTGGCGGGTATCGTTCCACAGAACTATTCCCTTCCCCAACTCCAGCAGGTCCTACATGGGTTAGATGCTAAGGTGGGTCAACCCAAGACCCGCTTGGGCCAAGATGGTCAGTCCAGACCCCTGGGGCCACCTGCCTGGAGCGAATGGGTGGAGTCAGCTCCCTTACATGCTTGCCCGTAGAGTCGGTTCACCCTGGCCTGTGATAAGGGATGAGGGCCATCTCTCCAGCATGCCGGACCAGCTTTTTGGGTGTAGTGGACCCCTAGGAACAAAGCCAGCTTTCCCAGGCTCAGCAAAGGGTGGGTCCAGCTCAGCACGGCCCTCTGATTTTCATCTCCATCTTGAATGGTTCCTAAGGCCTCCCAAGGTGACACAGGCCAAAGACATCCAAAAAGATTCCAGACATGGCCCTCAGTAGCATCTTGGGAATCAGAGGACATCGTGGCTCTGGGTGGAAGGAATGGTTCTGGGAGCCATATGACTGCTGGATACCACCAAGGCATCAGGTTGTGGCCCTAACCCTTGGCCTCCTTGTGACCTTTGGGGGCAATGCAGGTCCCGGACCTCAGCACCGATTCCAGCCACGGCAGGATCATGGACCCCAACATAGTCCTGGCAGTAGCTGGGTCTAGATGTCATCACTGCCCCAGGGGCAGCATGGACCTGAGACACCAACATGGCCCCGATCTCAGGTGTCTGTTCCATCTTCAATGGTAACAGGTGCATTGAACATCCTGGCGCAGTAGGACCACTGGACCCCGTCGCGGTCCTCAGCTGCAGCTCTGACCCTGACATCACCATGACCTTGAGTAGCAGCACAGGCCACTGGACTCAGGTGGCTGATCTGACCCTGTGCATCTGCAAGCCATGACACTTCTTAATCAGTCTCATTTGCTTTTCTAAAGAACAAACAAGAAAACTAGACCCTGAAAACAGGGAATTCTGGGGGAGGTTGTGAGACATGAAATCAGGGCTTACTTTCTCACCAGGTAGTCCTGCAAGGAATGAGGACGAGAAGATTTAGAGCAAGATTTATCCATCAGTGAGATGGAGGGAAGACAGAAGAAGATACCAAAAAATTTTTTTATTTAAGCATAAGTTGAATGAAGGCAAGATTCACACACTATGGCCCATGTGTAGTTATTATACAGTATGCCCAATAAATACGTCTACAATTTTTAAGTACCTGAGAAAGAAATCTGAAGAAAGATACTATGATAGGCTAAAATAATTTAACATTAAAACTTCAGTGCCAGCTAATTGTACTTTACTCCAAACACCCAGACACAGCTGTCAGTGTGACATTTCATCTGCCTTTGTGCCACAGCAGAAGAGCTGAGGTACTTGTGATATTTTGTGCTTTGAAAAGCTTAGGGTTTTACTCTTGGGCCCTTTATAGTAATGTCTGTAGATGGCGTCTTAAGAAAGCCATGAGTCTGAAATAGAAAAGCCCACCCTCTCCCTTATTAATTCCATTGGGTGAGGGAAGGCATATCTGACCTAGAAGTAATGTAAATGTTTGTACACTGTGCAGTACCGATAAGAAGCCCTGACTAGAAAAGCCTTGCTATACTCTTGTTTGGGCTCAGGGATATTTGACCTCCGGGAAAACCCTGATCTCCTCCCCACTCACACAGGGCCTAGAACTTGGAGGATAATTGCTATAATTCAGCCATTTTTCTTTTGTCTCATGTATATGTTTGGCGTGCATGCATGGGTGTATGCATGGTCACGTGTGTGTACACCTGTGTTGGGGGTGAGTCGGCACATATGTGTATGTATGTGAGGAGGCCAGTGTTTGACTTCTGGTGTCCCCTGCTCAACCACTTTCCATCTTCCATGTTGAGAGAACAATGTCCATTTGCACCTAGAACTCACTGGTTACTGTCTCAATTTCCTTGAGGCCCCCTGCCTTTATTTCTTGAATTCTGCGGTTGCAGGTAGGACTCCTTTGGCACCTATATAGGTACTTGGGATCCAAGTTCAAGTCTTCACGGTTATGTGGCTAGGGCATTACCCAAGCCCACTAAACCATCTCCTCAGCCTAGACCCTAATCCAGTTATTTAAAAAAAATGATTTATTTATTTTTATTTTATCTGCATCGGTGGTTTGCCTGCATGCATGCCTGTGTGAGGGGGTCAGATCTCCTGGAACTGGAGTTACAGACATTTGTAGGCTGCCATGGGGCTGCTGGGAATTGAACCTGGTTCCTCTGGAGGAGCAAACAGTGCTCTTAACCACCGAGCCATCTCTCCAGCCCCTAAACCAGCTATTTCTAAAATGAGTTTTGAAGGTAATTCAGCAAGCTAACTTGGGATTTTAGGGAAATGACTGCAGCGCTGTAGAAAGAAACTTAAAATCAGTCTCTCTGTGATGGGTAGTCTTGGTGGTCGATGTGATGGGATTTAGAAGCACATGTCAGGACACGTCTATGATGATGTACAAAGAGGAGTCAATGAGTGAGAAGACTTAACCTCAAACTGGACATCACTTTCCAATGCTTGGCCCAGACATAAAGAGGTCTGGAGGAAAGCAGTGTGCATGCATCTGTCTATGTTGCTTGTTTCTGAGCAAGTGTGTCTACATCTGCTCTTGCCATCCCCACTGATATCAGACCCAAAATTCTTCCAAGCCAGATTCAATATCAGTGACTCCCCAGGAATCAGCATACCTTCAGAGCCAAATTGAGACTATTGAGGAGCCCAGCCTTGTGGACTCAGAAATTACTGGGTTCTCTTGTCTACAGAAAACAATCATTTAACTGTCCAGCCCCATCATAAGCCAATCTAATAAATCCCAAATACATACATACACATATTATACTTCATACACACACACACACATACACACACACACACACACACACACACACACACACACACACACACACACAATGGGTTGTGCTCCACTAGAGATAACTCCTTAGTGGCTTAAGATATGTCAGGTTTTCACTTGCTTGGTTGAACCTAAGTTGGTGTGACTTAAGATTATCAAGGCTTATAAATGATTCATCTTGGAGGCATGCCTATAAAGGCCTCCTGATTACTACACAAGGATACTTCAAATGTTTGATGGAAAACCAGCAGGCATGATTTGACATAAGAAATTAATTTTATGAGTCATCATTTGTCACCAGCTTCAACCTACATCTAGAAGAATATATTGGGGGTGAATATTCAAGAGGGTATAGATGAATTTATAGGACCTTGATTAAAAAGCATGTGTTGATACAATTCATATGGACTAGTATAGAAAAAATATTGGTAGTTCTTAAGCCGTACAACATTGTGTTAAACTTCACAGAGGATTCTCCTTCACCCATCACAGAAACATTTCTCCAGTGCTAATGAGGCACCAGCCTCCTAGGGATGCAAAAAATAAATGAGACACGGTGCTCTTCCTCAAGTAACTCACTCTTACACGGGAAGAAATCGTGGAGGTCAACAAAATAAGTGAGAATAAAAAAACCTACAAAGAACTCACAGATAAAAATTAAGGCATTTTGGATTCAGTTATAATAAGAGAGGGGTTGTAGTTTCAAGATAAAAATGTAAACATCAGTAAGCATCTGGAGCTTGGCAGCAGAAAGACTCCAAACAAACACAAAATTATCAAGGGCCCTGCCCATTTCCATTTGTAATTCCAGGCACAGGAGAGAAGAATTACATGGTTCCTTTTGGTCTTTGACCCTGGAGTTACAAAGGCAATATCAGATAAACTGCTATGTACCAATGGGCAGATTCTTGACTTAATTAAACGTTACGTCTTGAGAAGCTAACCCCATGCAATACACATAAAGAAGACTTGGTATGCATTTATTTAAAAAAATAGTATCACTACTATTTGATTGATCTGTAGTCTGAATGTGTATGCAAAATGTAACCCTAAAGCCAGTGTTAGGAAATTGAAGTCCACAAATCAAAAGGTATCACTTTAGCTACACTGAGTGACAAAGCAGGGTGAAATAAGAAGCTTCACCCACGTGGTTCTTCATTCCCCTGAGCAATCGTAGTTCCCAAAGCTAGTGCCTTTGGATTGACTGCTTCATACAGACTCGGTAAACTCAGCAGGCCTCTCTAAGACTCTTGGACTTCTGAACTACTTTAAAACAATCCCCCCCAAAAAAATGTGTTACTCTCCACACAATACAAGTAACCCTAATAATAGAAACAAAACTACAAGCAGCATTAATGGAAGAAAACTGCAATGTAATGATAGTTAGCTTAAATGATACTATCATTTCCCCATTGTTTAGGGCTACATGGAAAATTCAAAAATATATTATCGTGCATCCGCAATCGCCAGGCTACCAGACAAGCAGCCGGAGATGAAGGCATCTGTCAGGATACAGGCATAGCGCTTCCAGCTGTAACTCACCATTGAGAAGTGCTTCCGGCAGATGAGACAAAGTCCCACCCACAGCCAGGAAGCTGCTCACAACTGACAGCTGCTAAGAGAAGGAGAACCAAGTTTTTCCAATGGAGTGACTCTGAGTACACCAACCAGATGTAGGGCAGACCTCATGCTCAGGAGTAGTTAACCAGCACAAAATGGACTCTGTAACATGTAGTTTTCCCCGCCAGTCCCCTGAGCCCTGCTACAGTTTCAGCCCCTAAATAACACACAGGACACTATATTAATTATAAGCTGTTGGCCATTTGTTATTGATTCTCATTGGCTAGCTCTGACTTAATTATTGACCCATAATCACCAGTATATGTTTTTGTAAGGACTTATCTTTCTGAGAACGCAGACTCGTGTCCTCTCTTCCCGGGGATCTTATGGCGATGTCTCAGTTCACTCCGTTTTCCCAGAATCCTCCTAGACTCCTAGTCCCACCTATCTTGCTTCCCTATTGGCCAACAGTGCTTTATTGACGCATACACAGGACTTCCCCATCAGGATTCCTTTTTTTTTTTCTTTTCTTTAAATTTAAATTTGTTATTTGCTTTTTTGGCTGTTGTATTTTTTGTTTTGTTTTGTTTAAGAGAGGTAAAGAACATAAAGTAGGGTAAGTAGGGAAAAGAAAGAATCTGGAAGGAGTTCAGGGAGGGGAAAGAATATGATGAAGACATATCATAAAAATAAAAATAATAATAATAAAAACATTTTAAAGAAAAAGAAGTGTTTCCCTTAAGAGACGATACTGGGGGATAGTTTTGCAGAAATGTTAAAATGTAGCCAGGTAAGATAAGTGAGAACCAGAATTGTTCCAGGCAATTCTTTTATCATGTCTTTGAAATAATCAGTTAAGATAAATACTAAAATGTTGACCAATAAATGGCCTCTCCAATTCCTTTTAAATACATAAAAATGGAGATCTGTATTTTGTATCACCTCCCAGGATTCCCCAGTGAAATACTCCCCTAACTGATTACTTCAAAGACATGATAAAAAATTACAAAAAAATAGTAGACTAACAATATGAAGGAATATGTTTAGAATCTTTAGATATCAAGTTTATAAAACATGACAGCACAGCAATGGCATGCAACAACTTGGTGTTCCTCCACTGAGGACAGCTTGGAAAGACAGAACTCAGGCTGGAGGATGTCAGTGTTGCCACAGTGGTGAAGCCCTCAGCTTGGGTGGGGAGGACTGACAGCACCCAGAGGACAGACAGAGAAGGCGGGTTCTAATAGGAAGGACTGAGTAGTGAGGCTTTTATTTTAAACGAAAGGTTTGAGGTTTATTCTGCATATTAGAATTTTTTTTTCTAAAAGAGGTAAGGGAAATAGTTTGGGCTTTGTAAAGCCTATTCCTGTCTTTTTGAAAGCTGAATAGAAAGGGTTGAGGTTAGGTGTAGGCGGCTCTAATTTAGGAGCTGTGCTTCTCACAAAAATCATGCTGTTTTCCACAATAGCTTTGCATTTGTGTTTGGAGAAAAGCAGAACCCTCACCAGAGAGCTTCCTTTTGCAGTAGACGGTGATCTAAACCAAGATCTCCACTGGCCAGAGTGCAGAGATTAAGAAATGGAAGCACTCAGGGTTCAGTGGGATAACTGTGTCCCATCCCTCCTTCTCAAGACTCCGGAATTGTCACAAGAGGGGGTTTTAAGAGGTAGAGGTTTTGGAGGACTGGGGAGATGTGATAGGACCATTTCACACAAGAACTCACAAGGCCGTGGCTCTATGCACAAGGCCTGTATAAGATCAAGCCAGTCCAAGGTTGGGGGGGGGGCTGGGAGAGGAGTCCGTGCAGTTCCACACACAGCTGAGGAGCTAGTGGCAGCTGATGTCTGCTGCAGTGGAGAACAGATATAAATACAACCTGCTCAGCTCATTTAGTGCTGCTTGTATGTTTATGATTTCAGGGTTGACCAGATGGTAACTGTCACTTTGCCACAGTCTAGAATCACCTGAGAAGGGAGCCTCAGTTGAGGAATTGTCTTGATCAGTTTGGTTGGCGGACATGTTTGTAGAGGGTTTTCTTGACTGTGACCTGGTTAACAGTCTGGTAAAGGAATACCTAGTCCACTGTGGGTGACACTGGTCCCTATGCAGGGTGGGTCCTTAACTATGTAAGGAAAGAGGAACAAAGCAAGGAGCCACGTCTTATTCTCTCTCTGTTCTTGACTGTAGATAAGATTGTAACCTGTGATGGTGAGACAAATAATCCCTCCCTGTTGCTGTTTTTTGTTAGAGGATTTGTGCCAGGAATAGAAAAGAAGCTAAGACAGAGACCTACTTGTAAACTATCTGCCATGTAATAATATTGAGCATCCATTTACTTTCTTTTTGACGAGGACATGAGGACATGAACAAATAGATACATTTAGCCTATACTTTTTCAATGTAACAAAAAAAAACTTACCTAAGAAATAAATATGGCCAGAACTCCTTTACAGTATTTGAGGTTATTCTATTTGTCTTCTTCCAATCCTAGATCTTTGGATTTGTGTTTTATTTCTTTACTCTCTACACAGTATAACAGTTTGCTTCAGTTTAATGTAGAATTAGCTTCTGTTGATTATTACCTGGTAATTCTAATGGTGTGTAGCACCAAGATTCTAGAAAGCACAAGAAAAGAAAACAGGCGATAATGCTAAAGTGTACCTGCTACTGACAGACACATTAAAGCCTGTATGCTTGGCCAGAGAGGAGTTGCGGATTTTTTAATCTATAGTTGTGAATCTAAGGATAGTGGTTTTAAGAATTACTAAGTACAAAGGTATCTCAAGAATTATGTTGATGTGCGTTTCCAGAGATTGCTCCCAAAGGTTCCAATTTGGACTGGCTTTAGTTTAACAGCTTCCCAGATGATTCTTAGCCCAAGTTTTTGGAAACATTCTTTTCAGTCCTGCAATATACAAAAATAGCAATTAATCAGATCTGTAAGCACAGCAAAATCTGCCTGCCCCCTGTTATTTTGCTGAGCAGTGCCAAACTTTCAGCACAATCACTGTTTGACGAAGTGCTTTGCCAGTGACCATGGTGACCTAGTAAGTAAATGTGTAAGATATGTTTACACATAACAAAACAGTAAAGGTGAGTGTCTTTTTTTTATTTTGTTGAGCAAGAGCCAATGGAATTATAAAAGGGAGTATTTAGTCATAAGAAGCAAAAACTGCCAATGCTATTGCATATTGCGTAATCCCATAATTTACTTAAAATGAGCTTTCTTTTTTTTTTTTTTTTTTTGGTTTTTCGAGACAGGGTTTCTCTGTATTGTTTTGGAGGCTGTCCTGGAACTCACTCTGTAGACCAGACTGGCCTCCAACTCACAGAGATCCGCCTGCCTCTGCCTCCCAGTGCTGGGATTAAAGGCGTGTGCGCCACCAACACCCGGCTTTTTTTTTTAATGAGCTTTCTAAAGACACAGGTATAACTTTATTTTCTATGGGTCTTTACATACACTTGTGTTCACCCTAAATACCACCATGTGCATGAGCTCTAGCACAAGAGTTGAAAATTCACGATATTGTATCCCTTAAAACCAAGGTGGAGCCAGGAGCGGTGGCACCCTTCGTTAATCCCAGCCACCAATCACGAGGAAGAGGCCACGAAGTCTCGGAGTTGGGGACCCAATGCCTACTTCTGGACTCTGTGGACGCCTCCATACATACAAGGAGGCTAAAATGCTAAGACACTCATTTTTAAAGAATGGAATACAGACTTTTTAGTGGGAATGCGGAAAAAAAATGAGAGCTTGAAAGAGTGATTTAAAATTGGGAAGTGCAGGTATAAACCAGGAGCTTGTTCTCAGTAATCTCTGCAACCATTTGGTGCCTGTCATCACCAGACGCCAGAATCCCACTAGGGACGATTTAAATGGTGACGCGAAAAGTGTGATGCAGAAAATAGGAATTTGGTTTACTTTAGAGTGTTTACCTAGCATGCACAGCACCCTAAATTCAAGTCCCAATAACGTAAAGCTTAAAAAGAGGGATAGAGTTTATTATAAGAGTCAAGAATGAACAATGGCCAAAAGGACTATGGTGTGTCTGCATTTTAGACAGACTTCATTCCATTTCCTTGGTTTCTGGATCAACCGGCTTTTCCTGTGACCTTTCTCATGTGCAAGTAATTGAGATACCTGTTTGCTGTATTTCTGGAGGGAGCAATGGTATGCCTTCGTTGTTTTTTGTTGTTGATTTTGCTTTGTTTTGCTTTATCCGCTGAACACTAATCTTACAAGATTTGGAGTTCCTAGAACCAGATAGCAGTCTATTAACTTTTCAGACAGTCCTGGATGTCATGTTTTATCTCAGGGCTGGAGACAGGACTCAGATCCCCTTCTTCTGAGCCATATTTAGGGTTCTACGACTCCAGACCTTGTTACAGGCTGCACATAATTCAGCAGGGAATCAGCAACAACATCCTCCAAGCCTGCTGGTCTCTAACTAGACACCCACCAATACTAGTAAAGCAGACACAAGACCCAGTCCCTCACACGTGATGCCCTCGGGGTCCCCAGGAGGAAGGGAAGACACAGGAAAAGCCAATCTGAAACACTGGCTAGCATTAATAAATTAGTCAAGGGCTTGAAGCTGTAACTTTCCTTACTTACCCACGGGTTCACAGAGCAAGAGGGGGCTTAAAGAAATAGTAGGAAATAAACACAGCACTGTTTATTAGAAATCTTTTCAAAACTGTTTTGTGCTGTGTTGCTAAAACATGTGACGGTCACAAGAGACTGTATCTTGTAACATTTTTTCAGACATCCCCTTTCTGAAGTAGAAATAGGTCTAGGTTAGTGGGGGAATTAACACTCCTAGACTCATTCGATCGTTTATCCTTCCCTGGCCTGGGACATTAGTTCATCTAATAACCCTTTTAATTAATGATCTGTGATAATAGGGGTGTTTCCTTTTGTTTCCTTTGTTACCACCAGGAAAGCAGAAAAAATTCATTTGAGTCAGCACAACCCAGCAATTACTTATTTTGTTTGGGGTTTTATTTCTTTTTCGTTGTATTTATTTGTTTATCTATGCCTATTGACATACAAAAGTTGAATACACTAATGGGGTCTGAAACAGGGCTAAGAAGCTGTTTTTACTAAAATCCACATGTGCCTCTCCCTTAGGCTATCATACTGCTGTCTTTTTCACTTTCAGAATTAACGAGTTTAACAGGAATGAAGAAGTCTGGATCATGTAGAGGGTGTCTAAAGTAGGGAAGATTTGAGCTCTTCTTCCTTCAAAAGGATGGAGTTACCAATAAAGAACTTCATTCTGCCAGACCTAGCCTAGGAGTGGATTGTCCATCCCCTAAACCAGCTCTCTTCCAAAACCAGGATCTTTCAGATCCCATTTTCTGTCCCCAGTCTTAATTCAGACTATCTGGAGACTACAATGGCACCAGGTTCGCTTCCCTCAAACAGAGGACTAATTGGGCTGTTGGTTAAATTAGCATAATTCTAATTGTTTCCTGGCTTTCTATGGGTGGTTATACAGCCACAGAGACAGTGAGGAGGGAACTAAAACTTTTTCCCAGAGCAAAACTGTAAATAAACCCATATCCATTGTTTTCTGTTTCATAATTTGATCACATATAGTCGAAACACAGGGAAACTATGCAGTGACCTTAATGACTTTAAATGTCCAGTAACAGTACAGTTACATATTGTAGTGCGTGAAATCTTAAAACTGGGGTAAACACGGTTATCTCCCGAAATACTTACGATTTCTTTGTGGTAAAAGCATTCAAATACCCTTTCTTTATCTTGTTTGAAACAGCAGTGCATTGGAGCAAGGTTCCAAAAAGCTACTGAGGCCAGGCTACATAACAGGGCTGGATTTCCTGCATGGAAGCCTTGAGAAAGGGTTTTTTTGTGAAGCCATGAGGGTGAAGCATTAAGTTGTGGTAGAAACCCCAGAAGACTCCAGAACCATGGGCATTCTGTAAGAAAAGCTACAAACACTGAGTGGATCCCACTCAGGACATAGGCTAAACGCGCCTCAGACGACAGAACAGCAACCCCAGAGTCTAGCTGTTGCCACCAAGAACCCTAAATTCCGACAAGGGGCTTCAGGGTTTGATGTTTTCTCCAGATGGATTTTCAGTTCATTCTGATCTGAAACTTCCTTTCTATACCCCCAGTTCTCCCTTTTGGATGAGAATGTATAGGCTGAGTCATTGCTTATCGGAAGACTATAAATTGCTTTTGGTTTTATTGAGGCTAATAGTTGAAGAGTTTGCCTTGACTCTCACAAGAGACTTTGGACTTTGGAACAGTGTTAGGACTTCTGAAGTTGAACTAAATGCATTCTGCTTTATGACACGTCCATGAGCCCAAGCAAGCCAACGGTGGGATATCACAGTTTAAGGTGATTACTCGGGTGTCAAGTTGACAAGAGATGGATTTATGATTGTCAATCACAATTATCAACTTGACTGAAATAAGAAACATCGAGGGCATTAATGGGTCACACTTCTGGGTGTGCCCGTGATGGTTTTCTCAGTGGCTGTAACTGAGGAGCAAAGACCTATGTGGGGTGTGCATGGCATAATCCTACAGGCCGAGCTCCAGAACTGAGTAAAAGAGGAAGAGGGGGTGGGGAGAAAGGGGAAATCTAGCTGTGTACTTGAATTCCTTTCTCTCATATCTCTGGTTGCACCATGAATCATGGCTTCCCTCCCTGAAGGACTGTAGTCCTCTGAAAACTCTTCCCTGAAGTTGGTCATATAGGAGTATTGAAAATGCAATACCTTACTTCTACTCCTGGAATATTTAATCATGCCAGTGGGTTTCAAATGAGTTTCCCAGGTGGGTAGGATGAGACATAAATAAGAGTTCAGGCGTTGGTGGCACACACCTTTAATCCCAGCACTCAGGAAGCAGAGGCAGGCAGATCTCTGTGAGTTCGAGGCCAGCCTGGTCTACAGAGACAGGTCAAGAACAGCCTCCAAAACAATACAGAGAAAAACCAAGGGAAAAAAAGGAAATTCTGGTTTTTGGACTTTTCCAGTGCTGCCTTTAGTCCAGAAAGCTGGGTTATCAAGTTTCCAAGCATGTCTAATATACAGTACAGTCTGAGAACCACTGGAACCAGATGCTGCATTATCATGGAGGTAGAAGATGCCAGTCTAGATCAGAACCCTACTTGTACAGTGAGAAATCCAAGTGCTAGGCTGTCTCATGTAGAAACAGCTTTGGAGATCACTCTTCCTGGGGGAAACAGCCACAGTGTTAAAGTAGTTAAAAGTGGGAATTCAGTGTCTACATGGGAATGACAACTCTCTAAATCAATAATTCTCAACCTGTGGGCCGACACCCCTTTGATGGGCAAATGACCCTTTCAACAGGGATGGCATATCAGATATCCTGTGTATCAAATATTTCCGTTATGATTCATAAGAGTAGCAAAATTACAGGTATGAAGCTGCAACAGAAATAATTTTATGGTTGGGGGTCACTATTGATATATGCCTTTATATCGGGGACCCCCCAGAGACCACCAAGGAGTCTGAATCTGTATGCAAAAGCAAAGAGTATTTATTCAAGTTTGAGTTTGGACCCCTCTTGTGTCTGATGCAACAGTACAATGGTTGAGCCTTGAACTCAGTTGGGGTGGGGTTTTTTTTTATCATAGCAGAGGTTGGGGTGAGGGAATTTTTAAGGTTCAGGACCCCTGATTGACTGGTATTCATCTAGGGGTGTCTTGGCAGGAAGGTGTAGGAGTGTAATGGGCTAAGGGACATCTGGTGCTGCCTATAATGGTTGGAATGTTAGGCATTTATTTTGGAACATTAGATATTTCCCCTGGGATGTTGATTGACCTCTTCCTTGGTGCTGCCTCAGTGGTCTTAGTTTATGGTCTTTCCTGGAAACAGGTATTGCCTTACAGTAAACTGAAATCTAGGCCTATTCTTTGACTGACTTCTATTGAGCCTCTCATGTAGGCAGTGTAGCCAAGCTGCCCTGGGCCCCACAACCACAGCACGAGGAACTGTATTGGAGAGCCACAGCATTAGGAAAGTTGACAACCACTGCTCTGAATGTTGCTGGGTCTGCTGTGGGGGTCTTAGTGTGCTCCTAATTCTTCCAATTAGACTTCCAACTACACACATGGGCATAGTAAACCAGTAGAAGAAAAAGGTTTTACTTTTCGAAATGACTCTATCACTTTTTGACTCAAATACAATCGCTTTGAAAATGACAAATATCTCTACATTCAGTTTACGTGACATGCCTAAGATTAAAGGGAAGGGGAAAACAAATCCTTAGCATGAGTAAAGATGTGTCTGCTGGTTTGACATCACGGTGCAATTCCTTTGCTCCGAAAAATGCCAGTTTCTTTTCCATATGACTCACAGAGAGCATCTCTTCCTTAGATGTGGGCCCTGTGCTATGTAGATCTAGATATCAAATAACCACGGCTTACACTTTAATCCAAGAATGTCCATCACAAAGAGCAAAACAAGGAGAAGGCTCTCTTTTTCATCATCAGAGAGACTTCGTTAGGCTTAACAGCATTAATCGCATTAAAATACTTTTGAATGATATCCCCAGGGCATCCATGGATAATACAAGCTACAACGAACACTGCTTACGTTAGTTAAACTTGGGTCATGCAAAGATTTAGAAACTATTCCTACATGAGACAATATAGTAGTCTCATTCACTTCCTTTTATCTCTTTTCCTTCCTCCTGTGTCTGGATAATGACGTTTAAGCTCCTTTAAGCAACAAATATTAACTGCCACAGAGAAGGAATTATCTGAGCCCTCGAAACTGCGCTATTTGAGACTGACGGGGCCAGGCACTGGGACTGTGACACTCTTTTCTTCTCTGTCTTTTGCTTTGCCAGTTTACCTTCCCTCTATCTCCGTGTCCTTCTATGAGTAGGGCCAGTGAGGCCTCGGCTGTGGAAATGCAGTCAGAGTCAAGGTTTGCTCTGGAGTAAGGACAATGCAGGCCTCGTTGCAAACAGTTTCTTATTATTGAATAACATTTATTCCGGCCTTCGTGTCTTTTCCTTACCAAACAGATTTACTTTCTGCTCCCAAATGGAAGATAACTACCTACTCCTTGTTCACCAAGTCTCTGGCCTTACACAACAATGATCCTCACCGATCTGGCAAGAAACTGCAAAGCTTTGGGCATGGACCAGTCAGCAGCGTGTGTTTGCTGAGACAGTTCTCAAGACAGACGTGGAGCTTTAAACGTACCAATAACATCACATCCCTAAACGTCTCAACATGCATTGAAGTGACCTATACTGAGATGAAAAGAGTATTTTCCATGACTTTCTACCTAATAATATAAACATAGAAAACAAATGAAAAGAGGAGCCGACAGCTTAATAAAATAATTACTATTTGGAGAACTGTCCCAGCCCCAGGGATTAAAAGGAAGGCTAATTGTGGGAACAAAATAAAAAATATTTCAATGCATTGCTGATGTCTCTCTCTCTCTCTCTCTCTCTCTCTCTCTCCCCCTCCCTCCCTCTCTCCCTCTCTTTCTCTAATAAGCATACATTCTGACAGTTCTGGCTTTAGAAGGTAGCCACTTAATGACAATCAGTTTACATTCATATCAAAACCATAGCTGAATTAATTGTAACTTCCCTACAAAGGCCACACCATCTCACTTATATCCTTATAATCCATGTTAAAGAAAAAAAAAGTGCATTTTAGTAATCTTCTTTCCATTGCAACTTTGGATTATAATTTCCTTGTCCCTAATTAAAACCGACCACTTTCAAGTGCATGCTAAAAGTCAGGCATAATGGCATGAGTGTACAACCCCAGCACTCAGGAGGATGAGGCAGGGGAATCATAAGTCCAAGGTCAACCTGTGTAACATAGCAAGAGCTTATAAGAAAAATCAAAAGCAAACATGAAAAAGAAAGTCACTATCAGATGAATCAGCAGATTCTCTTGGTAGACAGATGAGTTTCATTGTAAGACCATGCTCCCCCTCACCATCCTGCCTGCCTTGTCCACCGCAGAAGCATTTCTGAAGACACCTTGAAAAGCAATCCATACTTGTTTAGTGATACTGGAAGCCTATGATCACTTTCTACTATTTTTAGAGAAAAAAAGATGAAGAGAGCATATATTTGTGACAAATCTGTATGTCAAGCACAGAGCTGCCAGGATTTCATACTTGCCTTTCTCTCTGCTTTGATCACAAGTAGTTGGTATTGTACCCATTTTACATGGGACCAAAGCAAAATCCAGAGATGTAACTTGGCTATAGACCTAAAGGGAACACTAGGTTCATATGTGAACCTTTGTTTGCCTGGGTTACTGTGAAGATTAGCAATACTGTATGCAAAGCATAATGTCTACTCTGAAGCATGGGCTCAATAGCTATTGTTATTAATATTGATCCTCCCAGTGAGTTTAGAAGTTATATAGCACAGCTGTCATCATTCCCTTTTACAGAATTTCTTTATGAGGATTAATCCCTTTCACATTATACTTCAGAAGGGAAAATTACTTTACAGTTTTATTTACAAGACAACCACAGAAGTTTCACACACACACACACACCCTCCCCCGATTCCACTCCAACTTGCTTTAAGATAGGGAAGGCAGAGAAAGTATAAAAGAGGTCAGGATGGGAAGGCTTAGGGTCTTTCCCAGCAGAGTCAAAAATGTGGATTTGGCCTCCTGTCTGCAAGAGTGTCTTTCCACTACAACAGGCAAGGTTGCTCTTTCTCTCGTGTTTTGCTATTTGAGTCTCAGAAAAGGAAAGCCGAGCCCTGCTTTGGATCCGTTGCTAGCAAGGGCAGGAACACACATTGGAGAGCTAGGATCCCCCTTACTCGCAGCTGGGAAAGCAGTTATCACCACGCACACATTTGACTTTTACAGCCACATTCCCGCTCTCCTGATAGCGGGCTACGAAGCGCAAGAAACCAGCTCTGTATCAGTGACTCACAGTGACAGGAAATCTCAAGCAGGAACGCCCTTCCTTCCTCTCTCACAGAGCCCACTTGCAGAACCACAGGCCACAGCTAGCCTTGAGTCTTCGGGAAAGGACCTGGTACCGGAGACTCTTGAATGGGTCCTGAGACGTCCCCTTTATTGTGGGGAACACATTCTCTATTGAGATCTCTTCCAACACACAGTGGCATATTCTGAACTCGGTTCTGATTTGAAACATGAAAACAATGGACTTAAGCAGGGGAGAGGGGGTGAGTGCAGATGAGCCTTTAGAGCCTAGGCAGCACAGCAAGACAGGGAAGGAAGGAAGGAAGGAAGGAAGGAAGGAAGGAAGGAAGGAAGGAAGGAAGGAAGGAAGGGAATTCACATCAAGAAATGGGAAAAGGAATTTGCCTTTACAAAGGATTTATTTTTAATGTGCTATGAAATTTCCTCATTAAAGTTGCATCATGTTTCTCTTCCTGTGAGTAGTAGGTGATGATGGGGGGTGTTGATGACAATGACAATGATGCTGACTGTTAGGATGAATTCTAACAGCTGTGTGTTAGTAATGCAAAGATCGCTCTCTGCACTGGACACATTTCAAGGTCATTTGAATCTTACAAAAAACTCACTGACACCATTGTTTCCATTTTTAGAGGAAAGGAGACTACCAAAAGCGAACATCTCTTCAATGCCCTGAGAATTGTTTTTTAAAATGTAGAAATAATAAATAAAACCCAAACAATATGTATTACAGACACATGCATGTGTCATAAATATAGCCACTGCTTGTGGTGGGTTTTTTGATGTCAAATGAATAATGAGACAAACGATTGTCTGTGTGTTTTTCACACCTGTCCAGGTCATGTGACATATTTTTTAATTTACTCATAAAACAAGATTACTAATGTCTAAGTTAAAACTTAGTTATACTATATCACCTCTATCAGTATCATCTGTTAAGTCCATTCACCCTCTTCCTCAAGACAGTTATTTGTATGTGTGTATGTGTGTGTGTGCCTGTGTGCGTCTGTATGTTATAAATAAAGAAATTTCAGTTCTTACTCTCTGTGTTCCTATTCTTCTCAATCTTAATTTGTACTCTGAGTTTCAGCTACAACATACTTTTTTTTTTGGTTTTTTTTTTTTTGAGACAGGGTTTCTCTGTATTGTTTTGGAGGCTGTCCTGGAACTCACTCTGTAGACCAGACTGGCCTCGAACTCACAGAGATCCGCCTGCCTCTGCCTCCCGAGTGCTGGGATTAAAGGCATGCGCCACGAACGACCGGCCTTACAACATACTTTTAATATACATGTTTTGGTTGCAACCTGTTTTCTGGGTCTAAAAAAACATTTTCTCCTCTAACCTACCAAATCTTCCAAAAATTTTCTGTCTGTCTTTCCATGTACTATGGACTGTATGGTGTCATGCTTTAGAACAGGCCTAGGATTGAAGAAGAATGAGAGTACTATTATAATGGAGCTGGAGGGAAGGAGAAAGGGAGAAAGGGGGGAGGGATAGAGAAAGGAGGGGGAGGAAGGAGAGAGGGAGGGAAAGAAGGAAGGAAATGATGGAGGAGGATAGCTAGAAGAAAGACATATGTGTGTCATGGCTGGCATTTTGCCTCTTCACATGACATCCAGTGCCTGGTGTTTACTTCACCAACGGTGGGGGATTCAACCATCTTAGCTGAGCTCTGAGTGACATGAAGGTTCTGATGATATATAATTGCATCAGGAAGTATTCACTCAAAGGTTCTAAGCTGAGAGAACAGGTCGGGTTCTCCCAAGAGGAGGAGCTAGAATGACTGAGATACACTTAGAAACCAAGTGCCCTTGTCTATACAATCAATATGAAATTCACACTGAAAACATAAAGCCAAGTTTCGATACATTCTAATATAATTTTTGTTGTTGCATTTGTTTTTCAGGGTTTCTCTGTGTAGCCCTTGTTGTCCTGGAGCTCTCTCTGTAGATAAGCCTGGCTTGAACTCAGAAATCTGCTTGTGTCTGCAAGTGCTGGTATTAAAGGCTCGAGCCACCACGCCTGACTTAGTCTAATGCATTTTCATAAATCCCTCCGTCTACAGAATGAGTGTTGCATTGTAGGACATCTAGTAAAGAAGCTAGAAAAGGGGTTACTATGTGAGTGCAAGACTAAACCAAATCTTTCTCCTTTTTGATCACACAAAGTTTACTAAATACTGAACATCAATATAGTCTTTTTAAAACCACTTATGTTTGTTTTCTTCTGTGTAGGTAATAAAACCATTGAATTCAGGGATATTTTCTGGGTGGTCATCCATCCTCTCTGACTCCGACAATCTTTATTCATTCCCTCTTTCTCAGGGACAGGATAGAGACCTCCATTTACACTCTCTCCACATAACATCTGGTGTGAGTCTCTGCACCTGCTGCCTGGGAGAAAATCGCCCACCGAATCAACCAAGCAGGGCTTGCATGGGCTCATGGATACTGAAAGGCAAGCATGGGCCCGGCATGCGTTTACACTAGGTTCTGTGTGCATAGTTAGGCTGTGAGCTTGGTGGCTTGTGAGACTCCTAACAGCAGGCTGTGTGTCTCTGACTCTTCTGCCTGCTCTTGAGAATCTTTTTTCTCCTCTTCAGTTGCCTTGCCAGCCTTGATCTGAGGGCTCTGCCTTGTCTCGTTGTGTCTTATTTTGGCGTATTTTTCTCTTGGAAGCCTGCTCTTTATCTGACGGGAAATGGAGCAGGAGTGGATCTGGGGGAGATGGGAGGTTTGGCAGAGCTGGGAGAAGTTGGGGGGGGCAGGATGTATAAACAGAATGGGGAGGAGGGAGAGAGAGAGAGAGAGAGGAGAGGGAGAGAGGAGAGAGAGAGAGACAGAGAGAGAGAGAGAGAGATGAGCCGTCAGTAGACAGTAAACACTGCCTGATGGGGGAAGTCCTTCTGTGTATGTGCTTATCTTATTGGTTGTTGAATAAAGCACTGTTGGCCAATAATGAAGCAAGATAGGTGGGACTAGGAATCGAGGAGGATTCCGGGAAAGGGAGGCACTGTCAGTCACGATGTAGGACGTGGGAGAGGCAACATGTGGACCCTTTCTCTGGTAAGAGAAGACCACATGGAAATACTCAGATTCGCGATTATGGGTTAAATACTTAAGTCAGAGCTGGCCAGTAAGAAACAAAGCAAACAATTAAGTCTGAGCTAGCTGACAAGAAATCATAGCAAATGGCCAACAGCTTTATAATTAATATAGCGTCCTGTGTGTTATTTGGGGGTTTCAGGCAGCTCTGCAGGGCCCAGGTGGCTGGCGGGAAGACTACAGGTTACAACTGCCTGCTTGGATAAGCTAATGGCCCGCTGAATGAATAAAACAAGGACCCAGCTCTCAGAAAGCTCAGTCTCTAAAGACAAGAATCCGAATTAAAATACGGACTGCAAAAGGCGGCGCGTGTCATCAGTTACCTTCCAGGAGGCCAGAAGGCATTGTATGGAAAGCAAAGGAGAGCTTTCAGTTTCTCCTTCCTGCCTGATGCTCAGCTGGGGCCTTCAGGCCTGCTGTTCGCTAACAAAGTGTGAAAACAGGAGAAGGGAACTTGGCAAGAGCATCTGGAGATGGGCGTGGCGACGGAGCTTTCAGATGAAGATCAACCCACTGAGAAAAATCTCCGCTGCACCCGTGGGTACAAAGTGAACAAGAGTACCAGAACTCCTCTGGGCTGTTCACATTCACAGCCAGATTCTGCCCCCGGATAAAGCCCTCACACCCGTCCTGGACCGAATGCGTCAACTCGACACAAGCTGGAGTTATCCGGGAGAAGGAACCTCACCCGAGAAAATGGGAGTCTGTGGGGGCTGCTTCCTCGATTAGTGATTGACAGGGGAAGGCTCAGCCACTGTAGGCAGTGCCATCCTGGCCAACTGGTCCAGGGAGGCTTAATAAACGTAGCAGGATGTGAGTTCTGGAAGCAAGCCAGTGAGCAGCGTCCCTCCACAGTCTCTTTCTGGGCTCCTGCCTCCCGGTCCTTCCTGGAGTTCCTGTCCTGATGGACTGAAAGCTGTAAGGTGAAATGAACCCTTTTTTATATGTATGGGTATTTTATCTGCATGTATGTATATGTACCTCATGCATGTCTAGTTTCCTCAGCATTCAGAAGAGGGTGTTGGATCCCCTGGGATTAGGATCGTGGATGATTGTGAGTCATCAGGTGGGTGCTAGGAATTGAACCCAGGTCCTCTGCAAAAACAGCAAGTGCTCTGAACCATTCTGAATGTTTTTTCCTTGAGACTACAATTTGGGCTTGGTGCCACTTTGGACTCTAACCCTCAAGCACTTGTCTGGCTCTAGCGGAATGAAATAGTTAAGTGAGTAGGTGGAGCAAAAAACAAACAAACAAAAAAAAAAAACAAAAAACCCAGGCCATCATCTGCTTCTGAAAGTAAATCTCTGGCTGCCTCTTGCCTGCCACTGTGGTGGATCCACATAAACCCCAGCGTAAACAACCGCTTATGTCTGGATCCAGCCAGCCGACTCGGTGAATCTCGCATTCAGACATCACAGCCTGGTGGTTTCGGGGAGGCCCTGGACAGAAGACAGAACCCAAGCCTCGCCCTTTTGGCCCCTACTCCTCACATTCCATGGAAATTAATGCCTCTTGAACTATGAAGGGGAATGAGCTCCTGACACATCCGCAGGACCAGAGAGTTAAAGCTTTCCACATACTTTTCCAAGATAAGTGGAGGGCGCAACCGCTGAGGGCCAGGAGTCACGTGACAGTAGGCCAATCATGAGCTGTGTGAGCATCTCTGTTGGCCTCCTTACGAAACACTGGCAATTACAGTATTTTCCTCACAGGGTTTCAGTGGAGATTAACCAGGTTAGAACATGGGAAGCTCTTAAGGCCCCTCCTGGAAGACTTCGCCATAAAAGTTGGATTTTTGTCTTTGTAAATTGAAGCCAACAAAATAAAAATAAAAACACCGTCACTCAAGAAAGCATAGTCAACTCTCAATCAACATCCAGGACTTCCCACACACCAAAGTTGGCAGAAGCTCAAAAACAAAACAAACAAACAAACAAACAAAAAACGAACTCAGACTGCTCATACCAGTGTACATCCTGGATTCCTGGATCACCCTTTAAACTATCTCCAGACTGCTTATAATCTATGAAGACTCTACAGAAAGTTATCATACGGCATCATCTGGAGCATGGTGTCAACAACAAACATCTACGTTCTGAATACAGATAGAAACTTTTTTTCTAAATATCTCATTCCACAGGCAACTGTGCCCAAACTAAGTTCAAGGCTGAGAATTAGCCAAGAATTCCGGGGCAAAATAAAGCAGAATCCACGGACTACACAGGAAGCCATCCAAGTTTACCTGCCTTCACCGAACTCTCTGCTCCCGGGCCCACACCCAGAAGGGTCGTGCACCTTCTGCTCAAATCAAACAGTATTCTTCTCTGTTGTAGCCGAAGCTGTTTTCCCAGGAAGGGCTAAGGCCTCTGTAGGTGTCTGGGACATCTCTATCATCAAATGACAGAAAGATTCCATACCTGGGAGCCTTCGATGAAGCTTCACTGCATCAGAGGTAAGTAAGAGCCTAAGAACTTGCTTAAAGAAGAAACAAAATTACCTGTCCAGAAATGAGAACTGGACTGTGTCACTCTCCCTGCAGGAAAATTGATTGATAGAAGATAATGGAAAGTGCTTTAAAGTTCAGAGAACAAATTCTTTTAAAGCTGGAATTACATGCCCATCTAAATTACATTTTTCTTTTAAGTTCAAAAGGTATTTTCAGACATGCAAGTAGTTAGAGCCTTTCGCTTTCCCTGTATACTTTCTGAAGAAAAATTTTTCAAACGGCTATTTGGACTGTTCTGGGTAAAAATGGAAAGGCAATCCAAGACAAAGAACATCATGACAGCCAAAAGAAAGTGGACTTGACCTTGAAGTCTGTGAAAAATAATTACTGGGTGAGAGTTGTAGGGCTTGGGAAGCCAACGGTACAGATGGAGACAGAGGTACTGAAGTCAGCCCTCTAGCACAATACCTGTGCAGGAAATGCACATAGGAAGAAACTGCCCAGTGACAAGAGCACATTACAAGTCTGCCCACTGTAAAAGTTATGTTAATTAGACTCTCCAAACACATTCTTAAACCTGAAGGGATGTTTAAAAAAAAAAAGCAATACACAGCAAGCTATGGGACTGTGTGGTACTTGACACACTTAAGAAAAGAATCAATTTGACCTTGACACTTGAGATACTCTCCTGCCAGTAGTCCAGCTCTTATTAATGGAGGTGCATGGCTCCTTTTTATAGGTCCAATCATGGTATGTCTTTCCTTAATTAATTGTAGTCACATTGTTGTAATAATGTGAAGGGAGTTTCTTTTACTTAAAAGTAGTTTAATCAGCCTGTTAGCGAAGTGTAGACTAATCAGTCATTGAGAATATGTCCCAACATAAAAAAATAACGAGAAGGTAGCTGTATAGAAGATGCATAAAGAAGAGAGATGAAGAAAGCCTAGAGGCACAAATTTCTGCTTTTAAGTGATTAGGAATTCTTATTTCTGAAGTTGGCAGGTCAAGGGGTCAATATTATTAGTTAAGGATATATAGCTAGCATCTCGGTGTTCTGGTTTAAATGGTTGAAGGTACAAGTCTGTGCACCTCATGACCACTTGACTAGAAAATGTCAGGCAGTAAAGGCCTGTGACGAAATATTATGACATAATGTTTTTATTAACAAAACCTGAGCTTCGATAGAAGTCTGGCGTTGGTGTCAAGAGTCCTCGCTGCAAGATAGAACCATATCCCCGCTGTTTCTACCGCCTTCCCCAAACAGACCGGAAGGGCATCACCCATGTAGACCCCAAACAGACCGGAAGGGCATCACCCATGTAGACCCCAAACAGACCGGAAGGGCATCACCCATGTAGACCCCAAACAGACCGGAAGGGCATCACCCATGTAGATGGTCTTTAAATCCCAAGAACTTAGGAAGACTGTAAAGTTCACCCCACTTCACAGGTGCAGAAACTGAGGTCATGTGACAGTAAGAGCTAAACCAATGAATGGTGACTAATATAAAGAGATAATTTTTTTTTAAGAGAGATGGTCTAGGAACAAAGTTGTTATGTCTGTCTGTTATACTGATAAATGCCATCAAACATGACCAACAGATAAGCATTCCAAACTGCATCTGAGCAGGGAAAGGATTGCAGGACAGATAGCCAATCCCAATTTGTATATTCTCATTTTGTTGTTTATGTGAAGTAGTCAGTGTTCTGTGACAGGAGATTCATTCACGAGATTACTTTATCTGCTAGTGTACTGTCAGCCAGGCTTTAAAATTCTTACGTGTGTTTTCCTGTCACCTTGGTTTCTGTTTTTGTTTTCCAAACAGGTGAAGCAGTATCAGCTTTTCATCACGACGATGAAATACTTAAGGTAGCCAGGTACATAAAGGGGGGGGGCGCGTGGTGGTGGCGCACGCCTTTAATCCCAGCACTCGGGAGTCAGAGGCAGGCGGATCTCTGTGAGCTCGAGGCCAGGCTGGTCTACAAGAGCTAGTTCCAGGACAGCCTCCAAAGCCACAGAGAAACTCTGTCTCTAAAAAAAGAGAGGTTACTCAGCTTTCGTTGATGCTAGAAATGCATACACAAAGTCCAGGATCTACAAGGACCCTGTGGTAGTTCATAGGAGGCTGTGGGAGACAGGAAGCAGGGGTGGGCCAGCGTGTTCCCTTTAAAGGCAGCCCCTTGTCAAGAACCCCTTTAAATCCCTTTGGGGAACAGAGTCCCCCAGTGACCCCAAGGAACTTCTATAAAGCTTATCTACTAGATGGTCCATCACGTCTCAACACGACCACCCTGGGACCCAACCTCCTTTAGCAGACGCACAACCCACCAGCATAACAGTAAGGACTGCAGTAAGTACTCAGTAAAATAACTTGGCTTACTACGTCCTGTTTCTTTGAAAATAAAATTATGCTTGAAGTATTATAATTGCAGAGTGCCTAATTACTGTTTATCCAGATTTACTATTTCAGTACGCATGCCCGCTGTCTCTCATACATACATAAATATAATAAAATTGAAACATACACTTTTTTTTAAAACCGTATGAGAGTGGATTCCACACATCACGCCGCTTTATCCCTTAGTATTCTAAGTTATGTTTTCTATGACAAGATTTATTTCTTAAAGAGAACCACAGGGTAATTTTCAAATTCAGGGCATTTTACACTGGCACAACACTTTAAAAGTATTAAGAGAGTTTTCCCAATTATTACCAAAATATCTTTCATAGAATTCTTCCCCAGTTCAAGACAATGCCTGGTAACACTGATCCCATGTTGCTATTTTGTTTTCTGGGCCTCATTTAGTTTGCAGCAGGTGTTCAGCCTTCCTTTGGTTTCATGCCATTGGCATTTCTGGTGGAAGAAAGCCCGTTATCCGTAGCATATATCTATTTAACACTGGGTTTCTCTGTTGTTTCCTTGTAGTTAAATGAAGGTGATTCACTTTTGGTTGGGTCACAGTGTGTGTGATGTGGCTGAGAGGCACTTGATCACCCCTCGCTGATGGCAAAGTTGTGCGGGACGCTGCCCTGTGCCGGTACTGTATACTTCTTTATCATCCGTATTACCGAGTGATTCGTAGAGAGACCATTTGAGGTTCTGCACATATCTTATTTCTCACTTAAATTCTCTTTGCTGAGTTGTGTGTTGATCTGTCTGGCTATGTTCAACTTTACTCTAACGATTGCAAAACGGTACGTTTGTAACCCTGGTTTTCCTATCTGCTGTGTCTTTCCACTGGCCGGCATTTTCCCGTAAAAAACAAAATTGCTTTCTTACTTATTTAGCTATAAGTCAGCTTAGCTATATGAATTCTTGTGGGTTTTTTAAAATTATAATCCTTTCATCTCTCTCACTCTCCAGATAAAATTGCCCCCAGGTTTGGCTAATGAGAATGCATTTAAGCTGGCCTCTTTCTTCTTTTGACACAATCCTTGTCACTGTTTGTATACTCTCTTACTTCCTGACCAAACACACCCATGCACACACACACACAGACACACGTTTCCACACACACACACACCCAATTCAGCATAGCTTCCTTACCCCAGCTAAAGTCCCAGACCCTGATACAAGCTGACCAGTTTCTGAAACTGACATCACAGAGCTTGCTTGTGTCCTTCTGAAGTGCAACCTGGGGTTTCACAGTGGAGACACACTGTGCCTGTTTTTCACATAAACAGGGTTACTGGGAATCTGAAACATGATTTCTACACCATCAATATGTACCATATTGTAAATACGTGTTCAAATGATCACATGCAATTAGTCTGTAAGATAAATCAGTTTAAAACGTCATGTTTTAAGTTACCATCGTGGCCATCTGCTTCACAGTGCAGATGGAGATATTGACAAACCATGCCTTGGGAGAGCCCTGGGAGACTCGAGATGACTCAGCTGGAAAATAGTCTAGAATATAGGTGCAAATTGTTATTTTAAATACACAGTCTGAAGGGATGGCTGCTAAGAGTGTTTACTACTTTTGCAGCAGACCTTGGTTGGGTTCCCAGCATCCTGAGCAGGTGGCTCACAATCACTTATAACTCCCAACTGCAGCAGATCTGAGTCTTTGGACCTCAGTGGGCACCCACACTCACATGCAGATACCTCAACACACACTCACACAATTAAAAATAAAATAGATGTTACATTTACAACATGAAAGCAACAAAATTCACGACTTTTAGAGTATGTCATACTGCAGAAGCTAAAATTGTATCAGGTGAATTAAAGAGATTCAAAGATGTTTTTACTCACGGCAGCTCGAGATTAAAGCGTGTATAAAGGGAGAAGGGCTGGGAGGGTTAGATACATCCTTTGCAATCAAGAATTCACAGCAGCTGGGAGTACCTGTGCTGAATCTGCACAAGGACATGTCTTTAACAGCAGGTATGGATGCTGGAGGGGCTCAGGGGGGCTACCATTCACTGCTGAACTATTTACTATTGATGAACTCAGGAAACCCAGGAGGCTCCAATACAATGATGAAGATGGCCCAGGTTAAACTAAATGGGTCACAAAGCACAACCCAAAGTCATGATTCTGTGAAAGAATATGGGTGAGACAGAATAGAGGGGGATGGGAAGGAGAAGAGAGAGTGGGAGGAGAAAGCAGTCAGAATATGTGATATACACGGAATTGTCAACTTTCACATACATGAAATTGTCGAATCGCAAAATTAATGAGTAAAAATGACTTTAAATAGAATGCACGTGCCCTCCCTAACTTGTTAGTATATGGCCAATTTCCAACCTAAATAACGCTTCTTTTAAAAGTTGGCTGCTTCCTTTGAAAGGCCATCTGGGGAAGCCGGAATACGGATGAAAGAGTGGTTTATTGCAGAGGCAGACTGTGGTTCAAGGCCTCTTTGTCCAGGAACAGCAGGCCAGCCTCAGCCATCAAAGCCTATGACAGCCTTTCATCATAATATCAGCTGGTAGCAACAGCTCTTCTGCAGCCAGGAGCCAGTTCGATATCTAAAACCGGACAATCCTCCAGTCACTTTACAGGTATTAAAACCAGCACCAGAGTCATTGCTCAGCATGTGCTGTAAAGCAAATACAAACTCACGTGCCCCTGGGGCCGTAAGACCTCAGCCAGGGGAAGGTAACTGCAGCATCTGCAGTTGTAGCCATTGTAAGATCCCACGGTGATATGTGGAAGACAATACTTCCCACCATTGGCAAAGCCTTCATTTGATTCCTTAGCTTATTTCAGAGTCCCCTGACTTTCTCAGCTGCCACGTTTCTAGGAGACAGAAATTGAAATCAAAGAAGCTGCAAGGCAAGACAAGGGGGACAGGAGTATGACTGGACCAAAGAGCCCAAGTCCCACGGTTTTCTTTCAACAGAATAAGTGAACGTGAAGACACAGAAGGAAGCTTGGCCAAAGGATCAGTAAGACACCAGTCACAAAGGATCACCAACAGGCATGCCAGCCTGCTTAGTCTTGTCTTCTATTGGAAGGTGGGCCTGCTTGATGAAATTACAGGGCATTTGGGGGAGATCCTTCTAATTCTAAAGGAGATTGCAACCCATTGCAATGAAAACACTGTAAAAGATGGAAAACATCACTCCAACAAATGGTCTCAGCTAAAGGAGCCACAGAGCATTGGACTCCTCCCTCACTCAGTAGGAAGGGGTAGGATTACCCGATTCACTTGCTCAGAAGAAGTGGTACCATTGGGCAGAATGGATAAATACCTGTTACAGTCTGAACAAGAGTCGGGAGGAGTTAGCCCAGAGGACAGCAGGAGGAGAAGCTGGGAAGTTGGCACCCCTCCTCCCAGCTTGGGTGTTTGGAGGAAAATTGTCACCCTGGCTCACTCACTCCCTGCTGCATTCCTAGGAGGTGACTCAGCAGGCCTGAGGGGAAGCCAGGAATGACTCAGGACAGCAGGGAACTCTTCAGTGTGTCTCTCTCTCCACACTTTGGTGGACACACAGTTCTGAGAGGCACAGGGGATTCCTCAGGGGGTCAAATGAAGATCTTTGAGTCATGACCTGGGTGAGAGTTGGCACCTCCCTTTGCTGTTTGACCTGAGCTCCTGTAGGAATTGAATAATGGGACATCTCTCCTCACTGAGGCTGTATATAAAGTGTCTCTCTCTTTGTCCTTGCTTCTGATTGCATGTCGAACAGGGTAGCATAGTATTATGAAATAAAGAACTGCATCCCATCGTCCACCCCATTTCTCCTTGTTATGCCCCAGTCCTTACTCCCTTTGAAAGATGGAAACGTTAATAAACCATAGAGAGGACTCCTTTCATCAAACAGTTTCAAAACACTGCTGGATGAATGCCGTTACAGCCCATCTCCTATGTTTCTTTTTTTTTATAGCCACAAACCATTATCACTGACGTCCAAAATGTGTGTCTCTGCTTCACGCCCTGCACTCCGAA